>NC_136265.1:72962929-73562929 GCF_964187855.1 Myxine glutinosa | reverse complement strand
GTGAAATCCCCATGATCAGACATGGATGGTACATGAAGGATGCATGTAGGAGGAGAGCTTTGGGCTGCAGGTTCTACACTCCGTTTTCTTTTGGGCATGCTTGCTGTCGATGTCTACCATCACTGTTAAATGACAAATAAGAAATCACGAATGATGTTAAAAGTGCCTGTGAAAGGAGGCTCTGAGTTTTCAGTGAGGTAACAGAGGTTCTGAGTCATGTTCTACACTAGGGTACTTTTTAGCTGACTAAACCATGTTTAGTGGCATCAAAAGTGCTAATAGCTAAAACATCTAAATTCTTCCACACTAACGTTAGCTATCTAGGCCAATGAAACATTGTGCTAAGTTCACTGTAGCTAGCTCAGCTGTCGTGCCTCTTTCTGGTTCAATTCATATACAGAAGTCAACAGATATGTCTCATGTTTGGCATTAACAAAAGTTTAAGTTACACCGACATTAGGAACATACTGTACATAGATGAGGCTAGCTTTAACGTTAGCTAACATGGTGCTAGCTGGCTCAGCTGTTATTCTGCCTGTTTATGATTTCATGCAGAAACTGAAGTCAAGAGTGTGAGTAACATTATAGTTAGCATCTTACCTGGCTAGATTGGAGGATGAATACCAAGAACAACACACAGATGGAATGGAAGACTGAACTTTCAACTGAGGTATTCAATAACATCAACGTTACCAATTGATACGAGCGCGCGACATTACCAATTGATACGAGCGCGCGAGCGCGCATGTTACATGGATGGAAATGTAAAATGGCAGCTATAGCAGCACTAATTTGGATCTCTAGTCTGTCATTTCTGCACTGTGATTGGATAACATAAAAAAATATGTTTGGGAGTTAACAGCAGGAGTTGGTAGATTTTACGTGGGCTGGGTGAGAAACCTTTAAATAAGCAAGTGAAAATCTCTCGCAATACAAAGTCAATGGTGGGAAGAAAAGTTGAGTGGTACCAATGTTACTGCCAATGTCCCGCCCCTATGCAAGACTCAGGAGCATCTTGTTGACATTTAACCTTGAAAATACCTGGGTTTAGACCCCTTATGTACCATGTTAAGTTATCTGCAGTATTAACGTATCCTTATCATTTGTAAAACTGATTATTTTGTAATTACAGCATTAATATGCATACTAGTATACCATAGACACATGTAATCATGTTATGAATAGTTCTATCATGATCTATGCCCTTCAAAACATGGGTCTAGACACCTTCATTTTTCAATTATCTGCAATATTGGCTGAGATATGTCAAAAATCGTTTTTTTGATAATGGCAGCAGTAATTTGCATACAAATGGTATGTGGGACATTTTTTCAGCTTGGGGCCATAGCTAGTCATTTTCTACACATTTTTTCCAATCTAGAAACACTGATTGGAAGTATATCTCCGGGGGGTGCAGGGACCTAGTCTTCCTACTAGACTATGTAGGTTGTTTGGAAGTTTTGTTGCTTTCTTCTGGGGAATATTAATTATTGTTGCTCATGCGAATTGATCATTTGGGGGTGAGTTTTACTTTTGTTTGTTAAAAAGGGTTTTTGCATGAAAATAAAGTTTTCACTATGTTCAAACTTTCTTTCTTGATGGTGGAGAGTGTTACAGATTCGTCACTTCCGTCATTGTGGTTTTCATCCACTGTAAGCATTTTTGGTTCCATGTACTATTCTTGGTATAGTTTGAGTGAAATGGAGATAACTCTTTTCAAAAGGTGAAAAATTAGTGTTTTAAAAGAAACCGGAAACCGGATCGGGAGAAACCGGAGGAAGAAGAGGAAGCAAAAAAAGCGGAGCAAAGAGAGGTCGGGAAGAAAAAGCCGAGCTGCTTTGAGGTCTCGAGGAGACGCTGGCGAACGTGGGTCATGAGCGAACTTTGGTTTTCCTGGGAAAGGGATTCCTGTGACAGAGTGGTTATCGCTGTGACAGATAAACCTGCATGACGGGTTTGGCGGTTGATTCCGAAGAGAATCGTTAATGGAGAGCAGGTACGCCTCCATTACGGGCCCACCCGCCATTTCGCATTGCTCCAGCCTTTTCACCGGGCTCGAGCCATTTCACCGCACCCAGCCGTTAGCCTGGTTTGCGTGTGTAACGTGGATTTCGAGTGGGAATTTGCGGTTCTCCGTTTGGGAGCCGCTGAACGTTCATACCCGAAGGTGTGATTTCCCAGTCGCCTTTTGGGTGCACCTTTCTGCCTCTTTGGCAGCATTGACTGTCAGCCGACATGGATTCTGGTCTCGATACGACCTTTTTCTTGCGATCACCGGAGCGTGGATCGACTTTGGCTTGGTGCTGGGACAGAGACTTTGGGGAATGTTCTTTTCGCCCACTTGGAGCACAGTAAGTTATTGAGTAAGAAACTGATGGTACCATCATAGGAATTATATGGTATTTTGGTTGTGCAATTGAAAGTATATTGTACTTGTGCTGTTATTCTTGTGTGACATTAATACAATACTTGTTTTTTGGTAACAATCGGTTGGTGTGGTTTCACCATTGGTCATTGACACACATAATAACACATCTTTCTGCAGTGACTCCTTTCAGGGCTCGGAGGTACACCGTGACCGGGGTTTGGGGAGGAGCACGTAACACAAGACACTTGGCCCTTTGACACAAAGGGTTTGTAATGGTCCTGTACGGGGCTCGTAAGGTCCGCAATTTCCTCCGCCTTAACTGTAAGGGCACGACCCCTGTGGCTGTCCACTTTGGTTCAAACCAATGCAATAGGTCTAACGGAGTCTCCCTGCTTCTCCTCCCTTTGCAATTTCCAACAATTCGACTTCAGATGTCCCCTCTGTTTACAGTAATAACACGTGGGGGCCGGTCCCAGGCGAGATGCCTGACTCGACCACTCAAACTGTCTCCCCAGAGACGGCCGCACCAATGGACCCCTATGGTCTGTCCACTTCCCCTCTGACCGGTCCTCTCTAACCCCATTCTTGTTATCCCAGGTAGTACCGTAATGAGGAAAACCAAGGCCTCTCTTATGGGTAAGTTCATAATCATCTGCACCAACAGCAACCTTTTTCAACTCACCAACCGTATGATCCATAAGGTGTGTCCTAATGTCCAAGGGGATACTGTTCCTAAACTCTTCCATCAAGATAACCTCCCTTAGATTACCATAGGTCCGATCCACTTATCGAGAATGATGCCACCGATCAAAACTCATTTCCTTCTCTTTCGCAAATTCAACAAATGTCTGCCCAGCCTGTCTTTTTAAGGTTCGGAACTTCTGCTGGTATGCTTCCGGAACTTGCTCATCGGCTGACAACACAGCCTTTTTAACAGCCTCATAATTATCTGACTGATCCTCCGACAGAGCTGAATACACTTCCTGGGCTCTCCCTATGAACCCACTTTGTAGTAGCAGGGTCCAGTATTGTACGGGCCACTGAAGACGTTTTGCTATCTTTTCAAAAGACAGAAAAACGTTTCCACCTCCTCCTCGTTAAACTTGGGAACAAGCCTAATGTTCCGAGCCACATCAAAGGAACGGGGGAGATCATTTTGACCCCCACCTGAATCGATGGAAACCGGTTGGGCCTGTGCCACCTGAATTTCTAATTTTCTTAACTCAAACTCTCGTTGCCGTTCTTCTTTTTCTCTTTCAAACTCTCTTTGCTTTTCTTCCTTAAGTCTCTTTGCTTTTCTTCCTTTTCTCTTTCAAACTCTTTGATTTTCTTCCTTTTCTCTTTGCTGTTCTTCCTTTTCTCTTTCAAACTCTCTTTGCTTTTCTTCCTTTTCTCTTTCAAACTCTCTTTGCCATTCTTTGTCTTCTAACTTTAGTCTTAGCTGTCTTTCTTCTGATTCTATCCGGGCCAATTCCAAGGCTTCATTCCTCAATCTTACCCACGGTTCTAAACCCATGTGACTGACAATAGACGATACAATCTCCGCCTTTTTCATACGAGATGTCCCACCAACCCCAAGATGATCAGCTACAGCTCGTAACTCTACCTTACGTAACAGTTCTACATCTTTCACCGATACCCCCCTTCTTCTCCACAAATTCCTTCACTTCAAAATCCATCTCCTCAGCCATGGTGTATGACTGCAGTAAATATAGAAGTATCAGCACTGTAAACAAAAGTCAAATTATCTGCCAATGAGAAAACTTACTACTGCAAAAAGAAACAAAAATCCAAGACAGGTATCATGTAATCCAGCTCATGGACGAGCCCCCAATTTGTTACGGCCTGAAGCACACCAAGCCAAGCCTTCAATCACACTGTCTTTATTTATGGATTATCACACGAAAATCTCTTCCGACACATAAAACCAAGAAGGGAGAAAAGAGGGAAAAACCCGAATAGGCCGGTCCAAGAGTAGGCCGGTCCAAGAGTAGGCCGGTCCAAGAGTAGGCCGGTCCAAGAGTAGGCCGGTCCAAGAGTAGGCCGGTCCAAGAGTAGGCCGGTGCAAGAGTAGGCCGGTCCAAGAGTAGGCCGGTCCAAGAGTAGGCCGGTCCAAGAGTAGGCCGGTCCAAGAGTAGGCCGGTCCAAGAGAAGGCCGGTCCAAGAGAAGGCCGGTCCAAGAGAAGGCCGGTCCAAGAGAAGGCCGGTCCAAGAGTAGGCAGGTCCAAGAGTAGGCCGGCCCAAGAGTCGGCCGGTCCAAGAGTAGGCCGGTCCAAGAGTAGGCAGGTCCAAGAGCAGGCCGGTCCAAGAGCAGGCCGGTCCAAGAGCAGGCCGGTCCAAGAGTAGGCCGGTCCAAGAGAAGGCCGGTCCAAGAGAAGGCCGGTCCAAGAGTAGGCCGGTCCAAGAGTAGGCCGGTCCAAGAGTAGACAGGTCCAAGAGTAGGCCGGTCCAATAGTAGGCCGGTCCAAGAGTAGGCCGGTCCAAGAGTAGGCCGGTCCAAGAGTAGGCAGGTCCAAGAGCAAGTCAGTCCAAGAGCTGGCCGGTCCAAGAGCAGGCCGGTCCAAGAGCAGGCCGGTCCAAGAGCAGGCCGGTGCAAGAGCAGGCCGGTGCAAGAGCAGGCCGGTCCAAGAGCAGGCCGGTCCAAGAGTAGGCCGGTCCAAGAGTAGGCCGGTCCAAGAGTAGGCCCCAGGGCAGGCCCAGTAGTAGGCCCCAAGGCAGGCCCAACAGTAGGCCCCAGGGCCAGCCCAGTGGTAGAGGGTAGGAGTAGGCAAGTCCACAAGTAGGCCCCAAGGCAGGCCTCAGTGGTTGGCAGCAAGAGTTTGATCAACGTCACCCTTCAGGTGGAGAGATTGCAGCCGGACACTACAACCGCCGAAAAAGCACTCTGCCATAAGCCCTCCTCCAAAATGGCCACTCACTCCTCTGAATCACCTTCCTGGCCACTCCCCTGCCCCACAGCCAATCTTAGACTTTATACACATGGACCAAACCACTTGGTCAAACTCCCAGGGGGGTGGGTGGGAAGGAAGAAGAAAAAGGCCACAGACCGTAACACCATCCAACATAACTTTTGCCAAAGCACAATTATTAAATGTTATACGAGTCCGTTACAGGGAACGATTTTTTGGATTTAACCCCAGGTTCATGCCTCAGAGGGTGGGGACTTGGGGTCAGAGGGTAAAAATGGAAAATATCTTTCAACTCAAAATTTGAGTTTGGGTCGTTCCTGGTGGAACCTTTTGCCATCATTTAACTTTGCTTTTGGTGGGACGCACGGGGATTTGTGATGGCGCACCATTGATTTCTCAAGAGTTTCACTTTTCTTAAAGTATCCATGGAAATCCACGCATAGCTCGAGGACTTCCTTTCCTGTGGTAATCAACATGTGGCTCAAAATGGAATTCTCCCATCTCCCCTTCCTGTCCAGGCTGGAGTTCCTCAAGACAGTGTTCTGTCTGGGCCCTGTGAGTTTTTGGGCTTTATTAATGATCTCTCCGACTCTCTGGAAAATCCTCTTTACCTCTTTGCTGATGACAACCTTCTCTGCCGCTACATTTCTCAACCCTCAGATCAGCAAGCAGCAGCCTCTTCACTCTGCAGACCTGGTCAATATCACAAAATGGTCAAACAAGTGGAACATGTCTTTCAATCCTGACAAATCCTACACTCTCACAATGTCTCTCTGAAAAGACGATCTGGAAAAACCCTCCCATCTACTTTCTAAACAATCCTCTCCAAGAAATTCTATCACTCAAGCTTTTTGGTCTCACGATCTGCCAGGATCTTTCCTGGGAAAACCAAATTTCCAAGATGGCCTCCAAAGCAAGTCGCCGACTCGGCATCCTCCATCATGAAGTCCTTTCTTGGCACACCTGAGCTCCTCACCACGTACAAGGCTTTCATCCGTAGTTCAATGGAATACTGCTATCCACGCGGGCTGGTGCTCCTGCCTCTCACCTAGCTCGGCTTCACACTGTAGAAACCAAGGCTTTCAGGATCATTGGTATCTCCCATGATGAAGCTGATTCTGAGGGCCTTACACTCACTCACCACAGGTAGGTTGGTGGTTTTTGTCTTCTACAGACTCCTCTCCAGCCTAGCTCCCCCAGCTCTGTCCCCCAAATATTCCTTCAGGACACACAAGATCTGTCAGCAACCCTCTTCTGGTGAAACTGCCAAAACCAAGACTCTGCTCACCTTCATTCCTCTTTTTTCTACCTCTGGAATAAACTCTTCAGCCCCACTCTTCCCTCCAGGTCTTCAAAACAGCTGTTCACCACCATATGTTTTCCCCTATTCAAAACCTTGATCTTTCTACCCCAGTTAATACATCACAAATGCACCTTTTTCAAATTGTTTTCTTTCTCGAAACCCCTGTAGTGTCCTTGTTTATCCCGTGTACTGCACTCCAGCCCTGTCCCTTCCACAGACATAATTTTGCATTGAAGTTTTAATCTATATACAATTTTGTCATAAAGTTTTAAACTATATATAATTTTGTATGAAAATTTTCATCTGTATATAATTTTGTATTAAAGTTTTAATGTCCCATATATATAATTTTGTAGTAAAATTTTAATCTATATATAATTTTGTATTAAAGTTTTCATCTACATATAATTTTGTATTAAAGTTTTAATCTACATATAATTTTGTCGTGAAGTTTTAATCTACATATAATTTTGTATTAAAGTTTTAATCTACATATAATTTTGTCGTGAAGTTTTAATCTACATATAATTTTGTATTAAAGTTTTAATCTATATATAATTTTGTCGTGAAGTTTTAATCTATCTATAATTTTGTATTAAAGTTTTCATCTACATATAATTCTGTTATTTAAGTTTTCATCGATATATAATTTTGTGGTAAAGTTTTAAACTAATAATTTTGTATTGAAGTTTTCATCTACATATAATTTTGTATTAAATTTTTCCTCTATATATCATTTTGTATGAAAGTTTTCATCTACATATAATTTTGTATTGAAGTTTTCATCGATATATAATTTTGTCGTAAAGTTTAAAACTATATATAATTTTGTATTAAAGTTTTCATCTACATATAATTTTGTATTAAATTTTTCATCTATATATAATTTTGTATTAAAGTTTTAATCTATATATAATTTTGTATTAAAGTTTTCAGCTACATATAATTTTGTATTAAATTTTTCATCTACATATAATTTTGTATTAAATTTTTCCTCTATATATCATTTTGTATGAAAGTTTTCATCTACATATAATTTTGTATTAAATTTTTCATCGATATATAATTTTGGATTAAATTTTTCATCTATATATAATTTTGTATTAAAGTTTTAATCTATATATAATTTTGTATTGAAGTTTTAAACCATATATAATTTTGTATTGAAGTTTTAAACCATATATAATTTTGTATTAAAGTTTTAATCTATATATAATTTTGTACAAAAGTTTTAATCTATATATAATTTTGTATTGAAGTTTTAAACTATATATAATTTTGTACTAAAGTTTTAAACTATATTTAATTTTGTATTAAAGTTTTAATCTATATATAATTTTGTATTGAATTTTTAATGTATATATAATTATTTTTTTATTATTATTATTATTTTTGTATGCAAGATCGAGGCTCGTGAAAGAGCGAACATTAATCACACAGATAGAAAAACCGACACATAAAACATATAACATCGGGAGCGGTAGACAAGATGGGGAGAGAGGGGGAAGGACACAAACACAACATTTGAGAGCAGGGACCGAGAGACATTGAGACATCGAGAGATCTGTGGGAGGGAGAGGGCTTTCTGGGGTGAGGCATGGGAAGGGGGCGGTGGGAGAGGTATAAAACATATGGACACTGCCAGGACTTCCAGGAAAGAAGTTGGAATTTCAAACAAGGTGGATCTGGGGTGAATTAGCGGGGGTAGAAAAGATCAAGGTTTTGAATGGGGGAAGATAAGAGATGGTGGTGAACAGCTGTTTTAAAGACCTGGAGGGTGGAGTGGGATTGAAGGGAGTGTGGGAGTTTGTTCCAGAGGCGGGAGAAAATAGGAATGAAAGAGTGAAGGTGAGCAGATAGCCGAGATTTCGGCAGTTTAACCATCAGAGGGTTGCAGGCAGATCTTGTACGACCTGTAGGAATATTTGGGGGACAGAGCACAGAGAGAGCTGGGGCAGCAAGACCAAGATCTATATATAAAATTTTGTATTGAAGTTTTAATCTACATATAATTTTGTATTGAAGTTTTAATCTACATATAATTTTGTATTGAAGTTTTCATCGATATATGATTTTGTCGTAAAGTTTTAATCTATATATAATTTTGTATTAAAGTTTTAATCTATATCTAATTTTGTATTAAAGTTTTAATCTACATATAATTTTGTATTGAAGTTTTCATCGATATATAATTTTGTCGTAAAGTTTTAATCTATATATAATTTTGTATTGAAGTTTTCATCGATATATAATTTTGTCGTAAAGTTTTAATCTACATATAATTTTGTATTGAAGTTTTAATCTACATATAATTTTGTATTGAAGTTTTCATCGATATATAATTTTGTCGTAAAGTTTTAATCTATATAAAATTTTGTATTGAAGTTTTAATCTACATATAATTTTGTATTGAAGTTTTAATCTACATATAATTTTGTATTGAAGTTTTCATCGATATATGATTTTGTCGTAAAGTTTTAATCTATATATAATTTTGTATTAAAGTTTTAATCTATATCTAATTTTGTATTAAAGTTTTAATTTATATCTAATTTTGTATTAAAGTTTTAATCTATATCTAATTTTGTATTAAAGTTTTAATCTACATATAATTTTGTATTGAAGTTTTCATCGATATATAATTTTGTCGTAAAGTTTTAATCTATATATAATTTTGTATTAAAGTTTTAATCTCTATATAATTTTGCGTTCAAGTTTTAATCTATATATAATTTTGTGATAAAGTTTTAATATACATTTAATTTTTGACGACAATTACTATCAATGATTTATAAAAATTCTGTCATATCATCTAAATTCTGAACCTAAGAATGTTTCGGTATTTGGTCAATATGAATATCGGAATGAAGTCAAGTCATTTTTTTCCACTCGATGACGTCACGTCTCCATGACAAATAATGGTAACTAATCCGCCATGAACAAAAATGTCAGAAAAAAAGAAGTTGTATTTTTCCCCGACCAAAGGTAATAGCTAAATTTTCAATGTTCTTCTTCTTCTTCCATTAGATTGTTATATGGTGTTTTCAGAGCCGCGATACTCTATACACGCCACGCACCTGAACATACCTGTGTTGAAAAGAAAACCTAAAAATAACAATAAGAAGCCTATGGGAGATCCATAAAACTATACGGATGTCCCGCTCGCTTTTGAAGTTTCGGCCCGCCTTGCACAGTCTATGATGCTTCTGGTTCCGATGACCAACAATGACCGGAAGATCAGACACACCATCCCCCGCCTCTCCAATGATTTTAAACAGGAGCAACCTGGGTCCATTTTTTAACAATCTTGTCCCTGCCATTTTTGGCGATGGCGGATCGATTTCCATTTGAAGTATTTTATTTGCCCCCGTTGGACTTAGTCCGAAAATGGGGTTAATGCACTCGGGCTCGGCCGTTATAATTACAACATTATAATTGGAGTCGTGCACCGGTGTGACGTCAGAGGAGCAGGTGTTCCTGTTTATTGTATAAAAAGGTGAGAAATTTATTCGTTTCGTCATTCCCTTGTCTGTGCCTGGTTTGGGTTGGCTACCTGGTGGTGCTCTTATTGATTCAGTGCTCTTGTCTTGATCTCGCTCGGTTCTCTCCCCGTGAATCGTTTCTTGTTTTGAACGAAATGGCCGTCCAGGTTCAGAGCGTCGGTACCAAGGTGAGTTCTTTGGTTCTTCAGGTGAACATGTCGGGCCGAGTTCCAGGTGAATGAGTTATTGGTGGGGATGGACGTATGGGTGGGAATGTGGAAGTTTGGAGTGGGGTGGGATGGTGCGAGTGTTTGTCTGGAGGGAAACGGACGGACGGGGGTGAGTTTGAAGTTTGTTTTCTCATTTCTCACTTGATCTTACTATAATTCACCGTGTCCGTCCGTTCGAAGGGACCGCAAAAACGGCTGAACCGATCGCAACGATATTTTGGGTGGGTATTCCTGGGACCCCTGGGAGTAAAATAGGCTATCGGCTATTGTTTTTCCAGGTTTTCCAAACACGATGGAACAGTGATGTGGCTTTTGTTGAAATTCCACAAATACTGTTTATTCTACGTACCAGGAGAGAGTAGATCGACTTGAACTGTTTATATAAACGTGCAGCTCCGAAGGAACATGGCAGCGTGTGCAGAACGACTGAGAAAGACGTGTAGGGGCCGCTTCCGTTTTGCAGAATTCTAATCTTTTTTCAAAATGGGCGCCATGTACTGTTTAGATTTTGATTTGCGTGTGATGTGATTCAACGGATGTTTATATGAATCGTTTAAAATAAACAAAGCCTTCAATTTCTGATATTTTGCCTTTCCATTTGGGCCTCCCAATTGAAGCCCTGCCATAGGGTGGGTACCGTTGCTGGTACATATAAAGTGTGGAACTATTTTCTAATGTAAAATCTGTCATGCCAAGTTTTGATGTCGGACTCGTGATTGAGATTGTTGGTTTATAAAGAATGAGTCAGATTATTTTGGAATGAATTTGATGTAACAAGTTTGTGGTCCATGGTTAACTGTTCTTGTTTAACTGGTAACCTCGTCACCTTTGCTCTGGAAAAAACTGTTCGACGCATGTCAATTTAAGCAGTGATTTGGTTGGTGGATTTAACCATAACCCCCCCACCCCCCTCTAACTGCATCCATCTGTTCTCATGAAAACCTCAACCAGGCAATCCCATGAAGTTTCGGAATGTGAGACGTCCTCTCATTGTAACTTTCTGTTCTTGTCCACAGAATGTATTTCAGAGATTGTATTCACTACCGCTGTTCAGTTCTGTTGCGGATGACTTGGTTCAGGCCTACAAGTGTGGGAAGGAGTCGAGGCCTGTTCTTCTCTCTTTTGGTAACATGGTGGAACGAGGCGTTACGGGGGTAGCTGTGATCACCTCCAGTGGGATCGAACCAATCACCAGCATTCTTCATCCGCAGAGTGAGTGATTCCATGCAGATCGGATGTGATGTCTGAACTTCTGTTTATTTCAACTCGAACCTTGTGGAACTTTCTTCATTTTAGTGGAAAGTTTTGTATTGTGATCGATTCTGGAGAAGGATGGAGGTTGTTCTGGGTCGTTTTTGAAATTTCCCTTTTTCTGTTTCACTATGATTCATCAATATCCATGATCTTGGAGTTTTCCACATTTTATTTCCTCCAGTTAAGTTTGTGGACGAGCTCGCATGCCGGGGTCTGGATCTTGTGGAGGAGAAGGTCCCGATCTTGCATCAACCTGCCAACAAGGTATGGAGAATGGAGGTGATTCTGGATCTTCCTGTGAATGTAATTTAGTGTGGGGACAACTGGCTCTTTGGAACTGGAGAAATAAGAACATCAAGTTGTGTTTTTGACTCTACCTTCACCTTTCCAAACGTACCTCCTGTGACCTGATGCAGTAATTAAAAATAAATATTGTCCGGTGATTGGTTTATATTTCCTTGTTTCCAGGTACTTGATGTAACGAAGAATTTGCAAATTGCACAAAAACGTTTGGAAATATTTCTGGATTGGTCCAAGTCCCAGGTCGGAGTGGGTTTTGAGAGATCCAAGCAGGTGGTGTTGGACGGTGCAGACTCGCTACTGAAAACCAAGTTTGGGCAGGTGGTTTTGTCAGGTGCAGATTCATTGATTTCTCAGGTGGATCGATACCTGCCACAAGATAAGCCAGGTCAGTTGGTGCCGTGTGGACGTGATTCAGTTTTTGTGTTTGTATACAAACTAATACCTCTGTCTTGCAGAAGGTGAAACATGATGAAAAGGTTGTTGTACCAAGCTCCTCGTCCCTTGACCTTTACCGGCGACTCGTTGCTGTGTCGAGCAAGACCGGGCGAGAGGTGTTCAGGAAGAGTTCTGCCGGGATCCAGGTTGTTGCAGAGAGCGGTCGTGTCCGTTTAACCGGTGTTGTCGAATTTTTAAAAACGGGGTTTGACTCCATTATGCAGAAAACTCCATTAAACCAGGTGGTGGAGGCGAAGCACCAGGACCACGATTCCGATCGCTCCTGTGATGCTTATAAATCCTCAACCGGTACGAAGCCTCAGGGTAAACAAAGCAAATAAGTGTTGAATGTCCGCACGTGATTTCACATTTTGTAAATGTTTTTTCAGCTTCACATTGAATTGATTGCATTTCCTGGTTTGTCCAGTGGTGGAAATAAAATTATTGCTCAATGAATTTGTTTTGATTCGTTGATTCATTCCTGTCAAGGATGTAATCTCGTGGACCACGGGGTCTTCCAACTGGTCATGTAGTACCTGTCATTTTAAGCCTAATATATATATATATATATATATTTTTTTCAATATAATTTCTCTTCCACACAAACCCATCAGGTTGCTTTTGCGTGTTTTTTTAAAATTTTTTTATTAAATAAATTAAATCTAAATAAAAGTTCGAGCCTCTGAGCTAAAATTCTTAGCTGCAGCCATCTAGTATACATTTGTTTGAATTCGATGGGTAAGAGGTTTATGCTGGAAGTTCTCTCAATGTAACGTCACCTGCCAATCTACCACAAGCACTTCTGTTCCAAACTGCACACGGCATCACTCCTGGGACACATCAGCGCTGGTGTAAGGTTTATAAAGGTGGGCGCGATTCGGAAAATTTTAAGTCCGCTTACCGCTTATCCGCTCCGCCAGCCCGTGTAGTCCGATTCGCTTATCCGCTTCAGCGGCCGAAAATCTTAGTCCGCTTACCGCTTATCCGCTTCGATTCGATTTTTTTAAAAGCGCTTCGACGTTTTTAAAGCGATTTTTGACGTTTCTAAAGGGAATTTAATGCTTTTTAAGCCTAAATAGCCATTTCTAACTACTACAAAGACAAACAAAGCTTTTAAGATCAAAAATATACATTTTTATTTAAATAAAATTTATTCAAAATTTATTGAAATAAAGTTTTCCACTCGACTCTACTCTACTCTACAGTTAATTTAAATATAATTTTAATATATGCAAGTTACATTAAAGAAAAATCAATTTGCCCGTCCTTTCTTTGACAAGAGTCTACTAGTCAACAGACTAGCAGTCTGTTGACTAGTCCTCGTCTTCCTCCTCCACCTCGTGGGCCTTCTTGAGGATTTGGAGGTTGCCCTTCATGAAGACGAGGGCCTCGAAGTTCGGTGCAGCCAGGGCCGACCTCTTAGGCCTGAGGATGTCCGACCCGTAGCTGAACACGCGCTCGACCGAGGCAGAGCTCGGGAGCGGCGTGTTATGCCTGAGAAATAGAGTTACCCAAGCATCACGTCCCCCATCATGTTGACCGCCGGGTTGTGGATGTCGCTGTGCTGGGACTGCTGGTTTGCGTCGCTCGTGTGCCTGTCCCATCCCTGGCACTGCCGCTGGGCTGGAGAGTCAGAAATCTCTCCATCTTGACTATTGCCGCTCTAGCGTCCAATAAAATATTCAGTTTTCACTTATTATTCACTTAAATAAATATTCACAATTCTAGAGTAACGGCTCAGGCTAACAGCTGATTTGGCGAATCGCGATGCGCTTTAATTTTTCGGTAGTCCGCTTACGCTTATCCGCTTCGGTTTCCGGGGATTGTTCCGATTCGCTTATCCGCTTCGAAAACGTTAGTCCGCTGCAGCGGATAAGCGGATAAGCGGATACAGCGTTCCCTGGGACATGTCTATTGCAGGTTCATGGCCAAAGTGCTTAGTCTGGGATCCACAGGCTCAAAAGCTCAATAAAATGGGTTGGACCTGACATGGCATGCTATACTTTTTGTTTGTTTTTTCTATTGATTTGGACATTAACGTCCGCTGAATGAGGTCTGCTTTGCCGGAAACCTTGCGAAAAAAATTTGTACCCTTTTTGGTATATGCCTTAAAAAATGGTCTTAAAATGCATGTTTTGTATATGCAGCCTTTATTTTTTGACCGAAAAATGTGAGACATTTTCTTTCTTAAAATCCTCAGTGGGTTGTGTAGGCTGTCAATAAATGCATCCCAGATACACAACACGTGTTGACATCAAGTTGAGAAATACACTTACAAAACCTTTCCAAATGAATTGGAATCATTTTTAGGCAAAAGTGCCCCCGCTTTTTTTTTTTCATCTTTACTTCATTAGTTATCAACTATGCCCTGAGTTATGACCAGCTAATGTGTCATTCTTTTCACCAAACATTATAGTCATTCCACATTAAACATTCTAGTCTGGAGGCATATCCCCAAAAGTGGCCTAGAAAAGGTGGTAGGGGTACACTCATGTTACAAGCTGGCAACAATGTTTTTCTGAAAGCCCAGACCTCTAGGAACCCAAAAAGTCTTGTTGCCAGCTTGGGAAATGGTTTGGACCAGATTTGTAGCCATTTTTCAAAATGGCCGCCTACATTTTTGGTGTTTTCTAATTTTTGAGCTCTAGAACTTATATCTGGCTGTCTTAAAGGTCTCTAGGGTTATGACCTTATAACATATAGTCATACAACAATCCTCACCCAAATTGGGGTGCATGGCATATCTATAAGTGGTTTTATTGAAGCAAAAAGGCAAAAATATGCCTGAAAAACGCCTTCATTTTGATTTTTCCAAATCACTAAATTGCATACTGTGAAGTTGTTCTTTGGTCAATTTCTTTCAAAATAGTTTTAAAATTTGCCCAGATCCCTCCTCTTCATTAGCAAATCTTCAGGAATATACCCAAGTTCTCAGAAAATGTGTTTTATGCATGATCAGCTACCCCTACCCCCTAAATCACAAAACGTGCCAATTTTCAATATTTCCAGATTCCAACCAATATCATTGTTGTATGACTTTTTCTCATCATGATAGGTCCAAATTAACTTACTCTATGTGATAAGGTGTTAATAAAAATTGAATTTCACACTTTAGTGAAAATCCAAGATGGCTGCCAAATGGCCATAGAATATTTGGTGGCGCGAGACCATAAGACTGCAATTTCATTCAGAGGCACTTCTAAAATGTTCCATTTATACTAAATATATGAGGCACTACTATTCTATAGGTCACATGTATGTGAAAGAGTCTTGATGAGTTGAAGATGTATTATTTTAGCGGGGACTTTATGTAAAATTTATGTTTTATAACATTTGAATTTCAGGAAAGTAGTGTGGATTTGGAAGTGCCTTGTTTGCGGAGTATATTAGTTCCAACATAGCTGACAAACAAGGCACTTACATAAATGAAGACATAGAAGATTGTAAAATATAAGCTATATTATTTAATGTAAAACAAAAATAAACATACATAACTTGTATACACTAGGGCATGCCCGTACTATATATAAGCTAGGACGTGCCCGTACGTGGGTGCCCGTTCCTTGCAAAAAAAAAAAAACTGCAAAAAAAAAAAAAACTGCAAAAAAAAAACAATGGTTTGGTCCATTCGCAACGACCACAGAACCCCCCCCCCCCCTCTATTTACATGAATGGTTTGGTCCATTCGCAAAGCCAAAGCGAACGACCACAGAACCCCCCCCCCCTCTATTTACATGAATGGTTTGGTCCATTCGCAAAGCCAAAGCGAACGACCACAGAACCCCCCCCCCCCCCTCTATTTACATGAATGGTTTGGTCCATTCGCAACGGCAAAGCGAACGGCGAACGGCTAAATCGCCATAGCTCGGTAAGTACTTGTCCGATTAATTTCAAACCTTGAAAAGGCACATCCTCGGGTCCCCAGCAATATACCTGGCAAGTTTCAAGTATATCGGACCGGTAGTTGTCGAGAAACAGCGGTCACAGACAAACGTACAGACGTACAGACGTACAAACGTACAGAGATTACTGGAATTATAGATAGACTAGGGCATGCCCGTACTATATATATATCTAAAATTATATCCCCCCCTCTATTTACATGAATGGTTTGGTCCATTCGCAACGAGCACAGAACCCCCCCCCCCCCCCCCCCTCTATTTACATGCAATGGTTTGGTCCAAAGCGAACGGCTTCCAGAGTTTGGTAAAGAAATCGCCATCGCGTGCACAAACGCGCAGGAAAGCGAATGAATCGCAAATTCGTTTTTATTAGTTGTAAAACATAGTTTAACGCCAACATAGTTTGCAAACGTGAAATAAATGAATACGCTCTCAAATGTGCCATCCGAGGCAGAGTGTGTCCGCCACGTTCGGCACACGCGATCGTTCGCTGCTCTCTGATTGGTTGAATCGTTTTTTGGACATAGCTCGGTAAGTAATTGTCCGATTAATATGAAACCTTGAAAAGGCACATCCTCGGGTCCCCAGCAATATACCTGGCAAGTTAAAAGTATATCGGACCCGTGGTTGTCGAGAAACAGCGGTCACAGACAGACAAACGTACAAACGTACAAACGTACAGACAGAGATTACTGGAATTATAGATAGATAATGCAAACATTATTATGTTACACTGATCCCAACAATACAAACGTCAATGCAATGCTTGCACCTTTAAACTAAACAAATATTTGGCACTGAATTAACAAAGTCATACCCAACAAGCTAATCTGGCTATTCATACATAAGTGACAGAATGTGGGATACAGTCATATCATAGACTAGTAATACATTGGTGGAACAGAGCTGAAGCAAGACTAGTTACATTACGTCAAATACAGCCAGCATAGTAACAATATGACATTATGGAATATACTCAAGTTTCCATGCATGTCGTCTAATCACTATCAGAGTCATTGAGGGGGTTCCTGCATAAGTCTGCACATTTGCATGCCAATGTGCACCGCAATCCATTTTTCCTACAGTTGCACCTGCCAGTTAGACATGGACGGGCCTTTGAGGTACATGCACACGTCGCAATTTTGACACATTCTGCTGTGAGCCCTTCCTTGGTCATGAGACGGGGCATCAGCTGGTTGTCCTCAAGGTACCAGCCGGATGTTGTTGGATTGGGGATTCCTGGATTTGGCACATTGGCATTTCGCCACACAAGGGCTTGATGATGTGCCCTTAAAATGTGCTGGTGCAATGCATCCTCTGTTGGTGGCATGTTCTCTGGCTTTTTACCAACTTTTCTGAATTGGGAACATCTCAGCGCCTGGATTTCCTTTGCGTCTCCTTTCGGGTTGTAAAGACGGCAGACAAACTCCTCAGCCTTTGCACAAATCTCTTCACTTGGAACATGTGCAACCCCTAGCTGGGAGAGTAGGTGAGGAACTTCACAAAATATTTTCCATGCTGCCTTCTTCTACTACTGTAGTCTTTGCTGGATTCACATCAGACACACGCTGGTTAAATGCTGTCCAGCCTGGAACATGCTGGTCCTCGGTGTGAGACTGATGTGCAAGGAGCCATGACACATCTATGGCCATAGCCTCAGAGATAACCTGGGCATCCGATTCCATATACCAATCAGCTTTCACAGCTACTGGAAATGTTGCTTCGGGTTTCTGGGTGCCCATGCCTGAAGGTTGAATCTCATTGAAATGCTCTGGCACAGTTACAGATCTGCTACTGCTTGACTTGACATCAGGTGCAATGGTCTTTTCGCCAGGTATGCTTCTTCGAAAGGCAGCAGACTGTGAGGCATGAAAGGAGCCTTGACCGTCAAGGGTCTCCTCTATGATGTCAATGTTATCATTAGCATATCTGATGTATCCTTGGTAGGTAGCTTGTGCAAAATTCAGGGGTATTATTGTGTTGTTTTGCTCAACATATCTGGCCAAGACAGAGTTTGCAAGGGCAGTGTCAGCTCTTCTTACAGTTTCATAACTAACACCATGTCCTGCAGCATGCATTAGTTGCACCAAGTCCTTGGACCTTGTTGCTTGGTGAACAGTGAGAGCTAGCCCTAGTTGCTTTGGTGTCTGCTTTCTGCCACCAGATGCCAAACATACTATGTCCTGTGCTATGCTCAAAATCCTTTTGCTTTCTCCATCATCATCACCTTCGGAGGTCCCTTCAGAATCTTCAAATATGCTGTCACAATCACACAGCAGGCGTAGGAAAATGTAAAGGCTTTCAGGAACCACCTTCTGTGCACTTTCAGTATTGATGTCTCCAATATCTGAGTGTCCTGGCATTGTCTTGATGTCATTTCTCATTTTGACTGCCACTCTGTAAAGCCAACTCAAGAGTTCCTTGTCCTTTGTTTCGGCTGAGAAAGATGGAATGTGCTGGGAGGTTTCATCAGAATCTTGTATCTCACTTTGTTCTAGCTCATCTGCCATCTCTGCTAAGTTCTGAACAACAATACCTGTTTGAATTAGTGGGAAGACTAGAAGTGAATCCTGTTGATTCATGGACTGTACAAAATCTGCCCTATCTCCTAATACCCTTTTGACTTTGTTCTTGAATGCTTTGTAACTCTGTCGGTCACATTGCTCCACACAGACACTGAAGTCTCTTCTCATCATGTAACAGTATTGGTGCCAGATGGTTTTCATGGTATAGATGTCTCCTCCAGACAGCCCAGCATCCACCTCCTCGATCATTTTGTTGAAACAAACATCTGGTGGATATTCTGGGCCTTCTTCTACCACAGTTGACTCAGACTTCCTCCTGAAGGTTACATAACAAGGAAGGTGGTACTTCCCTTCAGCAGCTATTAGGTCACTTATTCCTGCCAACCGGCATCTCATAATCTTGTTCTTTTGAGCATCATTTAGTATTCTGTCTGAGGTCTCTAAAGTGGCTACATTCCTCAATTGCTTTCCTGCCTTATCCTCCTGACAGAAAATACATTTGTCCCAGGACACTGAAGCAACTGATGCTCTAGAAGAGGGGCGAATGCATGTACATGGTTGGTCACACGAGTCCTTTGCTTCCTTTTCATGCCGATTTTTCAGTCTCTCAATATGGTTGGCATGTGTAAACTTTGAATAACAGCCCCTGTGCCATACTATGTGTTCTTTTTCATCATCAAGGTCAATACTCTGTATTCTGTCAAGTGTTGAGATGTACTCATGGTCATGGTATTTCTGTCTCGTAATCACACAGTCTTTAAAGCGTTCGAGACCAACATCTGTGGGCTTGGTTGTCTTTTCATTTTTTCTGTTGCCTTGGCAAATGAAGCATGTGCTCCAGTCGATGTCCAGTGCAACTGATTCTCTCTTCCGTCTCCCGCCTATCACAGCTACAGGTTCCATCTTCATTCATATCTGGAAAGAGACAAAGACTATGTCTACCACAACACTGAAAGCTATTTACAGCACATGCAACAAGCAATATGTTATAGTACATTGTTAACACAACAATTATGTTAAAATGATGATTCGGGCAGGACCTGAGGAAGGATACAAAGGAAAGCATCATTATTGCAATATATTATGTCTCAAAAATGTGTTGGTATCAAATGGTAGACTGCATTACCTTAACTTAACGTCATAATGTGAAATATTATATTTTATTGGCCATTTGGCAGCCATCTTGGATTTTCACTAAAGTGTGAAATTCAATTTTTATTAACACCTAATCACATAGAGTAAGTTAATTTGGACCTATCATGATGAGAAAAAGTCATACAACAATGATATTGGTTGGAATCTGGAAATATTGAAAATTGGCACGTTTTGTGATTTAGGGGGTAGGGGTAGCTGATCATGCATAAAACATATTTTCTGAGAACTTGGGTATATTCCTGAAGATTTGCTAATGAAGAGGAGGGATCTGGGCAAATTTTAAAACTATTTTGAAAGAAATTGACCAAAGAACAACTTCACAGTATGCAATTTAGTGATTTGGAAAAATCTAAATGAAGGCGTTTTTCAGGCATATTTTTGCCTTTTTGCTTCAATAAAACCACTTATAGATATGCCATGCACCCCAATTTGGGTGAGGATTGTTGTATGACTATATGTTATAAGGTCATAACCCTAGAGACCTTTAAGACAGCCAGATATAAGTTCTAGAGCTCAAATATTAGAAAACACCAAAAATGTAGGCGGCCATTTTGAAAAATGGCCACAAATCTGGTCCAAACCATTTCCCAAGCTGGCAACAAGACTTTTTGGGTTCCTAGAGGTCTGGGCTTTCAGAAAAACATTGTTGCCAGCTTGTAACATGAGTGTACCCCTACTGTCACATTTCCTGGAAGTGCCTCCAGACTATTCTGAAAATCAAACCAAAATCAATGGATCTGTGGTGATTTTATTACCCTCACGCGAAAAAATCTGTTTAGGAGTGTCACAGTCGCCTTGCTTCTGGTTTCCTTGAAGATGTGCAATGCTGTTCCAATATGTTTTGGTGTTGATCCCTGCAACTGTTGGGCAGACATCCTGGGCAAGGTTGAGACCTTGTTCGTTCTGCTTGGGACTGACTTTCACCCGGTCGTCCTCACCCACTTCTGGGGATGTATCTGTTAACCATGCCAGGTGGTTGTACAGGTTGCAGCTCACTGTCCGCGATGCCTCCAAGTATGATATCTCCAGCTGCAGTGACGGGTCTTCAGTCACTTCCAGGCATCTGCTGACTTCCAATGGCTGAAGATAATCTGGCTTCTCTTGCAGCTTTCAGTGCCTGCTTCTCTGCCTTACGTTGGTCCTGGAGTTCCATCCGTATTCTCTTTGCAGTGTTGTAGGAGACTATGGTATCATCAGGTGTCACCTCATCGTCACTTTCTTCTTCAAACTCTGCCTCTTCAGCTGTCTCCTTTAGTTCCTTCAACTTGGTGAGCATGCAGCTAATGTTCAATTCTGCAGAGCAAACCAGGCTAGAGCATCCTTTCTGTGGCACAATCATTATCTTTCAGTTGCCATCTACTTCATAGTGCCTTTTAAGGCGGGCTACCAAGGACTGAGATCTGTATGAGTTAACATTGTCAACTCCATGGTTTTCCAGGCATTTACGGAATTCATCCCTCAAAGCGTTAACGAAGAATATGGCACCATCTCTGAAAAGGGGCTCATCTATGCGAGATACCAGTTGGGTCAGTGCAGCATCATATTGAATTGTTAGTACTTTTCTTTTCCTGTTTATGAACACGTCTTGTCAGGTAGAAGTTCATGCAGTCCCTGTGGTACCGGAAGTCGTCAGCAATCATATCAGTGCACTTGTTTCCATCAGGACCACGAATCTTGCGTAGCATATCCTCATCTTCAAGTTTGTTTGCTTTTTTCCAGACTGAATTCTGTCTATCATAAGTGGCGATCAAAAGGAGGGATCTATCCCCCTTGGTAGTGCGAGCACTTCCACAAATGAAGCATTCTTCCTTGTATTTGATGGTCTGTCGCATTGAAAACCGTGTTTTTGGAGCACTGCTGTTTGGCTCAGTGGAGAGTCCTGCTTCAGATGAATTGCCTTCTTGCTTTGCAAAAAAAATAATTCTCTGGTCAACAGTTTTGCGATTTGTGTACTTGGTGCGACACTGTGCGTGCCACACAAGATTCCTTCCCAGAAAGTCACATTGAGGTTCCAGCTCATTCTCAAGTCTGAATGAGACATCGTCCTTTCTGTTGTTTACAGCATATACAGTCACGTGAAAAAGTAAGTACACCCCATGTAAAGTTTTGACCTTTTCAATATATTTCAGCATACAGCTATTTGATCTTCATTTCAACAATATTGATAGATAAAGGTGATATAATATAACAAATATCATGAAACATTTACATTTTGTAGTCCATTGTATAATTTAAATAAACATAAATGCAAATTTCGCATGTGGAAAAAGTAAGTACACCCCGACATTTATCAGTACTTCAAATACCTAAAATTAGAATCAGGTGCACCAGCTCAGGTGCAAATGATTAGAACATCGTTAGAGAGGATCTTGGAGGAACCTGTCTTATTTAAACCTCAGACATTTAGTTTGGTTTGCTCTTTGTTGTTGAAGTGTGTGGCATCACCATGTCTAGATCAAAAGAGCTCTCTGAGGCCTTCAGAAAGAAGGTTATAGATGCCTACGAGTCTGGGAAGGGATTTAAAAAGATCTCCAAACAATTTGAAATCAATCATTCGACTGTCCGGAAGATCATCTACAAGTGGAGAAGATTCCAAACAACTGCCAACTTGTTCAGGCCAGGCCGCCCCAGCAAGTTCAGCCCGAGAGCAGACCGCAAGATGCTGAAAGAAGTCTCTAAGAACCCCAGAATGTCATCACGGGGCCTACAGGTAGCTCTTGCCACTGTTGATGTCAAATTGCACGAGTTTACCATTAGAAAGAGGCTGCACAAATTTGATCTGCATGGGAGGTGTGCCAGGAGCAAACCTTCGCTGTCCAGAAAGAACATCAGGGCAAGACTAAAGTTTGCCAATGGACACCGAGGCAAAGACCAGCACTTCTGGAACAATGTGCTCTGGACAGATGAGTCAAAGGTAGAGCTATTTGGCCACAGTACCATAAGACATGTTTGGCGAAAACCAAAGACAGCATTTGACCACAAGAACCTGATACCAACTGTAAAGCATGGTGGTGGAAATATTATGGTTTGGGGCAGGTTTGCTGCAGCGGGGCCTGGGCAGCTCACCATCAGAAATCCACTATGATTTCTTCATTGTACCAGAGGGTGCTTGAGGATAATGTGAGGCCATCTGTCGGAAAGTTGAAGCTCAACCGAAGGTGCACCTTGCAACATGACAATGACCCTAAATATACCTGTAAATCCACCAAGGAATGGCTGAAAAGAAAGAAATGGAGGGTTCTGGAATGGCCAAGTCAAAGCCCGGATCTAAATCCCATCGAGATGTTGTGGGGGGGATTTGAAACGAGCTGTGCATGCAAGAAACCCCTCAAACATCGCACAGCTGAAAGAATTCTGCATGGAGGAGTGGGCAAAAATTTCTCCCAGTCGATGTCGGAGACTGCTGGACAGTTATAAGAAACGCCTCCTTGAGGTTGGTTCTGCCAAAGGGGGCAATACCACCTATTAGAGCCAAGGGTGTACTTACTTTCTCCACATGCGAAATTTGCATTTATGTTTATTTAAATTATACAATGGACTACAAAATGTAAATGTTCCATGATATTTGTTATATTATATCACCTTTATCTATCAATATTGTTGAAACTAGGGCATTGCCCGTACTATATCTATATCTAAAATTATATCCCCCCCCTCTATTTACATGAAATGGTTTGGTCCAAAGCGAACGGCTTCCGGAGTTTGGTAAAGAAATCGCCATCGCGTGCACAAACGCGCAGGAAAGCGAATGAATCGCAAATTCGTTTTTATTAGTTTTAAAACATAGTTTAACGCCAACATAGTTTGCAAACGTGAAATAAATGAATACGCTCTCAAATGTGCCATCCGAGGCAGAGTGTGTCCGCCACGTTCGGCACACGCGATAGTTCGCTGCTCTCTGATTGGTTGAATCGTTTTTTGGACATAGCTCGGTAAGTAATTGTCCGATTAATATGAAACCTTGAAAAGGCACATCCTCGGGTCCCCAGCAATATACCTGGCAAGTTAAAAGTATATCGGACCCGTGGTTGTCGAGAAACAGCGGTCACAGACAAACAAACGTACAAACGTACAAACAAACAGAGATTACTGCAATTATAGATAGACTAGGGCATGCCCGTACTATATATAAGCTAGGACGTGCCCGTACGTGGGTGCCCGTTCCTTGCCAAAAAAAAAAAAAAAAAAAAATTTGTGTAGGGGTGTGTGTGTGTAAACATCCTAGGGCGTGCCCGTACGTGGGTGCAAAAAAACATGCGTGCAAACAACAACAACAAAAAAAAACTTTGAAACCACGTGGCAGTAACGACCACAGAACCCCCCCTCCCTCTATTTACATGAATGGTTTGGTCCATTCGCAACGACCACAGAACCCCCCCCTCTATTTACATGAATGGTTTGGTCCATTCGCAAAGCCAAAGCGAACGACCACAGAACCCCCCCCCCCCCCCCTCTATTTACATGAATGGTTTGGTCCATTCGCAAAGCCAAAGCGAACGACCACAGAACACCCCCCCCCCCCCCCTCTATTTACATGAATGGTTTGGTCCATTCGCAAAGCCAAAGCGAACGGCGAACGGCTAAATCGCCATAGCTCGGTAAGTACTTGTCCGATTAATTTCAAACCTTGAAAAGGCACATCCTCGGGTCCCCAGCAATATACCTGGCAAGTTTCAAGTATATCGGACCGGTAGTTGTCGAGAAACAGCGGTCACAGACAAACAAACGTACAAACGTACAAACGTACAAACGTACAAACGTACAAACGTACAAACGTACAAACAAACAAACAGAGATTACTGGAATTATAGATAGATGAAGATCAAATAGCTGTATGTTGAAATATGTTGAAAAAGTCAAAACTTTACATGGGGTGTACTTACTTTTTCACGTGACTGTAGGAGTGCAGGATAGCCTTGACCTGTCAGTTTCTGAAGAGGACCAGCGTTACTGTCTGTCTTCTGACATATTAGGCAAGCAGTATAGTTGGTATCGGGCCGCTTTCTCTTCAGCTGCTTGGTTGAGAACTCAGGCTCCATGATTCAGGCTGCAGGTCCTGCAGGGTCTTCAGGTCCTGCAGCAGAAAAAGAAAAAAAAATCACATGTTTCAGTCAAAAAATAAAGGGCGCATATACAAAAATGGCCACAATTTTTTTTAGCAAGATGAAAATAATGAAAAAATGAAAACATATCGGGGGCGCTTTTGCATGAAAATGATTCTAAATCATTTGGAAAGGTTTTGTAAGTGTATTTCTCAACTTGATGTTGTCAACACGGGTTCTGTGTATCTGGGATGCATTTATTGACAGCCAGTGTTTCCCACAGGTCTGAAATATACTTGTGGTGGTAGCCTATTGGGGGGGGGGGGGAGGGGGCGAATTTTAGCGGGGGGTCTGGCGGTCGTCCCCCAGAAAATTTTGAGCATCAAACACTTATTTTCCTGCATTCTGGTGAAAAATTAGCTGATCATATTTAGCCAGTACAACTTTGCTGCATGTTGTTGCGCATGTGTTCTGAATACAGTCGAACGTTAGCCTTGGACAAACACGTGTGCCTGCCTACCTAGCTCGCATACAGGTATATTGTAGCGGCTGCCGCTGGGGTTACACAATCGCCTTGCACCTATCAAGGACGCGGAGCGATCACCAGGCCGGGCTCGTCCAGGACGCCCGGGCAGGCCCGCGCTCGACTTGCCAGGCCTCGGTCGGGACGCCCGGGCAGGCTCGCCCTCGGCTTGCCAGGCCGCAGCCGGCCCGCGGGGCCACGCCCCCTGGCGCCAGGCCTGGGCAAACCCCCTGGCGGAATAGATATATATTGCCGACCGTAAAACGTTTTTAGGAGAGTGCCTGAGTGTTTGATTCTAATAAAGCAGCTCAGATGAATTCAAGCTTTTTGTCGCGTCCATTCTTTCGATCGACGTGGGAGCCACAGCTCCTTCATTGGTGACCTATCGACATGGACACGGCAGTCGCCCTTAAACTGCCTACCTTCTGGGAGGCTCACGCGGCGGTTTGGTTCGCACAAGCGGAGTCCCTGTTCGCCCTGCGAGGCATCACGGCGGACGACACCCGCTTCCACCACGTGGTCGCTGCGCTCGGTTCAGCCACCGCAGCCCGCGCCCTGAGCCTCCTCGAGAGACCGCCAGCCGCGGACAAATACGGCGCGATTAAGAAGCTTCTCCTCGATGCTTTCGCCCTCCCAGCGGCGGAACGCGCACGGCGCCTGCTCGATTTGCCGGAGCTCGGCGACACGCGCCCTTCCGAGCGAATGGACTACATGCTTTCGCTGCTCGGCGAGCACTCTCCGGCATTCCTGTTCCGGGAGCTGTTCCTCCGTCAGCTGCCTAACCCGGTACGCCTCGCCCTGGCAAGCACGACGATCACAGATCCCCGGGCCCTTGCCAGAGAAGCCGACAAAATCTCCGCCGCGGGACAGCGCATCGCAGCGGCGACATGGGACCCGCCGCCGCCTGATGCACCATCCATGGCGCCCGAGCACCCGGCGCGTTCGACGGCCGAACTGCCGACGCAATTGGCGGCCGCTATACCGAGCCGACCACGTTCAGCACGACGTCCGAAGCCTCCACCCGACCAAGCGTGGTGTTCCTATCATGCCAGGTTCGGACAGAAGGCCCGGACATGCCGACCCCCGTGCACCTTCGGCGGGTCGGGAAACGGCCAGGCCGGCGTTCATTACCTGCCATGAACGCCGGCCACAGTCACACGGGCAACTTACTGTTCATCACGGATAAAGCGTCCGGACGGCGCTTCCTGTGCGACACCGGCGCCCAAGTGAGCGTCATGCCCGCCTCTGACCAGGACAGGCAATCCGCGGTTTGCGGCCCCTCCTTGGTTGCGGCCAACGGATCGACTATCCGCACCTTCGGCCCGCGCAACGTCACCCTCTGCTTCGGCGGCCAACGCTTCGCTTGGACGTTTGTAACCGCCAACGTGCCCATGGCTCTGCTCGGCGCCGACTTCCTCTGCGCACACGGACTGCTGGTGGACGTCCAACGGCGTCGTTTAATCAACGCTGAAACCTTCAGCTCCCTGGTATGCACATTGAGCAGCTCCGCGCCGACCGAGCTGGCAAGCACCGTCCCGGCGGCGAACGAGTTTGCTCGCCTGCTCGCGGAGTTCCCGGCCCTCACGCGGCCGACGTTTTCGGCCGTCGCAGTACGGCATGGGATCGAGCACCACATACCAACCACGGGCCCGCCGGTCTACGCCAGGGCCCGCCGCCTCGACCCAGCCAAGCTTGCCGTTGCGAAGGCCGAATTCGACGCGTTGGAGCACCTCGGCATCGTGCGGCGCTCCGATAGCGCGTGGGCCTCGCCACTGCACATCGTGCCAAAGCCGGGGGGTGGATGGCGCCCGTGTGGCGACTACCGCCGTCTTAATGACGCTACAACACCCGACAGGTACCCGATCCCGCATATCCAAGACTTCTCCGCCCGTCTGGCGGGACGGGTCATTTTTTCAAAAATTGATCTCATACGGGGATATCACCAGGTACCTGTCAGGGCGGCCGACGTCCCTAAAACGGCAGTCATCACGCCGTTCGGCTTATTCGAGTTCTTGCGGATGCCGTTTGGTCTCAAGAACGCGGCTCAGGCGTTCCAGCGCTTGATGGACGGCGTGCTGCGTGACCTGCCGTTCCTTTTCGTTTACCTGGACGACATCCTCGTCGCCAGCACGTCCCGGGCCGAGCACCTCCTCCACCTCCGAACACTGTTCGGGCGCCTCAGCGAGCACGGCCTCATCGTCAACCCGGCCAAATGCCACTTCGGCACGACGGCCGTTGATTTTTTGGGCCACCACATCACCAAGAACGGGGCTGTGCCGCTGCCAACCAAGGTCGAGGCCATCACCACTTTCCCGCGTCCCCGCACCATAAAGGCCCTGCAGGAATTCCTGGGAATGGTGAATTTTTATCACCGCTTCGTGCCCCGCGCTGCTCAACTCATGCGGCCCCTCTACGAAGCCCTCCGGGGCAAGCCGGCCAAGCACGACATCGCCTGGTCCGCAGCAATGGATGCGGCCTTCCAAAGCTCAAAGCGGGCCCTCGCCGACGCAACACTGCTCGCTCACCCGGTGCTCAACGCTCCCATCGCCCTCACCACGGATGCCTCCGACTACGCGGTGGGCGCCGTACATGAGCAATGGGTGAACGGGGTTTGGCAGCCACTCGCTTTTTTCAGCCGGCAGCTCCGGCCGAACGAGCTCAAATACAGCACGTTTGACCGGGAGCTCCTCGGTCTACACCTGGCCGTCCGCCATTTCCGCCACCTCCTGGAGGGCCGACCTTTCACGGCGTTCGTCGACCACAAGCCGTTGGTTTACGCCATGGCCAAGGTCACGGAGCCATGGTCGGCCCGCCAACAGCGCCACCTCTCCGCCGTGTCGGAGTTTACCACGGACATCCGGCACGTCGCCGGCAAAAACAACGCCGTGGCCGACTGTCTTTCCCGGGCCAGCGCGAACGCGGTCCACCTGGGCGTGGATTTTGCGCTCATGGCGGCGGACCAAACCACCGACACCACGGTGCAAGCCCTCCGGGCGGCGGACACGGGCCTCCGCCTGGCCGACATCCCCTGCGCGGACACTGTCCTGCTCTGCGACGTCTCCCAAGGCCGGCCTCGCCCCATCGTGCCCGTCACCTGGCAACGCCGCATCTTCGCCTCCCTCCACGGCCTTTCCCACCCGGGCCGGAAAGCTTCCCAGAAGCTGGTGTCGGCGCGTTTCGTCTGGCACGGCCTTCGTCGGGACGTCCGCGATTGGACCAGCGCCTGCACCGCCTGCCAACGGGCCAAGGTCCACCGACACACCCAGGCCCCGCTGGCACCTTTCACCGTGCCCGAACGACGTTTCGACCACGTCAACGTGGATCTGGTGGGCCCCCTTCCCCCATCACGAGGGTTCACACACCTGCTCACCATGGTGGACAGGACCACCAGGTGGCCGGAGGCCGTTCCCCTCGTCTCCACCACCACCGCCGACGTGGCGCAGGCCTTCATCGCCACCTGGGTCGCCCGCTTCGGCGCACCGGCGGACATCTCGTCAGACCGCGGACCACAGTTCACCTCCGAGCTGTGGGGCGCGGTCGCCCGCAACCTGGGGGTCAAGCTCCACCGTACTACGGCCTACCACCCCCAAGCAAACGGGTTGTGCGAGCGATTCCACCGCTCCATGAAGGCCGCGCTCATGGCCGGCCTTCAAGACGGCGGTTGGGCCGACCGGCTGCCGTGGGTCCTTTTGGGCCTTCGCACGGCCCCCAAGGAGGACCTCCAGGCATCCACCGCCGAGCTGGTCTATGGCCAGGTGCTACGCGTCCCGGGCGAATTCGTGCCCGACGCTACCAGCCCCTGGTCCGCAGCTCGCCAGCGCTCGGACCTCCAGGAGGCCGCCCGACGGTTTGCCCCCGTGCCGACATCCCACCACGGTGACCCCCAGTCCTACGTCCCCCCAGCACTCCGCACCGCGGAGTATGTTTTTGTGCGTCACGACGCACATCGGCGGCCACTCCAGCCGCCGTACGACGGGCCCTTCCGGGTGCTGCGACGGGACGACAAGTCGTTCGTCATCGACATCGGCGGCAGGTCGGACCGGATTGCAGTGGACCGCCTCAAGCCGGCGCACGTGGACGTCGACCACCCACCACGGGTGGCCCTCCCGCCGCGGCGAGGCCGCCCCCCGTCCACGGTGCCCCCCACTCGACCGCCCACCACCTCACCGGACCCCCTCCCACGACCCACCAGGGGTCGCTTCGGCCGGGTCATCAGGACCCCCCTCAAGTTGACCCTGTCGGTGCAAGTCGATTCTGGGGGGACGTGTGTAGCGGCTGCCGCTGGGGTTACACAATCGCCTTGCACCTATCAAGGACGCGGAGCGATCACCAGGCCGGGCTCGTCCAGGACGCCCGGGCAGGCCCGCGCTCGACTTGCCAGGCCTCGGTCGGGACGCCCGGGCAGGCTCGCCCTCGGCTTGCCAGGCCGCAGCCGGCCCGCGGGGCCACGCCCCCTGGCGCCAGGCCTGGGCAAACCCCCTGGCGGAATAGATATATATTGCCGACCGTAAAACGTTTTTAGGAGAGTGCCTGAGTGTTTGATTCTAATAAAGCAGCTCAGATGAATTCAAGCTTTTTGTCGCGTCCATTCTTTCGATCGACGTGGGAGCCACAGCTCCTTCAATATCAAGCTTTTTTTGGTAACGCAGCATAGTTGCCGCTTGCTTTCATAGAATTCAAGCTACTATGAAAAAAGTCAAGAAAACAATTACACAATAAGGAGAAAAGGAGTTGCTTTACCTCGTCCGTGCTGTATCCATCCAAAATATCCACAGTGTCCGCGTCTTGAAAAGCTGTCCAGAGAACCCTCTCGCTCTCTCTCTCTCTGTGTTTTTTGATCTCTGCAGAGCGCACATTTGTCAGTAGGGGAGGGGGGAGGGGTAGAGCGAGGGGAGATTGTCCGCTGGACTAGTTAATCAATCGCAGGTGTCGCGGGTCGCGTCGTTCTCTCGGACGGATGGCTTAATTTTTATTTTTTTAATTAAAACATTTTATTTTATTTTATTTTTTTACTTGGGTGGCCGTTAATATACCTGGGCGGCCCGGCCCGCCCAAGTAAAGTCTATGTGTGGGAAACACCCTTCACAACCCACTGAGGATTTTAAGGAAAAAAACATTTTTCACATTTTTCGGTCAAAAAATAAAGGGCGCATATACAAAACAACAACAACAACAACAACAACAACAACAACATGCATTTTAAGACCATTTTTTAAGGCATATACAAAAATGGCCACAACTTTTTTTCGCAAGGTTTCCAGCAGAGCAGACCTCTCATTCAGCGGACCTTAATGTCCAAATTAATAGAAAAAACACAAACAAAGAGTATAACATGCCATGTCAGGTTCTCTCAAATTTTGGTGACTGGATCCCAGACTAACTTGACTTTTGCAGATTTATTTCACCTGAATATTGATAAATAATGGTTACTCTTTTGACATCCAGGTGACCATTTGTGTGAATGTGCTTACAGGGAGTGATCTGCGGCCTGTACATACAGCACAAGGTTGTAAGCAAAATAATCTGGTTTTTAGTAAAACCTGAGAAAAACCAGACCGTTTGCTCTCCCAACCATACACATGCGGTAACATTTTTATACCACCTTGTCTGCCCTCTCCAGATCCCTACCTGGCTTCTTTGTTGCAAAGACCAAAAGCCTCATGTTAACCTTGTTACTCAAGTTCTGAATTTGCATTTCTTTCTCCGTCATGTCAAAAAACACCTGGAGGACGTTGCGCTCTCAAATCGAGGACGAGGAGATATAGCTGTAGGTTTACATGAGCCAGCGGATCCAAATGCAAACTGTACGTGGGATTTGAACCTGCGATCCTGTCACCAGTGCAAGTAATCAGATGGGACCAGATTACAGATTGACACCTCTATAATAAAAGGCGTAGTGTGTGCGTTTCTGCCATAACTCAAAAACCATTAAACCTGGCAGCCCCAAACTTTGTATGCACACGAAGGGAACTCTGAGGGAGTTCATGAATGAAAATTGGATGTTTGGGTAAATGTAAACACCTTTTTTGAAGATTAACAGGAGTGCACTTTAGTGCACTGTTTTTGCAAGCCATGGTGATACAATAAACGGTGCTTATTTCTTCTTGTTCTGTTTTTGCGTATGCTCATATTAACTTCAATTTGATTTCTGCTCGTCACTAAAGTCTATTAATTCTGTAAAATTTGAGAACAATTCAAATTTATTTTAAAATAACCGCAGTGAGGCTGTGAATAGCTTTTAAAGGGGTACTACATGCTATACATTTTACCACGGTTTTGCGCTTTGTCCCCTTTCGGGACTGCTTCGCCATGGGGTATATTCGACCTGTATTTGCATTTTTAAAGGTTCATTAAGGTGCTCCACACAAAATTTAAACAAATCTGGTGAAAAACATGTTATAAAATGAAATCCCATCGTTCTGTGCACTCTGCAGGCAAAATGAATAATGCGACACACGTGCAGGCAAGATTACATGTTTCCTGCATGGTTTTATCAATGTTACATGTGATTTTACAAATAGATGCAAATGAGGTCGTTAGTGTTGCCCTTGCGCTAAAACAGGTTTTGGGGAAATCAAGCTTTTGAGGGATTACACACCTTGATATTGTAGAATTTGTATTTTGAGGCCTTGCCGGTCCAATCCTCCCCCTCTCCTCTCAACATTGCTCCAGCAAAGCGACAATGCATTGCCCGGCAACGCCCAGTACCTTTGCTAGTGTAATAAAGTTTGTTTGTCAGTCAGCGTGTCTTCTCCATAACTCAAAAAACCATGATATCTAGCGGCCCAAAACTTTGTGTACATGCTAAGGGTACTCGAAGGGAGTGCACGAATGAAAACTGGGTGTGTGGGTAGATTTAAACACCCCTTTTGAAGATAATTAACGGGCTCATTAAATTAAAACAAAATCAGGTTTTATCCTTGGTCAGCCTGTGTTCACCTCAGTGGTCTTAATCTGCCATTTTGTTTCCACCGACAAAAAAAGCCTTACTTTTGAAGAGGTCGTAGTGGTTTCTGTACAATAAAGAGCTCATCGAATACCGAATCTTTTGAGTGCTATTGTTCGATGTTTCTTAGTTTTCACCTTTTTGTGCAATCTGCTTTCATTTACGATGTTATTTCATTCATTAGGAGCTTGGAACAATGTTATCTTACACATAAAAGCAAATGAGACATTATCATCATATTTTAATACTTTTAAACAGTCAATTTCTCGTAATTCATAACTTGTGAACACACAAGCCACCTGTTTTGGGGGCAGGGAGGTGGTTTGAGGAGGGAGGGAAGGGGGCTGTTGGATAGGAGATAGGGGAGGGGTGGGAGTTAGGAGGGGTGGGAATTAGGAGGGGTGGGAGTTTGGAGGGGTGGTGTGGGAGTAAGCATAGGATGAGGAAGGGGAAGTGGCGGGAGGAGGGAACCGGCGTTGCGGGTATGTTTGCTGTTCTAAAATATAAAGTAGAATGTGCGTTTGTTTGTTTATGCCTTCAAACCCTGCAATAACCAGTGAGACCAAACTTTGCATTGCCCCATCTTTCATCTAGAGAAAGGACACAGGGCTATATGTTTGGATGAAAAATTGATGCCAGATAAAACCAGATAATTGGCTTTCAGGCCTCGATCAGGTCTTGTGCTTATACACTGCGTGGGTTTTCCCAGGAGTGAGCGAGTAATATGTATTGTGAAGATCATATGTTGAGGTTGTTGTGATTTGTTGTCAACACAAATTCAATCAGCGTGTTTACATGTGCACCTGTTACTAAAAAGATTGCTTCACACTGATAACACCTCCATGTTCAGGCCGCGAGTGTGTATGTTGCTTAAACACCACCTGGATTTTCCTGGGAGCCATCGAGCCGTATGTTTTGTGAAGACTGTATATGGAGGTTGTCGTGATTTGTTGTCAACTCAAAATTATTATAACATTTCACTGAATTTCTCAAGGCTTAATCTCAGCTCTCAGGGCTGGTTACTTAAGCAAATTGGAAATATTCTCGACAAAAGAAAAGCTTTAAACAATGAAGAAAAAAAATGATTGAATGCAAACAACCAACACATTTTTAAAAAGGAGTGTCACAATAGCATCATAAAACCAAATGACCAGTTTGTACGAAGAACTAAAAAAAAAACCTTTGCTTCAGTCCGGTTTGCTTTGATAAGGGAACAAGTGTAATCTTAAAACTTTCATCACACATCACTGTAAAACCTTTATCCCCCTTCCCCATTGAAAAAAATAAACCTAGGCCTCACGTGCAATACAATCCATGCAAACACCAACCTCAACCGGGGTACAAACATCAGTGCATGGGCTTCATTCGCATTACAAGCGCATGCAAAATAATCACTTCAAGTGTGGTTTTTCAATTTTTGCTACAATGTTATGTTTCGTCAAGTACATGTCACCTGCTCCTAAAAAACATAAGCAAATGGTTCAGGCCAGAACATAAGCAAATGGGAGGGGATAGCTATGAGCATGCTTAAGGGACCGTGATGGGTCTCCGTGGGTGATAGCCACAAGCGCCGTTCCTTCAGGGCTGGACAAAAAAAAAAAGAAAAAAAAAGTGAAATCCAATCGGGTAACTCAAATGAGACCCAACAATCTGGATCATTGCATACTATCATGCCTAAAGCCCCGCAAACCAAATGCAGCGAGGCCCCAGCCCGCACAGATACGGCCACAGGCCTGGATAGGTAAGTTGGATGTCCCGTTCGCTTCACCGAGGCCACACTGCACCTGCAGTCGTCGACATCGTGGAGTCCTGCCGGAACTCCAGGAACGCCCGGGTGTCGCGTGGCGGAGCCTGACAGCACCATTAGGCTACTCGTGCTTGGATTACAGGCCCTCAGGTGTGGGTATTTGCCTTGCGACGTCGAGTGCTCCGTTTCCCATGCGGAGCAGGTACCTGATCATGACCTCTCCTGTGCTGGTTGTTATCTGTAACGGGCAAAGGAGGAGTCGTCATTGCGGTCGACAGCCTAGATTAGATTACATCTCCAAGAGCGGTCAAAAAATTCACGTGCACAAATTATTAACGAAGAAAACAACAAAAACTAGAACGGCACTTGGTAGAGCGCAGACCTCCACCAGGCTGAACAGTTTATGGGTTTGTATACCACTGATACACTGGATCTGTATCCAGACCTGAACCCAAATCTAATCGGCTTGTTCGTGTCACCGACCCAACTTATCCACCAAGTTTTGTCATAATCCATCCACAACTTCTTGAAATATCAAGTTACATACAGTCGCATCACTCAATGGTGAACAATCACTTAAAAAAATTATTGGTTCGGATCCAGATATTCACCAAAATCTAATCATTCGTTGATTTATTGTGATACACCAAATTTCCTCTGTATCCGTCATAACCTTTTGGGATGTCACGCTCACAGACAGATAAACAGATTAAAAATCGGTCAGAGACCAAGGACTCGCTGGAAAGTACTTTTTTATCGGCCATTTTGGATCAATAAAAGTAAATAATGACCTCAGCCAAAGTTCAAACGACGTGGGTTTAATCTCGACATGAGAGAATTCCACAAAGCTATTTTGGCGGTGTATAAGCCAACAGATCGCTGTCTCCATCGATCTTGCAAAGGCCATAGCACCTATCGTCTCAAAATCCTTTTAACTGTTGACTTGGTAGTTTTTACAATGAAGGAAACACGGATCGGGAGTACAAACAACATAGCAATTACATGTCGACCTCAGGGCACTGGAGAAGATCCACGAATGACATACTGAAGATCCACGATGGGTTTGAGCGTTGTGGAGTATGGGCTGAAACCCAAATCTTATCCAGGTTCCTCCTGATGACTCCAACTTTGCTTTTTATTTCTTCTGGTTCCTTCTAATGACTCCAATGGAGTATTTGATTTTCCGTTTCATTACTTGTGGAAGAGGAGAGATTGGAGGGACGAATATGTTCTGAAGTTATGCACGGGTCAATCAGCCGCGTGCCTTCTCAGAAATGGCATGTAAATAACCCAAAATGGTGCCAATGAAGGTATACAAGGTTTGAAAAGGTCACTTAGATAACAACAGTGCAATGGCCGACAGGTAGATTCCATGAGTAGAAGGCGTTCAGACAAGACTACCTCACCAGGTATAATATAAGAAGCCAAGCTGTCTCCATAGACCAACACACAGTGGGTCGAAGTTGGTCTATCGTTTTCAGGGAATAGGCGAGTCACTAAACTCGGCCCAGGTTCGCATGCAGAAGATCCACGGTTCCTCCTTTACTGGTTATGTCAGTTTAAAAATGATTTGCACTTTTTGAAAATGAGCGTGACAGCTCAGAAGTGTCGTTGCCTTCTCCTCCTCATTGTCTCCGTTTCTTCTTCTTCTGCCGTTCTCAAACTGCCAATGCTCTTTTATCCCTCCTGTTGTTGTTGCTGTTTTGGTGTTGCTGTTGTTGTGACTTAACAGGATATTTTCCATTGTTACGGCCTGAAGCACACCAAGCCAAGCCTTCAATCACACTGTCTATATTTATGGATTATCACACGAAAATCTCTTCCTGCACATAAAACCAAGAAGGGAGAAAAGAGGGAAAATCTTGAATAGGCCAGTCCAAGAGTAGGCCGGTCCGAGTGTAGGCCGGTCCGAGTGTAGGCAGGTCCGAGTGTAGGCAGGTCCGAGTGTAGGCAGGTCCGAGTGTAGGCAGGTCCGAGTGTAGGCCGGTCCGAGAGTAGGCCGGTCCAAGAGTAGGCCGGTCCAAGAGTAGGCCGGTCCAAGAGTAGGCCGGTCCAAGAGTAGGCCGGTCCAAGAGTAGGCCGGTCCAAGAGTAGGCCGGTCCAAGAGTAGGCCGGTCCAAGAGTAGGCCGGTCCAAGAGTAGGCCGGTCCAAGAGTAGGCCGGTCCAAGAGTAGGCCGGTCCAAGAGTAGGCCGGTCCAAGAGTAGGCAGGTCCAAGAGTAGGCAGGTCCAAGAGTAGGCAGGTCCAAGAGTAGGCAGGTCCAAGAGTAGGCAGGTCCAAGAGTAGGCAGGTCCAAGAGTAGGCAGGTCCAAGAGTCGGCAGGTCCAAGAGTCGGCAGGTCCAAGAGTCGGCAGGTCCAAGAGTAGACCGGTCCAAGAGTAGACCAGTCCAAGAGTAGACCGGTCCAAGAGTAGGCCGGTCCAAGAGTAGGCCGGTCCAAGAGTAGGCCGGTCCAAGAGTAGGCCGGTCCAAGAGTAGGCCGGTCCAAGAGTAGGCCGGTCCAAGAGTAGGCCGGTCCAAGAGTAGGCCGGTCCAAGAGTAGGCCGGTCCAAGAGTAGGCCGGTCCAAGAGTAGGCCCCAAGGCAGGCCCAACAGTAGGCCCCAGGTTAGGCCCAACAGTAGGCCCCATGGCAGGCCCAACAGTAGGCCCCAAAGCAGGCCCAACAGTAGGCCTCAGGGCAGGCCCAGTGGTAGAGGGTAGGAGTATGCAAGTCCACAAGTAGGCCACAAGGCAGGCCCCAGTGGTAGGCAGCAAGAGTTCGATCAACGTCACCCTTCAGGTGGAGAGATTGCAGCCGGACACTACAACCGCCGAAAAAGCACTCTGCCATAAGCCCTCCTCCAAAATGGGCCATTCACTCCTCTGAATCACCTTCCTGGCCACTCCCCTGCCCCACAGCCAATCATAGGCTTTATACACATGGACCAAACCACTTGGTCAAACTCACAGGGGGGTGGGGGGGTAGGAAGAAGAAAAAGGTCACAGACCGTAACACCCCCCCCCCCCCCCTTCGAGAAGAAAACTTTACCCAAGAAAAGTTTTCTACTACAAAGGCAGGTTAGTCTAAACCCAGCATAAACAGTGCAATAAACAAACAGCCACCTCTCATTGTGACATTTACCAGGCATCATAGCTACTATGCAGGGGCATGAAAAAAAAATATCTTAAGCTCGAGATAGAGCATCTGCAATGACATTATCTCGACCCGAAATATGTACAATCTTCAAGGGGTACGGTTGTACTAAAATCCCCCATCGGTTCCCTATCAGGTGCTTGTAGAGCAATGCTGTCTAATTCACTGGTCAATATCTTGATGCTTTATATGACCTACCAACTGGCCGGCTGAGGTCAGCCTCACACCCATAGTACCTTTTAAGCATATTAATGTGGCACACCCGGTGGGGTTTCCATCTGTCATGGGTCCGCACCATGTAGTTCACCTCACTCAGCTTTTTTCGACCAAGTAGGGACCGCTAAACTTCGCCAATAGTGGCTCCCCAGGCAGAGGTAGTGAAACTAGCACTTTGTCTCCAGGCCTAAAATTACGAGCTGTCGTATTCAGGTCAAAACGGGTCTTCATTACGCGCTGAGATACTTTCAACTATTCCTTGGCGACATTGCAGGCGGTGGTAAGTCTCTCCCGGAAAGTACCTACATAGTCTGGAAGGTTAGGGTTCTCCGTCTCTTCGAGGAAACTCTCTTTCACTACTCGGGAAACACAAAACCTATTGCCAGCCAAATCATTTCCCAATACGAAACTAATACCCTCTATGGGGAGAGTGGGGACTATTCCTACCATCATGGGTCCTGTGACCAAATCAGACTTCAAGTTCACCCTATGTAAGGGGACTGGGACATAACGACCTGCAATGCCCTGGATTAAGGCACTTGCTTTCCCCGAACTACTCAAAGTCAATGGTAAAATGTTAGACAACATAAACGACTGGGCTGCCCCAGTATCCCTCAGAATAACTACGGACTTGACTTTCCCATCCCAAGTGTTACGGACTCGTCACTTCCGTCGTTGTGGTTTTCATCCACTGTAAGCATTTTTGGTTCCATGTACTATTCTTGGTATAGTTTGAGTGAAATGGAGATAAATGTTTTCAAAAGGTGGAAAATTAGTGTTTTAAAAGAAACCGGAAACCGGATCGGGAGAAACTGGAAGAAGAGGAAGCAAAAAAAGCGGAGCAAAGAGAGGTCGGGAAGAAAAAGCCGAGCTGCTTTGAGGTCTCGAGGAGACGCTGGCGAACGTGGGTCACGAGCGAACTTTGGTTTTCCCGGGAAAGGGATTCCTGTGACAGAGTGGTTATCGCTGTGACAGATAAAACTGCGTGACGGGTTTTGAGGTTGATTCCGAAGAGAATCGCTGTTGGAGAGCAGGTACACCTCCATTAGGGGCCCGCCCGCCATTTTGCATCGCTCCCGCCATTTCGCATCGCTCCAGCCATTTCGCATCGCTCCAGCCTTTTCACCTCGCTCCAGCCATTTCACTGCACCCAGCCGTTAGCCTGGTTTGCATGTGTAACGTGGATTTCGAGTGGGAATTTGCGGTTTTCCGTTTGGGAGCCGCTAAACGTTCATACCCGAAGGTGTGATTTCCCAGTCGCCTTTTGGGTGCACCTTTGCGCCTCTTTGGCAGCGTTGACTGTCAGCCGACCTGGATTCTGGTCTCGATATGACCTTTTTCTTGCGATCACCGGCGCATGGATCGACTTTGGCTTGGTGCCGGGACAGAGACTTTGGGGAATGTTCTTTTCGCTCAAACTGATGGTACCATCATAGAAATTATATGGTGTTTTGGTTGTGCAATTGAAAGTATATTGTACTTGTGCTGTCATTCTTGTGCGACATTAATACAATACTTGTTTTTTGGTAACAATCGGTTGGTGTGGTTTCACCATTTGTCATTGACACACATAATAACACATCTTTCTGCCATGACTCCTTTCAGGGCTCGGAGGTACACCGTGACCGGGGTTTCAGGAGGAGCACGTAACACAAGACACTTGCCCTTTGACACAAAGGGTTTGTAATGGTCCTGTACGGGGCTCGTAAGGTCCGCAGTTTCCTCCGCCTTAACTGTAAGGGCACGATCCCTGTGGCTGTCCACTTTGGTTCGAACCAATGCAATAGGTCTAACGGAGTCTCCCTGCTTCTCCTCCCTTTGCAATTTCCAACAATTCGACTTCAGATGTCCCCTCTGTTTACAGTAATAACACGTGGGGGCCGGTCCCCGGCGAGATGCCTGACTCGACCACTCAAACTGTCTACCCAGAGACGGCCGCACCAATGGACCCCTATGGTCTGTCCACTTCCCCTCTGACCGGTCCTCTCTAACCCCCTTCTTGTTATCCCAGGTAGTACCGTAATGAGGAAAACCAAGGCCTCTCTTATGGGTAAGTTCATAATCATCTGCACCAACAGCAACTTTTTTCAACTCACCAACCATATGATCCGTAAGGTGTGTCCTAATGTCCAAGGGTATACTGTTCCTAAACTCTTCCATCAAGATAACCTCCCTTAGATTACCATAGGTCCGATCCACTTATCGAGAACGATGCCACCGATCAAAACTCATTTCCTTATCTTTCGCAAATTCAACAAATGTCTGCCCAGCCTGTCTTTTTAAGGTTCGGAACTGCTGCTGGTATGCTTCTGGAACTTGCTCATCGGCTGACAACACAGCCTTTTTAACAGCCTCATAATTCTCTGACTGATCCTCCGACAGAGCTGAATACACTTCCTGGGCTCTCCCTATGAACCCACTTTGTAGTAGCAGGGTCCAGTATTGTACAGGCCACTGAAGAGTTTTGCTATCTTTTCAAAAGACAGAAAAAACGTTTCCACCTCCTCCTCGTTAAACTTGGGAACAGGTCTAATGTTCCGAGCCACATCAAAGGAATGGGGGAGATCATTTTGACCCCCACCTGAATCGATGGAAACCGGTTGGGCCTGTCCCACCTGAGTTTCTAATTTTCTTAACTCAAACTCTCGTTGCCGTTCTCATTTTTCTCTTTGAAACTCTCTGTGCTTTTCTTCCTTTTCTTCCTTAAGTCTCTTTGCTTTTCTTCCTTTTCTCTTTCAAACTCTTTGCTTTTCTTCCTTTTCTCTTTGCTGTTCTTCCTTTTCTCTTTCAAACTCTTTGCTTTTCTTCCTTTTCTCTTTCAAACTCTCTTTGCCATTCTTTGTCTTCTAACTTTGGTCTTAGCTGTCTTTCTTCTGATTCTATCCGGGCCAATTCCAAGGCTTCACTCCTCAATCTTACCCACGGTTCTAAACCCATGTGACTGACAGCCGAAACAATCTCCGCCTTTTTCATACGAGATGTCCCACTAACCCCAAGATGATCAGCTACAGCTCGTAACTCTACCTTACCTAACAGTTCTACATCTTGCACTGATAGCCCCTTCTTCTCCACAAATTCCTTCACTTCAAAATCCATCTCCTCAGCCATGGTGTACGACTGCAGTAAATATAGAAGTATCAGCACTGTAAACAAAATTCAAATTATCTGCCAATGAGAAAACGCACTACTGCAAAAAGAAACAAAAATCCAAGACAGGTATCATGTAATCCAGCTCCTGGACGAGCCCCCAATTTGTTACAGCCTGAAGCACACCAAGCCAAGCCTTCAATCACACTGTCTTTATTTATGGATTATCACACGAAAATCTCTTCCTACACATAAAACCAAGAAGGGAGAAAAGAGAGAAAAACCCGAATAGGCCAGTCCAAGAGTAGGCCGGTCCAAGAGTAGGCCGGTCCAAGAGTAGGCCGGTCCAAGAGTAGGCCGGTCCAAGAGTAGGCCGGTCCAAGAGTAGGCCGGTCCAAGAGTAGGCCGGTCCAAGAGTAGGCCGGTCCAAGAGTAGGCCGGTCCATGAGTAGGCCGGTCCATGAGTAGGCCGGTCCATGAGTAGGCCGGTCCAAGAGTAGGCCTGTCCAAGAGTAGGCCGGTCCAAGAGTAGGCCGTTCCAAGAGAAGGCCGGTCCAAGAGAAGGCCGGTCCAAGAGAAGGCCGGTCCAAGAGAAGGCCGGTCCAAGAGAAGGCCGGTCCAAGAGTAGGCCGGTCCAAGAGTAGGCCGGTCCAAGAGTAGGCCGGTCCAAGAGTAGGCCGGTCCAAGAGTAGGCCGGTCCAAGAGTAGGCCGGTCCAAGAGTAGGCCGGTCCAAGAGTAGGCCGGTCCAAGAGTAGGCCGGTCCAAGAGTAGGCAGGTCCAAGAGTAGACAGGTCCAAGAGAAGGCCGGTCCAAGGGTAGGCCGGTCCAAGAGCAGGCCGGTCCAAGAGCAGGCCGGTCCAAGAACAGGCCGGTCCAAGAGCAGGCCGGTCCAAGAGCAGGCCGGTCCAAGAGCAGGCCGGTCCAAGAGCAGGCCGGTCCAAGAGTAGGCCCCAACGCAGGCCCAACAGTCGGCCCCAGGGCCAGCCCAGTGGTAGAGGGTAGGAGTAGGCAAGTCCACAAGTAGGCCCCAAGGCAGGCCTCAGTGGTTGGCAGCAAGAGTTCGATCAACGTCACCCTTCAGGTGGAGAGATTGCAGCCGGACACTCCACAACCGCCGAAAAAGCACTCTGCCATAAGCCCTCCTCCAAAATGGCCACTCACTCCTCTGAATCACCTTCCTGGCCACACCCCTGCCCCACAACCAATCTTAGGCTTTATACACATGGACCAAACCACTTGGTCAAACTCCCAGGGGGTGGGTGGGAAGCAATAAGAAAAAGGCCACAGACCGTAACACCATCCAACATCACTTTTGCCAAAGCAAAATTATTCAATGTTATACGAGTCCGTTACAGGGAACGATTTTTGGGATTTAACCCCAGGTTCATGCCTCAGAGGGTGGGGACTTGGGGTCAGAGGGTAAAAATGGAAAATAACTTTCAACTCAAAATTTGATATTGGGTCGTTCCTGGTGGAAGGAACCTTTTGCCATCATTTAACTTTGCTTTTGTTGGGACGCACGGGGATTTGTGATGGCGCACCATTGATTTCTCATGAGTTTCACTTTCCTTAAAGTATCCATGGAAATCCACGCATAGCTCGAGGACTTCCTTTCCTGTGGTAATCAACATGTGGCCCAAAATGGAATTCTCCCATCTCCGCTTCCTGTCCAGGCTGGAGTTCCTCACGACAGTGTTCTGTCTGGGCCCTGTGAGTTTTTGGGCTTTATTAATGATCTCTCCGACTCTCTGGAAAATCCTCTCTACCTCTTTGCTGATGACAACCCTCTCTGCCGCTACATTTCTCAACCCTCAGATCAGCAATCAGCAGCCTCTTCACTCTGCAGACCTGGTCAATATCACAAAATGGTCAAACAGGTGGAACATGTCTTTCAATCTTGACAAATCCTACACTCTCGCAATGTCTCTCTGAAAAGACCGTCTAGAAAAACCCTCCCATCTACTTTCTAAACAATCCTCTCCAAGAAATTCTATCACTCAAGCTTTTGGGTGTCACGATCTGCCAGGATCTTTCCTGGGAAAACCAAATTTCCAAGATGGCCTCCAAAGCAAGTCGCCGACTCAACACCCTCCATCATGAAGTCCTTTCTTGGCACACCTGAGCTCCTCACCACATACAAGGCTTTCATCCGTAGTTCAATGGAATACTGCTATCCACCTGGGCTGGTGCTCCTGCCTCTCACCTAGCTCGGCTTCACGCTGTAGAAGCCAAGGCTTTCAGGATCATTGGTATCTTCCATGATGAAGCTGATTCTGAGGGCCTTACACTCGCTCACCACAGGTAGGTTGGTGGTTTTTGTCTTCTACAGACTCCTCTCCAGCCTAGCTCCCCCAGCTCTGTCCCCCAAATATTCCTTCAGGGCACACAAGATCTGTCAGCAACCCTCTTCTGGTGAAACTGCCAAAACCAAGACTCTGCTCACCTTCATTCCTCTTTTTTCTGCCTCTGTAATAAACTCTTCAATCCCACTCCTCCGTCCAGGTCTTCGAAACAGCTGTTCAGCACCATATGTTTTCCCCTATCCAAAACCTTGATCTTTTCTACCCCAGTTAATACATCACAAATGCACCTTTTTCAAATTGTTTTCTTTCTCGAAACCCCCTGTAGTGTCCTTGTTTATCCAGTGTACTGCACTCCAGCCCTCTCCCTTCCACAGACATAATTTTGCATTGAAGTTTTAATCTATATACCATTTTGTCATAAAGTTTTAATCTATATATAATTTTGTATTAAAATTTTCATCTGTATATAATTTTGTATTAAAATTTTAATGTCCCATATATATAATTTTGTAGTAAAATTTTAATCTACATATAATTTTGTATTAAAGTTTTAATCTATATATAATTTTGTAGTAAAGTTTTAATCTATCTATAATTTTTGTATTAAAGTTTTCATCTACATATAATTTTGTTATTTAAGTTTTCATCTATATATAATTTTGTGGTAAAGTTTTAAACTATATATAATTTTGAATTAAAGTTTTCATCTACATATAATTTTGTATTAAATTTTTCATTTATATATCATTTTGTATTAAAGTTTTAAACCATATATAATTTTGTATTGAAGTTTTAAACCAATATATAATTTTGTATGAAAGTTTTAAACTATATATAATTTTGTATGAAAGTTTTCATCGACATATAATTTTGTATTAAATTTTTCATTTATATATCATTTTGTATTAAAGTTTTCAACCATATATAATTTTGTATTGAAGTTTTAAACCAATATATAATTTTGTATGAAAGTTTTAAACCATATATAATTTTGTATGAAAGTTTTCATCGACATATAATTTTGTATTGAAGTTTTCATCTATATTTAATTTTGTAGTAAAGTTTTAATCAACATATATAATTTTGTATTAAAGTTTTCATCTACATATAATTTTGTATTAAATTTTTCATCTATATATAATTTGGTGTTAAAGTTTTAATCTATATATAATTTTGTACTAAAGTTTTAAACCATATATAATTTTGTATTAAAGTTTTAAACCATATATAATTTTGTTGTAAAGTTTTAATCAATAAATACAATTGTGTATGAAAGTTTTCATCTATATATAATTTTGTAGTAAAGTTTTAATCTATATATAATTTTGTATTAAAGTTTTAAACCATATATAATTTTATATTAAAGTTTTAAACCATATATAATTTTGTATTAAAGTTGTAATGTCCAGCATATATAATTTTGTAGTGAAGTTTTAATCAATACATATAATTTTGTATTAAAGTTTTAATCAATATATATAATTTTTTATTAAAGTTTTCATCTACATATAATTTTGTATTAAATTTTTCATCTATATATAATTTTGTATTAAAGTTTTAAACCATATATAATTTTGTATTGAAGTTTTAAACCATATATAATTTTGTATTAAAGTTTTAATGTCCAGTATATATAATTTTGTAGTAAAGTTTTAATCAATACATATAATTTTGTATTAAAGTTTTAATCAATATATATAATTTTGTATTAAAGTTTTCATCTACATATAATTTTGCATTAAATTTTTAATCTATATATAATTTTGTATTCAATTTTTGATCTATATATAATTTTGCATTAAAGTTTTAATCTGTATATAATTTGAGGTAAATTTTTAATCTATGTATAATTTTGTATTAAAGTTTTAATCTATATATAATTTTGTATTGAAGTTTTAATGTATATATAATTTTTTTTTTTTTTTTTTTTTTGGGGGATACAACATCGAGGCTCGTGAAAGAGCGAACATTAATCACACAGAAAGACAAACCGACACATAAAACATATAACATCGGGAGCGGTAGACAAGATGGGGAGAGAGGGGGAAGGACACAAACATAACATAACATTTGAGAGCATGGATCGAGAGACATGGAGACATCGAGAGATCTGTGGGAGGGAGAGGGCTTTGTGGGGGGGGGGGTGATGGGAAGGGGAGGGGTGGGAGAGGTATAAAACATATGGACACTGCCAGGACTTCCAGGAAAGAAGTTGGAATTTCAAACAAGGTGGATCTGGGGTGAATTAGCGGGGGTAGAAAAGATCAAGGTTTTGGATGGGGGAAGATAAGAGATGGTGGTGAACAGCTGTTTTAAAGACCTGGAGGGAGGAGTGGGATTGAAGGGAGTGTGGGAGTTTGTTCCAGAGGCGGGAGAAAAGAGGAACGAAAGAGTGAAGGTGAGCAGAGAGCCGAGATTTCGGTAGTTTAACCATCAGAGGGTTGCTGGCGGATCTTGTGCGACCTGTAGGAATATTTGGGGGACAGAGCACAGAGAGAGCTGAGGGAGCAAGACCGGAGAGGAGTCGGTAGAAGACAGAAAGACCACCTACCTGTCTGCGGTGAGTGAGTGAAAGGCCCTCGGAGATAGCTTCATCACGGGAGATTCCAATGATTCTGAAAGCTTTGGTTTCAACAGCGTGAAGCCGAGCTCAGTGTGAGGCAGGAGCACCGGCCCATAGGGGAGAACAGTATTCCATTGAGCTGTGGATGAAAGCCTTGTATGTGTTGAGGAGCTCAGGTGTGCATAGGAAGGACTTCGCACGACGGAGGATGCCAAGTCGGCGACTGGCTTTGGAGGCCAGCTTGGAAATGTGGTTTTCCCAAGAAAGATCATGAAAGATAGTGAGACCCAAAAGCTTGAGCGACAGAACTTCTTGGAGAGGATTGTTGAGAAAGAAGATGGGAGGGTTGTCCAGTCAATCTTTTCTGAGAGACATAGTAAGAGTGTGAGATTTGTCAGGATTGAAAGACATGTTCCACTTGTTTGACCAGTCTGTGATTTCGTCCAGGTCTTCAGAGAGTGAGGAGGCTGTGAGGAATGAGGAGGCTGCTATTAAAGTTTTAATCTATATATAATTTTGTATTGAAGTTTTAATGTATATATAATTTTGTATTACATTTTTAATCTATATATAATTTTGTATTAAAGTTTGAATCTTTATATAATTTTTTATTCAAGTTTTAATGTATATATAATTTTGTATTAAGGTTTTAAACTATATAATTTGTATTAAAGTTTTAATCTATTTATAATTTTGTATTAAGGTTTTAATCTATATATATTTTTGTATTAAAATTTTCATCTATATATAATTTTGTATTGAAGTTTTAATCTATATATGATTTTGTATTAAAGTTTTAATCTATATATAATTTTGTATTAAGGTTTTAATCTATATATGATTTTGTATTAAAGTTTTAATCTATATATAATTTTGTATTAAAGTTTTAATCTAGATATAATTTTGTATCAAGGTTTTAATCTATATATATTTTTGTATTAAATTTTTCATCTATATATAATTTTGTATTCAAGTTTTAATCTATATATAATTTTGTATGAAGGTTTTAAGCTATATATAATTTTGTATTAAGGTTTTAATCTATATATAATTTTGTATTAAAGTTTTAATCTATATATAATTTTGTATTCAGGTTTTAATCTATATATAATTTTGTATTAAAGTTTTAATCTATATATAATTTTGTATCAAGGTTTTAATCTATATATAATTTTGTATCAAGGTTTTAATCTATATATAATTTTGTATTAAATTTTTCATCTATATATCATTTTGTATTCACGTTTTAATCTATATATAATTTTGTATTAAAGTTTTAATCTATATAATTTATAATTTTGTATTAAGGTTTTAATCTATATATAATTTTGTATTAAAGTTTTAATCCATATATAATTTTGTATTAAATTTTTAATCTATATATAATTTTGTATTCAACTTTTAATCTATATATAATTTTGTATTAAAGTTTTAATCTATATATAATTTTGTATTGAAGTTTTAATCTATATATAATTTTGTGTTAATGTTTTAATCTATATATAATTTTGTATTAAGGTTTTAATCCATATATAATTTTGTATTAAATTTTTAATCTATATATAATTTTGTATTCAAGTTTTAATCTATATATAATTTTGTATTAAAGTTTAAATCTATATATAATTTTGTGTTAAAGTTTTAATCTATATATAATTTTGTATTAAAGTTTTAATCTATATATAATTTTGTATTAAAGTTTTAATCTATATATAATTTTGTATTAAAGTTTAAATCTATATATAATTTTGTGTTAAAGTTTTAATCTATATATAATTTTGTATTAAAGTTTTAATCTATATGTAATTTTGTATTGAAGTTTTAATCTATATATAATTTTGTATTAAAGTTTTAATCTATATATAATTTTGTATTAAAGTTTAAATCTATATATAATTTTGTGTTAAAGTTTTAATCTATATATAATTTTGTATTAAAGTTTTAATCTATATATAATTTTGTATTAAAGTTTAAATCTATATATAATTTTGTATTGAAGTTTTAATGTCCAGTATATATAATTTTGTGATAAAGTTTTAATATACATTTAATTTTTGACGACAATTACTATCAATCATTTATAAAAATTCTGTCATATCATCTAAATTCTGAACCTAAGAATGTTTCGGTATTTGGTCAATATGAATATCGGAATGAAGTCAAGTCATTTTTTTACACTCGATGACGTCACGTCTCCATGACAAATAATGGTAACTAATCCGCCATGAACAAAAATGTCAGAAAAAAAGAAGTTGTTTTTTTCCCCGACCAAAGGTAATAGCTAAATTTTCAATGTTCTTCTTCTTCTTCCATTACTTTTTTATATGGTGTTTTCAGAGCCGCGATACTCTATACACGCCACGCACCTGAACATACCTGTGTTGAAAAGAAAACGTAGAAATAACAATAAGAAGCCTATGGGAGATCCATAAAACTATACGGATCTCCCGCTCGCTTTTAAAGAGTTTCGGCCCGCCTTGCAAGTCTATGATGCTTCTGGTTTCTATGACCAACAATGACCGGAAGATCAGACACACCATCCCCCGCCTCTCCAATGATTTTAAACAGGAGCAACCTGGGTCCATTTTTTAACAATCTTGTCCCTGCCATTTTTGGCGATGGCGGATCGATTTCCATTTGAAGTATTTTATTTGCCCCCGTTGGACTTAGTCCGAAAATGGGGTTAATGCATTCGGGCTCGGCCGTTATAATTACAACATTATAATAGGAGTCGTGCAACGGTGTGACGTCAGAGGAGCAGGTGTTCCTGTTTATTGTATAAAAAGGTGAGAAATTTATTCGTTTCGTCATTCCCTTGTCTGTGCCTGGTTTGGGTTGCTTACCTGGTAGTGCTCTTATTGATTCAGTGCTCTTGTCTTGATCTCGCTCGGTTCTCTCCCCGTGAATCATTTCTTGTTTTGAACGAAATGGCCGTCCAGATTCAGAGCGTCGGTACCAAGGTGAGTTCTTTGGTTTTTTAGGTGAACATGTCGGGCCGAGTTCCAGGTGAATGAGTTATTAGTGGGGATGGACGTATGGGTGGGAATGTGGAAGTTTGGAGTGGGGTGGGATGGTGCGAGTGTTTGTCTGGAGGGAAACGGACGGACGGGGTGAGTTTGAAGTTTGTTTTCTCATTTCTCACTTAATCTTACTATAATTTACCGTGTCCGTCCGTTCGAAGGTACCGCAAAAACGGCTGAACCGATCTCAACGATATTTTGGGTGGGTATTCCTGGGACCCCTGGGAGTAAAATAGGCTATCGGCTATTGTTTTTCCAGGTTTTCCAAACACGATGGAACAGTGATGTGGCTTTTGTTGAAATTCTACAAATACTGTTTATTCTACGTACCAGGAGAGAGTAGATCGACTTGAACTGTTCCTATATAAACGTGCAGCTCCGAAGGAACACGGCAGCGTGTGCAGAACGACTGAGAAACACGTGTAGCGGCCGCTTCCGTTTTGCAGAATTCTATCTTTTTTCAAAATGGGCGCCATGTACTGTTTAGATTTTGATGATTTGCGTGTGATGTGATTCAACAGATGTTCATATGAATCGTTTAAAATAAACAAAGCCTTCAATTTCTGATATTTTGCCTTTCCATTTGGGCCTCCCAATTGAAGCCCTGCCATAGGGTGGGTACCGTTGCTGGTACATATAAAGTGTGGAACTATTTTCTAATGTAAAATCTGTCATGCCAAGTTTTGATGTCGGACTCGTGATTGCGATTGTTCGTTTATAAAGAATGAGTCGGATTATCTTGGAATGAATTTGATGTAACAAGTTTGTGGTCCATTGTTAACTGTTCTTGTTTAACTGGTAACCTCGTCACCTTTGCTCTGGAAAAAAACTGTTCGACGCATGTCAATTTAAGCAGTGATTTGATGTTGGTGGATTTAACCTTAACCGTTCCCCCCCCCCACCCCCCACTCTAACCCCATCCATCTGTTCTAATGAAAACCTCAACCAGCCAATCCCATGAAGTTTCGGAATGTGAGACGTCCTCTCATTGTTGTAACTTTCTGTTCTTGCCCACAGAATGTATTTCAGAGATTGTATTCGCTACCGCTGTTCAGTTCTGTTGCGGATGACTTGGTTCAGGCCTACAAGTGTGGGAAGGAGTCGAGGCCTGTTCTTCTCTCTTTTGGTAACATGGTGGAACGGGGCGTTACGGGGGTAGCTGTGATCACCTCCAGTGGGATCGAACCAATCACCAGGATTCTTCATCTGCAGAGAGTGATTCCATGCAGATCGGATGTGATGTCTGAACTTCTGTTTATTTTGACTCGAACCTTGTGGAACTTTCTTCATTTTAATGGAAAGTTTTGTATTGTGATCGATTCTGGAGAAGGATGGAGGTTGTTCTGGGTCGTTTTTGAAATTTCCCTTTTTCTGTTCCACTGAGTGATTCATCAATATCCATGATCTTTGATGTTTTCCACTTTTTATTTCCTCCAGTTAAGTTTGTGGACGAGCTCGCATGCCGGGGTCTGGATCTTGTGGAGGAGAAGGTCCCGATCTTGCATCAACCTGTCAACAAGGTATGGAGAATGGAGGTGATTCTGGATCTTCCTGTGAATGTAATTTAGTGTGGGGACATCTGGCTCTTTGGAACTGGAGAAATAACATCAAGTTGTGTTTTTGACTCTACCTTCACCTTTCCAAACGTACCTGCTGTGACCAGATGCAGTAATTAAAAATAAATATTGTCTGGTGATTGGTTTATATTTCCTTGTTTCCAGGTACTTGATGATGTAACGAAGAATTTGCAAATTGCACAAAAACGTTTGGAAATATTTCTGGATTGGTCCAAGTCCCAGGTCGGAGTGGGTTTTGAGAGATCCAAGCAGGTGGTGTTGGACGGTGCAGACTCGCTACTGAAAACCAAGTTTGGGCAGGTGGTTTTGTCGGGTGCAGATTCATTGATTTCTCAGGTGGATCGATACCTGCCACAAGATAAGCAAGGTAAGTCATTGCTGTATGGACGTGAATCACGTTTTGTGTTTGTATACAAACCAATACCTATGCATCCTGCAGAAGGTGAAACTCCTGAAGAAGAGAAGGTTGTCGTACCAAGCTCCTCGTCCCTTGACCTTTACCGGCGACTCGTTGCTGTGTCGAGCAAGACCGGGCGAGAGGTGTTCAGGAAGAGTTCTGCCGGGATCCAGGTTGTTGCAGAGAGCGGTCGTGTCCGTTTAACCGGTGTTAGCGAATCTTTAAAATCGGGGTTCGACTCCATTCTGCAGAAAACTCCATTAAACCAGGTGGTGGAGGCGAAGCACCAGGACCCCGATTCCGATCGCTCCTCTGAAGCTTGTAAATCCTCAACCGGTACGAAGCCTCAGGGTAAACAAAGCAAATAAGTGTTGAATGTCCGCACGTGATTTCACATTTTGTAAATGTTTTTTCAGCTTCACATTGAATTGATTGCATTTCCTGGTTTGTCCAGTGGTGGAAATAAAATTATTGCTCAATGAATTTGTTTTGATTCGTTGATTCATTCCTGTCAAAGATGTAATCTCATGTGGACCATGGTCTTCCAACTGGTCATGCAGTACCTGTCATTTTAAGCCTGAATATATCTATATATATATATATGTATATTTTTTTCAATATAATTAATCTTCCACACAAACCCATCGGGTTGCTTCTGCGTGTGCTTTTTAGAAAGAAAAAAAAAAGTTTATAAAATAAATTAAATATAAATAAAAATTCAAGCCTCGTGTGAGCTACAATTCTTAGCTGCAGCCATCTAAGTATACATTTGTTTGAATTAGATGGGTAACAGGTTTATGCTGGAGGTTCTCTCAATGTAATATCACCTGACAATCTACCACAAGCACTTCTGTTCCAAACTGCACACAGCATCACTCCTGGGACACAGTGCTGGTGTAAGGTTTTTAGCTGGGTGTGCATTCGAACCCAGGTGAGTGGGTGTACCTCTCGGCTATCCTATCAGCCATGTGTCCCACACTCGTGATGGCGGACGACTGTTCAAATAGTTAACAATCGTACTGCGATGGGTCTAAATTACTACAACGATCCCTGGGACATGTCTTGCAGCTTCAGGGCCAAAGTGCTTGACTTGCAGATTTCTTTTACCTGAATATTGATAAATAATGGTTACTCTTTTGACATCCAGGTGACCATTTGTGTGCATGTTTTTCCAGGTAGTGAGCTGTGGCCGATACATACAGCACAAGTAAGCTTGTTAGCAAAATCTGGTGTTTAGTAATGCCTGAGAAAAACCAGACCTCTTGCTCTCTATACCATACACATGTGGTAACATTGTTAGACCACCTTGTCTGCCATCTCCAGATCCTTACCTGGCTTCTCTGTTGCAAAGCACAAAAGCCTCATGTTAACCTTCTTACTCAAGTTCTGAATTTGCATTTCTTTCTCCGTCATGTCAAAAACACCTGGACGACCTTGCGCTCTAAAATCGAGGAGGAGAAGATGTAGGTTTCCATGAGCCAGCGGATCCAAATGCAAACCACCTGGGATTTGAACCTGTAATCCTGTCACCAGTGCAAGTAATCAGATGGGACCAGATTACAGACCGACACCTCTAATAAAAGCCATAGTGTGTGCGTCTCTGCCATAACTCAAAAACCATGAAACATGGCAGCTCCAAATTTTGTATGCACACGAAGGGAACTGTGAGGGAGTTCATGAATGAAAATTGGATGTTTGGGTAAATGTAAACACCTTTTTTGAAGATTAACAGGAGTGTACTTCAGTGCACTGTTTTTGCAAGCAATGGTGATACAATAAACGGTGCTTATTTCTTCTTTTGCGTATGCTCATTAACTTTAATTTGATTTCTGCTCGTCACTAAAGTCGATTAATTCTGTAAAATTTGAGAACGATTCAAATTTATTTTAAAATAACCGCAGTGAGGCTGTGAATAGCTTTTAAAGGGGTACTACATGCTATGCATTTTACCACTGTTTTGTGCTTTGTCCCCTTTCGGGACTGCTTTGCCATGGGGTATATTTGACTTGTATTTACATTTTTAAAGGTTCATTCAGGTGCTCCACACAAAATTGAAACAAATTTGGTGAAAAACATGTTATAAAATGAAATCCGATTGTTCTGTGCACTGCAGGCAAAAGGAATAACGTGACATGTACAGGCATGATTACATGTTTCCTGCATGGTTTTATCAATATTACATGTGATTTTACTAATAGATGTAACTGAGGTTGTTAGTGTTACCCTTTGCGCTAAAACAAGTTTTGGGAAAATCAAGCTTTTGAGGGATTACACACCTTGATATTGGAGAATTTGTATTTTGAGGCCTTGCCGGTTCACCCCTCTCCCTCTCCTCTCAACATTGCTGCCAGCAAAGCGACAATGCATTGCCGGGCAACCCCCAATACCTTTGCTAGTGTAATAAAGTTTGTTTGTTTGTCAGTGTCTTCTCCATAACTCAAAAAACCATGATATCTAGCGGCCCAAAACTTTGTGTGCATGCCAAGGGTACTCGAAGGGAGTGCACGAATGTAAACTGGGTGTTTGGGTACATTTAAACACCCCTTTTGAAGATAATTAACAGGCTTATGAAATTAAAACAAAAACAGGTTTTATCCTTGGTCAACTTGTGTTCACACAAAAACAGGCTTTATCCTTGGTCAGCTAATCCTTTCTCCGCTAATGCCCCGAGGTCATGCGTGCACCGAGTCCTGGCATCAGCTTGCTCCCCTCCTGCTGTGAGTTCCGTTTACCAAACGATAGGGGGGTGCTTCAGCCAGGGGCTGTGACCAGGTGGACAAGTTACGTGGTCTTAATCTGCCATTTTGTTTCCACCTACAAAAAAATGCCTTACTTTTGAAGAGGTCATAATGGTTTCTGTACAATAAAGAGCTCATTGAATACCTAGTCTTTTGAGTGCTATTGTTCGATGTTTCTTAGTTTTCACCTATTTGTGCAATCTGCTTTCATTTATGATGTTATTTCATTCATTAGGAGCTTGGAACAATGTTATCTTCAACATAAAAGCAAATGAGATTATCATTTTATTTTAATACTTTTAAACAGTCATTTTCTTGTATTTCATAACTTGTGAACACACAAGCCACCTGTTTTGGAGCAGGGAGGTGGTTTGAGGAGGGAGGGAAGGGGGTTGTTGGATAGGAGGGAGGGGAGGGTGGGAGTTTGGAGGGGGTGGTGTAGGAATAAGCATAGGATGAGGAAGGGGAAGTGGTGGGAGGAGGTAACCGGCATTGGGGGTAAGTTTGCTTGTCTAATATATTGTCGCACGGACCCTTCCGGTTAACACCAGGGACCGCGGATGACCAGAACGGATTTACTTGAGGCGACGACCAAACATGGATTTTACTTATGTTGTGCGGGAAGAAGAAGGAAAGTGGAAGCTGTGGTAAAAGCGCTTACCTTGAGCGAACCGATGGCAGCCCCGGTTCTGCAGGGAAATTAATGAACTCGGACAAAAGATTTAATGTACAAAAATAGAGATTTATTCCAGGAACCCGATAACAAGAAACGCGACGGTAATCAAATAAACTAAATCCTATATTGGGATCCCACACACCGCACCTCGAATACGCACACAGGAATGGATGAAAGGAAAATAATCGTCGTGTGGTGGAATGTAAAATGTGGTGCGTCTTAACTGTCCGTCGTCTTGTTCCCATGCAGCTCCAAGCTCCGCTGCACACCATGAGGTCCCTCGCTCCAGCACCACAGCACCGCGACTGCCCGAGCCAAAGCCCACTCCAGGCTCCTCGTCGACCGCCCACGAGGTCCGTGCACCACTCTAAGCTCCAGAAGCACCGAGCACCGCTCCAAGCACCACGAGCGAACTGTCGGCCCGATGAAGAGAAGCACAGGGACCAACAGATGTCGTATAGCGTCCAGTGACCAGCGAAGAAGAATGGCAAAAGGGGAGAGAGACCAAAGGAGAGCAATGGCGACTGCACGCTATGAAAACCCAAGAGAGCTTAGTCCAGGTCCAAGTGAGCTGCTGCTCCGAGCCAAGCACGAATTAAAGTCCAAATTCAAGTGAGCTGCTGCTCCGAGCCAAGCGCGAATCCAAATCCACGTTCGCGCATCGTCCAGCGCATCCTTTTTATAACCTTCCCGGTGAAGTCAATCTTGGCGCGCTCCCCAATCAGCATCGCATAGCTTTCTGCCAGCCACCGAACCTTCCAGCGACTTTCCTCCAATGAACAACCTCCCTCTTAGTTGCGTCCTTGCACCTCCCACACTGGTTGGCTGGAGGTTTGCGCTTACCGCGCTGACCAATCACAGGCCTCCTGGGCATGTTGCTATGCAAGTTCGAATTGCGACCGGTGGCCGCCATCATCGGTGGTGTCCTGGCCTGGTTTCCTGTCTGTTTTCTTACAAAGTCATTGTCAGGGAAGGAAATTTAATTACTGTTTTCACTACAGGGCCTGTCTAAGTGTTTACAGTCACTTGAAAAAGTAAGTACACCCCATGTAAAGTCTTGACTTTTTCAACATATTTCAACATACAGCTATTTGATCTTCATTTCAACAATATTGACAGATAAATGTGATATAATATAACAAATATCATGAAACATTTACATTTTGTCATCCATTGTATAATTTAAATAAACATAAATGCAAATTTCGCATGTGGAAAAAGTAAGTACACCCCAACATTTATCTCTACTTCAAATACCTAAAATTAGAATCAGGTGCACCAGCTCAGGTGCAAATGATGAGTACATTGTTAGAGAGGATCTTCGAGGAACCTGTCTTATTTAAACCTTAGACATTTAGTTTGGTTCGCTCTTTGTTGTTGAAGTGTGCGGCGTCACCATGCTAAGATCAAAAAAGCTCTCTGAGGCCTTCAGAAATAAGGTTATAGATGCCTACGAGTCTGGGAAGGGATTTAAAAAGATCTCCAAACAATTTGAAATCAATCATTCGACTGTCCGGAAGATCATCTACAAGTGGAGAAGATTCCAAACAACTGCCAACTTGTTCAGGCCAGGCCACCCCAGCAAGTTCAGCCCGAGAGCAGACCGCAAGATGCTGAAAGAAGTCTCTAAGAACCCCAGAATGTCATCACGGGACCTACAGGTAGCTCTTGCCACTGTTGATGTCAAAGTGCACGAGTCTACCATTAGAAAGAAGCTGCACAAATTTGATGTACATGGGATGTGTGCCAGGAGGAAACCTTTGCTGTCAAGAAAGAACATCAGGGTTAAGACTAAAGTTTGCCAATGAACACCTAGGCAAAGACCAGCACTTCTGGAACAATATGCTCTGGACAGATGAGTCAAAGGTGGAGCTATTTGGCCACAGTACCAGAAGACATGTTTGGCGAAAAACAAAGACAGCATTTGACCACAAGAACCTGATACCAACTGTAAAGCATGGTGGTGGAAATATTATGGTTTGGGGCAGGTTTGCTGCATCGGGGCCTGGGCAGCTCACCATCATGGAATCCACTATTAATCTTCATTGTACCAGAGGGTGCTTGAGGATAATGTGAGGCCATCTGTCGGAAAGTTGAAGCTCAACCGAAGGTGGACCTTGCAACATGACAATGACCCTAACATACCAGTAAATCCACCAAGGAATGGCTGAAAAGAAAGAAATGGAGGGTTCTGGAATGGCCGTCAAAGCCATGATCTAAATCCCATCGAGATGTTGTGGGGGGATTTGAAACGAGTTGTGCATGCAAGAAACCCCTCAAACATCGCACAGCTGAAAGAATTCTGCATGGAGGAGTGGGCAAAAATTTCTTCCAGTCGATGTCAGAGACTGGTAGACAGTTATAAGAAACGCCTACTTGAGGTTGTGTCTGTCAAAGGGGGCAATACCACCTATTAGAGCCAAGGGTGTACTTACTTTTTCCACATGCGAAATTTGCATTTATGTTTATTTAAATTATAAAATGGACTACACAATGTAAATGTTTCATGATATTTATTATATTATATCACCTTTATCTGTCAATATTGTTGAAATGAAGATCAAATAGCTGTATGTTGAAATATGTTGAAAAAGTCAAAACTTTACAGGGGGTGTACTTACTTTTTCACGTGACTGTATATGGGTATGCATTGCCATAAGGGACAAAGGTTTGGCTACCAGGTTTGACACACAGGGGTTTATCTTAATCCCTTCACTAACGCCCAAACATCCTGGTATGTGCACAGCTATACTCCTTAACCGACAAACCGGACTACACACAGAACCTATTACAGGGTTGATTCCCTACCGCGACAGACGAAGCATGTTACCTATTCAGATTTACCTGACTCTAAATATTGCATTACCCCACCGACATAACAATATGAAGTACAAAATGCGTTTGTTTGTTTTTGCCTTCAAACCCTGCAAAAACCAGTGAGACCAAACTTTGCATTGCCCCATCTTTCATCTCGAGAAAGGCCACAGGGCTATATGTTTGGATGAAAAATTGATGCCAGATAAAACCAGATAATTGGCTTTCAGGCCTCGATCAGGTCTTGTGCTTATATACTGCATGGGTTTTCCCAGGAGTGATCGAGTAATATGTATTGTGAAGATCATATGTTGAGGTTGTTGTGATTTGTTGTCAACACAAATTCAATCGCATGTTTACATGTGCACCTGTTACTAAAAAGATTGCTTTACACACTGATAACACCTCTATGTTCAGGCCTCGAGTGTGTATGTTGCTTATACACCACCTGGATTTTCCTGGAAGCGATCGAGCCGTATGTTTTGTTACGAGCCGTATGGAGGTTGTTGTGACTTGTTGTCATCACAAAATTATTACAACATTTCACTGAATTTCTCAGGGCTTAATCTCATCTCGCAGGGCTGGTTACTTAAGCTAATTGGAAATATTCTCGACAAAAGAAAAGCTTTAAACAATGAAGGAAAAAAATGATTTAATGCAAACAACCAACACATTTGTTAAAAGGAGTGTCACAATAGCATCATAAAACCAAATGACAAGTTTGTACGAAGAACTAAGAAAACCTTTGCTTCAATCCGGTTTGCTTTGATAAGGGAACAAGTGTAATCTTAAATCTTTCATCACACATCACTTTAAAACCTTCATCCCCGTTCCCCCTTTAAAAAAAAAACCTAGGCCTCACGTGCAACACAACACATGCAAACACCAACCTCAAACAGGGTACAAACATCAGTGCATGGGTATCATTCGCATTACAAGCGCATGCAAGATATTCACTTCAAGTGTGGTTTTTCAATTTTTGCTACAATGTCATGTTTCGTCAAGTACATTTCACCTGCTCCTAAAAAAAGTCAGGCCAGAACATAAGCAAATGGGAGGGGATAGCTATGAGCAGGCATAAGGGACCGTGATGGGTCTCCGTGGGTGATAGCCACAAGCGCCGCCGGTTCCCGTCTGGTCCGACGCAAACAAACCAAAAAAATGAGGCTTGACTGGAACTGACCAAGCCAGGCGCCGTTCCTTCAGGGCTGGACAAAAAAAAAGAAAAAAAAAGTGAAATTCAATCGGGTAACTCAAATGAGACCCAACAATCTGGATCATCGCATACTATCATGCCTAAAGCCCCGCAAACCAAACGCAGCGAGGCCCCAACCAGCCCAGATACGACCACAGGCCTGGGTAGGAAAGTTGGACGCCCCGTTCGCTTCACCGAGGCCACACTGCACCTGCAGTCGTCGACATCGTGGACGCCTGTCAGAACTCCAGGAACGCCCGGGTGTCGCGTGGCGGAGCCTGACAGCACCATTAGGCTACTCGTGCTCGGATTACAGGCCCTCGGGTGTGGGTATTTGCCTTGCGACGTCGAGTGCTACGTTTCCCATGCGGAGCAGGTACCTGTCACGGCCTCTCCTGTGCTGGTTGTTATCTGTAACGGGCAAAGGAGGATTCATCATTGTGGTCGACAGGCTAGATTAGATTACATCTCCAAGAGCGGTAAAAAAAAATTCACGTGCACAAATTATTAACGAAGAAAACAACAAAAACTGGAACGGCACTTGGGAGAGCGCATACCTCCACCAGGCTGAACAGTTTATGGGTTTGTATACCACTGATACACTGGATCTGTATCCAGACCTGAACCCAAATCTAATCGGCTTGTTCTTGTCACCGACCCAACATATCCACCGAATTTTGTCATAATCTGTCCACAACTTCTTGATATATCATGTTACATACAGTCGAATCACTCAATGGTGAACAATCACTTTAAAAAATTATTGCGTCCAGATCCAGATATTCGCCATAATCTAATCATTCGTTGATTTGTGATACACCAAATTTCTTCTGTATCCGTCATAACCTTTTGGGATGTCGTGCTCACAGACAGACAAACAAACAGATGAAAAATCGGTCAGAAACCGAGGACTTGTCGGAATGTACCTTTTTTATTGGCCATTTTGGTTCATTAAAAGTAAATAATGACCTCTGCCAAAGTTCAAACGACGTGGGTTTCATCTCGACATGAGAGAATTCCACATAGCTATTTGGGCGGTGTATAAGCTAACAGATCGCTGTCTCCATCGATCTTGCCAAGGCCATAACACCTATCGTCTCATAATCCTTTTAACTGTTGACGGTCGTTTTTACAATGAAGGAAACATGTATCGGGAGTACATACGACATAGCGATTACATGTCGACCTCAGGGCACTGGAGAAGATCCACGAACGACATATAGAAGATCCACGATGGGTTTGAGGGTTGTGGAGTAGCGGCTGAAACCCAAATCCTATCCAGGTTCCTCCTGATGACTCCATCTTTGCTCTTTATTTCTTCTGGTTCCTTCTGATTGATGACTCGAATGCAGCATTTGATTTTCCGTTTCGTTACTTGTGGAAGAGGAGAGATTAGAGCGACGAATATGTTCCAAAGTTGTGCACGGGTCAATCAGCCGGGTGCCTTCTCAAAAATGGCACGTAAATCACCCAAAATGGTGCCAATGAAGGTATACAAGGTTTGAAATGGTCACTTAGTTAACAGTGCAATGGCAGACATGTCGATTCCATGAGTAGGTGTTCAGACAAGAATACCTCACCAGGTATGATAAAAGAAGCAATGCTGTCCCCATAGACCAACACACAGTGGGTCAAAGTTGGTCTATCGTTTTCAGGGAATAGGCGAATCACTAAATCCATCCCAGGTTCACATGCAGAAGATCCACGGTTCCTCCTTTACTGGTTGTCAGTTTTAAAATGATTTGCACTTTTTGAAAATGAGCATGACAGCTCAGAAGTGTCTTTGCCTTCTCATTGCCTCCCTTCTTCTTCTGCCATTCTCAAACTGCCAATGTTCTTTTATCCCTCCTGTTGTTGCTGTTGTGACAGGATATTTTCCATCCAACATAACTTTTGCCAAAGCATAATTAAATGTTATACGAGTCCATTACAGGGAACGATTTTTTGGGATTTAACCCCAGGTTCAGGCCTCAGAGGGTGGGGACTTGGGGTCAGAGGGTAAAAATGGAGGAAAAAAAAAAACTCAAATATTGATATTGGGTCATTCCTGGTGGAACCTTTTGCCATCTGTTAAGTTTGCTTATGGTGGGACGCACAGGGATTTGTGATGTGATGGATTGATTTCTCATGAGTTTCACTTTCCTTAAAGTATCCATGAAAATCCATGCATAGCTCAAGGACTTCCTTTCCTGTGGTAGTCAACATGGCTCAAAATGGAATTCTCCTATCTCCCCCTCCTGACAAGGCTGGAGTTCCTCAAGGCAGTGTTGTCTGGGCCCTGTGAGTTTTTGGTCTTTATTAATGATCTCTGACTCTGCTGATGCTTGTGGTAGATGGTCAGGTGACATTACATTGAGAAAACCTCCAGGAATGAACATTGTCAGCACAAATCTCTTACCCATCTAATTCAAACAAATTTATACTGAGATGGCTTTAGCCAGAATTTTAGTTCTTACGAGCCTTGAACTTGTATTTATTACAAAAAAAGAAAAAAAGAAAAAAAAAGCTAAATCAAAAGGAACCTGATGGGTTTGTGTAGGAGACATTATATTGAAAAAAATAAATATATATATATATATATATATATATATATGTGTATATACACACTGCAGAATATATATATATATATATATATATATATATATATATATATATATATATATATATATATATTCAGGCTTGAAATGATCGGTACAACATCAGTTGGAAGACCCCATGCTCCACATGAGATAACATCCTTGACAGGAATGAATCAAGGAACCAAAACAAATTCATTGAGCAATAATTTTATTTACACCATTGGACAAACCAGGAAATGCAATCAATTCAATGTGAAGCTGAAAAATTTTACAAAATGTGAAATCACGTGCGGACATTCAACACTTATTTGCTTTGTTTACCCTGAGGCTTCGTACCGGTTGAGGATTTACAAACATCACAGGAGCGATCGGAATCGTGGTCCTGGTGCTTCGCCTCGACCTCCTGGTTTAATGGAGTTTTCTGCATAATGGAGTCGAACCCCGATTTTAAAGATTCGACAACACCGGTTAAACGGACATGACCGCTTTCTGCAACAACCTGGATCCCGGCAGAACTCTTCCTGAACACCTCTCGCCCGGTCTTGCTCGACACAGCAACGAGTCGCCGGTAAAGGTCAAGGGCCGAGGAGCTTGGTACGACAACCTTCTCTTCATCAGGAGTTGCACCTTCTGCAGGAAGCACAGGTATTAGTTTGTATACAAACACAAAAAGTGAATCACGTCCATACAGCAATGACTTACCTGGCTTATCTTGTGGCAGGTATCGATCCACCTGAGAAATCAATGAATCTGCACCTGACAAAACCACCTGCCCAAACTTGGTTTTCAGTAGCGAGTCTGCACCGTCCAACACCACCTGCTTGGATCTCTCAAAACCCACTCCGACCTGGGACTTGGACCAATCCAGAAATATTTCCAAACGTTTTTGTGCAATTTGCAAATTCTTCGTTACATCATCAAGTACCTGGAAACAAGGAAATATAAACCAATCACCGGACAATATTTATTTTTCATTACTGCATCTGGTCACAGGAGGTACGTTTGGAAAGGTAAAGTCAAAAACACAACTTGATGTTCTTATTTCTCCAGTTCCAAAGAGCCAGATGTCCCCACACTAAATTACATTCACAGGAAGATCCAGAATCACCTCCATTCTCCATACCTTGTTGGCAGGTTGATGCAAGATCGGGACCTTCTCCTCCACAAGATCCAGACCCCGGCATGCGAGCTCGTCCACAAACTTAACTGGAGGAAATAAGTGGAAAACTCAAAGATCATGGATATTGATGAATCACTCAGTGGAACAGAAAAAGGGAAATTTCAAAAACGACCCAGAACAACCTCCATCCTTCTCCAGAATCGATCACAATACAAAACTTTCCATTAAAATGAAGAAAGTTCCACAAGGTTTGAGTTAAAATAAACAGAAGTTTAGACATCACATCCGATCTGCATGGAATCACTCACTCTGCGGATGAAGAATGCTGGTGATTGGTTCGACCCCACTGGAGGTGATCACAGCTACCCCCGTCACGCCTCGTTCCACCATGTTACCAAAAGAGAGAAGAACAGGCCTCGACTCCTTCCCACACTTGTAGGCCTGAACCAAGTCATCCGCAACAGAACTGAACAGCGGTAGTGAATACAATCTCTGAAATACATTCTGTGGACAAGAACAGAAAGTTACAACAATGAGAGGACGTCTCACATTCCGAAACTTCATGGGATTGCCTGGTTGAGGTTTTCATGAGAACAGATGGATATGGTTAGAGGGGGAGGGGGGGAAGGGGGGGAGGGGGGGACGGTTAAGGTTACATCCACTAACATCAAATCACTGCTTAAATTGACATGCGTCGAACAGTTTCTTTTCCACAGCAAAGGTGACTAGGTTACCAGTTAAACAAGAACAGTTAACCATGGACCACAAACTCGTTACATCAAATTCATTCCAAGATAATCTGACTCATTCTTTATAAACGAACAATGTCAATCACGAGTCCGACATCAAAACTTGGCATGACAGATTTTACATTAGAAAATAGTTCCACTCTATATACACTAGCAGCGGTACCCACCCTATGGGCGGGGCTTCAATTGGGAGGCCCAAATGAAAAGGCAAAATCCCAGAAATTGAAGGCTTTGTTTATTTTAAACGATTCATATAAACATCCGTTGAATCATACACGCAAATCATCAAAATCTAAACAGTACATGGCGCCCACTTTGAAAAAAAAGATTGAATTCTGCAAAACGGAAGCGGCCGCGACACCTGTTTCTCAATCGTTCTGCACACGCTGCCGTGTTACTACAGAGCCGCACATTTATAAAGGAAGAGTACGTCAGGGGTCGATCTACTCTCTCCTGGTACATAGAATAAACTATTTGTGCAATTTCAACAAAAGCCACATCACTGTTCATATCGGTAAATATTATTCCAGCGTTTGGGGGGGTGGGTGGGGGGGGGGGGGGAGGGGAGGGGAAGAAAACAAAAGAAAAAAAAAAACTGGAAAATTGGAAAAACAATATAGCTATTTTACTCCCAGGGGTCCCAGGAATACCCACCCAAAATATCGTTGCGATCGGTTGAGCCGTTTTTGCGGTACCTTCGAACGGACAGACGGACATTTGGTGAAATATAGTAAGATGAAGTGAGAAATGAGAAAACAAACCAACTCACCCCCGTCCGTCCGTTTCCCTCTACACACTGCACCCACTACACCCCACACTCCACTCGTCACAGACATTGCATTCTCCACACTCGTCACACCGCATACTCCACACTCCACTCCACCCCACTCCACTCCACTCCACTCCACTCCACTCCACTCCACTCCACTCCACTCCACTCCACTCTTCCACATTCCACATTCCCACCCATACGTCCATCCCCACTAATAACTCATTCACCTGGAACTCGGCCGGACATGTTCACCTGGAGAAACAAAGAACTCACCTTGGTACTGACGGTCTGAACCTCGACAGCCATTTCGTTCAAAACAAGAAACGATTCACGGGTAGAGAACCGAGCGAGATCACCTGCACTAACAAGAGCACTGAATCAATCTGAGCACCACCAGGTAATGCAGGTAAACCAGGCACAGACAAGGGAATGACGAAACGAATAAATTTCTCACCTTTTTATACAATAAACAGGAACACCTGCTCCTCTGACGTCACACCGGTGCACGACTCCAATTATAATGTTGTAATTATAACGGCCGAGCCCGAGTGCATTAACCCCATTTTCGGACTAAGTCCAACGGGGGAAAATAAAATACTTCAAATGGAAATCGATCCGCCATCGCCAAAACTGGCAGGGACAAGATTGTTAAAGAATGGACCCAGGTTGCTCCTGTTTAAAATCATTGGAGAGGTGGGGGGTGGTGTGTCTTATCTTCTGGTCATTGTTGGTCATCGAAACCAGAAGCATCATAGACTGTGCAAGGCGGGCCGAAACTTCAAAAGCGAGCGGGACATCCGTATAGTTTTATGGATCTCCCATAGGCTTCTTATTGTTATTTTTAGGTTTTCTTTTCAACACAGGTATGTTCAGGTGCGTGGCGTGTTAAATATTGCAGCTCTGAAAACACCATAAAATGTAAAAGGAAGAAGAAGAAGAACAGTAAAAATTTAGCTATTACCTTTGATCGGGGAAAAACAGCTTCTTTTTTTAAACATTTTTGTTCATGGCAGATTAGTTACCATTCTTTGTCATGGAGACGTGACGTCATCGAGTGTAAAAAAAAATGACGTGTCTTTTTTCCGATATTCATATTGACCAAATACCAAAACATTCTTAGATTCAGAATTTAGATGCCACATGACAGAATTTTCATAAAATATTAAATAGGAATTGTCGTCAAAAATTAAATGTATATTAAAACTTTAACACAAAATTATATATACCGTAGTTTAAAACTTTAATACAAAATTATACATAGATTAAAAATTTAACATAAAATTATATATAGATTAAAAATTTAATACAAAATTATACATAGATTAAAACTTTAATACAAAATTATATATAGATTAAAAATTTATGATAAAATTATACATAGATTAAAAATTTAACACAAAATTATATATAGATTAAAACTTTAACACAAAATTATTTATAGATTAAAACTTGAATACAAAATTATGTATAGATTAAAAATTTAACAGAAAATTATACATAGATTAAAAATTTAACACAAAATTATATATATATTAAAAATTTAATACAAAATTATACATAGATTAAAAATTTACGATAAAATTATACATAGATTAAAAATTTAACACAAAATTATATATAGATTAAAACTTTAACACAAAATTATTTATAGATTAAAACTTGAATACAAAATTATGTATAGATTAAAAATTTAACAGAAAATTATACATAGATTAAAAATTTAACACAAAATTATATATAGATTAAAAATTTAATACAAAACTAGTACTGCCACTTTAAAACTGCTGGCAGTGATGACCGGTTTACTCGCACCCACTTTTGATACAACCCCACTTTTCATACAACCCCACTTTTCATACAAACCCACTTTTCATACAACCCCACTTTTGATACAACCCCACTTTTGATACAACCCCACTTTCATTGGACATGCTTTGACACAACCCCCTTGGATACAACCCCGATATATACACACACACACACACACACACACATCCAACCCTCCCTCCTCCACATGCACACCCCAACCACCCCCCCCCCCATCCTCCACACACACACATATCCACCCACCCCCCCACACCCACACACACACACATCCACACATACACACACACACACACACACACACAAACACACACACACATCCCCCCACCCGCCACCCCCAATACACACACATACACACACATGCACACCCCCCCCCCCCACACCCACACCCACATCCACACACACACATTCCCCCACACACATCCCCACACACACATCCCCCACACACACATCCCCACACACACACATCCCCACACACATACCCCCCCCCCCCCACACACACACACACCCACATCCCTCCCCCACACGCACACCCCTCCAAACACACACACACACACACACACACACACCCCACCCCCAACACACACACACACACACACACACACGCACGCATACATACACACACATCCCCCCACCCCGAACACACACACAAACACATGTACACCCCAATCCCCCCAACCCCCCCCCCCCCCCCCACATACACATATCCACCCCCCCCCCCACACCCACACACACATCCACACACACACACAAACACATCCCCACATGCATACACACACAAACACACACACACACATACACACATCCCCAGACCCCCCCCCCCCCCATACACACCCTCCTCCCCCACCACACACACACACACACACACACACACAAACACATCCCCCACCCCCCACCCCCTAACACGCACACACACACACATCCCCCCTACCCCCACCCACACACACACCCCCACACCCCCACACCCCTCCCCCCACACGCACACCCCTCCACACACACACACCAACCCCCCCCCCCCTCCACACACACACATCCCTCCCCCCCCACATACACATATATCCACCCTCCCCCCCCCCCCACCCCCCACACCCACACACACATCCACACACACGCACATCCACACACACACACAAACACATCCCCACATGCATACACACACAAACACACACACACATACACACATCCCCAGACCCCCCCCCCCCCCCCCACACACACACACACACCCTCCCTCCCCACCACACACACACACACACACACACACACACACAAACACATCCCCCACCCCCCACCCCTAACACACACACACACACACACATCCCCCCTACCCCCACCCACACCACTCCCCCCACATGCACACCCCTCCACACACACACGCACACACACACACCAACCCCCCCTCCACACACACACACACACACACACACACACATCCCTCCCCCCACCCCCACCCCCACACACACACACACATCCCCCCCTGCACACACACACACACACACACACACACACATATACACACACACACACATATACACACACACACACACCCACACACAAACACCCCCAATACCCACACCCCTCCACACAAACCCACACACACATCCCCCCACCCCATCCATTTTAAAAAATATTTTCGTTTAATTAACGATATCTGCCACCCGTGGAAGAACGTCATGCCGTGGCATGACGTCATCTGTGGCCCATGCCGTATGTTAGCATCAGAACGAAGTATCCCGTCGATCGAACTTGGTCAAATTTTTCATGATTGTCACCAAATTTGTTGTGGTATTTTGTTAACTCATCGGAGGCAAGGCGACAATCGAAATCCGATTTGAAATCGGAGCAAAATTGACGCCGCAAGATCTGCCTGCACACATGGATATTTTACCTGAGGAAGAATTCACTTTGGAAATGCGATCCATTTAAAATGTTAGATTTTGAATAACTTCGTCATTTTTAATCGGATTTCCACCAAATAAAGGTCACCATTGCTTGCAGATACCTCTCTTTCTCTTTCAAATTGAAGACAGGATGAACTTCAGAGCGAGAAATAAGCCGAGGCGGTGGAGAGTTTTACAATGTTATTTTCCAATGTAAATGACAATATCGTGTAGTTTTACGAAAATTCATCAGAATTTGCCCAGATTTGTTGCATTTGAATGTTAACACCCTCTAGCGACTGCCAAATCCGAAGACCATTTAATTTCGAGCTACCCTTAGCTCGTGAGGTGGTTATGTCACATGGCCTGGTCAAAAAAGTGTTGCGGTTCTTCTTCTTCACGCAATAACAACTTCTAGCTTCCAGACCGTACATCCAATCATCTTGACATTTTGCACACTTCTTCCATTTGATGAGAGCTACAATGCATTAAAAGTTCACGTCGATAATGCAGTGGTTCAAGAGGTACAAGCTTTTAAAAATTGACCTTCCATTATTTATTGCGGCCAAACCATGTCACTTATCAAAACGTCTCAAGTAACATTCAAACATCCCCCCATGGGGAACATTTGTGTAAAGTTTCCACTCGATATCTTCACAAATTATTGAGGTGATACCATTTCTAGTTTGAGCTTTAAAACGTCATAACTGAAACGACGTGTCGGATGACATCGAGCTCGGAGGCTTTTTTGTTCGTCATGGGTGTGCGAATATGCATGCCAAGTTTGGGCTCGATCCCTTCAGCCTTTCCGGAGAAAAATGGGTTTTTGTGGTGTTTCACGAAAAACAAGATAGCGGCCGAACCATGTGACGTATGACTTCGACATTTTTTGCATTCAGAGTTTTTTTTAACAAAGCATCTGGAAAAAAGATCCCATTTTGGGGGAGAAAATTTTTTGTTTGACGAATTCTAACCTCTTAACGTTAGCATTTTTAATATACTTGATACACATGTCTTTTGTTCCCATTGAAGAGTTCTTTAGAATGAGCCATTCCTCAAATTTTTCCATTGAGCGGTTTCGGAGATACAGAGGGGCAAAGTTGAATGTGTTTTACAAGTTGGCGCCCATACCACGTGACCAATGACGTCATAATTAGCATTTCAAAATTCTACGAGCCGAGACGATCATTTGATGTAAATTTCCTGTCAATCTGACAAGCGGTTGCTGCGAACATTAATTATGAAATTTTCGGAGGTGCAAAATAGGGCGGAAGAATAATAATAACTAGCCGAAACCCGTGGAACATCCACAGAAGGGAGGATGTGGTGTATGGATAGAGTGTACCATTATGGATGGCATAGGGGATTTGCTTGTCCGAGTAAGAGTTAGGAAGAAAGATGAGAATGAAGAGTGCGTATATGAACAACGACAGGGGTAAAGCCTGTAAAGCCTACTTTGATAATCATGAACGGTGGCAGATGCAGGAGTTGGTGAAACGAAAGGGGGGGGGGGGGCTGATCATGACCTACCCTATGCCACATGGCCTACGCCATTTGTTGAGATCATGGCCACAACGGAAACACAACAACTGGATAGGTAGGGCCTAGGCCTAGGCCTACTTTTCATCACTCGGCGAAGTACACTTTGTTTTAAGCTTTCAGAAGCTGAAGCCTTGTTATTTATTGCTTTATATGATACTGATGGGCTGCTGATCAGTTTCACTTCGTTGTAATCACAGTATATGGAAGAAATTATGGTAAACCCACCTGATGAGGTTAGCGTACACCGTGATCGACGACACCGGCACAAATGCATGCTCAGGATTGCCCACTCAGTGGACGGCTTGCTGTCGCCTTCGACTGTCCAATCAGCGGACGGCTTGCTTCGCCTTCACCCAGCAGACGCCAATAAGATGGCGTCGTATTGGCAGTTAATCGGATGCTTTTGGGCCCCAACGTCGGCTAATTCAGATTTTTTCGAGTATGGCTGTACGTGATAAACAAAGAGCGCGGTTCGTAGATCGTAAATCCATTAGTGCCGTGGGTGCGGCGTAAAAGGGATAACAAAGTCGAGTCCTTACGCTATTATTATATAGACTAGCCGAAACCCGTGGAACATCCACGGAAGGGAGGATGTGGTGTATGGATAGAGTGTACCATTATGGATGGCATAGGGGATTTGCTTGTCCGAGTAGGAGTTAGGAAGAAAGATGAGAATAAAGAGTGCGTATATGAACAACGATCGCCGACACCGGCACAAATGCATGCTCTGGATTGTCCACTTAGTGGACAGCTTGCTTTCGCCTTCGCCTGTCCAATCAGCGGCCGGCTTGCTTCGCCTTCGCCCAGCAGACGCCAATACGATGGCGTCGTAAGATGGCGTCGTATCGGGAGTTAATCGGATACGTTTGGGCCCCAACGTCGGCTAATTCAGATTTTTCGAGTATGGCTGTACGTGATAAACAAAGAGTGCGGTTCGTAGATCGTAAATCCATTAGTGCCGTGGGCATCGGGTCACTGGGTGCGGCGTAAAAGGGATAACAAAGTCGAGTCCTTACGCTAATTTTTATATCGATAAGAAAAACTCTTCCAGTAATAATAGGTTTACTCTCCATTTCATGGAGAGTAAACCTAATTATACATAGATTAAAAATTTAATACAAAATTATACATAGATTAAAAATTTAATACAAAATTATACATGGATTAAAAATTTAATACAAAATTATACATGGATTAAAAATTTAATACAAAATCATACATGGATTAAAAATGTAATACAAAATTATACATGGATTAAAAATTTAATACAAAATTATACATAGATTAAAAATTTAACACAAAATTATATATGGGTTAAAATTTTAACACAAAATTATATATAGATTAAAAATTTAATACAAAATTATACCTAGATTAAAATTTTAATACAAAATTATATATAGATTTAAAATTTAATACAAAATTATATATAGATTAAAAATGTAATACAAAATTATATATAGGTTAAAAATTTAAATACTAAATTATACATAAATTAATAAAACTTCAATACAAAATTATATATAGATTAAAAATTTAATACAAAATTATATATAGATTAAAAATTTAATACAAAATTATATATAGATAAAAAAATTTATACAAAATTATATGTAGATTAAAACTTCAATACAAAATTATCTATAGATTAAAACTTTAATACAAAATTATACATAGATTAAAACTTCACTACAAAATTATATATAGATTAAAAATTTAATACAAAATTATATATAGATTAAAAATTTAACACAAAATTATATATTGATTAAAAATTTAATACAAAATTATATATAGATTAAAACTTTAATACAAAACTAGCTTGCCACTCAGTAGAGCGCATTCTCCCGCCGTGGGTTTAGTTGGAACAAGAGCATTCATGATGGACAAATGAATGTTCCTGGGAGATGGAAAACTGAAGAAGGTTAAATAAAATGATGGAATTGTCAAAACACATGGTTCGTGCACAAGGTGGGAGAATAGTTTTGATTATTATGTCACTTGACTCAGTGACGTCATGGTCAGAGCGTCGGCTCTGTGAGTGTCAGGTCGACGGTTCAAACCCCAAATGAGTCATACCAAAGACTTTTAAAATGATACGTGTTGCTTCCTTGCTCGACATCAGCATTTAAATGGAAAGGGAAGGGACAAACAACGATAGGTTGGCAACCATTGCTAAAGCCTTGATGGGCCGAATTGCCTCAACCTGTGTTGAAGTTTTTTGGAAGGGAACTTGGATGATTATAACTGGAAACCAGAATTATTTATTTGGTCTGGGAAGCCCATGCGAGGTTTCTTCTTCTTCAGCCTCACAACGCTGGGTGAATATGCGATCTTAAAAAAAACAGTTGGAATTTTTCCAAATCGATTTTATTCGTTTGTTAATATACCTCAGCCATTGACAAATCTGGAACTAAGTCTTTATAAGTTCATCAAATACTGACACTGCTAATGACATTCGCTGAGCTAAATGTTGATATCTCTTCTGAGGTAAAAAAAAAAAAAAAAAAAAAAAAACTTTTAAAGCATTATACGTATCAAACGATACATTTTATGAAACGGGGAAACCTAATACACACTTTGATGGTTTTAAAATCGCAGTATGTCTTTATTAGAAAAAAAAAAAGAACATTGAAGACGCTGCTAAAAAAAATACACCGCTCTAACGCATAACCATGCGTTTAAACTACATTTACAACAAATATGAAAACTATTTTCATATCGCAATGTTAAATATAGAATATATAGAAGATAATGTTTTTAAAAAAATGAGCCCTATCTTCCAATGGTAAAAAAATCCTTCAAAAAATTCCTGGATCGGGAATAATATCCTGAGCTTCACCAAAAACGAATCAATTCTTCCTTATCCCAAGAGCAATCATCCCACCAACTTTCATCCAAATCCGTTCAGAACTTTTCCAGATATCCTGTTCACAAACACACGAACACACGGACACGAGTGAATGCATTACTCCCTAGCGGGAGTAATTATACATAGATTAAAACTTCACAACAAAATTATATACAGATTAAAAATTAAATACAAAATTATATATAGATTAAAAATTTAAGACAAAATTATATGTAGATGAAAACTTTAATACAAAATTATATATAGTTTAAAACTTTACTACAAAATTATATATCGATGAAAACTTCAATACAAAATTATATATATTGATTAAAACTTTACTACAAAATTATATATAGTTTAAAACTTTACTACAAAATTATATATAGTTTAAAACTTTACTACAAAATCATATATAGTTTAAAACTTTACTAAAAAATTATGTATAGATGAAAACTCGAATACAAAATTATATGTAGATGAAAACTAATACAAAATCATATATATTGATTAAAACTTTACTTCAAAATTATATATAGTTTAAAACTTTACTACAAAATCATATATAGTTTAAAACTTTACCAAAAAATTATATATAGTTTAAAACTTTACTACAAAATCATATATAGTTTAAAACTTTACTAAAAAATTATGTATAGATGAAAACTTGAATACAAAATTATATGTAGATGAAAACTAATACAAAATCATATATATTGATTAAAACTTTACTTCAAAATTATATATACTGGACATTAAAACTTTAAAACAAAAGTATATATAGTTTAATACTTTAATACAAAATTATATATGGTTTAAAACTTTAATACAAAATTATATATCTTACTATAATTCACCAATGCCTGGTGTTGGGCTTGCAGCTAGGGTGCCAGCTTAGGATCTAAAGAAGTCCTGGGTTCGAATCCCAGTCAATCACTGAATTAATGCCAGGGGGGTTGACTCAGCCTGCAATCATGCCTTCCGAGGTCGGCTAATTGAGTACCAGTTCACTGACAATTCCCTGTGTGTCGTAAAAAGGCGACAAGCAGGGTTGGACACAGGGCTGGACGGCAGGAAGGGCATCCGGCTGTAAAACCATTGCTTCAAAAAGAGACCAAAAAACAACAACAACTATGGTCCCCCAAAAAGGGCAACGCCCTGCTTTGTGGTGAAAAATGGCCTCTAAAGGTGTTTTTTTTTTGTTGTTTTTTACTATAATTCACCAAATGTCTGTCCGTCTGTCTGTTCAAAGGTACCACAAAAACAGCTGAGCCGATCGCAACGATATTTTGGGTGGAGTAATCCTGGGAACCCCAGGAGTAAAATAGCCTATTTAATTTTTCCAATTTCAGCTTTGGTCTCCAGCATTCTCAGGTTTGGACTCCGCATAACATTCGCGTTCGCATAACGTTCATTGTGACGATGTTGTTTTCCCGGGTGCCGCACAAACGGCTGCACCGATCGCTGCACAGCTGCACTGATCGGACTCGGTGACCTCGGACAAAGACCTTTGACAAGGACACAGGTTGAATCCCTGCTTGTGAGAATTCCAACCCCCTCCCCGCCATCACGGCCGTCTCTCCAACTCACATTCCCACGAGATATGCAGAAAGGACGACCCAAAAGCAATATAAACATCATTAAACATCATTCGTATATAAACATCATTAAAAGTAAATAATGACCTCGGCCAAAGTTCAAACGACGTTTAATCTCTACATGATAGAATTCCACATAGCTATTTGGGTGGTGTATACGCTAACAGATCGCTGTCTCCATCGATCTTGCCAAGGCCGTAACACCAACCAGCTCAAAATCCTTTTAACTGTTGATTTGCTAGTTTTTACAATGAAGGAAACACGTATCGGGAGTACATACAACATCGGGAGTACGAACTGCATGCTTCTTCATTATCAAGCTTCAATCTCTCATGGTGGATCTGAAGAGCGGAATGCTTGGAGAAGTGGTGAGCCCTAACCCCTTTTGAAGATAATTAACAGGCTCATTAAATTAAAACAAAAACAGGTTTTATCCTTGGTCAGCCTGTGTTCACCTCAGTGGTCTCAATCTGCCATTTTGTTTCCACCTACAAAAAAATGCCTTACTTTTGAAGAGGTCGTAATGGTTTCTGTACAATAAAGAGCTCATTGAATACTTAATCCTTTGCGTGCTATTGTTCGATGTTTCTTAGTTTTCACCTATTTGTGCAATCTGCTTTCATTTACGTTGTTATTTCATTCATTAGGAGCTTGGAACAATGTTATCTTGTAAATAAAAGCAAATGAGACATTATAATTTCATTTTAATACTTTTAAACAGTCAATATCTCGTAATTCATAACTTTTGAACACACAAGCCACCTGTTTTGGAGCAAGGAGGTGGTTTGAGGAGGGAGGGAAGGGGGTTGTTGGATAGGAGATAGGGGAGGGGTGGGAGTTTGGAGGGGGTGGTGTGGGAGTAAGCATTGCATGAGGAAGGGGAAGTGGCGGGAGGAGGGAACCGGCGTTGCGGGTACGTTTGCTTGTCTAATATATGAAGGAGAAAGTGTGTTTGTTTGGTTTGGAGAAAGTGAAGGTTTATGCCTTCAAACCCTGCAAGAACCAGTGAAACCAAACTTTGCATTGCCCCATCTTTCATCTAGAGAAAGGCCACAGGGCTATATGTTTGGATGAAAAATTGATGCCAGATAAAACCAGATAATTGGCTTTCAGGCCTCGATCAGGTCTTGTGCTTATACACTGCGTGGGTTTTCCCAGGAATGATCGAGTAATATGTATTGTGAAGATCATATGTTGAGGTTGTTGTGATTTGTTGTCAACACAAATTCAAGCAGCGTGTTTACATGTGCACCTGTTACTAAAAAGATTTCTTTCCACACTGATAACACCTCCATGTTCAGGCCTCGAGTGTGTATGTTGCTTATACACCACCTGGATTTTCCTTGGAGCGATCGAGACGTATGTTTTGTGAAGACTGTATAAGGAGGTTGTAGTGATTTGTTGTCAACACAAAATTATTATAACATTTCACTGAATTTCTCAAGGCTTAATCTCAGCTCTCAGAGCTGGTTACTGAAGCTAATTGGAAATATTCTTGACAAAAGAAAAGCTTCAAACAATGAAGGAAAAAAATGATTTAATGCAAACAACCAACACATTTGTTAAAAGGAGTGTCACAATAGCATCATAAAACCAAACGAAAAGTTTGTACGAAGAACTAAAAAAACCTTTGCTTCAGTCCGGTTTGCTTTGATAAGGGAACAAGTGTAATCTTAAATCTTTCATCACACATCACAACTAGAACGGGCACTCGGTAGAGCGCATACCTTCGCCGCAGCTACTGTTCTGTACTTGGCATGGGAGTGTAGGGAACAGAACAACAAAAATACGATTTTGACCTTTTCGTGACCTTGACCTTGACCTTTGACCCGATTGCTCCCAAAATCTAATCAAATGTGTCCCGTATAATAACCAATCATCCCACCAAATTTCATGCAATTCGGTTGAATACTTTTTGAGTTATGCGAATAACATACACACACACACACAGACATACAAATAAATACACAGCGATCAAAACATAACCTTCCGCTTTTGCGAAAGTAATAAAACCTTCATCCCCCCCCCTCCCCCCCCCCCCAAAAAAAACCTAGGCCTCACGTGCAACACAATACATGCAAACACCAACCTCAAACAGGGTACAAACATCAGTGCATGGGAATCATTCGCATTACAAGCGCATGCAAAATAATCTAATCAAATGTGTCCCGTATAATAACCAATCATCCCACCAAATTTCATGCAATTCGGTTGAATACTTTTTGAGTTATGCGATTAACATACACACACACAGACATACAAATAAATACACAGCGATCAAAACATAACCTTCCGCTTTTGCGAAGGTAATAATCACTTTAAGTGTGGTTTTTCAATTTTTGCTACAATGTTATGTTTCGTCAAGTACATGTCACCTGCTCCTAGAAAAGTCAGGCCAGAACATAAGCAAATGGGAGGGGATAGCTATGAGCATGCATAAGGGACCGTGATGGGTCTCCGTGGGTGATAGCCACAAGCGCCGCCGGTTCTGGTCCGGTCCGACACAAAGAAACCAAAAAAATGAGGCTTGACCGGAACTGACCGAGCCAGGCGCCGTTCCTTCAGGGCTGGACAAAAAAAAAAAAAAAGTGAAATTCAATCAGGTAATTCAAATAAGACCCAACAATCTGGATCATCGCATACTATCATGCCTAAAGCCCCGCAAACCAAACGCAGCGAGGCCCCAGCCGGCCCAGATACGGCCACAGGCCTGGGTAGGAAAGTTGGATGTCCCGTTCGCTTCACCGAGGCCACACTGCACCTGCAGTCGTCGACATAGTGGAGGCCTGCCGGAACTCCAGGAACGCCCGGGTGTCGTGTGGCGGAGCGTGACAGCACCATTAGGCTACTCGTGCTTGGATTACAGGCCCTCAGGTGTGGGTATTTGCCTTGCGACGTCGAGTGCTACGTTTCCCATGCGGAGCAGGTACCTGTCACGTCCTCTCCTGTGCTGGTTGTTATCTGTAACGGGCAAAGGAGGATTTGTAGCGGTTACCGCTGGATGCACACAATCGCCTTGCACCGGCCAGAACACGGCCAGACGCGCCTCTCCCGGGCATGCCCGGACTCACTGTTCCCGGGCACGCCCGAACCTCCTCCCGGGCACGCCCGGTCTCGTCTTTCCCGGGCATGCCCGCTCTCGCCTTTCCAGGGCTCGCCCAGAGCGTCCAGGCATGCCCACTATCGCCTTTTCAGGGCTCGCCCAGAGTGTCCGGGCATGCCCGCTATCGCCTTTCCAGGGCTCGCCCAGAGCGTCCAGGCATGCCCGCTATCGCCTTTCCAGGGCTCGCCCAGAGCGCCCGGGCACGCCCAGCCTCGACTTGCCAGGCCGCAGCCAAACACGCCCGGGCAGGTCCAGACTCGCCTTTCCAAGGCTCGCCCTTGACACCCGGGCATGCCCGGTATAGCTTTTGCCGGGCAAACTTCCCGACATAAATGTGTATATATATTGCTGCCCGATAAACGGGTTTGTCAGAATACCTGAGCTGTTTTGTTTCAATAAAGCAACTCGGACGAATTCCGTCTTTGGTCGCGTCAATTCTTTCGACTCGCGTTGGAGCGCAGTTCCTTCATTGGTGACCTACCGACATGGATACGGCAGTGACGCTTAAACTGCCTACCTTCTGGGAGGCTCACGCGGCTGTTTGGTTCGCTCAGGCGGACTCTCAGTTCGTCCTGCGAGGCATCACCGCGGACGATACCCGCTTCCACCATGTTGTGGCGGCGCTCGGTTCCGCCACCGCGGCCCGCGCCTTGAGCCTCCTCGAGCACCCACCGGCTGCTGACAAATACGACGCGCTGAAGACACTCCTCCTCGACGCTTTCGCCCTCTCACCGGCAGCACGCGCACGGCGCCTGCTCGCTCTGCCCGAGCTCGGCGACACGCGCCCGTCAGAGCGCATGGACTATACGCTCTCGTTGCTCGGTGAGCACTCTCCGGATTTTCTGTTCCGCGAGCTGTTCCTTCGCCAGCTGCCTCACCCGGTACGCCTCGCCCTGGCTGGCACGTTGATCACGGATTCCCGCGCCCTCGCCAGGGAAGCCGATAAGATCTCCTCGTCGGGCCAGCACATCGGCGCGGTTACCTGGAGCCCGCCGCCGTCCGAGGCGACGCCCACGACGCCCGAGCGCCCTGCGCGGTTGGAGGCCGAACTGCCGGTGCAACTGGCGGCCGCCACGCCGCACCGCCCGCTTCTGACACGACGGTCGGGGCCTCCACCTGACCGGGCGTGGTGTTATTACCACGCCAGGTTCGGACACAAGGCTCGGACGTGCCAGCCCCCGTGCACTTTCGGCAGGTCGGGAAACGGCCGGGCCGGCGTTCATTCCCAGCCATGAGCGCCGGCCACTCGGGCAACTTGCTGTTTATTCGGGACAAAGCGTCTGGGCGGCGTTTCCTGTGTGACACCGGCGCCCAACTGAGCGTCATACCCGCCTCCGAGCAGGACAGGCGGGACGCCGTTTGCGGCCCCTCTTTGGTCGCTGCTAATGGCTCGGCCATACGCACTTTCGGCCCACGCGTCGTCACCCTCTGCTTCGGCAGCCAGCGTTTTCAATGGACTTTTGTGACCGCCTGCGTCCCCATGGCTTTGCTGGGCGCCGACTTCCTCTGCGCGCATGGGCTGCTGGTCGACGTCAAACGTCGTCGCCTTGTCAACGCCGAGACCTTCAGCTCCCTGGCGTGCACGATGAGCAGCTCCGCGCCGACCGAACTGGCGTGCGCCCTCCCGGCAGCGAACGAGTTCGCTCGCCTGCTCGCGGAATTCCCGGCCCTCACGCGGCCGACGTTTTCGGCCGTCGCGGTGCGGCATGGGATCGAGCACCACATACCTACTACGGGCCCGCCGGTCTACGCCAGGGCCCGCCGCCTCGACCCGGCCAAGCTCGCCGTGGCGAAGGCCGAGTTCGACGTGTTGGAGCACCTCGGCATCGTGCGGCGCTCCGATAGTGCGTGGGCCTCGCCACTGCACATCGTGCCAAAGCCGGGGGGTGGATGGCGCCCGTGTGGCGACTACCGCCGTCTCAACGACGCTACCACCCCCGACAGGTACCCGATCCCGCATATTCAGGACTTTTCCGCCCGTTTGGCGGGACGGGTCATCTTTTCGAAAATTGACCTGATACGGGGCTACCACCAGGTACCTGTCCGGGCGGCTGACGTCCCGAAGACGGCCGTCATCATGCCGTTCGGCCTGTTCGAATTTTTGCGGATGCCGTTTGGCCTCAAGAACGCGGCCCAGGCGTTCCAGCGCTTGATGGACGGCGTGCTGCGCGACCTGCCGTTTCTTTTCGTCTATCTGGACGATATCCTCGTCGCCAGCACGTCCCGCGCCGAGCACCTCCTCCACCTCCGAACACTGTTCGGTCGCCTCAGCGAGCACGGCTTAATTGTCAACCCGGTCAAATGCCACTTCGGCGCGACGACCGTTGACTTTTTGGGCCACCGCATCACCAAGACCGGGGCCGTGCCGCTGCCGACCAAGGTCGAGGCCATCACCACGTTCCCGCGTCCCCGTTCCATCAAGGCCCTCCAAGAGTTCCTCGGCATGGTGAATTTTTATCACCGATTCGTGCCCCGCGCTGCTCAGCTCATGCGGCCCCTTTACGAGGCCCTCCGGGGCAAGCCGGCCAAGCATGACATTGTTTGGTCCACGGCCATGGACACGGCCTTCGCCAGCGCCAAACGGGCCCTCGCCGATGCAACGCTGCTGGCTCACCCGGTGCTCAACGCGCCCATCGCCCTCACTACGGCTGCCTCCAACTACGCGGTGGGCGCCGTCCATGAGCAATGGGTGGACGGGGTTTGGCAGCCACTCGCTTTTTTCAGCCGGCAACTCCGGCCGAACGAGTTAAACTTCAGCACGTTCGACCGCGAGCTGCTCGGGCTATTCCTGGCCGTTCGCCATTTCCGACACCTCCTGGAGGGCCGCCCGTTCACGGCTTTCGTCGACCACAAGCCGTTGGTCTACGCAATGGCTAAGGTCACGGAGCCGTGGTCGGCCCGCCAGCAGCGCCACCTCTCCGCCGTGTCGGATTTCACCACGGACATCCGGCACGTCGCCGGCAAAGACAACGCCGTGGCCGACTGTCTTTCTCGGGCCAGTGCGAACGCGGTCCACCTCGGCGTGGACTTCGCGCTCATGGCGGCCGACCAGACCACCGACGCCTCGGTGCAGGCACTCCGTGCGGCGGACACGGGCCTCTGCCTGGCCGACATTCCCTTCGCGGGCACCGTCCTGCTCTGCGACGTCTCCCAGGGCCAGCCTCGCCCCATCGTGCCCGTTTCCTGGCAGCGCCGCATCTTCGCCTCCATCCACGGCCTTTCTCACCCGGGCCGGAAAGCTTCTCAGAAGCTGGTGTCGGCGCGTTTCGTCTGGAACGGCCTTCGACGAAACATCCGCGACTGGGCCAACGCCTGCACGGCCTGCCAGCGGGTCAAGGTCCACCGCCACACCCAGGCCCCGCTGGCACCTTTCGCCGTGCCTGAACGGCGTTTCGACCACGTCCACGTGGACCTGGTGGGTCCCCTGCCCCCCTCGCGGGGGTTCACCCACCTGCTCACCATGGTGGACAGGACCACCAGGTGGCCGGAGGCTGTGCCCCTCGCCTCCACCACCACCGCCAACGTGGCGCAGGCGTTCATCGCCACCTGGGTCGCGCGCTTCGGCGCACCAGCGGACATCTCGTCCGACCGCGGCCCACAGTTCACGTCTGAGCTTTGGGGCGCGGTCGCCCGTTCGTTGGTGGTCACGCTGCACCGCACCACGGCCTACCACCCCCAAGCCAACGGGTTGTGCGAGCGGTTTCACCGCTCCATGAAGGCCGCACTCATGGCCGGCCTTCAGGACGACGGTTGGGCCGACCGGCTGCCGTGGGTCCTTTTGGGCCTTCGCACGGCCCCCAAGGAAGACCTCCAGGCGTCCACCGCCGAGCTCGTCTACGGCCAGCCGCTCCGCGTCCCGGGCGAATTCGTGCCCGACGCTACCAGTCCCTGGTCCGCCGCTCGCCAGCGCTCGGACCTCCAGGAGGCCGCCCGACGATTTGCCCCCGTGCCGACGTCCCGTCACGGTGGCCCCCAGTCCTACGTCCCCCCGGCGCTTCGCACAGCGGAGTACGTCTTTGTGCGTCATGACGCGCACCGGGGGCCACTCCGGCCGCCGTACGACGGGCCCTTCCGGGTCCTGCGACGGGGCGACAAGTCTTTCATCGTCGACTTCGGCGGCCGGCCGGACCGGATTTCTGTGGACCGCCTCAAACCGGCGCACATGGACGTCGACCGACCACCACGGTTGGCCCTTCCTCCGCGGCGAGGCCGCCCCCCGTCCACAGTTCCCCCCGCTCGACCACCCACCACCACGTCGGACCCCTCCCCACGACCCTCCAGGGGTCGCTTCGGCCGGGTCATCCGGACCCCCCTTAAATTGACCCTGCCGGTGCAGGTCGATTCTGGAGGGGCGTGTGTAGCGGTTACCGCTGGATGCACACAATCGCCTTGCACCGGCCAAAACACGGCCAGACGCGCCTCTCCCGGGCATGCCCGGACTCACTGTTCCCGGGCACGCCCGGTCTCGTCTTTCCCGGGCATGCCCGCTCTCGCCTTTCCAGGGCTCGCCCAGAGCGTCCGGGCATGCCCGCTATCGCCTTTTCAGGGCTCGCCCAGAGCGTCCGGGCATGCCCGCTATCGCCTTTCCAGGGCTCGCCCAGAGCGTCCGGGCATGCCCGCTATCGCCTTTCCAGGGCTCGCCCAGAGCGCCCGGGCACGCACAGCCTCGACTTGCCAGGCCGCAGCCAAACACGCCCGGGCAGGTCCAGACTCGCCTTTCCAAGGCTCGCCCTTGACACCCGGGCATGCCCGGTATAGCTTTTGCCGGGCAAACTTCCCGACATAAATGTATATATATATTGCTGCCCGATAAACGGGCTTGTCAGAATACCTGAGCTATTTTGTTTCAATAAAGCAACTCGGACGAATTCCGTCTTTGGTCGCGTCAATTCTTTCGACTCGCGTTGGAGCGCAGTTCCTTCAGATTCATCATTGCGGTCGACAACCTAGATTAGATTACATCTCCAAGAGCGCAGTCAAAAAAATTCACGTGCACAAATTATTAACGAAGAAAACAACAAAAACGGAACGGCACTTGGGAGAGCGCATACCTCCACCAGGCTGAACAGTTTATGGGTTTGTATACCACTGATAGACTGGATCTGTATCCAGACCTGAACCCAAATCTAATCGGCTTGTTCTTGTCACCAACCCAACTTATCCACCAAATTTTGTCATAATCCATCCACAACTTCTTGAAATATCATGTTACATACAGTCGCATCACTCAATGGTGAACAATCACTTAAAAAAATTATTGGTTCGGATCCAGATATTCACCAAAATCTAATCATTCGTTGATTTGTGATACACCAAATTTCTTCTGTATCCGTCATAACCTTTTGGGATGTCGTGCTCACAGACAGACAAACAAACCGATGAAAAATCGGTCAGAGACCGAGGACTTGTCGGAATGTACCTTTTTTATTGGCCATTTTGGATCATTAAAAGTAAATAATGACCTCTGCCAAAGTTCAAATGACGTGGGTTTCATCTCGACATGAGAGAATTCCACATAGCTATTTGGGCGGTGTATAAGCTAACAGATCACTGTCTCCATCGATCTTGCCAAGGCCATAACACCTATCGGCTCAAAATCCTTTCAACTGTTGACTTGGTAGTTTTTACAATGAAGGAAACATGTATCGGGAGTACATACGACATAGTGATTACATGTCGACCTCAGGGCACTGGAGAAGATCCACGAACGACATATAGAAGATCCACAATGGTTTTGGGGGTTGTGGAGTAGTGGCTGAAACCCAAATCCTATCCAGGTTCCTCCTGATGACTCCATCTTTGCTCTTTATTTCTTCTGGTTCCTTCTGATTGATGACTCCAATGCAGTATTTGATTTTCCGTTTCATTACTTGTGGAAGAGGAGAGATTGGAGGGACGAATATGTTCCGAAGTTATGCACGGGTCAATCAGCCGCGTGCCTTCTCAAAAATGGCACGTAAATCACCCAAAATGGTGCCAATGAAGGTATACAAGGTTTGAAATGGTCACTTAGATAACAGTGCAATGGCCGACATGTAGATTCCATGAGTAGGTGTTCAGACAAGAATACCTCACCCGGTATGATATAAGAAGCAAAGCTGTCTCCATAGACCAACACACAGTGGGTCGAAGTTAGTCTATCATTTTCAGGGAATAGGCGTCACTAAATCCAGCCCAGGTTCACATGCAGAAGATCCACGGTTCCTCCTTTACTGGTTATGTCAGTTTTAAAATGATTTGCACTTTTTGAAAATGAGCATGACAGCTCAGAAGTGTCTTTGCCTTCTCATTGTCTCTCTTTCTTCTTCTGCCATTCTCAAACTGCCAATGTTCTTTTATCCCTCCTGTTGTTGCTGTTTTGGTGTTGCTGTTGTGACTTAACAGGATATTTTCCATCCAACATAACTTTTGCCAAAGCACAATTAAATTTTATACGAGTCCATTACAGGGAACGATTTTTTTGGATTTAACCCCAGGTTCATGCCTCAGAGGGTGAGGATTTGGGGTCAGAGGGTCAAAATGGAAAAAAAACAAACTCAAAATTTGATATTCTGGTCATTCCTGGTGGAACCTTTTGCCATCTTTTAACTTTGCTTATGGTGGGACGCAAGGGGATTTGTGATGGTGGACCATTGATTTCTCATAGGTTTCACTTTTCTTGAAGTATCCATGGAAACCCACGCATAGCTCGAGGACTTTCTTTCCTGTGGTAGTCAACATATGGCTCAAAATGGAATTCTCCTATCTCCCCTTCCTCGTCTGGTAGAACCCTGGTTGAACCTGGAAGTCGAGTATATAGTTTTTTTAAAAATTGATTTGTATAGCTTAGGGGGTTCTCTTTCATAATCTTTCGGGTGAACCTGGGTCACCCTTGAGCGTTTTGAGAAATTCAAGATGGCGTCCAAGATGGTTGCCATTTCATATCGGCTATAACTTTTCATATTTAACCAAGGATGATATTTTTAGTGTCTAGTCATATGTTGTAGGGGTCAAGGAATCCATATAAATCAATTAAAACGTCCATAAGTGATTACATCATGGTAAATCCAAGATGGTTGCCATTTTGGCCACGAAATCATGTTTTAGGCTTTAATATGCTCCATATTTAACTTAAAGTCGTAATAATGGTGTCTAGGTACAGTATATGTTTTTGGGTCAAGTAATCCAATTAAACGATTTAAAAGGTTGAGGGATCACATGTTAAACCAAAGATGGCTGCCATTTGAGCACTCGGCTAAACTTGTCGTTTTAAACATGTGATGCTAACATTGGTGTCATCTTTGAAAATCTGACATCTTACATTTCTGATAGTAGCTGTGACTGTTATATTATGTAATGTATAACCAGGAATTGTAAAGACAATTTACAATGTTTCATAGGTTTAAAGTTTTAAACCACCTTGCTGCTCAGCAATTATATCATCAAAGGTCGAAATGACTAAGCCGTAAGAGTACAGATTGCTGCCAAAAAAGGACAGCTTGATTGCTCAACTGAGTGTATTTAGACTGATTTGATTGGTTATCATTTTTCATGCGTTACCACTCAAAAAGCTTGAGTTGAGGCAGTAGCCACCTGTACACCTCTATTGGCCAGCATCTTTGGATTAAACACGACATCCCTCAAAAACCTTTTAAATGATTTAAATTGGATTACTTGACCCGCAAAACATTTGATTAGACACCGAAATTACCACTTTAAGTTAAGTATTAAGCATATTAAAGCCTAAAACATGATTTGGCAGCCATAATGGCAGCCATCTTGGATTTACCATGATGTCACTTACCGACGTTTTAATTGATTTATATAGATTCCTTGACCCCTACAACATATGACTAGACACTAAAAATATCATCCTAGGTTAAATATGAAAGTTATAGCCGATAATATGAAATGGCAACCATCTTGGACGCCATGTTGAATTTCTCAAAACGCTCAAGGGTGACCCAGGTTCACCTGACAGATTATGAAAGAGAACACCCTAAGCTGTACAAATCAATAAATAAAAACTATATACTAAATTTCCAGCTCGAGCTGAAAAATCCCATTTAGCTACAGGACTATCCTGTCCAGGCTGGAGTTCCTCAAGGCAGTGTTCTGTCTGGGCCCTGTGAGTTTTTGGTCTTTATTAATGATCTGACTCTGCTGATGCCTGTGGTAGATGGTCAGGTGCCATTACATTGAGAAAACCTCCAGGAATGATCAGCACAAATCTCTTACCCATCCAATTCAAATTTATACTTAGATGGATTTAGCCAGAATTTTAGTTCTTCCACGAGCCTTGAACTTGTATTGCCAAAAAAAAAAAAAGAAAAAAAAAAAGAACCTGATGGGTTTGTGAAGGGACATTATATTGAAAAAAAAAAATATATATATATATATATATATATGTGTATATACACATTGCAGAATATATAATATACATATTCAGGCTTAAAATGATCGGTACAACATGACCAGTTGGAAGACCCCGTGGTCCACACGAGATTACATCCTTGACAGGAATGAATCGACGAACCAAAACAAATTCATTGAGCAATAATTTTATTTACACCATTGGACAAACCAGGAAATGCAATCAATTCAATGTGAAGCTGAAAAAATTTACAAAATGTGAAATCACGTGCGGACATTCAACACTTATTTGCTTTGTTTACCCTGAGGCTTCGTACCGGTTGAGGATTTACAAACATCACAGGAGCGATCGGAATCGTGGTCCTGGTGCTTCGCCTCGACCTCCTGGTTTAATGGAGTTTTCTGCATAATGGAGTCGAACCCTGATTTTAAAGATTCGACAACACCGGTTAAACGGGCACGACCGCTCTCTGCAACAACCTGGATCCCGGCAGAACTCTTCCTGAACACCTCTCGCCCGGTCTTGCTCGACACAGCAACGAGTCGCCGGTAAAGGTCAAGGGACGAGGAGCTTGGTACGACTACCTTCTCTTCATCAGGAGTTGCACCTTCTGCAGGAAGCACAGGTATTAGTTTGTATATATAAATATAAAAATAACCACCTTTAGAGGCCATTTTTCCCCACAAAGTGGGGGTTGGCGTTTTTCAGGGACCGTGGTTGTTGTTTTTTTGGTCCCCTTTTTTGAAGCAATGTTTTAAGGCCGGATGCCCTTCCTGACGCCAACCCTTTTTGCCACCTTTAACGACAAACAGGGAATTACCAGTGAACTGGTACTCAATTAGCCGACCTCGGAAGGATGACAGGCTGAGTCAACCCCCCTGGCGTTAATTCGGCGATCGACCGGGATTGGAACTCAGGATCCTCGGATCCTAAGCCGGCACCCTTGCCGCTAGCCCAACACCAGGGCTTAGGTATTAGTTTGTATACAAACACAAAAACAACTAGAACGGGCACTCGGTAGAGCGCATACCTTCGCCGCAGCTACTGTTCTGTACTTGGCATGGGAGTGTAGGGAACAGAACAGTGAACAGTTTGGTGCTGATTTCATGCAAATCGGATAAGAATTGACCGAGTTATGACAAAAAAAACGCACATTTTGCAAGGTCGTGACCCCCCTGACCTTTGACCCCCAACCGCTAAGGGTAATGTCTTCACTGGGTCATGTCGTATATCACAAGATCGGGCATTGAATTCTGAACATTTTGGCATTAGTTGCATGCCAATTGGATAAAAATTGACCGCGCTATGGTAAAAATACGATTTTGACCTTTTCGTGACCTTGACCTTTGACCCGATTGCTCCCAAAATCTAATCAAATGTGTCCCGTATAATAACCAATCATCCCACCAAATTTCATGCAATTCGGTTGAATACTTTTTGAGTTATGCGAATAACATACACACACACACACACACACAGACATACAAATAAATACACAGCGATCAAAACATAACCTTCCGCTTTTGCGAAGGTAATCACGTCCACTCGGCACCAACTGACCTGGCTTATCTTGTGGCAGGTATCGATCCACCTGAGAAATCAATGAATCTGCACCTGACAAAACCACCTGTCCAAACTTGGTTTTCAGTAGCGAGTCTGCACCGTCCAACACCACCTGCTTGGATCTCTCAAAACCCACTCCGACCTGGGACTTGGACCAATCCAGAAATATTTCCAAACGTTTTTGTGCAATTTGCAAATTCTTCGTTACATCATCAAGTACCTGGAAACAAGGAAATATAAACCAATCACCGGACAATATTTATTGGCGCTGAGGAAGCGCCTCTAGCGAATGACTTCCAGCCAGTGTAACGCTAATTCCTGTCACAGGAATTCTGAGATCATATAAGTGGGCGTGGCAGTTCCTGATTGGTTCGTGTTGGGGAACGCCTTCTCGCTGCCGACGTGACGTAAATTCGCGCACGCGCACTGGTGAAGCTTACTCGATCCCATATTACATGTACTTTCATTGCATACAAATTATACTTCCTCCTAGAAATTCCATGCCCGAACCTCAGCGCAATCCAAGAGGATTCACTTGTTTTTCATTACTGCATCTGGTCACAGCAGGTACGTTTGGAAAGGTAAAGTCAAAAACACAACTTGATTCTTATTTCTCCAGTTCCAAAGAGCCAGATGTCCCCACACTAAATTACATTCACAGGAAGATCCAGAATCACCTCCATTCTCCATACCTTGTTGGCAGGTTGATGCAAGATCGGGACCTTCTCCTCCACAAGATCCAGACCCCGGCATGCGAGCTCGTCCACAAACTTAACTGGAGGAAATAAGTGGAAAACTCAAAGATCATGGATATTGATGAATCACTCAGTGGAACAGAAAAAGGGAAATTTCAAAAACGACCCAGAACAACCTCCATCCTTCTCCAGAATCGATCACAATACAAAACTTTCCATTAAAATGAAGAAAGTTCCACAAGGTTCGAGTTAAAATAAACAGTTCAGACATCACATCCGATCTGCATGGAATCACTCACTCTGCGGATGAAGAATGCTGGTGATTGGTTCGACCCCACTGGAGGTGATCACAGCTACCCCCGTAACGCCTCGTTCCACCATGTTACCAAAAGAGAGAAGAACAGGCCTCGACTCCTTCCCACACTTGTAGGCCTGAACCAAGTCATCCGCAACAGAACTGAACAGCGGTAGTGAATACAATCTCTGAAATACATTCTGTGGACAAAAACAGAAAGTTACAATGAGAGGACGTCTCACATTCCGAAACTTCATGGGATTGGCTGGTTGAGGTTTTCATGAGAACAGATGGATATGGTTAGAGGGGGAGGGGGGGGAAGGGGGGGGAGGGGGGGGGGAACGGTTAAGGTTACATCCACTAACATCAAATCACTGCTTAAATTGACATGCGTCGAACAGTTTCTTTTCCACAGCAAAGGTGACGAGGTTACCAGTTAAACAAGAACAGTTAACCATGGACCACAAACTCGTTACATCAAATTCATTCCAAGATAATCTGACTCATTCTTTATAAACGAACAATGTCAATCACGAGTCCGACATCAAAACTTGGCATGACAGATTTTACATTAGAAAATAGTTCCACACTTTATATGTACCAGCAGCGGTACCCACCCTATGGGCGGGGCTTCAATTGGGAGGCCCAAATGAAAAGGCAAAATCCCAGAAATTGAAGGCTTTGTTTATTTTAAACGATTCATATAAACATCCGTTGAATCATACACGCAAATCATCAAAATCTAAACAGTACATGGCGCCCACTTTGAAAAAAAAGATTGAATTCTGCAAAACGGAAGCGGCCGCGACACCTGTTTCTCAATCGTTCTGCACACGCTGCCGTGTTACTACAGAGCCGCACATTTATAAAGGAAGAGTACGTCAGGGGTCGATCTACTCTCTCCTGGTACATAGAATAAACTATTTGTGCAATTTCAACAAAAGCCACATCACTGTTCATATCGGTAAATATTATTCCATCGTTTGGGGGGGGGAAGAAGAAAAAAAAGAAAAAAAAGAACTGGAAAATTGGAAAAACAATAGAGCCTATTTTACTCCCAGGGGTCCCAGGAATACCCACCCAAAATATCGTTGCAATCGGTCGAGCCGTTTTTGCGGTACCTTCGAACGGACAGACGGACATTTGGTGAAATATAGTAAGATGAAGTGAGAAATGAGAAAACAAACCAACTCACCCCCGTCCGTCCGTTTCCCTCTACACACTGCACCCACTACACCCCACACTCGTCACACACATTGCATTCTCCACACGTCACACACATTGCATCCTCCACTCGTCAAACCGCATACCCCACACTCGTCACAACGCATACACCACACTCGTCACACCGCATACTCCACACTCGTCACACCGCATACTCCACACTCGTCACACCGCATACTCCACACTCGTCACACCGCATACTCCACACTCGTCACACCGCATACTCCACACTCGTCACACCGCATACTCCACACTCGTCACACCGCATACTCCACACTCGTCACACCGCATACTCCACACTCGTCACACCGCATACTCCACACTCGTCACACCGCATACTCCACACTCGTCACACCGCATACTCCACACTCGTCACACCGCATACTCCACACTCGTCACACCGCATAGTCCACACTCGTCACACCGCATAGTCCACACTCGTCACACCGCATAGTCCACACTCGTCACACCGCATAGTCCACACTCGTCACACCGCATACTCCTCACACCGCATACTCCACACTCGTGACACACCCCACACTCCACTCCACTCCACTCCACTCCACTCTTCCACATTCCACATTCCACATTCCACACGTCCATCCCCACTAATAACATTCACCTGGAACTCGACCCAACATGTTCACCTGAAGAACCAAAGAACTCACCTTGGTACCGACGCTCTGAACCTGGACGGCCATTTCGTTCAAAACAAGAAACGATTCACGGGGAGAGAACCGAGCGAGATCAAGACAAGAGCACTGAATCAATAAGAGCACCACCAGGTAGTCAACCCAAACCAGGCACAGACAAGGGAATGACGAAACGAATAAATTTCTCACCTTTTTATACAATAAACAGGAACACCTGCTCCTCTGACGTCACACCGGTGCACGACTCCAATTATAATGTTGTAATTATAACGGACGAGCCGAATGCATTAACCACATTTTCGGACTAAGTCCAACGGGGGCAAATAAAATACTTCAAATGGAAATCGATCCGCCATCGCCAAAAATGGCAGGGACAAGATTGTTAAAAAATGGACCCAGGTTGCTCCTGTTTGAAATCATTGGAGAGGCGGGGGATGGTGTGTCTGATCTTCCGGTCATTGTTGGTCATCGAAACCAGAAGCATCATAGACTGTGCAAGGCGGGCCGAAACTTCAAAAGCGAGCGGGACATCCGTATAGTTTTATGGATCTCCCATAGGCTTCTTATTGTTATTTTTAGGTTTTCTTTTCAACACAGGTATGTTCAGGTGCGTGGCGTGTACAGTATTGTGGCTCTGAAAACACCATAAAACGGAAAAGGAAGAAGAAGAACAGTAAAAATTTAGCTATTACCTTTGGTCGGGGCAAAAAAACAACTTCTTTTTTCTAACATTTTTGTTCATGGAGACGTGACGTCATCGAGTGTAAAAAAAATGACGTGTCTTCATTCCGATATTCATATTGACCAAATACCAAAACATTCTTAGATTCAGAATTTAGATGCCACATGACAGAATTTTTATAAAATATTAAATAGGAATTGTCGTCAAAAATTGAATGTATATTAAAACTTTAACACAAAATTATATATACCGTAGTTTAAAACTTTAATACAAAATTATACATAGATTAAAAATTTAACATAAAATTATATATAGATTAAAAATTTAATACAAAATTATACATAGATTAAAACTCTAATACAAAATTATATATAGATTTAAACTTTAATACAAAATTATATATAGATTTAAACTTTAATACAAAATTATATGTAGATTTAAACTTTAAGACAAAATTATACATAGATTAAAACTTTAATACAAAATTGTATATAGATTTAAACTTTAATACAAAATTATATATAGATTAAAACTTTAATACAAAATTATATATAGATTAAAACTTTAATACAAAATTATATATAGATTAAAAATTTAATACAAAATTATATATAGATTAAAACTTTAATACAAAATTATATATAGATTAAAAATTTAATACAAAATTATATATAGATTAAAAATTTAATACAAAATGATGCAAAGACTAAAAATTTAATACAAAATTATACATAGATTAAAAATGTAACACAAAATTATACATAGATAAAAAATGTAACACAAAATTATACATAGATTAAAAATGTAATACAAAATTATACATAGATTAAAAATTTAATACAAAATTATATATAGATTAAAATTTTAATACAAAATTATACATGGATTAAAAATTTAATACAAAATTATACAATATACATAGATTAAAATTTTTATGCAAAATTATACATAGACAAAAAATGTAACAAAATTATATATAGATTAAAAATTCAACACAAAATTATATATAGATTAAAAATTTAATACAAAATTATACGTAGATTAAAAATTTAATACAAAATTATGCATAGACTAAAAATTTAATACAAAATTATACATAGATTAAAAATTTAACACAAAATTATACATAGATTAAAAATGTATCACAAAATTATACATAGATTAAAAATGGAACACAAAATTATACATAGATGAAAAATTTAATACAAAATTATACATATTTTAAAAATTTAACACAAAATTATACATAGATTAAAATTTTAATACAAAATTATACATAGATTAAAATTTTAATACCAAAGTATACATAGATTTAAAATTTAACACAAAATTATACATAGATTAAAATTTTAATACAAAATTATACATAGATTAAAAATTTAATACAAAATTATATTTAGATTAAAATTTTAATACAAAATTATACATAGATTAAAAATTTAATACAAAATTATGCATAGACTAAAATTTTAATACAAAATTATGCATAGACTAAAAATTTAATATAAAATTATACATAGATTAAAAATTTAACACAAAATTATACATCGATTAAAAATGGAACAAAATTATACATAGATTAAAAATTTAACACAAAATTATACATAGATGAAAATTTTAATACAAAATTATACATATTTTAAAAATTTAACACAAAATTATACATAGATTAAAATTTTAATACAAAATTATACATAGATTAAAAATTTAATACCAAAGTATACATAGATTAAAAATTTAACAAAATTATACATAGATTAAAAATTTAATACAAAATTATACATAGATTAAAAATTTAATACAAAATTATATATAGATTAAAATTTTAATACAAAATTATACATGGATTAAAAATTTTATACAAAATTATACAATATACATAGATTACAATTTTAATGCAAAATTATACATAGATAAAAAATGTAACAAAATTATATATAGATAAAAATTTAACACAAAATTATATATAGATTAAAAATGTAATACAAAATTATACATAGATTAAAAATTCAATACAAAATTAAGCATAGACTAAAAATTAAATACAAAATTATACATAGATTAAAAATTTAACAAAATTATACATAGATTAAAAATTTAACACAAAATTATACATAGATTAAAAATGTAACAAAATTATACATAGATGAAAAATTTAATACAAAATTATACATATTTTAAAAATTGAACACAAAATTATACATGGATTAAAAATTTAATACGAAATTATACATAGATTAAAAATTTAACACAAAATTATACATCGATGAAAAATGTAATACAAAATTATACATATTTTAAAAATTTAACAAAATTATACATGGATTAAAAATGTAATACAAAATTATACATAGATTAAAAATTTAATACCAAATTATACATAGATTAAAAATTTAACACAAATTATACATAGATTAAAATTTTAATACAAAATTATACATAGATTAAAAATGTAATACAAAATTATACATACATTAAAAATGTAACACAAAATTATATAGAGATTAAAATTTTTATACAAAATTATATATAGGTTAAAAATGTAATACAAAATTATACATAGATGAAAAATTTAATACAAAATTATACATATTTTAAAAATTTAACACAAAATTATGCATAGATTAAAACTTCAATACAAAATTATATATAGATAAAAAATTTAATACAAAAGTATATTTAGATTAAAAATTTTATACAAAATTATATGTAGAATTAATACAAAATTATATACAGATTTAAACTTCAATGCAAAATTATATATAGATTAAAACTTTAATACAAAATTATACAAAGATTAAAACTTCACTACAAAATTATATACAGATTAAAAATTTAGTACAAAATTATATAGATTAAAAATGTAATCCAAAATTATATATAGAGTAAAAATTTAACACAAAATTATATATAGATTAAAAATGTAATACTAAATTAGTTATAGATTAAATATTTAATACAAAATTATATATAGATTAAAAAATTTATACAAAATTATATGTAGATTAAAAATTTAATACAAAATTCTACATAGATTAAAACTTCAATACAAAATTATATATAGATTAAAAATTTAATACAAAATTATATATGGATTAAAATTTTATACAAAATTATATATAGATTAAAAATTTTATACAAAATTATATATAGATTAAAACTTTAATACAAAATTATACATAGATTAAAACTTCACGACAAAATTATATATAGATTAAAAATTTAATACAAAATTATATATTGATTAAAAATTTTATACAAAATTATATATAGTTGAAAACTTTACTACAAAATTATATATAGATTAAAAATTTAATACCAAATTATATATTGATTGAAAATTTAATACAAAATTATATATAGATTAAAACTTCACTACAAAATTATAGACAGATTAAAACTTCAATATAAAATTATATATAGATTAAAACTTTAATTCAAAACTAGAACGCCACTCAGTAGAGCGCATCCTCCCGCCGTGGGTTTAGTTGGAACAAGAGCATTCATGATGGACAAATGAATGTTCCTGGGAGATGGAAAACTGAAGAAGGTTAAATAAAATGATGGAATTGTCAAAACACATGGTTCGTGCACAAGGTGGGAGAATAGTTTTGATCATTATGTAACTTGACTCAGTGACGTAATGGTCAGAGCGTCGGCTCTGTGAGTGTCAGGTCGACGGTTCAAACCCCAAATGAGTCATACCAAAGACTTTTAAAATGACACGTGTTGCTTCCTTGCTCGACATCAGCATTTAAATGGAAAGGGAAGGGACAAACAACGATAGGTTGGCAACCATTGCTAAAGCCTTGATGCGCCGAATTGCCTCATCCTGTGTTGAAGTTTTTTGGATGGGAACTTGGATGATTATAACTGGAAACCAGAATTATTTATTTGGTCTGGGAAGCCCATGCGAGGTTTCTTCTTCTTCAGCCTCACAACCCTGGGTGAATATGCGATCTTAAAAAAAAAAGTTGGAATTTTGCCAAATCGGTTATTTCGTTTGTTAATATACCTCAGCCATTGACAAATCTGGAACTAAGTCTTTATAAGTTCATCAAATACTGACACTGCTAATGACATTCGCTGAGCTAAATGTTGAAATCTCTACTGAGGTAAAAAAAATTTAAAAAAAGTTTTAAAGCATTATACATATCAAACGATACATTTTATGAAACGGGGAAACCTAATACACACTTTGATGGTTTTAAAATCGCAGAATGTCTTTATTAGAAAGAAAAAAATGAACATTGACGACGCTGCTAAAAACAAATACACCGCTCTAACGCATAACCACGAGTTTAAACTACATTTACAACAAATAAGAAAACTATTTTCATATCGCAATGTTAAATATAGAGTATATAGAAGATAATGTTAAAAAAAAATGAGCCCTATCTTCCAATGGTAAAAAAATCGTTCAAAAAATTCTTGGATCGGGAATAATATCCTGAGCTTCACCAAAAACTAATCAATTCTTCCTTATCCCAAGAGCAATCATCCCACCAACTTTCATCCAAATCCGTTCAGAACTTTTCCAGATATCCTGTTCACAAACGCACGAACACACGGACACGCGTGCATGCATTACTCCCTAGCGGAAGTAATTATACATAGATTAAAACTTCACTACAAAATTATATATAGATTAAAAATTAAATACAAAATTTTAAATAGATTAAAAATTTAAGACAAAATTATATGTAGATGAAAACTTTAATACAAAATGATATATAAGTAGGAGAGATATGTTGCTTCTGGGACACCTCATTTTCCCATTGACTTACATGTTAATTTCCTCTCACTCTCATTGTCCATTAACACCTCTATTTCTCCCACCCTAATATTTACAAACCCTTTGGTCTTATAGACCTATGATCCCTTATGAACCTCTATTTCTCCCACCCTGTTCCCCACGAACCTTTTGACTATAGCACCTATCCACAATGTTGTTCATTAGACCACTCAAACATCGACCCTACGAATATTTGTTTATGTGTGGGAAATAATTTAATTCTCCTGCAACTCTCCTCACCGTCCAATATATTGACAAAGAAGATGTTTGAGTTTGGTTCTGTATTAAGATATTTTAACTGAGATAAGATAAAATGATAAACCTCCCTCAATGTTCTTGTCTGAGCGCCTCCCGCTCCACACACCATTTTTAAATTAAAGTATATATTTTCCTGACAACCATCAAAGTTTTCAGTCCACTCAAAAATATTTCCATCTTTTTTTACTACTAATTCAATTAACTAATCTGGGTGGGGTGGATGAAAGTATGGATGGTTGTTGTTTAATGAATTATCAGTTTTGTTTTTTGTAATTCTTGTGAGTAAAATGAACCCAAGATTTCTTCCCCATTCATATCATATAATTTGTAAGTCCAAGGTACTGTATCCATTACATCAACAATTTTAAATAATTCATTAGTCCATCTCTTTGTATAACCTTTCTCAAAATGGCTTTTCCATCTGTATATTCTTACAATATCACCAACTTTGAACTTGGGTTTTCTCAAATTAATCTCCTTTTCATATTCTAATTTTGTAAATGTTTCCGATGGTTTTGATTTTGTTGATGAATGAACTGTATTATTGTAATTATCTACAATATCCTGAATTAAATACACCCATTTTTGAGAACTGAGTTGTGTGAATTTTTTATATAGCTTCTCTTTCAAAGTGCGATTAAAACGTTCAATAACAACTGCCTTTCCTTCATTAAAGGTGCTGTATAATTTAATACCCTCCCCCTTAAGAAATTTCATAAATATTTTGTTATAGAACTCTGTTCCCTCATCAGTCCATAACTTCTTTGGTTTTCTTTTATCCCTATCAAATATTAGCTTAAATGCTAACATAAGAGTATTACCCCTTTTGTTTTTCAAAGGAACAACCCAGGCAAATCTACTCCTCAAATCAATAACGGTTAAAGCATACCTGTATCCCTTATCATTATTTAGTTCGATTAAATCAGCGGACCATATGTGGTCGGTGTCTTTTGAATAAACTTTCCTTCTTTTAAACTTTGTAATTATAGGTTTATGTAATTCATTAGCCAAAAGCTCCTCAGTCTTGATGACATCATTGGAGTTTAATAGCTTTTGAGGAATAACCAAGACCAAGTTTCAATTTAACACTTATCATTTTTTTCACAATAAACCTATCAACTTTCTCTCTCAACGTAGGATTTCGTATCAAAGACAAATTATACAACATTTCTCTGTCTGCTTCATGTTTTTCATCCAATGTAGTGGTATTCCCATAATCAATAAACATGCTTCATACACACTTCATCAACCCTATTTATCGGTTTGGACCAAGGTTTAGGATTGTCAGCCTCATCTAATCTTTTATCCAAGTTTGTTCCAGGACCACAGAAAGAATATCCAGGTAGATGTAGTTCCCCTGGAATTCCAGTTGTTGTAAATTTACTTCCTGACAGAAACTTTTGTATGTCTCCTCCACTTTTAGGAGAGATGAATTGGCACTTTTTAGAGCCACACACTTGACATATTCCTTTTTGATAAACTCTATTATTTTTAGCTTTAACATAAGAGATATTTTTAGATTTAGTTTTCTTTTTACACTTGAGACAATAACTCATATTTATTTATCAGAAAAATCCCGACAGAGTATCAAAACCTTTTTGGTTTTCAACATATACATTTCAATCTTTATTTTTAAAACATAAAGAATCCTTAGAAATGTCTTCACTTTCTCCTCCAATTATTTACAAATAAAACTAACTAAAGTCAATACCACTTAATCTTTTTCTTCTTCTTCTTCACCACTTTCTCGTTTAGATCTCCTCCCTGAAATTGAACTCATCTCATCCGTTTTTAAAACCAATTTCTTCACAAGAGTCATTCTTTCTTTATTTTCCTCTTCGGTGCGTTGAGATTGATTTATTTGTTGTAATACATTTAATCTTTTACGAATCTGACTGATTTCCCTCTCTCTTTCCTCCCTCTCCTCCTTCTCCTCCTTCTCCTTTTTCTCCTTCTCCTCCTTCTTCCTTTCCTCCCTCTCCTTTTTCTCCCTTTCCTCCCTTTTCACCCTCTCCTCCCTCTCCTTTTTCTCCCTCTCCTCCTCCTCCTTTTTCTCTCTTTCCTCCTTCTCTTCTTCAACTCCTTCCTCCTCCTCTTCTTCAACTCCTTCCTCAACCCTTGCAACCCTTGAGTTTGAGCCCCAAAGAATATTATACATATACTCATCTGGATTTTGAGATATTCTTGTATCTATAATTATTTTTCTCATAATAGGGTACCAATAAGATTTGTTGATAATTTCTAAAAGAGTTTTATATTTCATAACTTTGAGAAGTTCATTTTTATTTAATATTTTAAGCAAGTCTCTATTTGTGGGTTTAACAATATCAGTATAAGGCCAGTTTTTAATGACAAAATTTCCATGTGTATGTTCCAATTCGTACGGTATGTAAAACCGAGCACCCTTTTCTTGTAGGTATCCCTGAATACAAAAATTATAATTCTCTTGTAGTCTTCTTCCTACCATTTATGTATCAGAAATATATGTGAGATTAATATTATGACAGGTAATACCACCCCATCTTCCCACTACCAAATCGGTTTGTATTCCTTGGCTTTCTATCCTTATCTCATTACCTTCCTTCTTTGTCATGTTAACCATCGCTATACTACCATATATTTTTCTTTTCTTAAAATCATGTATTTGTTGTTTGATAATTGTACTTCCACATAGATCCTTATCCTCACCAAGTGGATAATATTCTTCTTTACGGGACTGATTAAAATCATGTAGGTCTTCTAAGTTTATTGAAAAAAACCAATTATACCCTAAATCAGGCATTTCATATCCCCATTTATTAATTCGCATGTTAACCATATGTCCTTCTTTATAAAATTCAATTGTAAGCAGGTAGTTAAATTCAATGAGGAAAGGTGTATGGTCAGTATAACCAGGTGTTGTGGTTGTAAATTTTACTTGTTTTACAAAACGTGCTGTTTTCTTTAAAGATATATATTGTGATAAATCACTGAATCTAATTAAGTCATTCGCATCTGTAGGGTTTGGATAATTGATTAATTTATAAGTATTCTTCATATTAATATTTTTTGTTATATTATATTTTTGTCGTTCAGCCTGTGCCTTTGTATAATAATTTGATAAATCAATATCCTGAGAGGATTCTCCAAAGATAGAACCATCTTTTCCAACATAAGTCATTTATATTAGATTTAAAATGACATCATAAAAATTTTCATTATAGTTGAGTTGAAATAATACATATAAACATAATTGGCCACAACATTTAGAATTAATTTCTTGAACTTGAAATGTTTGATAAACACCATTCTGTAAGAATTGTATTACTTCAACAGGCGGTGGCATACCATAACTATCAAAATAATATTTATCCTGACTATTATGAATACAAACCCAATGAGAACCATTCTGTGTGTCAAAATTCATAATAATATTCTTTGTATTCTTATTTATATGTATTAATTCATCTCTCATACAGATTACCACATTATCAATTTTTAGTTTTTTACAATATTTAGCAAGTTCTATATTTGACGTTGTATTCTTTCCAAATTGTTTAAACCATTTATCCATTTATTTATGAGAAAGATATAACCCATTACCCCTTTCAGTTAGTTTAACACCCGCTTGAGCGATAGAGGAAAGCATGTCTCCAACCAACAATCTAGCTTTATCAGGTAGACTTTCAAGTTTTTGAGTAAAATCCACAATTACATCACTTCCACTAATTTGTTTCTCCAACTCCTTGTTATGTCTTTCCAATTCTTTTTGAGCTTTTAGTTGTGCCTTCCTTTCATTAGCAGTTTTTACCGCTGCTGAAATACCACCAGTTAATGCTCCCGCCGCACTTAAACCAGCAAATAAAGGAATTAGAAACGGGAGAAATCCTCCACTCGTTTCCCGAGTTGAATATTTCTTCAACATGGGTTTTGTCATTTTAATTTTAAGTGAACCAACATCATTTAGTGTTTTCACCTGCTCTCTTGTGAGTAAAACATCAATTCTTACTGCTCCTTTTCTTTGAATTGTATTAACATTAATAATACAAGGCTTTTGATTTTGAATACAAGATGTTAATTTATTAAGATTGATTTGATTAACATATACCCCAACCATTTATTTATGAGAAAAAATCTATGTGATATTAATCATAACACCATTATCTATATTAATCTGTAATTCTGTTTCTTCCAAAAGTAAACAATAAGCATCAACTTCTTCATTCTCTCCTCTTTCAATGTATAGAGAAGTATCCACTCTATTAGACTTTATAGTTTCCTTTTGAGAACTCAGGTCAATTGCGTAGATTGTATAAAGTTTTTGAAACGCAACCATATCCAAAATTGGATTATTATTACCGTTGCTTTCACACACCTTTTGGTAAGACTTGTAGGCTTCCGCATAATCATTTTTTTCCCAATCAATTTCCAATCTATCTCGTGGGTAAAATGTGCCATCAAGAGAAACCCGAAGTTGTTTCACCTTAGCATTATCACTCAGTGCATTATTCTTATCAGTACCCTCCTCTCCATCTGGTTTTTTTAAAATGAGCCAGAGGTATCGTGGCTTTCCGTGAAGAACACCCAAATTCCAAGTGTAGGTGGTGTGTTCCAGTTTAACGTGTTGACATCTTCTTTTAAGGTATGATACATTTAGTGGTTTCTTTGAGTTAAGTCTTCTATTCAACATCTCTTCCGTTTTAAGATTAGGAGTATATTCACTGATATACCAACACAAATCATTAATAACAAATTTATTATTATCACCAAAAGCATTTTCAGCCCCAAAAAGCAACCTATTTACATTATCATTCTTTTGGAGTTGAAATCTAATTTTAAGACCATACAAAACTTTATCATAATCACAAAATCCAAATATACCTTTCAAAGGTACTGCTACGGTAAAACTATTCTCTGCTTTTAAATCATCATTATACATTGTCTTCCTTTGACTATAACCAGGGTCTGCATTTGTACCCGTTGACATATCAGGAATAAAACCTTCAACAGCTCCCTTACCCATTCTATCACTAAATGAATATAGTGTAAATTTCATCATTTCAGATGTAGCAGCGACATAATCAACCGCTTCAACCTCTTGTGTTCCAATATACAGGCGAACACTATCAAACATTTTCCAGAAGAAATCATTTACGAGTGTAGCATTAGTGTTATTCGCAGCCTTAGTGAATTTAAATTTACACAGCAAGAAACTATCAGCTATATTCAAGTAAGTTTGTTGATTATTTATTTCAAAACTTTTTGTTCCATTTGAATTCCAGTCGGTTCCTGTAATAGCATTTACCTTAAAATAGTCTTCCTTTTTAGTGGAGTTTGAAATGATAATTGTATCATCCAAATCATAGATACTATCAATCGCTTCCATACTTGTATTTATATAGCATTAAAATTGTTGAAACCCTGATCCAAGTATTTTAATGATTTTTTGTCATTCTTGTGAAGATAGTTGAGTTTTACCTTTTTAAATTTCTTTGATTGCTTGTAATTTATGGGACTCCTTTTGAGCATCTTTTATACTCTTTATAGCACCCGCTACATTTCCCATGGCAGAAGCAGTTGAACCAATTAGGTCTTTATGTTTAAGAATGGTTGAACCAATACCCATTAGAGTATCAATTATCCCATCTCCTTTATTTCTAAATTGATGACCCACACCCCGTTGTCTCTTTGGTTTATAGTATCCTCTACCCACATACCGTGTATAGTATGGTGAAAGGAACATCCCATCCCCTGTAATTATTTTATATTTTCCCAACTCGTGTTTCCTCACAATAACCATTATTTATTTATTGAAAAACTTCACGTAGGTGAATTCTGATGGATATAATTTCATCATTGAAAGAAATCATCCGATTATCTTGATCGGTTATCCTAAAATTTACTCTGTATATGGTTTTTCATGACACAGGTAAATAGACAAGATTTTTTGGTTCCATATTAAATTTATAACCAATCGGGGTTGAGTATGCGCTGAATAAAAATATTGTATTTGTTCTTATTCCATCGTTATAAGCACCATCAATCAAATCACAATGAATTAATACCGAATTTATACCGGAGGATATTTGAATGACATTATCACTGTAAACCGTCCCGTTAGTTTCAATCTTTTTTGAAGAGAAACCCAATAGCTCTCTGAACGAATTTTCAATCGTGAAATCAACTTTATAATTATTTTTAAGTTTAATAGTTGATTTTGAAGTGTGTTTTTGAATAACTATTACAATATTTTTTGGTTCATCACCTTCTTCTTTCATAAGGCGAGAGACTTCAGAAGATATTTGAGAAATCTCGTAAGCTCCGGGTGAAACGGTTATAGTTTTATATCCACTTCCTGGATTATAACTAAACTTGTTGTTTTTCTCTGTGATATTAAAAAGGGTATTGTAAGTTTCCATTGACAACAAAGAAGCCTCATATTCTTTTGTGGGGTCAAGTTGTAGTGGGTAAGGGAATGAAGCTGTTTAATCGCTCGTTGTGAAATTAAAACTAAGAATTGTGCTTCTCATCTTATTTAATATCTAATAAAATATCTTTGTATTGACATTTATTAATTATTTTCATATTCATCAACTGATCTAAAATGGCTGAGGATTCATTAAAACAATTGTTGTTTCCAGCCTTCTTACTACCTAACAACAATAATAGCCTATTAACTAATTGTGATGGGTCATTTGGAAGAAAACTAACACCTGAACCAAGCTTACTTAAAGCATCAATAATATGTTTCTCCTTCTCATTCTTCTTACTTTTACCAGCAACAGAAACTCCATAATCAAGTGCATTTAGCAACTCAATATATACCCTATCTTCCTCTCTTTCCAGATCAAGTGGTTCCTCAAAATATTTTGAACCGCTGAATCCGGGGTTTGTTAGAAGAAACATTAATCTTGGAGTTAATTTGACATTTGGTTGAGTAGAACTCAAGAACATCAATTCATCATTAAATACCAATACCTTTTCTTTCACAAGATGAAACACTGCTGGTTCTTCTGTTGGAATGAGACCTGCTCTGGTTTTTGAATCTGCCAAATATTCATTGTTTTGAAGAGCTTCCACTACATAATTAGGGGGTTGATTTACCTCCTCAAGTTTCTGAAATAATTCTTCATCATTATATTCTAATTTTCCAAGTTCTTGTTTTGTTATCTGACTAAAATCTTTGAGCATTTGAAGTTTTTTCGGAGTAAATTCTACCATGGGAACTGTAGGGTGTTGAGTTTTTAAAAGCGGTTTAAAAAATTTCTCTTGTTTTCTTTCAAAGGCTTCTTCACCAGTTAGTTTCTGTCTCCGTTTCTTCTTTATCTCTTCCTGTTGTTTTACAACTTTTGAAACCAACTCTTGATGTTCTTTAAACTTTCTTGCTCTTTCTTCAGTATTCATTTTCTGTATTTATTTATTGAAAAATATCATTTAATGAATTGTAAAGGTCAATGGGAAAATTTTCCTTTTCTTCATCATTATAGTAAATGTGTTGAAATAAATCCTTTTCTTTAAATATTTCATCAAATTCTTTATTGGTATTAATACGAGTTGTTATTTCTTCTTCACTAATACTTGTATCTCTGCTTTTCATACGTTTGCGTTGAGTCTCCTCATCGATATCAAAACCGAATGATAAAATCTTAACTCCATCACCACACAAATGTTTAATAATTTGTCTCATTCCTTCAGGATTAGTTTCTAAAATCCCAAGACCATTAGATTTTACTTTATTTAACTCACTCTTACAATGTGAATATTTTGTAGAACCAAGAGAGACCTCCTCAAATATTTGACCTTCGTTCCTCAATCGCATATGTTCCTCCATTGAAATGTAGTAATAATCTTTCCCTTCTACTTCTCCTGGTCGCTTTGCTCTGGTTGTAGTACTCACAAAACGAATCATAGGGTGTTTTTAAAAAAAACTTACAATCTTTTCATTTTTACTATTCAAGAGTTTAGATTTATGAAAGTTCTTTCCTGAAGCAGATTTACCCACAAGATTAATAATAATAGTTATCATTTATATATGTAATTATGTTTAAAATAAAAATACATCCTTTAATATCTCATCTTGTTTCACAACAATATATACACAAAGAATTAAGTTAAGCACCCCTACACAACGAATTAAGGTAAGCACCCCCTAATATATATTCTTTGTGTATATGTATACATTGGCATATATTCTAAGGTATGTGAGATCAAATAATGATTGGTATGACATTAGCAATTATCCATTGATGAAATGCAGATGAGTGCACTCATCTGTGACGCCCATCGCTCGTGCAGCACGTGTTATCATCCACGTGGTCGTGATTTTCTGTAAATGCACTATCATCACGGGTTATTGCAAGTCACGCCTGAGCTCGTGTGGGGGTTACATGGTCATTTTCTCGTAATGGTGGCTCGTAGACGGTTGTCGGACGGAGAACGATGGCGGATAATAGGCATGATCGAGTCCGGAATGTCCAGAAAAGCTGTAGCTCGAACGTTTGGTTACCACCATTCGGTGATCAGTCGGTTGGTGCAGAAACACCAGGAAACGGATGCGGTGAAGGACCGCCCAAGGTCTGGAAGACCTCGCGTGACAACAGTCCGCCAAGATAGAGCGCTTTTGAGACTGGTGCGACGATATCCCTTCGCCTCGAGCCATTTCCTGAAGGACAACTGGCTGCCCAACAGAAGGCTATGTCACCGTACCGTGAGGAACCGCCTGAAATCGGCCGGTTTAAGGTCAGGACGAGTGATCAAGCGTCCAAGGCTACTCGAACGACATCAGAGGGAGCGTTTGGCATGGTGCCTAGCGCGACGTGGATGGAACATCCGGTCTTGGAGGCGAGTTCATTGGTCGGATGAAAGCCGGTTCTTGCTGTACGTGACAGATGGGCGTGTTCGGGTGTGGCGCCACAAAAACACCGCGTATGCACCTAAAAACATTCAACCAACGGTACCCTTTGGTGGTGGCTCGATTATGGTCTGGGGATGCTTCTCCCATGACTGTAAGTTGGACCTGATAACTGTGCGAGGTAACCTCAACGGAGAGCGATATGCCGAGGAAATCCTGAATACCACCGTAATCCCGCACTTCGATGACCACACCCTCGCCAGCAGACCCATCTTCATGGATGACAACGCCAGGCCTCACCGTGCTAGACGCGTCCGAGCCTTGCTGGAGCAAGGTGCTGTGACAACCATCCCCTGGCCTGCGTACAGTCCTGACCTGAACCCCCTCGAGCACGTTTGGGACATGTTGGGACGACAAATTGCGAAGATGGTCCCTCCAATAGCCAATCTGGATGAATTGGAACGTGCATTACATCGGGAATGGAACAACCTGCCACAGCAACGCATACGACGGCTTACAGGGTCTATGAGACGTAGGGTTGAGTCAGTGATCCGATCACGTGGGTCCTACACACGTTATTGACGCAAAGATCGCTAGAGGTCTTCTCAGAACAATGACTGTACGTTAGAAAACATAAACGTCATCCACACTGTCCGTGATGGACCTATAGCTCCATACTTAAATTGAGGTGAAAATATGCCTAAAATTCCCAAAAATTTTCACCTTAAATTATTCAGAATAAAATATTGAAAACGGCATGATTGTTATGTTTTTATGTGACCATAATATCACTTCTCCAGAAAATATAGCAATATCATGGGTATATTACACTGTTTTGACGACAACAAACTTGTAATGTGCGAGGTTGTAAAAAAACGGGGGGGGGTGCTTAACTTAATTCTTTGTGTATATTTATATTTTCCAATCGTGTTTCATATAATTTTCAAATTCCTTCTTACTACATAATGTAGAACAATTATCTCTCCAAAAATTATTTACATCTATTGAATTTAACTTAAATAAAATAAAAGTATTAGCATTGTTTCTTATTGAGCGCCGGGGGAGTTGAAAATATGACTGACTAAGATAAATACAATTACAAGAAGAATGTCTCCCTCTTGTATAGTAGCTATCCATTACTGTTTGGTTTCTCTCATTAACACAATCATCAAAGATAACGAGGTTCTTTTTTGATTTATCTAAATCTTGAGGTGAAGGTATATCATCCGTATTATCACTGAGAATACAAGTAATGGGTTTCGATTTTGATTTCTGTGTATCACAAAATAGTTGTATTATATCCTCAATGTTATAATCATTTAGTTTGTTTTGAAGTTTAAATAAACCGATAATGTCTTCCTTTTTAAGACCCGCATTAAAACCTTGTGATAGTAGTTGATACTCAGGTTGAAAACTTGACTTTGTAAAAATTATTAAATTATTATAATCCAAAAAGTTTGGGGTAAGGAGCATCTTTAAAAGTAAACAGGTTTTTCCACATCCACTTGAACCAACTATTAGACATCTCAATGAATTTGGAATGTTTTTATGGTTATTAAATTTTATCTTATTTTCCCAAACGGGTAAAAAATCATTCATTTATATATTTGGAAAACAAGTCATCTAACTTTTTTTGAGCTATTTTAGAAACTTTATATCTTAACCTGAGTTCAGGTTTAATTTTATAATAATCCATTATTTTATTTATATAATATCTTGTATTAACATTTCCATTAAAACCACTTTGAATAATAAATATCATTAAACCCTTATACATTTTCTCAATATAAATATTATCTTCCCTTGAAAGAAATGGGGTTTTATCACCATAATACTTAATATTCATTCCTCTTATTAATATTGTAAAGTATTTCATTTTTGGCTCTAATTTTGAATTGTTATATATATTTTTATTTTTTTTATTATCATTAATTTGAAGATAATCACAGAAAATACATTGTTTATATGAATCCTCATTATTAAGTCCGTTTCTATCACAAGCCGGACATTTCTCAAATTGATCATATGGTGAGTCTGGAAATTCTAAAGGCCCTTCAAAATCTTTTTCTTCCATATATTTCTCTTTGTTTAATTTACCATAATGAAAGGCAGGAAATTTTAACTCTAGTTTATGATTTTTCATATTTATATAGGAAATCTTTTCTTAAACTAAAGTACAAGTTTATTACCTAATAAATATAATGTTTCAAGACACAAAAGACAAATTTCAATCAATCTCTACGTCAGTGGAAGATATAGAAAAATATGTTAAAGATGTTAAATTAAACAAAGATAAATATGGGAATTTTTGGATAAAACCAGTTATGGAAAACAACATGAGTTCGTCTATTTCATTTAAATGAAGAGCTCTAACTATGATTGGAAAGACATCCATTAAAGTAAACCTAACGAAAGTTTCCCCACTACTCCTAGCGATTTATTCAAAGCTTGAAAGTGTAATTGATCATGATATTTTGAAAAAGAATGATAAGACTATCAACAGCTCTAGAGGAAACATTTGTATATTCTTTAATAACCCAAAGGATGTAGATCTAAGTAAAATGAATGATGTTAATATTTCTGGAGAAATGTTATTTCGTTCCATGATAGTTAGAGATTATTTAAAGATAACCTTTGATATTAAAAATGTAGAGATTGAATCTGTTAATGAAAAAAAATATATTGATATTGATGGAAATATTTTTCTTGATAACTAAATATGAGTCATTACAGCAGTTTAGGTGATAGTATAATGGACTCAGATAGTGATTATGATGATAGTATAATGGACACAGATAGTGATTATGATGATAGTATAATGGACACAGATAGTGATTATGATGATAGTATAATGGACACAGATAGTGATTATGATGATAGTATAATGGACACAGATAGTGATTATGATGATAGTATAATGGTCTCAGATGACGATTCTATTCTTGAATTTTATAATGATAATGATTTTATAATTAAAAAAAGTGATTTACTTTAAGTATAATTTTCCTATATAAATATGAATAAAGCAACGTATTGCGACGTTTGTGAAAAAGAATATAAACAATACAAAAAACATCTTAATACTGTTAGACACACGGTTAAACTACTTCACCTACTATCTCCTATTCAAAAGGAAACAACGCACTGCTCTACCTGTAATAAAGATATCCTCAAGAAAGGCTTCAAAATACATCTTAAAACTAACAAACACTTGTCAAAATTGTTTACTATTAAAAATACTGATGGTGCTTTCAAAGGACATATCAGGATTCGAATCTTTAACTTTCATCCTCCTCAACCAAAGTCTATAGTTGATGCTGTAGAAATAGTTAAACCCGCTGTTCAAACGTTGATTGAAAAAACACTAAAAGAAATGAAACCACTTAAATTTTATATGGGGGTAAAATTAGAAATGACAAAGGATGAAGGAGTTATAGATACACCATACATGAGAACTGAGCCACACTTTATATCTTCATATCAAGATTTTAAAACATCAGGAGTCTATGATGAACTTATTAAACAAGAGCAAGATGTGGATAATTCAATCGTAGGAAGTGGATTCAATATAGGAAAAATTATTTACATCGATATTCATATTCTTAAATCAGATCCTCTAAAAGCTTCTTCTTACATTGATTTACCCAGTGTTATCAAAAATAGAAAAGCAGTTATCAATATCAAAAATAAAGACAATAAATGTTTTCTCTGGTCTATTCTAGCACACTTACATCCTCCACATTTTCATGATGAAAGAGTATCTCATTATAAAAAATATGAGAATACATTAAATACGAAAGATCTAAAGTTTCCTATGACTTTAAATGATATTCCTAAATTTGAAAAGATGAATAATTTATCAGTTAATGTTTATGGTCTAACAGAAACAAGCAACATTCAGGTTTTAAAGCTTTCTGACAATTGTAAACAAACTCATATTAATCTTCTATATTTTAATTCAGAGAAAAATTCACATTACACATACATCAAAGATATTGCTAAATTAATAAAACCACAAGTATGTAAAAGAACAAATAAAATATATATTTGTTTACGTTGTCTTAACTTTTTCCATTCACAAGAAAGATTGGATAAACACTCAAAGTATTGTGGAGAACATAAATCAACGGTAATCAAAATGTCTAAAGAAGGCTCAAAGATCTCATTCAAAGATGAAAAGAAAACAATAAAACATCCATTTGTTATATATGCTGATTTTGAAAGTATTTTAGAAAAAATTGATACTGCTTCTCCAGATCCAAAAGAATCATACACAAATAAATATCAAAAACATACTCCTTGCGGATTTTGTTATTATATCAAATCATCCGTTGGTGATGAATATAACAAGTTAAAGGAGTATAGAGGCTCAAATGCCCCAGAGGAGTTTGTGAAACGACTAGAAAAAGACTGTGTTCGATTAACCACGATAATGAGAGAAACCAATAAACCAATGTACTTGACGAGTGAAGAGAAAAGGGAATTTAGAAAAAACAATGTTTGTCATATTTGTGAGAAGAAAATTGGTGAAGGTCTAAAGGTTAGAGATCATTGTCATCTCACTGGTAAATATAGAGGACCGGCACATCAAAGTTGTAATATTAATTATAAACTCCCCTCTTTCATTCCTGTCTTTCTTCATAACAACGCTCATTATGATACACACTTGTTTATTAAAGAGTTGTCAAAGACTCCTGGGAGTATCAGTGCTATTCCAAGTACAGATCAAAAATACATCTCCTTTACAAAGATCATTCCAACAAGACCAACTACAAGAATTCGATTCTTGGATACATATAAATTCATGGCTAGTCCTCTTGCTAACCTAGTTAAAAATTTGAAAAAATTCCCATGTTTGGAGAGTAATTATGAGGATACGGAACTCCTAACACAAAAGGGAATTTACCCGTACGACTATATGGATTCATTTAAAAGATTTGATGAAAAGAAACTTCCTCCAAAAGAAGATTTTTACAATATTCTAAATAATAGCAATGTTTCAGATGATGATTATGAACATGCTAAGAAAGTTTGGGACTTCTACAATATCAATAATATGGGTGATTATCATGATCTCTATCTCAAGACTGATGTCCTTCTTCTAGCAGATGTATTCGAAGCATTTAGATCCGTGTGTCTTTCTGGATATGGCTTGGATCCTGCTCATTATTTCACAGCACCGGGTCTTGCTTGGAGTGCTATGTTGAAAATGACTAAACAAGATTTGGATTTGATAACCGATGTTGATATGCTCCTGATGATAGAGAGAGCAAAGAGAGGGGGAATTTCACAAGTCTGCTCATCAAGATATTCAAAAGCAAATAACAAATATCTTCCAGATTATGATCCAAAGAAAGATAGTTCCTATCTCATGTATGATGACGCAAACAACTTGTATGGCTGGGAAATGTCTCAAGCTCTTCCTTATGGTAAACTAAGATGGGTAAAGGAAAAAGACTACAAAAAGGTTTTACAAGATGTATGTATCTCTACACAAAAAGAATTGGATGATTCAAAGGTCGGTTATTATTTTGAGGTCGATTTTAAATATCCCGAAGAACTTCATAATAAACATAAAGATCTTCCATTTGCTTGTGAGAAAGAAATTCCAAATAAAGAATGGTTGAGTGATTATCAACAATCGTTTGATGTAAAAGGTGAATCAACAGAAAAATTACTTACTACATTATATAACAAGAAAAATTATGTTCTACACCAAAGAAATTTGCGACAATATTTATCAAAAGGTCTAAGAGTAGAGAAGATCCATCGGGTTCTAAAGTTCAATCAAAGTCATTGGTTAAAGGGGTACATTGATTTTAATACACAAAGAAGAACAGAGTCAAAAACAGATTTTGAGAAAGACTTTTATAAATTGATGAATAATGCGGTCTTTGGTAAGACCATGGAGAATGTGAGGAAAAGACAAAATATCAGACTATCAACATCTTGGGAACAAGCATCAAAATTAATTAATAGACCGAGTTTTATAAGAGCCGAAGTCTTTACTGAGAACTTTTGTGCGATCCATTTGGTTAAAGAGAGTATTGAAATGGACAAACCTATTTACATTGGTACCTCAATACTTGATTTATCAAAGTCCTTGATGTATGATTACTTTTACAATAACTTGAGGAAGAAATATCAAAATGATGTTAATCTACTTTATATGGATACAGATAGTTTTATTTTGAAAATTAATACTGATGATGTTTATTCAGACATGAAAAAGGACATTAATATCTATGATACAAGTAATTACAGTCCAGGGAGTGAGTTGTTCTCTTCTAAAAATAAAAAGGTGATTGGAAAGTTCAAGGATGAATTAGGAGGAAATGTTATGAGTGAATTTGTTGGATTGAGGTCTAAGGCATATGCTTATAAATACATTGTGAATAACGTTGAAAAGACTGATAAGAAGTTAAAAGGTGTAAAGAAAAATGTTATTAAAGAGACAATAAACTTTAAGGATTATTATAACTGTTTAACAACAAAAAAAGAAGAGTTTAGAAAGATTAATGGAATAAGAAGTTATAAACATCAATTATATACAGAAGAGATGAATAAGAAAGCATTGGGGGCTTTTGATGATAAGAGGTTTATTTTAGAAAATGGAATTGATAGCCTCCCTTATGGTTATATAAGATATATAAGTGATAAGATATATAAGTGATAAGATATATAAGTGGTAATATATATACACAAAGAATTAAGTTAAGCACCCCTACACAACGAATTAAGGTAAGCACCCCCTAATATATATTCTTTGTGTATATGTATACATTGGCATATATTCTAAGGTATGCGAGATCAAATAATGATTGGTATGACATTAGCAATTATCCATTGATGAAATTGAGTGATCAAAGTGAAAAAAAGTGATTGGTTGAGTCAGTGATCCGATCACGTGGGTCCTACACACGTTATTGACGCAAAGATCGCTAGAGGTCTTCTCAGAACAATGACTGTACGTTAGAAAACATAAACGTCATCCACACTGTCCGTGATGGACCTATAGCTCCATACTTAAATTGAGGTGAAAATATGCCTAAAATTCCCAAAAAATTTCACCTTAAATTATTCAGAATAAAATATTGAAAACGGCATGATTGTTATGTTTTTATGTGACCATAATATCACTTCTCCAGAAAATATAGCAATATCATGGGTATATTACACTGTTTTGACGACAACAAACTTGTAATGTGCGAGGTTGTAAAAAAACGGGGGGGGTGCTTAACTTAATTCTTTGTGTATATATATATAAGTGATAAGATAATGGGGTTAGGGATTTTAACGGGCTACCGCCGCCTTTTTTACTATTATATAAATGATAGAACCAAGTACCAACCAGACTAAAGAGTGGAGGTGTAATCAACCTTGGTATATAAATGGTAAACATAACGAATGTGAAAAATATCAAATAGGTATAATTGAAAAGGCAACTGGTAAAAAAGTTCACAAAACAAATAAGAGAATTAATTTAAATACCGGTGAGTTGGGTAAAAAGGATGGAAATATTTTTGAGTGGACTGAAAACTTTGATGGTTGTCAGGAAAATATATACTTTAATTTAAAAATGGTGTGTGGAGCGGGAGGCGCTCAGACAAGAACATTGAGGGAGGTTTATCATTTTATCTTATCTCAGTTAAAATATCTTAATACAGAACCAAACTCAAACATCTTCTTTGTCAATATATTGGACGGTGAGGAGAGTTGCAGGAGAATTAAATTATTTCCCACACATAAACAAATATTCGTAGGGTCGATGTTTGAGTGGTCTAATGAACAACATTGTGGATAGGTGCTATAGTCAAAAGGTTCGTGGGGAACAGGGTGGGAGAAATAGAGGTTCATAAGGGATCATAGGTCTATAAGACCAAAGGGTTTGTAAATATTAGGGTGGGAGAAATAGAGGTGTTAATGGACAATGAGAGTGAGAGGAAATTAACATGTAAGTCAATGGGAAAATGAGGTGTCCCAGAAGCAACATATCTCTCCTACTTATATAGTTTAAAACTTTACTACAAAATTATATATAGTTTAAAACTTTACTACAAAATTATATATCGATGAAAACTTCAATACAAAATTATATATATTGATTAAAACTTTACTACAAAATTATATATACGTAGTTTAAAACTTTACTACAAAATTATATATACGTAGTTTAAAACTTTACTACAAAATCATATATAGTTTAAAACCTTACTACAAAATTATGTATAGATGAAAACTTTAATACAAAATTATATGTAGATGAAAACTTTAATACAAAATTATATATATTGATTAAAACTTTACTTCAAAATTATATATACTGGACATTAAAACTTTAATACAAAATTATATTTGGTTTAATACTTTAATACAAAATTATATATGGTTTAAAACTTTACTACAAAATTATATATCTTACTATAATTCACCAAATGTCTGTCCGTCTGTCTGTTCGAAGGTACCACAAAAACAGCTGAACCGATCGCAACGATATTTTGGGTGGGTAATCCTGGGAACCCCAGGAGTAAAATAGGCTATTTAATTTTTCCAATTTCAGCTTTGGTCTCCAGCATTCTCAGGTTTGGACTCCGCATAACATTCGCGTTCGCATAACGCTCATTGTGACGATGTTTTCATTGTGACGATGTTGTTTTCCCGGGTGCCGCACAAACGGCTGCACCGATCGCTGCACAGCTGCACTGATCGGACTCGGTGACCTCGGACAAAGACCTTTTATAAGGACACGGGTTGAATCCCTGCTTGTGAGAATTCCAACCCCCTCCCCGCCATCACGGCCGTCTCTCCAAGTCACATTCCCACGACATATGCGAAAAGGACGACCCAAAACCAATATAAACATCATTAAAAGTAAATAATGACCTCGGCCAAAGTTCAAACAACGTTTAATCTCCACATGAGAATTCCACATAGCTATTTGGGTGGTGTATACGCTAAAAGATCGCTGTCTCCATCGATCTTGCCAAGGCCGTAACACCTATCAGCTCAAAATCCTTTTAACTGTTGATTTGGTAGTTTTTACAATGAAGGAAACACGTATCGGGAGTGCATACAACATCGGGAGTACGAACTGCACGCTTCTTCAGTATCAAGCTTCAAACTCTCGTGGTGGATCTGAAGAGGGGAATGCTTGGAGAAGTGGTGAGCCCTCACCCCTTTTGAAGATATAATTAACAGACTCATTAAATTAAAACAAAAACAGGTTTTATCCTTGGTCAGCTTGTGTTCACACAAAAACAGGCTTTATCCTTGGTCAGCCTGTGTTCACCTCAGTGGTCTCAATCTGCCATTTTGTTTCCACCTACAAAAAAAAGCCTTACTTTTGAAGAGGTCGTAATGGTTTCTGTACAATAAAGAGCTCATCGGATACCTAATCTTTTGAGTGCTATTGTTCGATGTTTCTTAGTTTTCACCTATTTGTGCAATCTGCTTTCATTTACGATGTTATTTCATTCATTAGGAGCTTGGAACAATGTTATCTTGTAAATAAAAGCAAATGAGACATTATCATTATATTTTAATACTTTTAAACAGTCAATTTCTCGTAATTCATAACTTTTGAACACGCAAGCCACCTGTTTTGGAGCAAGGAGGTGGTTTGAGGAGGGAGGGAAGGGGGTTGTTGGATAGGAGATAGGGGAGGGGTGGGAGTTTGGAGGGGGTGGTGTGGGAGTAAGCATAGGATGAGGAAGGGGAAGTGGCGGGAGGAGGGAACCGGCGTTGCGGGTACGTTTGCTTGTCTAATATATGAAGTAGAAAGTGTGTTTGTTTGTTTATGCCTTCAAACCCTGCAAGAACCAGTGAAACCAAACTTTGCATTGCCCCATCTTTCATCTAGAGAAAGGCCACAGGGCTATATGTTTGGATGAAAAATTGATGCCAGATAAAACCAGATAATTGGCTTTCAGGCCTCGATCAGGTCTTGTGCTTATACACTGCGTGGATTTTCCCAGGAATGATCGAGTAATATGTATTGTGAAGATCATATGTTGAGTTTGTTGTGATTTGTTGTCAACACAAATTCAAGCAGCGTGTTTACATGTGCACCTGTTACTAAAAAGATTGCTTTCCACACTGATAACACCTCCATATTCAGGCCTCGAGTGTGTATGTTGCTTATACACCACCTGGATTTTCCTTGGAGCGATCGAGACGTATGTTTTGTGAAGACTGTACATGGAGGTTGTAGTGATTTGTTGTCAACACAAAATTATTATAACATTTCACTGAATTTCTCAAGGCTTAATCTCAGCTCTCAGGGCTGGTTAATGAAGCTAATTGGAAATATTCTTGACAAAAGAAAAGCTTCAAACAATGAAGGAAAAAAATGATTTAATGCAAACAACCAACACATTTGTTAAAAGGAGTGTCACAATAGCATCATAAAACCAAACGACAAGTTTGTACGAAGAACTAAAAAAACCTTTGCTTCAGTCCGGTTTGCTTTGATAAGGGAACAAGTGTAATCTTAAATCTTTCATCACACATCACTTTAAAACCTTCATCCCCATTCCCCCCTAAAAAAAAAAAAACCTAGGCCTCACGTGCAACACAATACATGCAAACACCAACCTCAAACAGGGTACAAACATCAGTGCATGGGAATCATTCGCATTACAAGCACATGCAAAATAATCACTTCAAGTGTGGTTTTTCAATTTTTGCTACAATGTTATGTTTCGTCAAGTACATGTCACCTGCTCCTAGAAAAGTCAGGCCAGAACATAAGCAAATGGGAGGGGATAGCTATGAGCATGCATAAGGGACCGTGATGGGTCTCCGTGGGTGATAGCCACAAGCGCCGCCGGTTCTGGTCCGGTCCGACACAAACAAACCAAAAAAATGAGGCTTGACTGGAACTGACCGAGCCAGGCGCCGTTCCTTCAGGGCTGGACAAAAAAAAAAAAAAGTGAAATTCAATCAGGTAATTCAAATAAGACCCAACAATCTGGATCATCGCATACTATCATGCCTAAAGCCCGGCAAACCAAACACAGCGAGGCCCCAGCCGGCCCAGATACGGCCACAGGCCTGGGTAGGAAAGTTGGACGCCCCGTTCGCTTCACCGAGGCCACACTGCACCTGCAGTCGTCGACATCGTGGAGGCCTGCCGGAACTGCAGGAACGCCCGGGTGTCGCGTGGCAGAGCCTGACAGCACCATTAGGCTACTCGTGCTCGGATTACAGGCCCTCAGGTGTGGGTATTTGCCTTGCGACGTCGAGTGCTACGTTTCCCATGTGGAGCAGGTACCTGGTCACGTCCTCTCCTGTGCTGGTTGTTATCTGTAACGGGCAAAGGAGGATTCATCATTGCGGTCGACAGCCTAGATTAGATTACATCTCCAAGAGCGCAGTCAAAAAAATTCACGTGCACAAATTATTAACGAAGAAAACAACAAAAACTAGTACGGCACTTGGTAGGGTGCATACCTCCACCAGGCTGTACAGTTTATGGGTTTGTATACTACTGATAGACTGGATCTGCATCCAGACCTGAACCCCAAATCTAATCGGCTTGTTCTTGTCACCGACCCAACTTATCCACCAAGTTTTGTCATAATCCGTCCACAACTTCTTGAAATATCATGTTACATACAGTCGCATTACTCAATGGTGAACAATGACTTTAAAAAATTATTGCATCCGGATCCAGATATTCACCAAAATCTAATCATTCGTCGATTTATTGTGACCAGTGAGGTACCTGTGCTACGTACGGGTGGGAGGCCAGAAGCAAACAGACAATGCAGAAACGGCGAATGCTAAAGCATGAAACCAATAAATTCCACATTCCTGTAGCAACTTCAATCGCACCTCAGACATGGACAGCAAGTTCGTGAAGGACTTCCATGAAAAACGTACCCGTTGGCACACGGGTACGGTACGTTTGTTCTCTACCCAGTCAATGGCGAATTTGCATATGGTGATCCACGAATTCACGTTTAGAAAGTAGAAACCGTCACGTCATTTCGTCATTAACTTGAACTCGATATCTCTCTTTCCATTCCAAACAGCCTAACTCCAATCACAAATTAAATAACTAATATAAAAAATAAACTTTTAACAACATTCGTGACATAAACAAATATTTAAATCCTGATGTGAAGTTCCGTACGATTGCGTGAATACAATTACGAATTCAAAATCGTAATTGTATTCATTGAATTCCAATCATCAATTGATACTTCAACAAAACGATTAACATGATTAACGTTTAAAGATTTAACATTACGATTGAATGATGGTTGTATTTGGATATTTTCAAACCCGCGCATTGCCGTCATCTGTCCACTTCCGCATTCGCGGCAGGTTCATAATTGTCATCAAAATCTAAACAGTATTTGTAGAATTTCAATAAAAGCCACATCACTGTTCATATCGGTAAATATTATTCCATCGTGTTTGGAAAAACTGGAAAATTGGAAAAGACAATATAGCCTATTTTACTCCCAGGAGTCCCAGGAATACCCACCCTAAATATCGTTGGGATCGGTTGAGCCGTTTTTGCGGTACCTTTGAACGGACAGACGGACATTTGGTGAATTATACAGACTTGGCATTCAATATAGAATTTTTTTTTTGTGGGGGTGAACTTCCTTTTCAAGATGTCTTAGAACCAAAAGTTCATAGGAATTATGTTGAAATTATTCTAGATTTTGTTAATGTGACCTTTAAAAGGAACAAAACCCACACTTGACATTTCGAAACAAATAAATTGATCCTTGAAAGTGATGTAAACTGATATCGAGTCTGTAGTAAGATACACCAAGTTTCTTCCGTATCCGTCATAACCTTTTGAGATGTGCTCACAGACAGACAAACAAACAAGACAAACAGGGGTGAAAATATAACCTCCAGCCACCTTCGGTGACGAAGGTAATAAATGACCGGGGAAAAAAATCACATTGTTAATCCACATTTCATTCTCAATTGGTTGTAACAAAGAGAGGTGCACCGATAGCATCTGCAGTTTTGTAACTTTGCATGATGAACATTTAACCAAAGAAACCGATTACGGATGGTCTCGAACCAAAGTAACTCTGCAATTTGCCAACAGACGTGGTCAGTGTCCTTTTGCAGTGTTCCACAACAATTTTCGGACATGTTCCAGCTTCTACTCATTCTGTCGCATTTGGTCCGAAATCTCGGCTCTCTGCTCACCTTCACTCTTTCATTCCTCTTTTCTCCCGCCTCTGGAACAAACTCCCACACTCACTTCAATCACACTCCTCCCTCCAGGTCTTTAAAACAGCTGTTCACCACCATCTCTTATCTTCCCCCATCCAAAACCTTGATCTTTTCTACCCCCACTAATTCACCCCAGATCCACCTTGTTTGAAATTCCAACTTCTTTCCTGGAAGTCCTGGCAGTGTCCATATGTTTTATACCTCTCCCACCCCCACCCTTCCCATGCCTCCACCCCAAAGCCCTCTCCCTCCCACAGTTCTCTCGATGTCTCCATGTCTCTCGGTCCCTGCTCTCAAATGTTGTGTTTGTGTCCTTCCCTCTCTCTCCCCATCTTGTCTACCGCTCCCGATGTTATTTGTTTTATGTGTCGGTTTGTCTTTCTGTGTGATTAATGTTCGCTCTTTCACGAGCCTCGATCTTGTATACAAAAAAAAAAAAAAAAAAAAAAAGAGCCCAAAGACCCCAAACACCCAAAATACCCCAAAGACCCAAAATACCCCCAAAGACCCAAAATACCCTGAAAGGCCCTTAGGATCCAAAAGACCCTGAAGACCCAAATGGCCCCGAAGACCCAAAAGACCCCAAACACCCTGAAGACCCAAAAGACCCTGAAGACCCAAAAGACCACAAAGACCCAAAATACTCTGAAGACCCAAAAGACATCGAAATGATCAAAGATGCCTATCCCTCTGAAACGACGTTTGGTGAGGTGCGCGGAGTGTGTCGTGTCATGCTGGTCATGACAGTACAGCAAATCAAATTCAGTCAGGTAATTATTCTCAGTTTAAACAAGCCCGTGCCTCTGTGACGACGTGTGGTGAGGCGAGCGTAGCGAGTGGATTCACGCATGCATTGCAGGGTGGGGTAACCGGTCAGAAGCTGAGGCACGAGATCGAGCACTCGATATTGCACCAAAAGGCATAAATGGAGAGCATTTCAGGGATACGGATAAAGACGTCGGTGGACGCTTCAATATGAGGTGCCCGAGATCGGCGTAATCGGCGTGCTTCGATTGACACCGTACGATAAAAGCCACACTTCGTCGGAGTACATACGTGTGCTAAATGCAATTTTAATGGATCAGGATGGTCATGGCAACATGCAAGTGGATTCGGTTCTGGAGAAAAAATACGAGTTGTTGCACGACTTCAATATTTACACTGACAGGATATTACAGGCACGAAGACCAAATGTACTGTATTAAAAGCGGACAAAGAAAGGAGGTGCACAACAAGAAGAGATATCGCGTGTATCTGAAAGGCCATGAATCTGAAAGGAAAAAAAGACTGGGGATGGCCAAGTTGTCGGATATCAAGACAGAACTACAGAGAATACAGTGATCATCAATAGACATGAGCACTCACCATGCACGTGTGTGCACACACACACACACACACACACACACACACACACACACACACACACACACACACACACACACACACACACACACACACACACACACACACACACACACACACACACACACACACACACACCGAGCTATAACAGGTAACGAAGGACCCACGACACCAGGTCGCAACCTACTTCGCAATTCTTGGGTCGGTGGTTCTGGAGACGAGTCGGCGTAACTGGGAACGTCTTCACACTCTGAAAGGAACTGCATGGGTTGGTGAGACAGAAAAATGGGTGTTAGGAACAACTTGATGGACTTCGATTATTTTTGTCAATTGATGAACAAGATAATTTTGTGGTGGGGAGAGGGCAAGCTCTTCGGTGTGGTTTCAGGTGTTGATCATCTTGATCATCATCAACATGATCTTGATGAACGACACCTGTTCAATCACACTTATGGCTTCAGCTTTGAAAATGACGGAATGTTAAATGTTCACCAGAGTAGTTTGGTCAAAGGTGCACACAGTTCTGGATCATGCGTTTTGGGAGTGAAAGTGACAGTTAAGTGATGAATGCTACATTTGTTCCGCATCACGGGTTTGCGGGGTTCTTACACAGGAAAGTAAATAAATCCCCAAGTCCACGAACTGCCTGTAGTTGGTGAAGACAACGCAAGCACACAACGGTGGCTGGAGCAGAGCTCCAGCGGAGTCGTCCGCCAAGAGATTTTCAGCAGTCACGTCGTTGCGTCGAGTACGCACACACACGCGAGAGTCAAATTCCGTTACAAACAACCACGACCTGGCTTCAAATGATGTGCGTGCACTACGCAACGTACGCGTATCTGTCAGAATGAAGTTCTTCAGTCAGGATGAAGAAAGGAACGCCGATTGGCAGATTGCATTACCAGCATAAGCAACGCGAGATCGAAGCAGCACCCGGTTTTACGATCTCCATCCGAGGATGAGTTCGTGTCGGGTTCGGTAAGGCTCGGAGGGAGAACGAGGCGTTATTTGAATGGGGAGACTGACGTGTATCTCGTCGTTGATCGCAAGCCTGTGGGGCATGCCCGAGCGTTGCAGTCCAGCGTTTTAGCATATCGGGCTTTAATATAACTTCAGTAGGGGTGTGTGGTAGGTTGGGGAGCAGCGGGAGGGAGCTGGGGGGAGAGAAGGGGCCGATATGGGTCCGCAAGGTGCTCGGTAACTGCATTACTATTAGATACCGCATTTTGCATTAGCCTTGATGTTACTATTCCAAAATCTCCTTTGTTACTGTTGTAGTGCAGAAGGTGCAATACCTTATCGCGGGTTGGGGTCCAGCGAGCATAGGCCACCATGCCATACAAACACAAGAGTGTGATCACTGCCTGTGGAATGAGCACAAACAAGCAAAAACAAAAAGAAATTAACGATCAACTCATTTTTACAAAACCCGCTTGCTTACCACCTTACCCGCTTGCTTACCACCTTACCCGCTTGCTTACCACCTTACCCGCTTGCTTACCACCTTACCCGCTTGCTCGTCTTCTCCAATAAGATAAAACAAAGTGATGGAGAACGTTACAATAGGATAACATCCTCCTTACAAACCCTAAATAGACTCGTTACCCACCCTGAGAATAGCTCGGGTGTCTGGTCTCCCCTCTGGGCTGCTTGCTCTGGTTTCAATTCCCAAACTAACTATAAACTGCCACCCTGGTGGCCCAGCAAGCAAGAAATTGTATCAACGACGGCCTTTGGAGGGAGGAATGCTTAAGCCGACTGAACCGTCTACTGACAATCGCTTATGGAGGTTAATGATGCCACCGGACATTTCAAAAAGACTAGGCCTTTATGTGCCGGTATCCTGGCCAAATGTCCAATTACCGTCTGGATCGAAAGGGCAGAAACGGGGGTTTCAGGTGGCATCGTGGTAGCCACATTAAATTATGCAAACCGGTCAGGAGTTGCATTAGCCTGGGTGAATAGCCGAAACCGCCCTAAAGCATTTAGAGCCGCTTGTTTCTGGCTTGATTAAATTTAAATACATCTTCTTCATCTTCGTTTTAAGAAGTAACAATGACAAGTCAACATTTGCATATGTATAAACCACCTTTAGAGGTTTGCATATGTATAATGAAGACAAAATAACAATTCATTTTTCAAATCTGTTTTTAAGTTTTTGCACCGACTTTGTGACCAAACATTACAATTTATACATGTACTCCAATACAACAACTACAGCACTTCATTAAACTGTAGAGTTCACAGGACACGATACCCGGCCGCGCGGTGTTACTTAAATTTTAATAAAATAGCGATTTTAACAATTGTTTGAAAAAAAAAATCTGAAAATTTAGTGCTATTGAAGTAGTCCAGAAGCAGTCCTGAACACCACCCTTATACACCTCCCTATTAAACGTTTATTTAAATCGAGGAACTGCAAAACTGTAGGGTGTTGGAAGTATTATGAAAGACGATTTGCGTTCTACAGTGTTGAAGTACATAAAAAAAACCACCTTTAGAGGCCATTTTTCCCCGCAAGCGGGGGTTGGCCTTTTTCGGGAACCGTGGTAGTTGTTGTTTTTCGGTCCCCTTTTTGAAGCAATGTTTTACGGCCGGATGCCCTTCCTGACGCCAACCCTTTTTGCCGCCTTTAACGACAAGCAGGGAATTACCAGTGAACTGGTACTCAATTAGCCGACCTCGGAAGGATGACAGGCTGAGTCAACCCCCCTGGCGTTAATTCAGCAATCGACCGGGTTTCGAACCCAGGATCCTAGGATCCTAAGCTGACACCCTAGCCGCTAGCCCAACACCAGGGTTAACACCAGGGTTTAATTATGTTGAAGTACATAATTAAATTTAAATAAAATAAAGATTGTAAAATGCGTATAAATAAATTAATTCCAGAATTTACTGCCATAAAGCGAGTAATAGTTAGGCAGTTAAGAGGAAGCATCGTTCATTTTTTCAGGAAAGCACCAAATTTGACACAGATGTAGTATGGACCTATACAATTGTTTTCCTGAGGGGCGCCCAAAAATTCAAAAAACTCAAAAAATCCAAACAAATGTCCTGGATGCCGTGAAAAATGGGAGAAAACGGGTATTGATTCGAACTGCAGATTCTGATATTGTGGTCTTGGCAATAGCACACTACTTTCCCTACCAGTCACACGGTGTGGAGGAACTCTGGATTGCCATTGGCATTGGTAAAAGCTACCGCTACCTTGCCATCCATAAAATTGCCACCGGCCTTGGCCGCAGGAAGTCCGAGTCTTTGCCATTATTTCATGCCTTCACTGGCTGCGACACAGTGTCATTTTTTGCCCAAATTGGGAAAAAGACAGCCTGGAAGGCTTGGGAGGCATACCCCAGCATCACGCAGACCTTTCATGCTCTCGCTTACAGGCCATCTGTGGACGCTATTACTATGGAACTACAGAGCATAGAAAGATATTGTTGCGAATATGGAATTTGGCCTCCATATCCGCTTGTAAATATTCCCCTATTTCTCCAATACTCCCCAACTTTCCCCAATCCCCCATTCCCTAGTCCCATTGCATGTAAATAACACTCAGTAGAGCCGACCTTCCCCTTATTCCCCCATTAAATGTCGTGCCCAGGTCCACCGCACCACACGTAGACAACTTTCGGACATCTTGCTAGTTATTCTTAATCTATGTCAGTTAAGGCCTCGTCTCCATTAATTATGACTCTTCGTTGCACCAGAATGTGATTATATGGCATCAGTAGTGAGTTTAGGACCTTTCCCATACCTCCTTCCATCTTCCCATACCTCCTTCCATCTTCTTCCCCAACCAACTATGGCTGCAGCAACGGAGGGGATGGGGGCGGCGCGGCGGCGCGGGGGAGGATGCGTCCTCACACCGGCTCGATTAGCGCCATTGACCACGCGCTCCACGGGGTTACCAGAGGGGCTGGCTGTCAGCTCCTCGTCAAGGGCGGAGCCTGGTAACCCCCCCCCGCACCCAATCAGAAGGGCGGACCGATTCCATCTGGGGCGGAGCTAACGAGCCGAGGGCGTGTCACTCCCCGCCGGATATACGTGGCGACTTAGCGGACGTGACGAGAGATGCGCCCCCAGCTGGAAAAAGAAGGACCTGTGAGCGCTGAAACAGATGCGCCTGAGTTTGGAGAGGCCTGAGAAAGACCCGCCTGAGAAAGAACGTCACCTTTGAGCGCTGCGACGAGACCTCCCCGCATCTCTGGACCGAACCGTGTTGATCCTGCCCCGAGCCCAGGTGCACCTGGAGCCATCGCTACCTGGCCTTTCCTAGCCATCAACCCCCGTGTGAGTCAGCCTTGTCCCGTTTACCTGTCGTCTGTCCGGGGATAATATAAGATTGTGTCTAAGTGCTTGTCTTTCTATGTTGTACCTCTCGTCCCTGTAATCTGACCTTCCGTAACGAATATAATCTCCTCCGGAGGTCTTGAGAACCGTATCCCTGGTGTCGTCATTTTATAACCCAGCCGGGTGTCTTCTTTTTCTTATTGAGCCAGCGTAACGCGACTTCGTCAACGTCGAGTATAGTCGGGTAATTTGTGCGGACACGACGGCCATTCCGCTCGGCCCACTTTAACATCAAAGTCGTGTCTGTAACAATATGTTGCCATCCTCTATGACCGGACTACCGAGATAAAGACAGTGAATTACATGCGCCGACACTTGTTCACGAAGAAGGCAAGAACAATTGATCACATTCCTCCAACAGCAGACGCCTTCGAACAACACCTAAAACGTGCATGTTTTCAGGCTGGACACGTATGGAGTCAGGCACTTGTGCCCTACCCAGAACTTCCATCACCAGCTGATTGGGGCTGGATGAAAACAGGGACTTCTTGGACACCAATTTGGACCACAATACCACTGATACAGGAGGCATGTTCAGAGCTTACAAGCTGCCATTGTAAGTCGGCCTGTAAAGGCAACTGTAAATGCTCCAGGGAAAATCTGCCCTGCACATCACTGTGTGACTGCGATGGACAGTGCTTGTAGTACTACGCGTCTGTGCGAGAGCCTCCACCTTTCAAGTGCCCACAATATTTTAAGTTAAAACTGCAACTGTGTGTAACTTTGATTAATTAATACCATTCCATTGTTATCAGAGACCAATAAAACAATGTGTTAAAACAACTTGGGATTGAAATTTTACCTAAAATACTATGAGAGATTCAAGGAAAATGGAAACACCATGGTGGCCATCTTGAAATTAAAGATGATGGATGCCAATCTTTATGCAATTGATCCCATTGGATTCAGAGACCATGAAAACATGGGGTAAGACACTGGAACTGTGCTGTTATCGCTCATAGTATAGAGGTTATTGAGGGAAATAGGTCACAGAGGGCAGTCATGTTGAAATTCAATATGGCGGCCACCAGGGGTTCTGAATTTTTGGGCGCCCTCAGGAAAACAATTGTATAGGTCCATACTACATCTATGCCAAATTTGGTGCTTTCCTGAAAAAATGAACGATACGCCCTATTTTTCGGCCTTAACTGCCTAAGTATTGGGCCAAATTCAGAGACAAAGTGATTGGGCCAAATTCAGAGACAAAGCGATTGGGCCAAATTCAGAGACAAAGCAATTGGGCCAAATTCAGAGACAAAGCGATTGGGCCAAATTCAGAGACAACGCGATTGGGCTAAATTCAGAGACAAAGCGATTTGGCCAAATTCAGAGACAAAGAGATTTGGCCAAATTCAGAGACAAAGCGATTGGGCCAAATTCAGAGACAAAGCGATTGGACCAAATTCAGAGACCAAGTGATTGGGCAAAATTCAGAGACAAAGCGATTTGACCAAATTCAGAGACAAAGCGATTGGGCCAAATTCAGAGACAAAGCGATTGGACCAAATTCAGAGACCAAGTGATTGGGCAAAATTCAGAGACAAAGCGATTGGACCAAATTCAGAGCCAAAGCGATTGGGACACATTCAGAGCCAAAGCGATTGGACCAAATTCAGAGACAAAGCGATTGGACCAAATTCAGAGCCAAAGCGATTGGGCCAAATTCAGAGACACAGCGATTGGACCAAATTCAGAGCCAAAGCGATTGGGCCAAATTCAGAGACAAAGTGATTGGACCAAATTCAGAGACAAAGCGATTGGACCAAATTCAGAGACAAAGCGATTGGGCCAAATTCAGAGACAAAGTGATTGGGCTAAATTCAGAGCCAAAGCGATTGGGCCAAATTCAGAGCCAAAGCGATTGGACCAAATTCAGAGACAAAGCGATTGGACCAAATTCAGAGCCAAAGCGATTGGGCCAAATTCAGAGACAAAGCGATTGGACCAAATTCAGAGCCAAAGCGATTGGGCCAAATTCAGAGACAAAGAGATTGGACCAAATTCAGAGACAAAGCGATTGGGCCAAATTCAGAGACAAAGTGATTGGGCCAAATTCAGAGCCAAAGCGATAGGGCCAAATTCAGAGGCAACGCGATTGGGCCAAATTCAGAGACAAAGTGATTGGGCCAAATTCAGAGACAAAGTGATTGGGCCAAATTCAGAGACAACGTGATTGGACCCAATTCAGAGACAAAGCGATTGGGACAAAGTCAGAGACAAAGTGGTTGGGACAAATTCAGCGAGAGAGCGATTGGGCAAAATTCAGAGACAAAGCGAATAGGTCAAATTCAGAGCCAAAGCGATTGGGCCAAATTCCGAGCCAAAGCGATTGGGCCAAATTCAGGGACAAAGCGATTGGGACAAATTCAGAGACAAAGTCTTTTGCTCAAGGTCATCTGCCAGCATCCTGGAAATCAGCTAACATTACCGCTTTACACAAAAAAGGTGCAAAAACAGATCCTTGCAACTACAGACCAATCAGCCTGCTCCCAATTATCAGCAAAGTCATGGAATCCATCATTGCTTCGGATATGAAATCTTTCCTCTTCTCCAATGGCTTGATCTCTGATCATCAATTTGGTTTCAGACCAGGTCACTCTACTCTGGACATGCTGCTTCTGCTGTCTCAACAATGGATGGAGGTCCTCAATGCCAAACAGGAAATCAGAGCCGTCTCCCTTGACATATCACATGCCTTCGATACGGTCTGGCACCCAGCTCTGCTCACCAAACTCTCCTCCTATGGTATCCATGGAAATCTCCATGCATGGCTTGCGGACTTCCTCTCTGGTCATAGGCAACGCGTGGCCCTGAATGGATTTCTCTCATCTCCCCTTCCTGTTCAGGCTGGAGTTCCCCAAGGCAGTGTGCTGGGCCCTGTGCTTTTTCTGGTCTTTATCAATGATCTCTCCGACTCTCTGGAAAATCCTCTCTATCTCTTTGCTGATGACTCCACTCTCTGCCGCTCCATTCCTCTTCCCTCAGATCGGCAGTCTGCAGCCTCCTCACTCTCTGAAGACCTGGACAAAATCACAGACTGGTCAAACAAGTGGAACATGTCTTTCAATCCTCACAAATCTCACTCTCTTACTATGTCTCTCCGAAAAGATCGACTGGACAACCCTCCCATCTACTTTCTCAACAATCCTCTCCAAGAAGTTCTGTCGCTCAAGCTTTTGGGTCTCACGATCTGCCATGATCTTTCTTGGGAAAACCACATTTCCAAGCTGGCCTCCAAAGCCAGTCGCCGACTGGGCATCCTCCGTCGTGCGAAGTCCTTCCTCGGCACACCTGAGCTCCTCACCACATACAAGGCTTTCATCCGCAGCTCAATGGAATACTGTTCTCCCCTATGGGCTGGTGCTCCTGCCTCACATCTGGCTCGGCTTCACGCTGTTGAATCCAAAGCTTTCAAAATCATTGGAATCTCCCGCGATGAAGCTATCTCTGAGGGCCTTTCACTCACTCACCGCAGGCAGGTCGGTGGTCTTTCTGTCTTCTACCGACTCCTCTCCGGCCTTGCTCCCCCAGCTCTCTCTGTGCTCTGTCCCCCAAATATTCCTACAGGTCGCACAAGATCTGCCAGCAACCCTCTGATGGTTAAACTGCCGAAATCTCGGCTCTCTGCTCACCTTCACTCTTTCATTCCTCTTTTCTCCCGCCTCTGGAACAAACTCCCACACTCCCTTCAATCCCACTCCTCCCTCCAGGTCTTTAAAACAGCTGTTCACCACCATCTCTTATCTTCCCCCATCCAAAGCCTTGATCTTTTCTACCCCCACTAATTCACCCCAGATCCACCTTGCTTGAAATTCCAACTTCTTTCCTGGAAGTCCTGGCAGTGTCCATATGTTTATACCTCTCCCACCCCCCCGCCCCCCCTTCACATGCCTCCCCCCAAAGCCCTCTCCTTCCCACAGATCTCTCGATGTCTCCATGTCTCTCGGTCCCTGCTCTCAAATGTTGTGTTTGTGTCCTTCCCCCTCTCTCCCCATCTTGTCTACCGCTCCCGATGTTATTTGTTTTATGTGTCTGTTTGTCTTTCTGTGTGATTAATGTTCGCTCTTTCACGAGCCTCGTCTTGTATACAAAAAAAGAAAAAAAAAGAAAAAAAAAAGTGATTGGACCAAATTCAGAGACAAAACGATTGGGCCAAATTCAGAGACAAAGTGAATGGACCAAATTCAGAGACAAAGCGATTGGGACAAAGTCAGAGACAAAGTGATTGGGACAAATTTGGAGAGAGAGACCGATTGGGACAAATTCAGAGACAAAGCGATTGGGTCAAATTCAGAGACAAAGTGACTTCCTCTCTCGTCGTCGTCAATGTGTGGCCCTGAATGGGTTTCTCTCATCTCCTCTTCCTGTTCAGGCTGGAGTTCCCTAAGGCAGTGTTCTGGGCCCTGTGCTTTTTCTGGTCTTTATCAATGATCTCTCTGACTCTCTTGAAAATCCTCTCTATCTCTTTGCTGATGACTCCATTCTCTGCCGCTCCATTCCTCATCCCTCAGATCGGCAGTCTGCAGCCTCCTCACTCTCTGCAGACCTGGACAAAATCACAGACTGGGTAAACAAGTGGAACATGTCTTTCAATCCTGATAAATCTCACACTCTTACGATGTCTCTCCGAAAAGACCGACTGGACAACCCTCCCATCTACTTTCTGAACAATCCTCTCCAAGACGTTCTGTCGCTCAAGCTTTTGGGTCTCACTATCTGCCATGATCTTTCCTGGGAAAACCACATTTCCAAGCTGGCCTCCAAAGCCAGTCGCCGACTGGGCATCCTCCGTCGTGCAAAGTCCTTCCTTGGCACACCTGAGCTCCTCACCACATACAAGGCTCTCATCCGCAGCTCAATGGAATACTGCTCTCCCCTCTGGGCTGGTGCTCCTGCCTCACACCTAGCTCGTCTTCACGCTGTTGAAACCAAAGCGCTCAGAATCATTGGAATCTCCCGCGATGACGCTATCTCCGAGGGCCTTTCACTTACTCACCGCAGGCAGGTTGGTGGTATTTCCGTCTTCTACCGACTCCTCTCTGGCGTTGCCCCCCCAGCTCTCTCTGGGCTCTGTCCCACAAATATTCCTACAGGTCGCACAAGATCTGCCTGCAACCCTCTTATGGTTAAACTGCCAAAATCAAGACTCTCTGCTCATCTTCACTCCTTCATTCCTCTTTTCTCCCGCCTCTGGAACAAACTCCCTCACTCTCTTCAATCCCACTCCTCCCTCCAGGTCTTTAAAACGGCTGTTCACCACCATCTCTTATCTTCCCCAATCCAAAACCTTGATCTTTTCTACCCCCGCTAATTTCACCCCAAATCCACTTTTTTGAGGTGACTTTTGTCTTCTTCCCTGGAAGTCCTTGGTGTCCTTGCGTTTTATACCGATCCTGCCTCCCCCCAGGCCCTCTCCCTCCCACACATCTCCCGATGTCCCTGCTCTCAAATGTTGTGTTTGTGTGCTTCCTCCCCTTCTCTCCCCATCTTGTCGACCGCTCCCCTTTTTATATACTTTGTTTGCTTGTTTGTTTGATTTGTTTGTTTGATAAATGTTAGCTCTTTCACGAGCCTCGACTCTGTATACAAAAAAACAAGAAAAAAAAAAGAAGTGATTGGGCCAAATTCAGAGACAAAGCGATTGGACAAAGTCAGAGACAAAACGAATGGACCAAATTCAGAGACAAAGCGATTGGGACAAAGTCAGAGACAAAGCGATTGGGACAAATTCAGAGACAAAGTGATTGGACCAAATTCAGAGACAAAGTGAATGGACCAAATTCAGAGACAAAGCGATTTGGCCAAATTCAGAGACAAAGCGAATGGACCAAATTCAGAGACAAAGCGATTGGGACAAAGTCAGAGACAAAGCGATTGGGACAAATTCAGAGACAAAGCGATTGGGACAAATTCAGAGACAAAGCGATTGGGCCAAATTCAGAGACAAAGCAATTGGGCCAAATTCAGAGACAAAGCAATTTGGCCAAATTCAGAGACAAAGCGATTTGGCCAAATTCAGAGACAAAGCGATTGGGACAAATTCAGAGACAAAGCGATTTGGACAAATTCAGAGACAAATTGATTGGGCCAAATTCAGAGACAAAGCGATTGGGCTAAATTCAGAGACAAACCGATTGGGCCAAATTCAGAGACAAAGCAATTTGGCCAAATTCAGAGACAAAGCGATTGGGCCAAATACAGAGACAAAGCGATTGAACCAAATTCAGAGACAAAACGATTGGGCCAAATTCAGAGACAACGTGATTGGACGAAATTCAGAGACAAAGTGATTGGGCCAAATTCAGAGACAAAGTGATTGGGCAAAATTCAGAGACAAAGCAATTGGGCCAAATTCAGAGCCAAAGCGATTGGGCCAAATTCAGAGACAAAGCGATTGGGCCAAATTCAGAGACAAAGCGATTGGACCAAATTGAGAGACAAAGCGATTGGGACAAAGTCAGAGACAAAGCGATTGGGACAAAGTCAGAGACAAAGCGATTTGGCCAAATTCAGAGACAACGTGATTGGACGAAATACAGAGACAAAGTGATTGGGCCAAATTCAGAGACAAAGCGATTGGGCCAAATTCAGAGGCAAAGCCATTGGGCCAAATTCAGAGACAAAGCGATTGGGCCAAATTCAGAGGCAAAGCGATTGGGCCAAATTCAGAGACAAAGCGATTGGGTCAAATTCAGAGACAAAGCGATTGGACCAAATTCAGAGACAAAGCGATTGGGACAAAGTCAGAGACAAAGCGATTGGGCCAAATTCAGAGCCAAAGTGATTGGGCCAAATTCAGAGACAAAGCGATTGGACCAAATTCAGAGACAAAGTGATTGGACCAAATTCAGAGACAAAGTGAATGGACCAAATTCAGAGACAAAGTGATTTGGCCAAATTCAGAGACAAAGCGATTGGGCCAAATTCAGAGACAAAGCGATTGGGCCAAATTCAGAGACAAAGCGAATGGACCAAATTCAGAGACAAAGCGATTGGGACAAAGTCAGAGACAAAGCGATTGGGCCAAATTCAGAGACAAAGCAATTGGGCCAAATTCAGAGACAAAGCGATTTGGACAAATTCAGAGACAAATTGATTGGGCCAAATTCAGAGACAAAGCGATTGGGCCAAATTCAGAGACCAAGCGATTGGGACAAATGAAGAGACAAAGCGACTCGGCCAAATTCAGAGACAAAGCAATTGGGCCAAATTCAGAGACAAGCTACAGTAAAATGAAAGACTCCTCTATCTATTCATGTTCCAATTCGTGTTCAGAATTAACATTCAATTTAAACAAGCTGTTCCTCGGTCACAATCTGACGATCATAAACTGATAAGACAGACAGATGGACGGACATTAACCAATTGTTTAACTCCACTTATTCGCTTCTCGTGTGCGGGGTAACTACTTCAAGCATTTTTGTGGGGACGGCGTGATACTTTATGCATTCCCACCTTTCGAACCGACTGACAAGGCCAGACGTGGGACTCGAGTTGATATTGGCAGGAATTTGGAATTTGATATTGGTGCCGGCGATAACTCACATACTCTTCATGAAGGACACAGTGGAATCTTTAACGTCCACTAACTAATGCAGATAGACGCGACACCCAGTGTAACGTCCAGCCAAGGGACGGCACAAACATTTATGCCTTGCAAGGCCTGCGTACCATCAGGACGACAGTTTGTCATCGGGTCGAGATTCAAACGCAGGCTGGGCAGCTCAGAGGTGAGTGCGCGACCTCTGCATCATCCTGTCAAGAGGAACGGCTAAACACGTACATTGTACGAGTATTATAGGACTTTTGTTGCTGCTAAGTCTTACGAAGAAATCCCGAATGAGATCCCAAAAAAACTCTCCTTTGACTGGACATCTCTGAAACAACATTCTCTTAAGGTCCCTTTCCCGTTCTTTTTCCACAACGTCTAGGGTGCGCGAGAAAAGTTTTTACAAAAGTTTCGAGATGAAGAGAAGCCCGTGAGGCAATCGTACCATGCAAATGAGCCAGAGAAGGACTGAGATGACCTGCGTCTTGGAGAAAAGGTCAGAGCCAAACTTCACGCACACCGCCGCTTCCAAGAAAGAGATGGCACTGCGAAAGAAAATGCAACAAAGTGAAGCCAATAATGAGAAGAGAGATGCAAGGTGAAGGAAACGTGGAATGGAAGAGGTGGTACCCGCATATGGTTGGAGAATGGGAGATGGAGAAGTAAAGGCAAATGAGGGACGGTGGAAAATGGGACAAAGGAGGAAAAGCGCGAGGAAACAGGGAAGTGCAGACTGGTTTTGTGTAAGGTAATTGCATGATGAGCAGCACACCTTACCCAAACACCCAGCACTGGGTCCCGACACGTTTGCACTGAGTGTCAGTCAGGTAAGCGTAGTATTGCCTGCACATTGGGGATGGGGAAGGGGCATGGGGGAGTGGGCGTTGGATGAGAAAACAAATTACATTTCCGTTTGGGGGAACATACCAAACAGCAGGACTGAGGGGAAAATATAGGGAAACTTGGAGAAATAAGGGATGTGAGGAAGAGTGAGGGCAAGGGCGGTACACAGGGAGGACAACATTGATTGAGCCACAAACTCTCGATCACATAAGTGAAAGGAAAAACTGAAAACCTGGAAAGAGGTGGGATGCTGAAGTTAATTGGGGTAGAAAAGATCATGGTTGTGGGTGGGTGGTGGCCCAAGGTGATGGTGAACAGCAGTCTTGAAGCCATGGAGGGAAGAGTGAGACTGAAGAGACTGAGGAAGTTGGATCCACAGGCGGGGTAAAAGAGGAACGAATGAGCAGAGGTGAGCCATAATTCCGGATTTTTGGAGTTTCACCAGAAGGGGATTATTGGCAGGCTGCACATGCTCTGCAGAAAGCTAGGAAGGACAAAGCACAAAAAATGGCAGAGGGTGCAACAGCAGAAAGGAGGTGGTAGAAGCCTGAAAGACCACCAACATGTCTATGATGGGAAAGTGATAGGCCCATCGACTCAGCTTCATTAGGAGAGATTCCAATGATCTTGAAGGCCTTGGCGTCCACAGCGTCAGGCTGGGCGAGGAGTGAGGCAAGGGAGCCTGCCCAGAGGGGAGAGCAGCACTCAATCAGGCTGCCGATGAAAGCCTTGTAAGGTGGACAAAAGTTCAGACGTGCCAAGGGAGGCCTTTGTACGATGGAGGATGCCCAGGTGGCGGCTGACTTTGGAGGCCAACTTTGAAATGTGGTTTGCCCAAGAAAGATCGTGACTAATCAGGAGACCCAGGATTTGAATGACTGAACTTCCTCAAGAAGATTGTTAAGAAAGTAGATGGGAGGGTTCGCCAGATGGTCCATTCGGAGAGAGACATAGTGGGAGTGTGGGAGTTGTCAGAATTGAGACATTTTCCAAGTGTTTGACCGGCTCGTGATTCCATCAAGGTTTGAAAGGTGGGGAGAGGTGCAGCCTCCCTATCTTAAGGATGAGGGATGTCACGGCAGAGGGTGGAATCAGCAAAGAGATTAAGAGGATTTTCCAGAGAGTCAGAAAAAATTATCATTTTCGGTTCCCACTTCCTTACGCACCCTAATTGATGGGCCACACTTCCCATTTCCACATTCGCTCACAGACAAGCTCACACAAAGGACACCTGGCGGACGTTGCTGCTCGGCGCCCTTTTTTCCTTGAAGCAAATGCGATTTATGTTGGTGGGAAAAGAAAAAGACAAAAGGTTGCCAAAGATAGAGATTTTGTAGAAACAGTGCAGGTGAATGAAGATGGAGAAGAACAAGGTCAATGTGATGAGAGCAGGAAGAGAGATGAGGAGTGGGTTAACTTACATTGTTGGAACTTTGGTAAAACACGAGAAACAAAAAAGTTACTCAACAACACGACTGAAAAGACGAAACATTGTCCATCGTTTGAAATGAAATTGTGCATCGTCAGTGGTAATGGGTTTTAAAATAAGACATCTGGGGGTGGGAGGAGGAGGGTGTATTTATATATATATATATATATATACGTTATGATATGATTGGTATTGGCTCGTACAGTGCCTTCAGAAAGTATTCACACCCCTTGACCTTTTTACATTTTGTTGTGTTGCAGCCTGAATTTAATTTATTTTGGGGAATTTTTTACAAATCAATTAAGAAATGAAAAGCTCGTCTTGAGTAAACATATATTCAACAACTCCTTTGCTATGACACTCCCAATTGAGCTCAGGTGTATCCAATTTCTTTTTATCATCCGAGAGATGTCTCTACATCATGATTGGAGTCCACCTGTGGCCAATTCAATTGATTCGACATGATTTGGAAAGAAACACACCTTTCTCTACAAGGTCCCACAGTTGACAGTGAATGTCAAAGCAGAAACTCTACCATGAAGGAACTGTCTGTAGAACTCCGAGATATAATTGTGAGTAGTCATAAACCTGGGGAAAAGGTATAAAACAATTTCTAAAGTGTTGGAATTTCACAAAAGAGCACAGAGAGCTCCATCATTAAGAAATGGAAAGAATATGGAACTACCCAGACTTCCTAGAGCTGGCCGTCCCACCAAACTGAGCAAGGATCTTGATCAGGATGGTGATCAAGAACTCGATGACCACTGACATAACTACAGAGTGCCTTGGCTGAGATGAGGAACCTGCCAGAAAGACAGCAATCTCTGCAGCACTTCACAAATCTAGGCTTTATGAGAGTGGCCAGATGGAAGCCGCTCCTGAGAAAAAAACGCACTAGACAACAAGCCTGGAGTTTGCAAAAAGGCAAGTGAAAGACGCAAAATATTCTACGGTCTGATGAGACGAAAATCGAACTATTTGGCCTGAATGCAAAGCACTACATCTGGCAGAAACTGAGCACAGGTCATTACCCATTTAACACCATCCCTACCATGAAACATGGTGGTGGCATCATCATGCTATGGGGATGCTTTTCAGCGGCATGGACTGGAAGACTTGTAAGGATAGAAAGAAATAATGAATGGAGCCAAATACAGACAAATCCTTCAGAGTGCAAAATACCTTAGACTGCAGCGAAGGTTTACGGTCTAACAGGACAATGACCCCAAGCATACAGCCAAAGCAACACTGGCATGGCTTCAGAACGAGAACATGAAAGTCCTTGAGTGGCCCAGCCAAAGCCCAGACTTGAATCCCATTGAGAATCTGTGGAAAGACTTGTAGATTGCTGTTCATCTAACTCCCCATCTAACTTGATAGAGCTTGAGCAAATCTGCAAGGAAGAATAGGAGAAACTCCCCAAATCCAGATGTGCAAAACTGATACAGACATACCCAAGAAGACTCGAAGCTGTAATTGCTGCCAAAGGTGCTTCTACGAAGTATTGACTCAGGGGGTTAAATGCTTATATAAATTAGATATTTCTGTATTTAATTTTTAATCATTTTGTAAAAATTTCAAAAAAAAACAAAATTCGACTTTGACATTAGGGGGTATTATGTGTAGATCAGTGACAAAAAAAAATCTCAATTTAATCCATTTTAAATTCAGGCTGCATCAACAGAATGTGAAAAAGTCAAGGGGTGTGAATACTTTCTGAAGGCCCTGCAAGAGTATTTATACAAGAGAGAGAGAGAGAGAGAGAGAGATAGATTTACTGTATACACCTGAGGTTGATAAACATAAATAACACTGAATAGAATACTCTCATTTCGCTAACCCTACGTGTTACCTTCTCTGCACCCGACCGCTCCGCAAAAAAATGAAACATTATCCAAGAAATAAGATTTCTCAACCTAACAAACCCAATATTTTTTGCTCTGAAGTGGGGGAAACAATTATTTACTTTTCCCTGGTCTAGGTACTGAATCTCAGCACTCGCATTCCACCTGATGGTTGGTGCAGTGATGATACCGATGAGGAAGATACGTCCGACACTGAGCGGGTGACCAGCTTGGAACACAAATATGTGCTTCAGAAAGAATGTGTTCAACTCGGTAAGCTGCAGGGCAAGGGAAGCATGGGATTGACATGATGTTTTGCTTTTTTTAAATCCATAACAGCGGGGCTACAATGTGGTAATTCGGCCTAAGAACATCAAAATGTTTTTCATAATCAAAACCATCCGTGAATCAAGGACATCAGTTGGAATAATCAATGGACGATACGCATTCAGCACAGCACAATGGCATGTCGAAATTACGGGATACTGCGAGTCTTAAGATGCACTGAAGAGGATCGCTCACCAATCTAACGTCAGATAATGTAGTCGTGTCAAGGTGGTAATAGTAATAAATTAGAACGGCACTCGGTAGAGCACATACCTCCCTCCGCCAGGCTGAACAGTTTATGTTTTGTATCCCACTGAAAGGCCGGGTCTGGATTCGGACCTGAACCAAAAACTAATCGGCTTGTTCTTGTCACCAAACCAACTCATCGACAAAGTCTCGTCATAACTCGTCCACAACTTTTTTTAAATATTATGTTATATATCGCTTTTAGCCCTATCTCTCAATGGTGAAGAATCACTCAATAATTAATTAATCGTCTTATCCAAATCAACACCAAATCGGATGTCCCTGCTCTCAAATGTTGTGTTTGTGTCCTTCCCCCTCTTCCCCCTCTCTTTTGTGTCCTTCCCCCTCTCTCCCCATCTTGTCTGCCGCTCCCCTTGTTTTTTGTGTTTTGTGTGTCGGTTTGTCTTTTTGTGTGATTAATGTTAGCTCTTTCACGAGCCTCGATCTTGTATACAAAAAAAAAAACAAAAAAAAAAAACAAAAAAAAAAAACACTCAGATCTTCCAGAAAATCTAATCGATTAGTCCTTGTCACTCACACAACCTTTCCACCAAGTTTCGTTCAAATCCATCCACAACTTTTTGAAATATCCTGCTATGTATCGTTGTTGGCCCTATCTCACAATGGTGAAGAATCACTTTAAAATTCTTGAGCCAGATCCGAATCCGGATCTTCACCAAAATCTAACATTTCGTCCTTGTCACATACACTACCTCTCCACCAAATTTCGTCCGAATCCATCCACAACTTTTTGAGATATCTTGTTCACAGACAGACAGACAAACAGACAGGGGTGAAAACATAGCCTCCGTCCACCTTCGGTGGCGGCGGTAATAAAGGAGGAAACTGGAGGAACCATAATGAGGGGAAAAGAACACGAATCGCCATAACAGCACCACGTACAACAACAAGGACTCTTCTTCAATCGGCTGTGAACTATGGCGAAAGTGAAACAACATGGGAACAACTAATTGATGCAAAATTGGGTTACGTGGTCGAGGTTGTGCACCTATGGAATTCCCTCCCAGTACCTGCCAAAAGATCATGAAAAGGTAGATCCCAGCAACGCGCTGGGTGGATGAAGTCGGATCGAGCCAGCGCACCGACGTCCAGCTGGCCGGAGTGAATTGGAACACGGCACGTTTAATTTTGCCGGTGGTAGTGTGTATGGTCCTGTGAGAGACAAGAAGAAGAAGTCGAATAAATGAAGCAAGGTGAAACCATTGGGGGCAAAAGCTCTCACCTGCAATAAATGAACAATGCCAAAACTACACACGTGTCGGTATCGAAAAATGAGAATAAACATTCGAGGGATGAACATAAAGGTCGACGAAAAGATATATTAAAGGTTGACCTGCGTAGCTGAAGATAGCTATTCGCATGAGACGAGTGAACTGTGTGTGCTAATACATTTGAGCGTAGGGACGCACACGGCAACCACACATTGAGATAGCAAGCGGTGCAGCTCGGTGTTGAGGGATATCCGAGAAAACCACACGACTTACGAAAAGCAATTTGGGGAATTTAGGGGAGGAAGTTGTAATTTGTTCAGGGTGCCAGCGATTACTCACCTACTCTTTATAAAAGGTACAGTGGGATCTTTAATGTCCACTGGCTAATGCTCGAAAACTGTACGACAGGATGGCGCACTTCGTGATGCAACTTCCTGCCTGCAAAGCGCCAATCAAACCGAGACTAGAAAGGCCACAGATAGGTACACGACCTCTGCACCATCCTGTCAGACAACACTCACAGCAGCGACAGTTAAAGATCACACGCTGTCGTTCGAGAAGAGTAGGCGAGCTTTCTCCGGCACCCTGAACAAGTGACAACTTCCTGCCCTGACTCCCTGAGCCGGAGTGGCGACCCGTCCACGATTGTTGCTTAGTAACTGCATCGGCATCACCAACACTGTGCTGCATAGGGTACCTGTCCAGATATTACAGATATAACAATTAGTTTGGCAACAAACCACATGATGCCTTTGCAACTGGGAAATTCCATTCACCTGCCGACCTGCACGGAGACATTCTGCCACATGGCTAACTAGCAATGCGGAAATTCTCAACTACCAACCTGGCATCAAGCCAAGTGAAGAATCATTATAAATTACCTTTAAACAGGTAAATTTACTAACTCGTGCGGCACACCGCAGTCGATAAAATGGCAGCGCTGCTGGGCTGATAGGGCATACCGCAGGTTAAACGTTCAATGAATGGTTCATGTAATTATAGGGTACAAGTTGTTGACGTAGTTCTCTGTGCAGGCGGGCAGATGAATAGACATTCCCTGTTGCTAAGTAACCACATTAGTGGTGTGCAGCAAACTCTTGTGTGCACTAAAATCAACACATTTATACCACATTGTCGAATCCATAACTAGACCGGCACTTGTTAGAGCGCAAACCTCCACCAGGCCGAACGGTTTACGATTTGTATCCCATTGATAGGCCCGATCTGGATCCAGACCTGAACCAAAACATAATCGGCTTGTTCTTGTCATCAAAGCAACTCGTCCACCAAGTTTTGCATAAACCCACCCAAAACCTTTTTCAAATATTGCATTCTGTATCATTTTTGGCTCCATCTCCAAATTATGAAGAATCACTTTGAAAAGTAAAAAATTCTTCAATCCGGATCCGGATCTTCACCAAAATCCAGGCAATCGGTCCTTGTCACACAACCAACATGTACACCAAATTTCATCTGAATTTGTCCACAACTTTTCGAGATATCATGTTGTCTGTTTGTCTGACAGACAGACAAAGAGACAGGGGTGAAAACATTCCGTGGTGGAGGTAACCAGCAAGTCAAGGTACATCCAGGAGACGTCGCTGAGATTATCTGAACAGATCAGTGAGATTACGTTCTCGCGCATGACCGACAAAGAGAGTGTTAAAAAAAACAACAAAACTCGAGCCTCGAGCACCATCTATCCCTCATTTCCTCCGTCCTCCAACAAACCGACGCACGCAGACCTGGTTCTCCTCCAACATGATTGCTCTGCCTTTGAGAGCACGTGACCAGAACCCCATGTCTGTCGTCTCGTCCTCCTCACTTCAACCTTTCAAAAAATTATCTTCCACTCGTGCTCATTTTTTCCCAAATTTGTTCTTCTCCGGGACATTCTTACTCATTTTTTGTGTTATTCCTCTATGGAAGTCCACCATACCCTTTGGTTGTTTTATAAAACTGCTACCTTTTGTCATTTAACTCTACTACGAGTCCCTTGTACATATTTTAAAAAACAAGATCCAAAGTCTAACAGTGGCGTAGCCGTAGTACTCTACTCGCTGCAACGTACAGCTGTCCGTGTGTAAAAACACATGACAGAGACGACAGCTTCGACGACATGTTCAGCCTGTATGGCATATAAATTAAAATGTCAGTCGGTGGAGTTGAAGTCAGCAGTCTTATACCATCGTACCCTATAATGACATCAGAGACGTAATGACGTGGTGTGACGGACGGACACAAAACTGCTGCTACTTTAATATATATATATATATACAAGCCAAAAGCACCCGGCGTTGCCCGGGTTCTTTTTGAATGAATTTACTACCATAATTCAGCTTTTACTCGTGGCCGTAGAAGATTGACGACTATAATTCAGTCCAGCTTTTAATTGCGAAATGGGCCCAGCCCGGCCGAAGCGGCCTTGACCGGCCTCGCCACCTAGCCTATAACCTTCCCGGGGCCCATCCCGACATTTTTAGTTCTTTTTGAATGAATTTACTACTATAATTCAGCTTTTACTCGTGGCCGTAGAAGATTGACGACTATAATTCAGCTAAGCTTTTAATTGCGAAATGGGCCCAGCTCGGCCGAGGCGGCTTCGACCGGCCGAGGCGGCCTCGACCGGCCTCGCCACCTAGCCTATAACCTTCCCGGGGCCTGTCCCGACATTTTTTGTATCAGAGGTTTCCTCCTATCTTTCACCATTCAGGAGATTAGCGCGTGCAGACAAACAAACAAAAACTTTCTTTTACATATATAGAAGATAGATAGATAGATGATATATTTTCACCTCCAGTAACTTTGCAGTCGCTACGAAGGGATTAGTGTTACGATTAGATTTACTACAATATTAATGTTACGTTATCATTATTACGAAAATATTACTGTAAAAAAACCGAGGCTAATTCCTTATTTCCACGGTTATTTGTACCGTACAACGCTTATCATCGATTCATGAACCATACACCGCTTCAATCTAGAAACTTTGCAATAACGATAAAGGTTATGATTGCAGTTATCACTATATCGTTACTATATCACTATATCGTTACTGTTACTATATCGTTAGTATTAGCTCTATTATTATTATTATGAAAACAATACTACTGTATTAAGAAACCTGGGCTAATTTGTCCGAAGCGGCCTGAAGGCACGAAGCCTAAGGCCTATACGTACCGTGATGTTGGAAGAGCCGTGACGCCATTGCTTTCGATATTTGATGGTCATATTAACAATCGGTTTGTTTGTGTTTCACACTGAATGAAAAACGTAAAGGTAGAGCATGGCGATTGTGATATATGACAGGTTCGACGATATGTTCGGCCTGAACGACATTGGAATCAAAATGCCGGAGTGTGGAGTCAGCCGTTGTACGCCGTAATGACATCAGACGTAATCACATCACCCTGTCATGTGACCAGATCCTCAGCTCTGATTCGTATACGTTTGAGGGGACATACATACTGTACATGCATACATACATACATACATACATACATACACTGTTCTAGACGGCTTTGCCCTATGGGCTACGCCATTAAAAAAAACCTTCACTACCATTCACCTCTTAATAAAATACGGTACTTTACGCAGAACCCGAAGGTACCAAAGCATTCCCAACTATTTCATAAAAAGGTTTTTTTGCTTGAAAACAATGAAAAAGTAAAACTTTTGCTTGAAAACAATGAAAAAAGAACCTTCTGATACGTCAATCAAAAACCTTAGTGGTGGCCCTGCCCAGAATGTAATGATCTCTGTTAGCTCTAGTTGAGGCATAAAAAAGCAAAGGAAGCTAAATGATGTGAAAGAGCAAGCAAGTGAGATACAAAACACAGAGGGAAAGAAATGAAAGGGAAGTGGAATAAGAAACCACGCTGCTGACCGAACACTTTCCCAATGGTAGGTACGCATTTCCAGGAAGCGACAGGTCACCATGCCAAGCCAGATGCCACCACCATTGCAGAGCACAATGTCAAGAAGCACTTGATCCCACCAGCATTCCGCAAAGTTTGGCAACAGGTGCATGAAAAACAGCTGCAACATAACCACAAACGCACGTTCCCACAATTTGGTCCGTCAGAGTAGTCGATTCAAAGCCGCATTCCATCGAGCAAATTCACCTCGGTGAGTTCCCACGTGATGGAGATGGTCCAGCACAGGCCGAAGCTGCGTATTAGCAAAGCCTTCATGCCCCAGCCCCAAAAATGCCCAAACGCAAAGATGTCAAAGTGGCTCGCAATCCGCTCCAGGGTGATCACGTGACAGTTCACGGCGTACTCCTGTGTCCAAAATATAAGAAGCACAGATAATTAATTTAATTATTAGACATCCGGTTATTCCAATTGACCAAGTTCCACATCTGCCGACAACGAGCACATTAAAAGCTGCAGAAATAAAAGCAGGACGATAAGCCTTTAAATAAATAAAGGTTTGGGGTCGAGTGCGTGTGGGGCGGCAGTGCGTGAGCTCTCTGTTATTGCTCCAATAACTATTCCACCGTATGTGCGTTTACCAGGCCTGCTTTAAAAGAAAAGGAAGAACAAACAGGAGAACCAGGCTGGAAGACAAAATCTTAGCAACTGTATTAAATGTGAAAGCCAAGTGAATGGCCTATATATTAATAGGTCGAAGTTTAGCGAAATGGAGCTGGGGGCAACTGCATCGGAGCTCAGGTCACGCACGGTGGTTTTCAGGGCCTCCCCAATTTCATACGCCACTTCATAACACCCGAGCTTCACTCGCACCCTTTATGCAGGTGTACATATTGCGTCCATCGAGGCTAGGCCTACACGCCATCTACAAAAACCCCATCACCGAAGCTCCATGGATGCTGACGCTAACTGTCACCCAGTGCAACACAGAGCTTCACGTCGATAGGCATGCCTAAACTAGGACCCGATATGAACGTTCAATGCCAAGTGGGAAATACAGGAAGTAGGCAAGATCCTCGAAGGCCGCACAATCACCAAGAAACCACTTGACACTATCGATACAAACCATGGTGGTGTATCAATTATTAATCCATCACAATTAGTCATCTTTGGTGCATCAGTACAAGCAGCGGTGTGACAGGCCAAAAAGCGTTAACTATCCACATGCGACAGATCATTACCATTATGTCAGCCTCACGGGTGGCATTACGGAGCGAGGGGTCAAGCCAGTACATGACCGCTTTGACCTGGTCAAAGTTCAAGAAGAGGGTGAACACCAGCAGAAGGAAATACAACACGCTCAGGCCTGTCGGGGAGAAGATCCCATGTTATAAGGGAAGTTGGGGGAGAGGAAAGAAGAATGTGCAATAAAAGATCGGACGTGCCAAATGATCAGTGGAACTTTCGGCAAAGTTTGGAAATCATCGTTTTTGTTAATTTTTTCAGGAAGTGGGAAAAGAACATGCATAATCCAACCCGGAGAAGCGTGACGTCAGGAGGGTGCACACACACACGGGCCTACACTTTGTTTTTTATGACAGTGCCTCACAATTCTATTTATTTAATGAACTGGCTAATCCTAAAACAATGTGTGTACAGTAGCATTATAATTGAAAAGATTGCTGTAAATTATGTTAACTTCACAACACCTGATATATTCAACCTTATTTTAATTTTAAATCTCAAAATAGTTCCTTCACCTAAAGGAATTATACTTGTAGAGGAGAGCGTATAGATATGTTCTGCATTTTTTCCCTTAACGTGCAAGCGATTGATTGATTTCCCGACTGTCCACATTACCATTCTTCGTCGAAATTTCGATCCTCTCAGGCGAAAACCTCTCCAAATGCCGGCCGGACGGACGGACGGACGGAGACAGACAGACGCACGCACGCACACACACACACAAATTGTGAAACACCAACTACACCACAAACCAACAATGAACGTGTGGTTGGTATTTAACCATTTATACCTAAAAATGCAATAATGTTTACCATACCCATTGATACCATTATTATTCCACACGTGACATTATTGGAACATTGAGGTTCGGGGAAAAAAGAAAATAAATCCAAACGATACGTCCACCCGCACCGCCGCCCTCTCAAACGTATACCCAATTATTACTCCCCAGATCCACTCCTATCGTGGCATATTGTGCGATTACGTAGGTATTAATTTCAAATCTATGGATGCCGCTGCACCAGGTAAACGAGGGAAACTAGAACACAAGAGCAAAACTGGCAAAGAAACCACAATGGTCAACCAGCGTGAACTGTGGTTGAAAATGTTACAACAAAATAAGCGTTTCTACCGGCAACAGACAGGTCCAAGTTAAGCCACCGGATTATTAATTTATTTAATTTTTATACCCAAGCTGCAATAAATACTCTGACAAACTCGCATCGTTAACAAAGCAAAACTTACCAAACACCATTCGCCACACGGCAGGATGCGGACGTGTAAAGGGGCCTGGCAAAGACAAGGTCACACCGGTGAAGCGGTTACACCAGGCAAGGGATTACACCATCACAACGTTTTACCCATTCAACCCAAAAAAATATGTGGAGCGCTTGGAACGGCACGACGTCAAAACAAAACACCGATTCCACAGGGGCAGCAAAGTGTCGGGCGTCCCATGCGCATTAATTTATTTATTTCCTTACTGTTTTTGAAACAAACTGACCATTGGGAAAGGCCATTATGCTGATGATGAGGAAGAAGAAGACCACAAACATACAGCCTCTGCAAATGTTGTCTTCCAGGCCTGAATCATCCCTTGGGTTATGGGAATGAAGAGTTAGCTGGAAGCTGGAAAATAAACGATTTTAAGCGACAGAGGTATAATTGAAGGAAGAGTGCCCGGAAAGTAGGCCGAAGTTAAACCTCGAGCGAGATACAAGCAAGCGCAGACAAAATAGGAGGTGTGGAGAGAAAGAAAAAATGAATGAGGGAAGAAGAACGAGGAATAGAGAAAGTTACCTTGTGAAGGCGAAGTACATGAGGGCCACGATGGTGAAGGACAACAAGGAGATTGTGTGCGGCTTGTAAAAGAACTCCAGGGTTATGTCCTCCACCTGCTGCTCGTTCACCATTCTGAAACGCTGGCTCGTCGCTTCCTTGTTGAGAGTCGAATGTCGCGAGCCTATGCCAGGAGTCATTTCCTCGGTTCACGGATGGGCAGAACGATGGAGAACCTGGAGGACATAAGGATCCTGAAGGATGAAGGGGGTGGACAGAATCAAACAAGATTATAATAGACGTTTGAAGTGGGTGAGAAAATGATAACTCCAAGGTAGTGGGAATTGCGGAGAGTAAATAAGATGGAGTGAACATTAGAGGGAAAGAGGTGTGATAAGGAGAATTAATTAAATACTTGAAGAGGACATTGAAAGACATTGTCCAAAAATTTAAAGTGGAACAAAAGAACAAAACAATCTACACTTAACCCTCCCAAAGGAATTTTTTATTTAACAAGACTCACCTAGGCCTGACGCTTTAATAGCCGAGGGCCTAGACATATGCAAACCCGCTTCTGAGCTCTCTAGCCTACTTTTGAATTCCGACCCAGCTGTAAACCGTCATCCCGGTATCTCGCAGGTAGGGTGAGGCATCAATGTGTGCACAAGCATCCATCGGAGGGTCGTTCAAACGGTAGAGGTCGTAGTCATGTTTCTCCGAAACAGATCCATAGAATTTTTTTTAAACATGGCTCATTGTGAAGTACTCCCCATGGGAAATAAGATATATTCATGACGTCATCGGTGCCTTCATTATGACGTCATATTTTGACAAGTACAACGCTTGCTCTGATCAGTATGAAAAACAAATTTCTCTGCAATTGTTGGTCCGATGGACACGAAATTTTGAACATAGGAGGGTCTCCTCCGGTAGAATTTTAAAAGATAATTATGACGTCATTGGTCACGTAGTACAGGCGCCATCTTGGAAAAATCGAAAAACGTTGCACGTTGAAAAACGTATCGTGAAAACCGCTCCATGGAAAAAATTGAAACATAGCTCATTGTAAAGAACTCCGCATGGGGAATAAGTTTTGTGAACGATGATGTCATTGGTGCCGTAATCTTGACGTCATAATTTGACAAGGACAACGGTTTGTCTGATCAGTTTGAAATTTATTGAGCGTGATCTTCACAACAATTGTATTAGAGAATATAAATTTATGACGTCATCGCTCACGTGGTCTGGCAGCCATATTGGATCAAAACAACAAACAAAAACAGGCATTTTAAGGCCATTTTCCCTGCTAGAGTGGGGGTTAGCCTTGCGGTCCCCATGACAATCTTCTCCATTTTGCCCTATTTTCTGCATCTCTCCTTGTTAACCCCCTTGCCCGCATTTCTTCTTCGACCACCTTTAGCCAAGTCTTTCTCGGTCTTCCCCGTCCTCTACTTCCTTCTACATTCATTTCCATCACTCTTCTCAACCAGTCACTTTCATCCTTCCTCAACACATGACCAAACCATCTCAAACTGTTTCTCTTCACAGCATCAATCACAGGCTCTATTCCCATCATCTTTCGCAATTCATCATTTGTCTTCCTCTCTCTCAACGATACTCCACACATCCACCGAAGCATTCGCATTTCCACCATTTCCAGCCTTCATTGCTGCTTCTACGTTCATTACCCATGTCTCGCTCCCATAAATCATAACACTTCTCACACATGTAGCATACACCTTTCCCTTCAGCTTCAACGACACTCCCCTCCTCATCAGCACGCCACTCAGTTCCCGAAACTTCTTCCATGCACATCTCACTCCAGCAACCGTTGCCGAGTCTGATCCACCTTCTCCATTCAGCATGTCTCCTAGGTAGCAAAATGTTTTCACACCTTCCAGCTTCACGCCTTCTCCTTGATCCAACTCAACATTTCCTCCATCTGCAGCTCCCGCTGTGCACACCTTACGCTTGAATGTAGCTGCCACACTGGTTAATGACCCTCTCAGACCACTACATTTTTGATGAACCCACTCAGCGCACATTGTACATTGAATGGAATTCACTCCGACACCCTTCCTGCACACAGCACAGGGCCACTTCCCACTTCTTTCCACCTCACCACATGCTTTACCACTTGCCATCACCTTCATTTTTCCCATATTCACCTTCAGACCTTTTGTCTCCATACATTCCTTCCACTTGTTCATCTTCTCCTTCAGTTCATCCATACTCTCCCCAATAAATACCAGATCATCTGCATACAACAACTCCCACGGTAAACCCTCCTTTACATTCTGAGCCAGCACCTCCATCACAGCTACAAATAGTAGTGGACGTAGTACCGACCCCTGATGCACTCCCACCTTCACCTCAAACTCACCACTGTTCCCGTCCTTCGTCCTTACAGCTGTGCGCGCTCTTTTGTACATTGCCATCACGACTCTGATCAACCATTCCTCCACTCCTAACTTCCTCAATGCCCATGTCACTACTTCGCGTGGAACCCTATCGAATGCTTTCTCCAGATCAACAAACCCAAGAAACAACTTCTTCCTCTTCTCCATGTACTTCTCCTGCAACTGCCTCACAATAAAAAGCGCGTCTGTCATTCCTCTTCCTGGCATAAATCCATATTGGATCCATATTGGATCAAATTTACAATATTCCATATTGGATCAAAGAAAGAAAAAAAACCTTCCAAAACAGAAGAGCTGACTCGCACCAAGTTTTTTTTTTTTTTTTTTTTTTTTTTTTTTTGTATACAAGATCGAGGCTCGTGAAAGAGCTAAACTGCGCAGGGTAAGTATTCTGTGAATACCATCTAGTTAGTATATTGAATACTATCATTTTGAATACTTTATAGTATTTTGAATACTACAAGCAACCACTCCTCACAGTAACGGCCAGGGTGTTATGTTATTGTCCTTATTCAAGGTTGTAATTCAAAATACCTCTTGCTGCGTAATCCAAAACATCTCACTGGACTGGAAAACGTGGGGACAGGAATACTGTACTGTCGAGTGGGGACTTGTAATACCCTCTCCCACCTTGAGGCGGCACTACACGATACATGTTTACATAGAGGATTTGCATGTCCACCCGCCCTCTCCGCCAAGACCACCGGCAAAGATTAAAAAAAAACCGCCTATACATTAATTGGGGTCATGCTGATCCTATGTAGCAAGTCTGGATGTAATCGGCCCAGAACTGGAGGAAGAGTAGCGCAAGAAACAAACAAACAAGCACCGGTCTATGAATTATAGTGAGGATGAGTAAAGGCGTTCCAGGTTTAAGCTGTTTTTGAGGATTCAGCCTCCTTCAGCCATTTAAAGGTCTTCTGTACATTGTTCTTTGGTTGAAGGAAATAAATGTTGGATTGATTGATCGATTGAAGTCAAAGACATCTTCAGAGCTGTCGTATTCACAATCGCCATGCCGTCCTTATAAGTGTTCACTTCAGTGTAAAACGACTAAGGGATGCCGATAGGCATCATGGGCCTTTTGAAGATAGGCCTGAGCCAACGAGACAGCGGTCTGTGGCCTTATACACCGCTCAAATAGCTATGTGGCATTCTCTCAAACAAGGCTTAAAAACCCATGTCATGAAAAGGTCTTTGTCTGAGGTCATTATTTACTTTTAAAGATGTGTATATGTATCAGGAGATAAGGTGTGGAGGAGGAGGTTGAAGACTTTGGGTTGAGGTGGGGGAGGGAGGGAAGGAGAGTGAAGATGGCACAAAATTGGGATGGGCAGGTTGAGGCTTTCGGGGGAGGGGGGTTGACGAGTCATGGTGGGAGGGGGTTTGAAGACGGAGTGGGGAGGGGATTGTTGCCTCAGGGTTGGGGAGGGGAAGGTGAGGTTTGGGGGAAAGAAGACAGCAAAGTTGGGACATAGTTGGGGGAGGGAGGTTGAGGCTTTATTGGGGAGGGGGGGGGAGTTGAGTACTTGGGGTTGGGGGGAGGGGGGGAAGAGTGATGGGACAGATGTACTTTGGGTTGGGGGGGGGGGATGAGTGATGAGACAGATTTGGGGGGGGGAGGTTGAGGCTTGGGGGGAAGGTGTTGAGGACATTCGGTGGGGAGAGGGGTGGTTGAGCAGTTGTGGTGGGGGATAAGGGGGGATTGAGGCATTAGGGTTGGAAGGGGAAGCGTTAGCACTTGGAGTTTGGGGGGGAGGGGGGGGGTTGGGGAGGAGAGTGAAGATGGGACAGAATTGGGAGGGGGAAGTTGAGGCTTTTGGGGGGAGGGGGGAGTTGAGTCGTCGGATGGGGAGGGCATTTGAAGGTTTGCAGCGGGGAGAGGATTGTTACCTTGGGTTTATGAGGGTGGGGTGGGAGAGTTGAGAACTTGGAACGCACATTTTATATGGTGTGGATGTTCCGCGGGTCCCTGTTAATTATTATTATTTAAGATTCTAGAACAATGTTTTTACGCATTTATTATTTTGGGTTTTTTGGGGGGAGGGGTAGGGGAGAACACGGTTGCAAGGTAAGGAACAAACACAGTTACTGCATTCACCTTTTAACAAGTTCCTCTCACAGATATCACAATCATGACACAGGTATACAATCACCCATCCGTACCTCTGATACCTACCATTCCCACCAATGTCCAACCTATGCAGTGCTTCGAAGTGCAAATACCTTTCCAGGGAGGCCATTCCATGCATTTAATACTCTGAGTGAAAGACCCCTACCTTACTACCACACAAACTATCCTTTACTCTGCACTCTGAAACTTATTTTGTCTACCTAATACTTTTCATCGTCTTAAACACTCTAAGATTGACTACGAGAGGCACGTAACGTTTCAAAGCCAACACAAGATCCTGCCAAAATCACCTTCAGTCGAACTTCAGCCAGCCATGTTTCAAAAGATACTTTGGTCAAAACTTCCTCACAATATGGAGGGGGTTTTTATGAAGTCTACCAATACGTCTACCTTCATGGTCCCAATTGATCCCACCTTCCAGTGGGGTCGACCCGATGGGTTTTTCCTCTCCTATCCTGAGCATCCTCTCCCTGCACCACCACTTCCCACGTTCCTCTAGAGCACCTAAATACCAGGGTGTGTCCCTTCTCCTCCTGCCAACTGCGTCCACGTGAAAGAACTGCCTGATGGCATCCCAATCCTCTCTCCTGAACGCACAGGAAACCATATCAGACGTTGATAGTTGATAGTAGACCTCCGAAACATTACTCTTTTGCTCCGACGAAGGGTTACCGCCAAAGCGCGAGCTTTTCCTTCGTCAGATCAACATTCTGTCCATTCCATCCTTTAAACGAGAAAGGCACTTGGTAGAGCGCGTACTTCCAACACGCTGAACGGTTTACGTTTTGGATCTGGATCCGGATCTGAATCAAAATCTAATCGGCTTGTTCTTGTCACCTGCCCAACTCGTCCTCCACCAACGTTTTGTGATATCGTGCTATATATCGTTTTTGGCTCCATCTCCCAATGGTGAAGAATCGCTTAAACAAATTTTAAAATTCTCGTATCCAGATTTAGATCTTCACCAAAATCGAATCAATTCGTCCTTGTCACGCACTCAACCTGTCCACCAAGTTTTGTCCAAATTCGTCCACAACTTTTTGAGATATCCTGCTCTCAGACAGACAGACAGACAAAGGTGAAAACATAATCTCCGTCCACCTTTGGTGGCAGAGATAATTATCTCCTCTCAGTGTGTGATCTGACCTCCTCTGTGATCTGATCTCGGTGTGTCCTGAGCTCTTTTCTATCATTGATAAAACCTTTGAAATGTCCCTCATAAGACCATCAGTCGATAATGCCAAGAAGCGGCCCTTACCAATTTAGGTCCAGTTACTCAAGTTCTCCAACGCACTATCGTCACCGAAGTTGGGTGTCTCAGGAAGGTCAGGTCGTGCTCTCAGGAAGGTCAGGTCATGCTCTCAGGAAGGTCAGGTCGTGCTCTCAGGAAGGTCAGGTCGTGCTCTCAGGAAAGTCAGGTCGTGCTCTCAGGAAAGTCAGGTCGTGCTCTCAGAAAGGTCAGATCATGCTCTCAGGAAGGTCAGATCGTGCCCTCAGCAAGGTCAGATCATGCTCTCAGGAAGGTCAGATCATGCTCTCAGGAAGGTCAGATCATGCCCTCAGGAAGGTCAGATCATGCTCTCAGGAAGGTCAGATCATGACCTCATCTGACCTTCCTGAGAGCATGATCTGACCTTCCTGAGGGCATGATCTGACCTTCCCTGAGATCTGACCTTCCATGGTCAGATCATGCTCAGATCATGCCCTCAGGAAGGTCAGATCATGCCCTCAAGAAGGTCAGATCGTGCCCTCAAGAAGGTCAGATCGTGCCCTCAGGAAGGTCAGATCATGCTCTCAGGAAGGTCAGATCATGCCCTCAGGAAGGTCAGATCATGCTCTCAGGAAGGTCAGATCATGCCCTCAGGAAGGTCAGATCGTGCCCTCAGGAAGGTCAGATCGTGCTCTCAGGAAAGTCAGGTCGTGCTCTTAGGAAGGTCAGATCGTGCCCTCAGGAAGGTCAGATCGTGCCCTCAGGAAGGTCAGATCGTGCTCTCAGGAAGGTCAGATCATGCCCTCAGGAAGGTCAGATCATGCTCTCAGGAAGGTCAGATCATGCCCTCAGGAAGGTCAGATCATGCCCTCAGGAAGGTCAGATCATGCCCTCAGGAAGGTCAGATCATGCTCTCAGGAAGGTCAGATCATGCCCTCAGGAAGTTCAGGTCATGCCCTCAGGAAGTTCAGGTCGTGCCCTCAGGAAGGTCAGGTCGTGCTCTCAGAAAGGTCAGGTCATGCCCTCAGAAAGGTCAGATCATGCTCTCAGGAAGGTCAGATCATGCTCTCAGGAAGGTCAGATCATGCTCTCATGAGGGCTATGAACTAAAAGGTATTGTTACACGACTCCATCTTCGCCTCGACAGAGCGTCACAGTTTATACGTTTATGTTATGACGGAGTTTATACCTTGAATTATACCAAGAGCCTTGGTCTTTTAATTTTATACAATCTTTGCTTGGCCAGACCTTCTTAAAACGCTGTAAACTCATGTGTTACTAGGCAAGGCCGCGGTCAGTTTGCCTTCGCAGATTCATTTGCAATCCGCGCAACAAGCTAACATGGTCGTCATGGAAACCGTCATCAATGGCCATTCATTTCCATGCCAACCAACGTACAGTTCGCGAATCACCGATCAAATCCACTCGTCCCAACGTCAACGATCGATTATAACAAGGATATTTGAACATCTCCTTCTTACGCTAATCCCAATCGTTTGATCACAAATCGAAACCGATAGTCAGGTGCTGTACACTACTTGTACATTGGAAGACGACGGTACAAACAACAAAACACGTTCAACTCACTCGGAAGTCACATTTTGTTCTTCGGAAAGTTCGTTCCTATGAATGAATTGCAGTTTTAAATGATTCACAAGCACACAAAGTGACGCGCTTTTCGCGCCATTCCCACGGCGGTAAAGAGCCGTTGCTTTGTCGGGATGGAGTAGAAAACCCGAAGATCACGTCATTGGCAGATTGATTTATCGGATAATGTACAGAACGAACCACCGAATGTACAGAACGAACCACCAACTACTCGTCTTTCTTTCGTATCCGTGTGTGTGCGTCGCGTCGCACAACTTACCAGCTCGAAACCATGACCGATTCAGTTTCCTTCGATGGGAAGGGAACTGTATAGACTCGTCTTTCACTCCTTCCTTCCCTTTCTTCGCCTCCTTCACTCCCTTTTCCTTCCTTCACCCCCTTTCCTCACTTCCTTCACCCCCTTTTCCTTCCTTCACCCCTTTCCTCGCTTCCTTCACCGCTTTCACTCCCTTTCTCCTTCCTTCACTCCCTTTCCTCGCTTCCTTCACCCTCGTTCAGGCCCCTTTCTCGCTTCCTTCCTTCACTCCTTTCTTCGCTTCTCTCCTTCCTTCACCACCTTTCTTCGCTTCCCTCCTTCCTTCACTTTCTTTCTTCGCTTCTGTCCTTCCTTCACTTCTCTCCTCCTTCACTTCTCTCCTTCCTTCACTACCTTTCTTCGCTTCTCTCCTTCCTTCACTCCCTTTCTTCGCTTCTCTCCTTCCTTCACCACCTTTCTTCGCTTCTCTCCTTCCTTCACTTTCTTTCTTCGCTTCTGTCCTTCCTTCACTCCTTTCTTCGCTTCTCTCCTTCCTTCACCACCTTTCTTCGCTTCCTTCACCACCTTTCTTCGCTTCCCTCCTTCCTTCACTTTCTTTCTTCGCTTCTCTCTTTCCTTCACTACCTTTCTTCGCTTCTCTCCTCCTTCACTTCTCTCCTTCCTTCACTACCTTTCTTCGCTTCTCTCCTTCCTTCACTACCTTTCTTCGCTTCTCTCCTCCTTCACTTCTATCCTTCCTTCACTCCCTTTCTTCGCTTCTCTCCTTCCTTCACTCCCTTTCTTCGCTTCTCTCCTTCCTTCACTTCCTTTCTTCGCTTCTCGTTCTCTCCTTCATTCACTCCCTTTCTTCGCTTCTCTCCTTCCTTCACTCCCTTTCTTCGCTTCTCGTTCTCTCCTTCCTTCGCTTCTCGCCTTCCTTCACCACCTTGTTTCGCTTCCCTCCTTCCTTTACTCCCTTTCTTCGCTTCTCGCCTTCCTTCACCACCTTTTTTCGCTTCCCTCCTTCCTTCACCACTTTCTTCGCCTACCTCCTTCCTTCACTCCCTTTCTTCGCTTCTCTCCTTCCTTCACTCCCTTTCTTCGCTTCTTGCCATCCTTCACTCCCTTTCTTCAATTCCCTTCTCTCCCTTTCTTCGATTCCCTTCTCTCCATCCTTCACTTTTTCGCTTCCTTCTTTCACTCCCTCTCGCGCTTCGTTCACCCCTTCGCTTTCCTTTACTCCTTCCTCCTCCACCCTCAATCAGATTTACTTTTAACCCTGCACTCTTTCCAATGACACACCATTTCCATCAATCTGTAGTTGAGTGTTTTTATGTTTATTAATGCGTTTCCCTTTCCTTCTTGGTCCTTCGTTCTCTTCCCTAAAATGACGATTAAAACGAAACCGCCCCTCCCCTCATCACTCGCAAGGAGACGAAGCGATCACATCACATACCGTGGATCCAGCATTCCAGCTCCAGCTTGTGAAACCACGTGCTCGTTCAACCCACGTGATCCATTAATCGCGTGAAGGCGGTTTTCTCTCAAACTACAATAAACCACTTTCATCTATCCGACTGCAAACAAATGTAATATCCTTTTGATGTAATAAAATACTTTATAAAATACTTTATTCTCAAAAATACACAGTGCATGCAAATGTAGCCTCCATTTACAGTAGGAGATTGTACAGTGGATTCCCTTATTCCGAAAATCGAGAAAAAACGTTTCCTCGGTTTATCACTTGGGTTTTGTCGTTAAAATTAAGTGAAACAAAATTATATATCGTGAAAATCAGAAAATGCTTCCAGAAAAAGAAAATTTGACGGTATAGTGCACCAGCCGAGCTAAAGCAACTCCCTATATACACCGCGACTCAAAGCTCCATCATACAGTTATAATATTAAAAGTAACGAAACCAAAAAGCTTAATAAAAATTAAACAAACGAGAGAAGTTTATTTAAAGTATAAAACGATCAAAATAAAAGTGCCAACAGTGATTAAAAAAAAAAAACTGGGCTAGGGATTGCATGAATGAACCACCCTGCCTGTGAGGAAACAGGGGGAGTTTATAACAGCTGGATCGGGATTCGAACCCCGCTAATAAATACCTCCCAACAATAATTATCATACCCTTAGTGCTGCGGTCGAATTGCGAAATATACAGAGTGCGGTGACGCGATAGTTGTGCTTTGTCCGTGCCATGACGTCCATGGTGTTGTCGTTAGCTGCTGTTGCTTATTTTGCTCTCATGTTATCGCTCCGCAAAATGTATGATCTGTTCCGTGCTACTTTGGCGGCTTTCACGATCTCTGTAGATATGAATTGTTCCATCTTGAGTGAAAATTTGGTCTTCGTTCACACGTGGACGATGTAAATGATAATGATTTGTCAGCGTCAGCGTGGGGGTCACGGCGGTGTTTACGCTTTGAGTGGTCGGTGTTTGAGTCATGGACTTGAGGGTATCAGCCAATAATTTGCGTCATGGTCTTAATCGGATGGGTCGTTTCTTGCAGTGATCAGTCGTCGTCTCATTTAAGGTTCTCATGGTAACCATGGCGTTCCCATGGACGAGACTGGGCCTCCGCGGCGCTCGTTGCTTCCTTGGTTCGAGCAGAGCGACGGGTGGTGTCTCCCCTTTGGGGGATCGTCTGCTCGGTTTTGGTGTGGGTCACCCGGCCAAGGGACGTCGGGGGCGCTTTGTCACGACCATCCCTCCGGATGTGGGTGGGTCCGAGGTTGATGTAGCATCTGCTGGAAACCTGTCAAGTAAGTGATGTTGACGATCTATATTTCTACCTCTTCTTCATCATTATTCTTTATCTGCTTCATCATCATCCTTTATCTTCTTCATCATCATCACCAGCCCTCTTCATCTTCACCATCCTTCTTCTTCTTCTTCATCATCCGTCATCTTCAGCATACTTCATCATCCTCCATCATCCAACATCAACATCATCATCCTTCTTCTTCTTCATCATCATACATCATCATCAGCATCATCATCATCATCATCGTCGTCCTTCTTTCCTTTTTCTTCATCATCATCATCGTCCTTCTTCCCTTTATAAGGCTGCAGTCCAATGTAAAATCTCCCTCCACACAATGTCAAAGGTATCGTAGAAGATTAAACCCTTCTCTTTTGGCATGATCAGTGTTGCAGGGTAATGAGGTGGACAACGTGCACAAGAATGAGGTGGAGGAAGAAGACTACGAGGCAGAGGAGGAATTGGGGTTGGTAAAGACCCAGCTCTTACCCAGTTCAGCCTCCAGCTTCCGAAGCTACGTGGGTCATTCGGAGACTTTGCAGAAGCTCATTCAGCTTGGTGAGAAATTAGCACCCTGTCCACATCCATCTCGCACCTCGTTATACTCCGCATGTGTGACGCAACTCGATGTCTCTCTCTTGCTGTCATGCCAGGTGTGGACCTTTGGCGGGTTGAGCGCAAAATCCCAGCAGCCAACATATTGCTGCGGTTGTCTCTAGAAAAGGATGTGCAACCGCGGCTTGTGCTCCTCCAGAGCTTTGGGGTCCCAGAGGATCGGCTCGGCCGCGTCCTCACTCGGAACCCGTACTTGCTGAACCCCAACTTGCTCGAAGAAAAACTGCAAGCTCGGTAACGGAGTGCTCACATTCCAGCATCGGCACAGGTTGCGTTGGACGTTTCTCTTGGTGTTTGTCCTTTTATTTACTTTGACAGGATCGAAGGTTTGTAGTGGAGCTGGCACGCACACATTTCACACGCATGGACACACCGACGGATATGACGCAACACAGCCGCTGAGCTTGGGGGGAGTCTTTGTTATGACTCGGTCGGGGTTCAAACTACCGACCTCCCAGACTCAGAGCGGGCACTCTATAGACTAGTTCCTACTCTGGCATCATATAGTCATCTAAAAATTCAAGCAGCAGGAATTCTTTGCCAAAATCTGGCAACCACCACTTTTTTTTTAGAAAGGATTTTGGCCTGCTGAATCCAATGAGCCTGGTTGCCAAACTCTCCGACCTCGTTTTTATATCCAAAATGGCCGTTTTGAGATTGTTCTCAGGATACTGACGTGTTCTTGCTCCTACTGGCTCGTTACGGGAACCTGCACTGTGATGGACTATGGCTCAAATGTGTGACCCAGAGTAAACCTATTCCTGAAATATGGACTGAGTTCACACGATCTTACCCTCAAATCACACCTAGCAGAATTTCAGACTTTCATGCCTTAACGGGCTGCGGCACGGTGTTTTATATATATGGGCAAGGAAAGAAGACTGCGTGGAGCACATTTCTCGAGAGCCAGGACCTACTCGCTAACCTCGGAGAAGGTGATCTTGACCAGGGCAAAATCGAAGCGGGTGAGCAGTTCCTCTGCAAGTGTACAGTAGTGGTGCTGCAGGGACCTGTGATGGCCCCCGTGTAGTGCTTTTTGAAAAGTGTAGGGCAACTGACCTTTTGCCCGCTACAAGCGATGCCGCAAAACTGCACATACAGCGGGCTCATATACCAGAAAACGGAACATGGAGACAAGCCATTGGGGTCACTCCAGATTTCCCATCCCCTCTTGACTATGGATGGATTGAAGTTGAGGGCAAGTTGCAGCCCAACTTCATGACACTGAAGCCTCGTGAAAGGCCACACAACCCAAATCACATGTTGTTGTAAAGTTGCTTGCACGAACAAATTTGGTTGTACGAAATATGGTCAGAAATCTATGGCACGTATAGGGAAGGGGGATGTATAGGGAAAAATCTATGGCACGTATAGGGAAGGGGGACATATAAGGAAGAATCTGTGGCACGCATAGCGAAGAGGGACGTATAGGGAAAAATCTATGGCACGTATAGGGAAGGGGGGCGTATAGGGAAAAATCTATGGCACGTATAGGGAAAGGGCACATATGGGGAAGGGGGACGTAAAGGGAAAATCTATGGCATGTATAGGAGAAGTAATGGTCTCTTGAGATATGTTCTCCATGTATGATAATTTAAACCAAGCTATTGAATACACACTGTCACACATAGTGATTCTTCACCATTGAGAGATCAGGCTAAAACGATATATAGCAGGATATCTCAAAAAGCTGTGGACAAATTTGGACAAAACGTGGTGGACAGATTGGGTGTTTGACAAGACCTGAATCGATTCGATTTCGGTGAAGATCTCAATATGGATTCGGATACGAGAATTATTTCATTTTAAAGTGATTCTTCACTATTGAGAGATAGGGCTAAAAACGATACATAGTAGGATATCTCAAAGTTATGCACGGATTTGGACGAAACTTGGTGAATAAGTTGGTTTGGTGACGAGAACAAGCCGATTCAATTTTGTTAAAGGTCCCTATCCAGATCCTGCCTATCAGTGGGATACAAAACGTAACATGTTCAGCCTGGCGCGGGTATGCGCTCTACCGAGTGCCGTTCTAGTTTAGTGTTTAATTATAAAACTACAAACTAGTTCCCAACTATTCGGACTGAAAGATTTTAAATGTGTACGAATAGCTACCAAGATCCTCTTTCCATCCTAGCCCTTTCAAAACGATGAGGGTTTCATTAAATTTGCTTGCGGCAATGGCTGCCATTTTGATTCTCAGGATGATCTTGATGTCGAATCGTCCAAACCCGTATTGTAAACGATTCAGAATAACAAAATCAGTACAAATAGCCCCCAAGTTTGTCTTTCTAGCCGTACCGATTCAAAAAGCTATGTGATGTTTCAAAATGTTATTTTTAGTAAGTATGGCGACCCTAAAAATTGGCCATTTTGGAGATAAAAATGAGGTCGGAGAGTTTGTCAACCGGGCTCAATGGACTCAACAGGTCAACATCCTTTAGAAAAAAAGTGGTTGCCAGATTTTGTCAAATAATTCCTACAACAATGCTAAATGCCAGAGTAGGAGCTAGTCTACGAGCCCGGTTTGTGAACTCTTGGAGCTCTTGTGTCACAGTGAATGTTGACGAGGTTATTGTTGTCATTGTGAATACCGGGACAAGGAATAGCAGACTTTGTCGATCTAGAATCGTTCTACTTCGGTGGACAATTCCTCTACTAGATTTTTTATCATCTGGAAGTTGACAAAAGTATGCTAACCACCGTGGAAAACAAAGCCGAGCTGCCGTTTTGGGTGTGGGCCCATCATCGGAGCAAGAGAAGATTGTCCGATGAAGGACAAGCACCCGAAACGTCATCTCTGCTTTGATTTCCTGTAACTGTGTTGATGACAATTGTGTTTTGGTGGACAGGGTTGACTTTCTGCTCTCTCGTCACTTTACCCGTGAAACGGTTGGTCGTATGATCGGAGCCGCACCGTTTTTGCTGAGTTTGAGCGTGCAGCGACTGGACAACCGCCTGGCCTTTTACCAGAACGAGCTTGGCCTCACTCCTCGACAGGTTGGCTTTATTACTGGAAAGGGAATTTACATACAAGTAAATTTACATTACCCCCCCCCCGCCACCCCAAGTCTTATGTTTCTCCTTCTTGGTAGTTTGTGGCTATACTTCCTGGTGTTCTCCCATAACCCCCAAATAAAACATGACCTCCATCCACTCTAAGCAACTTACAAATCCGCCGCTCCCCAACCAAGTTTCTGGAGTGTGCACACGGTCCACCCTCTTCTCGTTAAACTCCCAAAATCCAGGATGACTGCCAATCTTCACTCATTTGTTACCTACGCCACCGAGGGTGGACGGAGGTCATGTTTTAACCCCTGTATGTATGCTTGTCTGTCCGTCTGCCGTTGAACAAGATATCTCAAAAATTTGCGGAAGGATTTGGGCGAAATTTGGTGAACATATTTGGTGTATGACCTGCTGAGAATCCCGAGGTGCCAACTGGTTATGGAGAGAAGCTGCAAGCTGCAAGATGCGATTTGCCAAGAAAACTTGCAGCAAATAGTGAGGGACAGGAGCTCCAAAGTAATCCTCTCCCAAAAAACAAGTTGTGGGATTTCCCAGCCTGTCCTCATGAAAGGTTAAAGTGAGAATGTCAGACATGTTTCCAGAAGATGAGTAGTTTCTCATTTTCTCAACTTCAAAGTTGGCAGAGATTGATGTAATGTTGCTGCAGTCTGGCCTGGTGGAGTCGAGAGGTATTCTGCTGCCTAGAAGGGAATTGTCCACAAAATGATTAAACATGTTCTAGCAAAGGAGAGCTCACAACCAGGAACACGATTCATCCCACAGAGTCACCTCGAGCGATGCTAGTCTCTGGAGCTCGAGTACGTCATCCAAAACCATATGGTACTTCTAACCCCACGGGAAACCTGATAGGCCAGAAAGGGACCCTGGATACCATGAGCTGACACCTGTTTATTTTCTAAAATAATATTTTTAAATCTGCATTCTCTTGTCCGGTGCTTTTATGTTTTATTAATAAATGTGGAAGAAATTCTCGGATTTATCGAGGAGTTTGAGCAACTTGTTGCAATCAAAAATGTACCTCTTTTTTGATTCGGTACTTGGTTTTCCAGACTCGAGAACTCACAAGCCGACTGCCGTCTCTGATCACTGCGAGCCTCGCAGAGGTGGAGGAGATTATGAAGGTGGGTAAGTTCTTGGTGACATGAGGGTTGTTTTTGTTTTTAAATTCATTTATTTACAGAATTATGTTTTTATTACCCACACAACCAAAGGTAGACCGAGGTTATATTTTCATCCATATCTCAATCGGATATCAGGATATCTCAAAGTTATGAACTTATTCAGACAACTTGGTGGACAGGTTGGGTGTGTGTCGAGCACTAACTGATTAGATTTTGGTTCAGGTCCGGACCCACATCCAGTCGATCGGTGGGATGCAAAACGTAAACTGTTCAGCTTGGTGGAGGTATGCGCTCTACAGATTGCCGTTCTTAGTTTTTAGCTCACCTGCAACTAAGTTGAGGGGAGCTTATGCGATGGCACGTCGTCAGTCCATCAGTCCGTAAACACTTGCAACTTCTTCTCCGAAACCGCTGATGGGATTGTGACCAAACTTGGCACAAATTATATTTGTTGTGGTGTGACTAAAGTTTGTTCACGGCATTAAAAAAAATCGGGGTCTAAGGGGGTTTACCGGGGGTCCAAATTCCAAATTTGGTACAAATTTGGTACATCACAGGGGATGAAGGTTGTGGTGAAGTTTCATCGAAATTGTGTTTGTAGTTTCAGAGGGATAAGCAAATACCTATTTTGAGGGGTCAAACCTGGACCCACTTTGACCCCCCTCAAAATAGGTATTTGCTTATCCCTCTGAAACTACAAACACAATTTCGATGAAACTTCACCACAACCTTCATCCCCTGTGATGTACCAAATTTGTTCACGGCACTAAGAAAATCGAAGTCTAAGGGAGTTACGGGTGAGGGGGGAGGGGGGGGGGTCAAAGTGGGTCCAGGTTTCACCCCCCAAAATAGGTATTTGCTTTCTTCTCCAAAACTACACACATAATTTCAATGAAACTTCATCACCCTTGATGTACCAAAGTTTGCTCAAGGCATTAGAAAAATTGTGGTCTGACGAGGTATAACGGGTTGGGGGAGGAGGGGGTTGCCCCCCAAAGTAGGTATTTTATTGCTTGTTTGTTTAAAGTCTTATGATTATGTTAATATGATTCTGCATGGTGCCCTGTCTTCTAGAACCCATTGAAATTGGTTTTAAAATACCTTTAGTCAGTGCAGTATACTGTTTATTCTATCAGGTGAGCGCCAGGGGTATTGCCCCGATGTTTCTTTTTAAAATGCAGTTTCCTGCTAGTCTGTTGTACAACACCAACGTACAATTTCACAACAGATGGAATCAACAGAAAAAAATTATATATATATTTATCTATCTATAATTCCAGTAGTGTGTGTGTGTGTGTGTGTGTGTGTGTGTGTGTGTGTGTGTGTGTGTGTGTGTGTGTGTGTGTGTGTGTGTGTGTGTGTGTGTGTGTGTGTGTGTGTGTGTGTGTGTGTGTGTGTGTGTGTGTGTGTGTGTGTGTGTGTGTGTTTGTCTGTGACCGCTGTTTCTCGACAACTACTGGTCCGATATACTTGAAACTTGCCAGGTATATTGCTGGGGACCTGAGGATGTGCCTTTTCAAGGTTTCATATTAATCGGAGAAGTAGTTACCGAGCTATGGCGATTTAGCCGTTCGCCGTTCGCTGTGCGAATGGACCAAACCATTTCATGTAAATAGAGGGGGGGGTTCTACCGTACTCGCAAGCCGTTCGCTTTGGCTTTGCGAATGGACCAAACCATTTCATGTAAATAGAGGGGGGGGGGGTTCTGTGGTCGTTACTGCCACGTGGTTTCAAAGTTTTTTTTTGTTGTTGTTTGCACGCATGTTTTTTTGCACCCACGTACGGGCACGCCCTAGTATATATAATCAAAGGATGGTAAACATTGTGGAGCGTAAACCCTTTGTCGGAGTGAAAGCGAGAGGCTCTTTTGCTTTGATGAAGGCTTTATGCCTGAAAAGTGCACTTCTCGCTTCCCACAGCGGTTAACAAACTTCGATCAATTTCATCAATTTCATCATTAATTTCGTGTCTCTGTCCACCGATTCCGAATGACTCTCGCCTTCATGATTAAGACTATTTTTTCATTATATTATGAATTGACAAAGATGTTTTGAAAGAAAAGTTTAGGATTTGGTTTCGTCTGTTTTACGGGGCTGGCAGGATAACTTTGAGGTGTGCACCTGTCTACCTGGGTTGTAATCTCGATCCAGCTATAAACTGCCACCGTGGTGTTTCTCAGGCAAGCAAGGTGCATCAATGTGTGTGCCTTCCCTCGGATAGACATTAAACTGTAGGACCCGTCTGCTAGCCGTTGTCATTGGTGAATGTTGAAGATCCGTGGTGTCTTTCGCCAAGAGCAGGCAAGTTATCGCCAGCACGGTGAGCAAATTACAAATTCCTGTCCCGACTAACTGTTTGATGGATATCGCCACAATCCAAAACCGCCCGGCGCGAGTGCAATCCCAACCGCCCGGCGCAAGCGCAATCCCAACCGCCCGGCGCGAGCGCAATCCCAACCGCCCGGCGCGAGCGCAATCCCAACCGCCCGGCACGAGCGCAATGAAAACCACCCGGCACGAGCGCAATCCAAGCCACCCGGCACGAGCACAATCCAAGCCACCTGGCACGAGCGCAACCACCCGGCGCGAGTGCAATCCCAACCACCCGGCGCGAGCGCAATCCCAACCGCCCGGCGCGAGCGCAATCCCAACCGCCCGGCGCGAGCGCAATCCCAACCGCCCGGCGCGAGCGCAATCCCAACCGCCCGGCACGAGCGCAATGAAAACCACCCGGCACGAGCGCAATCCAAGCCACCCGGCACGAGCGCAATCCAAGCCACCCGGCACGAGCACAATCCAAGCCACCCGGCACGAGCGCAATCCCAACCGCCCGGCACGAGCGCAATGAAAACCACCCGGCACGAGCGCAATCCAAGCCACCCGGCACGAGCACAATCCAAGCCACCCGGCACGAGCGCAATCCAAACCGCCCGGCACGAGAGCAATCCAAACCACCCGGCACGAGCGCAATCCAAACCGCCCGGCACGAGAGCAATCCAAACCGCCCGGGACGAGCGCAATGAAAATCACCCGGCACGAGCGCAATCCAAACCACCCGGCACGAGCGTAATCCAAGCCACCCGGCACGAGCACAATCCAAGCCACCCGGCACGAGCGCAATCCCAACCGCCCGGCACGAGCGCAATGAAAACCACCCGGCACGAGCGCAATCCAAGCCACCCGGCACGAGCGCAATCCAAGCCACCCGGCACGAGCACAATCCAAGCCACCCGGCACGAGCGCAATCCAAACCGCCCGGCACGAGAGCAATCCAAACCACCCGGCACGAGCGCAATCCAAACCGCCCGGCACGAGAGCAATCCAAACCGCCCGGGACGAGCGCAATGAAAATCACCCGGCACGAGCGCAATCCAAACCACCCGGCACGAGCGTAATCCAAGCCACCCGGCACGAGCACAATCCAAGCCACCTGGCACGAGCGCAACCACCCGGCACGAGCGCAATCCAAACCGCCCGGCACGAGAGCAATCCAAACCACCTGGTGTAACCCTTGCCAAGAAACTGCCTTAGTAGCGCTCACATTACCACATGGCACAAAGGTGCAGTATCAGCAGTATCATTATCGAAACGGGAAACGATCAAATTTACTGTTTTTCAGAACTTCATAAAAGACACAAACAGCAAACACGTACAACTAATGTCACGTGTTAGATAGGGTGATGTAATAGACTGTGGAAAATGGCGGTAAAACACTGAATTAATTTATTGATACACCTTTAAACCTCTTTGAATAACAATCTTGAACACTGGAGAACAAAAATCGCCTTCATAATACTTCCAAGAACCACGCAATATGTCGATATTATAACATGAGAGGACGTGCCACGTGAGAGGTTGCATATTGGGGTGAAGAAGAGGTCGTCGATTATGGTTATGTACGATGCCGAATGACGCTGCGTTCTATGGTGATCAATAAAGCCTCCATCTCCTAAACTGCGACTGTCTTCTTAGTGTGGTGTATAAGGTGGTGTATAAGTGCTTCAGTAGCGCTAAACTTCCGCATTTTAAAAAATGATCTTTAAATGCATTGTTTTTAACTCAACTGGACTATGTCCAGCTGAGTTTTTGTCGACACCCAGTGTCTGTCGTCTGTCTGTCTGTCTGTCGTCTGTAAACAATTCGACGTCTGCGCTCTAAAAGTCACAAATATTGATTAAATTTGATGAAACTTGTTATGCAGCATCTTTAAGACAAACAAGTTTGGGATTGCATTTGGGCGTTGCACGCCCAAAAATGGGCGCGGCAGGGCGGCCATATTGAAAAATCAATTTTTCTGATTTTTCGTGTATGATTTTATTTTTCTGATAACGGCCATATTGATATAGACCAGTTGAGTTCAGATTCCCTGGAACCTCCAGTATTAAAATTGAGGTATATACAGTACTTGCATTTAAACACTGCATGGGGTGTCGTGCTTTATGCTTGTACAAGGTTTGTGCTTGATGCCGGTGTATATGGTAATTGTTAGCTAGCAATCATGTACTTGTTAAATCCAAATATGGCAGAATTCTTGATTGTCACCCTTCCAATGATACAATGAAAAGTTGTAAAATTTCTCCCAAAATGTTGCTCTGAAAATGACTGAGAACGGATCGCATTGCGGCTGTGCAGACGATGATGGCGAATCTTGGGTTCCGAAGGGCTGAGCTCAGGGCCTTGGTAATGAAGGTTCCTCGTATCCTATTGGCCAATCGTGGGCGGCTCATCAGGACGTTTGACCTTTTGCACAACATCATCGGAATTCCTCACCACTTGTTGGCCGAGCACCCGCAGGTACGAAGAACTGTCGAAGGCATTGTGGGTACGTGCTCAAATTGAGTAGTTATGGTAGAAACAGCCATTCGGGTCCGAGCAACCAACAACACCTATGTCCTAAAACATTGTGTCAGATATGGTACTCTTCCAGGAATATAACATGCAGTTAAATTAATTTAGGGATGCAAAAAAGGTAATTTCCTGAGTTTAAAAATCTCTCCTGGCCCCTGGCTTTTAGTCACAAGTACAAGACTCAAATTATTAAATGAAATGTACATGGCCTTCAGAAAGTATTCACACCCCATGACTTTTTTCACATTCTGTTGTTGCAGCCTGAATTTAAAATGGATTAAATTGGATTCTTTCTTTGTCACTGATCAGTGGAAATTTTTTTTATTTTTTTTCAAATCACTAAAATGAAAAACAGAAATATATAATTTCGATAAGTATTCGACCCCCTGAGTCAATACTTCGTAGAAGCACCTTTGGCAGTGATTGCAGCTTCGAGTCTTTTTGACTATGTCTGTATCAGCTTTAAAAATCTGGATTTGGGGAGTTACTCCCATTCTTCCTTGCATATTTGCTCAAGCTCTGTTAAGTTGGATGTGCAGCGTCGGTGAACAGCAATCTTCAAGTCTTTCCACAGATTCTCAATGGGATTCAAGTCTGGGCTTTGGCTGGGCCACCCAAGGACTTTCATGCTCTTGTTCTGAAGCCATTCCAGTGTTGCTTTGGCTGTATGCTTGGGGTCATTGTCCTGTTGGAGCGTAAACCTTCGCCGCAGTCCAAGGTCTTTTGCACTCTGAAGGATTTGTCTATTTGGCTCCATTCATTGTTCCTTCGATCCTTACAAGTCTTCCAGTCCATGCCGCTGAAAAGCATACCCATAGCATGATGCTGCAAACACCATGCTTCCCTGTAGGGATGGTTTGAGATGGGTGATGAGCTGTGCTCGGTTTCCACCAGCTTTGCATTCAGGTCAAGGAGTTCAATTTCCGTCTCATCAGACCACATAATATTTTGCCTTCATGCTCTCAGAGTCTTTGACGTGCCTTTTTGCAAACTCCAGGCATGATGTCATGTGCCTTTTTCTTCGGAGTGGCTTCCATCTGTGGCTTAGATTTTTGAAGTGCTGCGCAGACTGTTTTTCCTCTGGTAGGTTCTCCCATCTCAACCAATGAACTGTTGTTCTGTAGAGTGGTCACTGGGTTCTTGGTCACTTTCCTGACCGGGGTCCTTCTTGCCCGGTTGCTCAGTTTGGAGCGTCATAGCAAAGGGGTTGAACACTCCATTGACTCTAGACATTTCAGCATTTCATTTTTAATTATTTTGTAAACAAGAATTCAAAAAAACAAATTCCACTTTGACATTATGAGGTATTATGTGTGGATCAGTGACAAAAAAAATAATGTCTTTAATCCATTTTAAATTCAGGCTGTAACAACAAAATGTGAAAAAGTCAAGGGGTGTGAATACTTTCTGAAGGCACTTAGGCTATGAGCCGAGGGGTCGACCATGCTCAATCAGAGGGAGGATGGCTAACAGTTATTTTTGGCAAGGCCAAGGTCCCTAGTGCTGAAAAAAATGTGATAGCAGTGTGAAACTCTTAGCCGTATCTGTGTTATCATCACATTTGTCAGATCACCCATTTATCGCTTTTCGGGTCATTTTTCCCGCTTAAGATTTAGGGGGTGGGGTTAGTTTTTTGGCTCTCAAATAATATCACGTGTATATATCAGCTAGTGTGGTATATCAGGTAAAAGGTTATTGAATTACCTTTCAAATGATGTATAGAAAGTGCCTGTGTGATCTATAGTAACCTCTTTATAATGATTATTAAAACATAATTATTTCCACCAACTCTCAAAACTTCATCACAAAATCCCCAATTTTAGGAACAAAAATAGGCAAAAATCAAAAGGTATGTAAAAGGTATGTTTCGATTTGAGACACACATACAGTATAATTAGAGTCAATATCCTCACACATATGATCATGATGTGCTATGAAATTCAATGCAATATGTGTAGACATGCTAATACGAATGTTGTCATCAATGTCAATATTTTCATTATATTTTAGGTGATTTGCAACCATGACAGCGGTGCACGACATCTAATGTATTTCTCTTTGTAGATTTGTTGGTGCAGAATACATTTTTAAGCAACTATAGCAACTGATGCTAATTTGTAGTAGTGGTGGTGGTGGTGGTGGTGGTCTCATTCGATATTATGTGTCTTTCCAGGTGAGACGGTGGTGGTGATATTGGTGGTGGTGAAACAGAGTGTACCGCAGATAGACAATTGAACAAATACTTGCAATGGAGATTGCGATCACTCAGAAAGTTCCCAAGGACGTTTGTATCATTCATAAGCTATCGTTAGATGTCAAACCATAAGATCCGCTCATAAGCCCTCAAACATTCGATTCGTGGACTACATTGCTGGATGCGGCCAAAATACGGAACCATGCACCCATTCTCGACCTTGCTCAGTCGCTGCCAGAGAAGGAGATTCCCCGAGTATTCTACCACAGGCAGTGCAGGAGCGTGTTCACCATGAAGCGAGATTTGGAAGCACTGAAACGAAAAGCTGAATCCAATTTAACCGACGATGCTGCTGCAACATGTTCAGCGAGCAAGAGACAAGCCAGAAGGGCATCTTCGGAATCACGCATCTATGAACCGGATTGTATATTCTGTGGAAAGACCAAGTGGTGCAAGGGAACGTCATCCCGTGAAAAGTTGAGCAAGGCTGTTGATCTGAGAGCAGATGAAACACTGCGAAACAGCGCCGTGCGTAAATGTGACACGAAAATCATGGCTGCCACAAGTAGAGACATTGTGGCAGCTGAAGCACGATACCATTTCTCTTGCTACAGAAGTTACACGAGACCAAGCACTAAAGATGCACATGACAGAAACACGGCCGCCACAAACGAATATGACTACACTGAAGAAGAAGCATACAATGAGTTGCTAGTATACATCCGGAACCATATAATCCCGAATAAGGAAATTGTTAGGATGACAACGCTGGTAGAGCACCTACAATCGATAATGACATCAAGAGGGTTGCATGGGATAAGAACTGCTACAAGAAAAAACCTCGCACGGAAACTGGAAACTGATCTTGGAAATAGCGTTCACATCTTTCAAGACAACAGTGGAAAACTGATTGTCGTACCTGATAATGTAACACTACAAGATGCTGTCAAAGAAATACAAACACTTAAACAACAACTGAGCATTTGGAAAGGGAAATCATCAAACATGTCCAAAGTCATTGATCAGACATCGACACACATCAGATCGATGATAAGGAAGGATAACAAACCAACTCCATGGCCCTATCATCCAGCCGACGTCGACAATGACTCTTTCGTCGTTCCCGTCTATCTCCAGCGCTTTATGCTTGGCCTCTTGACTGGAGATCCGGAAAACGAGCTTCCATCAAACAGGGTCATCATGCTGATGCAATCTTTCAGCCAGGACATTATCTATGCAGTGAGCTGTGGACAACAAAAGCCTCCGAAACACATGTTGCTCCCATATGCAGTTAAGACTCTCACAGGGAACGTAGAACTAATTCGCACATTGAACCATCTTGGACATGCAATATCCTACACTCAACTGGAGGAAAATGACACTGCACTATGTCTTCAAAAACTTGCAGCAAACTTAAATGAGCAAACAGTCCTACCAAGCAGCATCCAGCCGTATGTATTCACAAACTTGGCATGGGATAACATTGATAGACTGGAAGAGATGCTGACCGGGAAAGGAACAACACATCGAGTCAATGGCATTGCAGTGCAGGCCAAAATGTATGGACCACACCTTCCAAAGGAGCCACTTCCGAAGATCGAGAAGCTCAAGCAAAGAACAGTCTGCATAACAGAAGAAACACTGCCTGTCTACATTGCAGGTGAACGTGTTGGGCCTCATCCACTACAAACATTATCAACAGCTGCAGCGGAAAACAAGATGGCTATGGAAGTTGCTCAAATCAAGAATCTTCTTTGGGTCATTGCCCGTCAGGTGGACCCAGTAACACAAAAAACACCAAGTTGGACAGGATTCAACATCACCGTCAGGGCATCTATCAGCGTCTCTCAGGATATTGTTAGATATATGCCTACAATAAATGCACCAGCTACAGAGATGTCCACAGTCGCAGAAATCTTGAAGCAGTCTGAAAGCGTCCGACAGATCCTACACTTGCAGGACATCGTCGTCGTCATGGATCAGGCCCTGTATGCTAAGGCTGCCGAGATCGTCTGGAAACACACAGACACATATGCTAACATCGTACTTCGCCTCGGCACGTTCCACACAATCTGCAATGTGATGTCGATTCTTGGTGCTCGTTTCCAAGATGCTGGTCTTAGAGACTTTTGCATCGAAACAGGAATCGTCGCAGAAGGCTCACTCAATCGGGTTATGGAGGGGAAGATGTACAACCGAGCAGTCCGTGTACATAAGAGCATCTACGAAGCATTCATGAGGCTTGCGTGGATTGAATTTCTCCCTTGGTTGGAAAAGATGCGACCAGAGGCAACACAGACGGTCACTACGTTGTTAGCAGAAGTTGCTGAATTGGGACAAGATGAGAGCCAGTGGAACAACCTGTTGGAAGATCAATCGTGTGAAGAAGTTCAGGCTGTTTGGAAGCAATTCCTGCATCACCTTCGTCATGATAATGGTGAATTGTCGTCATTCTGGATGTCGTACGTGGATATCGTTGAAACGGTCTTGCTTGCTCTACTGCGCGCTTCCCGAGAAGGTAATTGGCCATTACATCTATCTGCTATCCAAGCCATGATTCCTTGGTGCTTCGCATACGACAAAATCAACTATGCACGGTATTTATCAGCATACTACGCACAAATGACAAACCTTCCAACGCAGCACCCTGGCATCTTCCAAGCGTTCTCGGATGGGTACTTCTCAGTTCAAATGTCAAAAAGCAATCCGTTTGGACGCATTCCAGTTGACCAAACTACTGAGGTCACTGTCAACAAAGACACACAGACACCAGGTGGCACTACCAGGTTCAACTTGAAATCTGGAGCAGTGAAGCGCTACTATGTCACATCCGAACACAGGAGTGCGTTTCTCCGCCAGATGAGGGAAATGGTGAATGTGAGCAACACACACGTACAACACGCGGATCTGCAGCAAACACGGATCAAGAAAGATGAGGACGCTGTATCATCACTGATAACTCTGATCCAGAGTTGTGCACAGACATGTGCAAACTCACCACATGTGACAACCAGAGAGTGTATGGTGAGAGTGATCACAGTTCGGCAGAAGACGATGAAGAAGACGACGACGATGACGAGGATAACTTCTGAATTGTAGAACTGTATGGAGAAAGATCATGTACATATGTGTAACAAATATGGTGTACGCTGAATTGATAACTCGTGTACTTTATGGTATGATGTCTATAAATATATGTTGCTTAAATAGAAAGTACATTGTTTTCCTTTGGTTTACTTTATGTATAGCTGGTAATATAAGAGAACCATACAACACTACAAGACTAAAAACGTTTGCATGAATATGATGTAAATTATCTCGCCAAGTTAGGGTACATCAGGATACATACATATACATGGAGTAGGTTAATCATCACATGCATCATACGTCTGTGGTATATTCAAGAACACCACATACAGTTTGGTCATAATGCCTTCATATTTTTAGAATTAGACATTTCTGACACCAATTTCAGTACTTTTTGGCCTATATATGGCTGACATCCCAATATTATACATACTATTTTTAGACCAATAATGGTATACAAACTATATACATGCTGTCGGTCAAAAATCGTAAAATGTAAATCAATATATCATAAGAGCGGAAAGATATACATTTATGGATTTTAGGTCATGGTTACAGCAACTACTGTATATTGGATTTTCTCATCTTTATCAAGGTGTATGAGATTTAAGGCCCAAATTTGACTTTAATCATACTGTGTGTTTCTCAAATTCAAAAATTCATTTAATATCCGCCAAACTGAATTTTTGCCTAATTTTGTTTTCATTGGGGATTTTGTGATAAATTTTTGAGGGTTGGCGGAAATAATTATGTTTTAATGATCATAAAGAGGTTACTATATATCACACAGGCACTTTCTATACATCATGTGAAAGATAATTCAATTACCTTTCACCTGGTATACAACACTAACTGATACATATAGGAGATATTATTTGAAAGCCCCAAAACGAACCCTACCCCCTAAATCTTAGGCGGAAAAATTACCGAAAGCGTTATTGGGGTGGTTTGACAAATGTGATGATAACACAGATACGGCTAAGAGTTTCACACTGCTATCACATTTTTTTCAGCACTAGGGTCCCTGGCCTTGCCAAAAATAACTGTTAGCCATCCTCCCTCTGATTGAGCATAATGTTGAAAATTTGAGGGTCTGGCTCATAGCCTAACTGTATTTGGCAGGTGTGTAAAGATGTTAATTTTTAAGATGCAGTTGAATTTGTAATATACCAGGACTGCTAGTAAAGTTTAGAGGTATGTGCACTCACCTGTGAGCCGTCCAGCCTGGGTTTGAATCCCAACCGAGCTATAAACGGCCATCCCAGTGTTTCAATGTATGTGCCATCCTTCAGATGGCTGGTCTCCTTCGAGAAGAATAGGTGAGCTATCTTTGGCACCATGAACAAGTCACAAATTCTAACCAAAATCAACTCTTCAACATCAGGCCTGGCCAGCCAGTTGGTGAAAGACAGGTTAAAATTTTCCTGGGCCCAGTGACCCCACAAGAAGCTGGGAATAACTGGGCGGCAGTGCTCTCTGGATCTCGGGGAAGGAATTTGTACTTAGTTCAGGGTGCCGGCGATAGCTCGCATACTCTTCTCGAAGAACACCTTGGGATCTTTAACGTGCCCTAACTAATGCCAGCATATGTGACGCCCACTTTAACGTCCATCACAGGGACAGCACGCACATTGATGAATGACCCTGCCTGTGAAACACCAGGGTGACAGTTTATATATGGGTCAGGATTCAAACCCAGGTGAGTGTGCGTACCTCCAGGCCCTCCAGCCAGTCGTATTACAAGTCGATTATTGTCCTCACGGGATGAAAAAAAATCCACCTTTAGAAACAGAGTCCAATTAGAAATTTGAGGTTCTCACAGCACCTCTTTTGGAATTAGTGGTGAATCAGAATTTACAGGAAATTACAAGGTTTAGAGAATTTTATGAAAAATGGGGGATTACTTGAGATGGTGGTGCACTACCTGTTTGAAGCGATGGAGGGAAGAGTGGGATAGCATGGCCTCTGGAATGCAGTTCCACATATGCGAGAAGTGAGGAACAGGAGTCGAGAGGTGTGCGGAAAGACTTTGTTAGTGCGGGATAAAGGGGGGGGGGGGAAGGGAGGGATAGGTGGGGGTCACTGGAGGAGCTGGGGAGGGTCAGAGGGATGAGATAGGAGAGGGAGAGTCTTGTACAGCAGACATTTTGTCCACGCACTGTTCTCTCATCAAGGCTTAGTGTATTTGCGAACACTGAAACACATCTCTTGTGTAAATTTCACTTTGGAAAAACGAGTGTAAATTGTACCTGGGACGTGATGTGAGCAGGTGTTTCGCACCAAGCTGCAGCGGATCCGAGTCCGGGATGCATTTCTGAAGAGCCGAGGCCTTGCCAACTACGACCCTGCACATCCACCCAGCGTCTCTCTGGAGCGTTTCGCTGCCCTACCTGACGAGGCCTTTTGCCAGGAAATCGTGGGGGCAACTGTGCAGGAGTTTTTGGCCTTTCAGAAGACTATATGATTTTATCGGACAGGTCTGTCAGGTGTATTTACTTTGAAGAGCGGTGGGACAGGAGTGCTTAACTATCTCTTGGAGATTAAACATTTTGCTCCATCTGAGGCATTCACACCAAAGTGTGACTGGCACAATGTTTCAGCAGGGATATTCAAGACTACCTTGCAGATGGGAAGTTTGGGATGTTGGAGCGGCCGTGCACGCTGGATACGTCTGAGGACGTCACTTCTCATTTAAATAATTTCTCCGTTGGGAGCCTGGGCTTCTCCAGACTCGGCCCCCTGGATAGGAGGCTTTGGAGTGTTTTCATAATCAATGGTGAATTTACAAACTCTTCATGACCAACCTCGTGGTGGAGATTGTACACCTCACCTGTTTGCACGACAAGGGCATCGGTATACCTTTTTGCATCACAACGGACTAGTCTTGCTGATGACAGGTATAACAATATTTGATCGAGGAATGCCAACCTCTGTGGGAAGATTGAAGCTCATGTTTCGGGCATCAACCCTTCAGCGCTCCATTTTGGTCCGATGAAGGATTAATGCCCGAAACGTCGGCTTTCTGCCTCCCACGGAGATTGGTACACCAATGTTCTGTTCATTTCATCCCTTACTTTTTTATACTAGTTGATGTGGAATGAAGGAATCTCTTCTTGTAAACGGTTTGTTAATCCAAGTCATGAACCATGTGCCTTGGGGTCATTAAAAACATTTAAGGCCTTATGGGATAAAAATGCACTGTAATGTAAAATTTCTACGAATAAATGCTGCTCGATGTGGTTTATTTGAAACTCGCGGACATGAATGTTAACGATAGACGATGCGACTTCTATATGATGGGAAGGCCATAGAACAATACAAATACCGTGAGGGAAGTGCCACCAACTGGAATGCCCTGACGTAATCAGGTTAACTCCATATGCATCACATAATTGCAGGGACCATCATTTGCTGGGGCCGCAGCTGTGCCACTGATGCAGTTGTTAGGAATTTGTAACTTGTTCATGATACACGAAGGAAACCGGGAACTTCACCGGCCAGCAAATGGGACGCCCAGTTTCACGTCCATCCGAGGGATGAATTTTGAATTATGAATCGTGCTGCCTGAGACCAGGATGGCAGTTTATAGCTTGGCCAAGACGAGTGCTTTTGAAAGTGCACTTTTGACTGGGCTCGATGGAGTTGAAGGAGTAAGTAAGTATTAAGGTTTTGAAAATGTACCCCACCCCGGGAGAGCGCATTCATGTATACTAGAATATAACATCCGTCTCTTCGCTGACGGAAATACCAATCTTTGCTGCGATGGCTAATCTATGGGGGAAGTAAAAAAAAAAAAGGATTCCTGGGAGATCCTGCTCTCCGTGCAGGGATAACCAACCGTTTTCACATGCGTACCCATTAAAAAAAAAAAATGGCTCACAAACATTCCTGGGAGTTACCCAAATCCACCGTAGTTGGATTTATTGAAATCCGTTAATCCATTCTCTAGTTATAACACGACAGGCAAACAAACAGACAGACATGGCTCCTTTTATAATATAGATGTAGCATTCTCCAGAAATAATTATTTCTTTAATTTATGTGTTGGGTGGACCTTTGCCCCTTGTCCTGAGGTTTGAAAGAGGAAAAGCGTCAAGAGGTTAGTCCGTGTGTGATGTCTCCCCATTTGCCACTTCCACTTTACCAAACCTCAATTCCACTTTACCATTCACCCCATCGGTCGGTATATTCTCATTATTCGGTCCATTTGAACAGTCATACTCCTCACTTGCTTATTCCCTCAACATTCCGACCATTCACCCTTTTATTCACTTATTTACCTGTCCGTCCATCCTTCCATTCCATGCTCACTTGAACTCCAAATCACCAGCAACCTCCGTCAGAACCTGTACGGGCGAGCGACTCCTTCACCATTAGACAATTGATCCTCCAGACAGGTCGAATTATCTTCTCACATTCTTCCTTCCCTGCACTCCATTCATCAAATGGCACAACGCTTCGCACCAGTGCGAAAGATGCCCGTGAAGTTTGCTCCCTCAAAGCTACACCCAGCGTGGCATGGATAAAGGCCAGGACTCGGCTCGGTTTGTGGCTCTTCGATGCACCAGAGACGCGAGAACATTTCGGACTACTGACTTACATTGCCTCCCAGAGCGGGGGTCGAGTTGAACTCGGCCTTGCCGGGGTACGAGGGGCAGGAGCGAGTCGTGCCGGGGCCTGAGGCAATTGGCCCACGAGCCAAGGGCGCGGTGAAATCCCTGAGGTAAAGGGCACCTCAACATACACTCACACCGCACGCTTCCTTCACTACACCGACACTCCACCGCCCAAACCTCCCTCTCGCAATGTCCCGCTTGGTTGCACGAAGTAAGCGAGTAGTCGAACCAATGCTCCGAACTGCCTCCTTCCGTTCCTCCCAGATGAATGATGGTGCCGTGTCATTTGCACAAGTAAGACGATGAGGGAAATACGTGTTATGGGTAATTCTGCTGTCTTTTACCTTTTGCATGCCTGTGTAAATAAAGATGACTGTTGCTTGTTTGTAATGTAAATAAGTGCTTGACAATTGCCTGCCTCTGTAAATATATAATTGTTACATTTCAAGTTTGTAGCCTGGTGTTGGCTTAGCGGTTAGGGTGCAGGCTTGGGATCCAAGAATCCTGAGTTCGAATCCCGGTCGATCGCTGAATTAACACCAGCGGGGTTGACTCAGCCTGTCATCCTTCCGAGGTCGGCAAATCGAGTACCAGCTTGCTGGGATGAATGATCACGGTGTGTACCCCGGTTTAGAATAGGTACACCTTATCCCTGCGCATCGTAAGAGCCGACTAAGGGTTGGCGTCAGGAAGGACACCAGGCCATAAAAACATTGCCTCAAACAGGGAACCATGAATGTCATGGGTCCCGCAAGGCTAACCCCCGCTCCGGTGGGGAAAAATGGCCTTAAAACGATCATTCATATTCATATATTTCAAGTTGGCCTCGGTTTTCCTTTCCTTCATTGGTCTGGCCCAGCGTGTACGTAGGGGATAGGCGGGAAGTTTTTGCCCTCCTGTTTCGCTTCGGTAGCGATTAGCCAACGCTGCAGCTAAGGTTCCGCTCGGCCGTAATAAGTAATTGGGCGCAGACCTTGGTTGAGGTGATTAGGTCACAATTAAGTAACACGACATAAAGCGAGAAGACCCTTGTAGACGTAATTATCCTAACCGGCATCCTTGGTTACTTAACCAGTCGGATCGTAGAGTTACCTGTGGCCTAGTGGTCTAGGAGTCGGTGGGTCCGAGTACGCACCTCATGAGCCCCCTGCTCCTGTGCCGATACCGTAACAGTGCTACAAATTTTAGACGCTGCAAGCAGAATTGTAATGCGGTAGTTGTGCACAAAGTTGCTCTCGAGATAGAAAATGGAAACAGACAGAAATCCTCCTTTATTTTATATATTAGCGGATACATAGTACCTGTCGAGGAGAGGTGACAGGATGGTACAAGATTTGATAAATAAAATAAGCCTGTGGATGAACGGAGACGATTCCGTGATGGTTGGGCTTGAAGTGGCGTCCACCAGTATCCCGTGACAAACAGAGAAAACTACTTATGACTGGGCCAAACTACTCGTGAGAAAAAATGTAGTAATCTGAAACAAAGTTAGATGCCATGAGCAGAAAGGTCGGATATTGTTAATTACGCCGACAAAATGTGGGGACCAGGCATGAAGCAGTTGGAGAGGAGGAGAGGAGACGGGAAACAGACCATCCTTTTTTCTTTTTTTTACATTTTCTACACAGACCGTCAGTGAAAATAAAATAAAGCATCAATTCCAACGGGAGTTGGAGGGGAAGTGCATGGTGAGGATGCGAGCGAGGAAGGAAAGTTTGCCCGTCATCATGGGATATTAATTATTTACAATTTCATCTCGCTTCCACGAGTCCGATTTTCATATTGAAACGCGCGAGCAGAAGGTGGGCAGCGAGCACCGTTACGGAGAACACATCAATAAATAAGAAAACGTTGCTTTAACAAGGAAAGCAAAAAAAAAATACTAAATTCAACAAAAGTGCAACATAATAAACCAGCTCGCAATAACCTCTCTCTCCTCAAACAAGTAATCCCAAATCGAAGCGGGTGTGTGCGTCAACCAAAAGGTGGAGCAGTTACATTCTCAATGCGGAGCCGCACGACATTGAACTTTTTGATCGCCGAGGGGTTTGAGGAGGATAGTTTCATTTAACAATCTGTTTGACAAAAACAGAATCGCGTTCCGAACGTGGCACGACCGATCGATATGGCGCGCGCCCGGCTCCACAACACGAATGTGCTAGGCCATCGTATATGACGGTGTACATCCAGACCGATCACGTGCGACGTCTACAGAGATGCTCTATACTCCATGTCCAAAATGTTGTCCTCACTTGTTTTTCGGTCAGGAGGATTTGTCTTCACCATGGTACGCCAGCGGTCCTTCAGATTCACGTTGGTCCGTCCCTTAAAGTTGTACGAAGCGAGGATCGTGGTCCAGTTTCCTTGGCCGTACGTCTCCACACCTAATTTCAGCCACGTCGATTCCTCCAATGTCCAAGGCTGCCACAACGGGAGAAAACGTGTGATAATCTCGATATTTAATATTCACAGGCCTGAGATGCTACATTTTGACTTGAGAAATGGAACGCTGCCTCACATCAAATGCAACGCTGACACAGTTATGGCCTTATGGAACTGGGGCAAGGGCTGTACCATGACTAATGGCGACTTGTGAAACGAGATTCAAGACGTTAAAAAGAAACAAGTTGTTGAAAAACCAGCGTGGTTTCCAGAACCGAAGCAAACGGAAACCATGCTGCTCATCCATTAGAAATGTACAAATACCATGCAGGTTGTTGAATTTTACATCATTCCACAAAATTGTCCATACCACTACAAGTCCCTGCCGTACAATGTCTGCTGTTAGTACAAATAAGAAGAAACGTCAAGGTTTCACGGCAAAATTGAAACTGAATGTTGACAAAAAAGTGGGCTGATTTCTGGAGAAGAAGAGGATGAGAGTGATGCCGATATGGATTGCGACCAACCAGGGGTGTGTTCAGTTACCAAGCAGCAAGCTAGCGCTTTAATCCAGCCGTTCACTATCAAAGGTTTCAAATGGAGTGCTTTCCTGAGTGCTTAAGACACTTGGCGAGCACTCTACTAGAAACTTGGTAATGGAATAAAACTCCATATTACTGACTCCGAGCTGCTTCAGCTGTTTCACAGCGACACACAAAACGAGGATTTTGAGCTTTGCAGAAGATGACTTACCGGTACCTCAAATAGCTTTGGAATTGGATATCTTCTTATATATAATGGAGCAAGTGTTTGTATGTCCGCTCTTCACCCATTGGTTGGACAGCTGACCTGAAGCCACCCACAATTGTAACCTGAAATACTTAACCTAAAGTACCCAGAGGACCCAAAATACCAGCCCACCCCCTCATCTCCCTGAGGACCCAAAAGACCCCGAACACCTAAAAGACCCAAAATATTGAAAGACCCCGAAGACACAAAAGACACAAAATATTGAAAAGACCCCAAAGACCCCCAAAAAAACCAAACACCAAAAAGATCCAAAACACCTAAAAGACCAAGAATACCCCCCCAAAAAACCCAAAGACTCCAAAAACTAGAGGTTCCAGGGAACCTGAACTCAACTGGTCTATATCAATATGGTTAGAATATGCATAATAGAACCACAAACTATATAGTTTATATGTGCTAAAAAATATATGACAAAAATTGATTTTTCAATACGGCCGCCCTGCCACACCCATTTTTGGGCGTGCAACGCCCAAATGCAATCCAAAACTAGTTTATGTCTTCAAAATGCTGCATAACAAGTTTCATCAAATTAAATCAATATTTGTGACTTTTAGAGCGTAGACGTCATTGTTTACAGATGACAAACGGATGACGGACACTGGGTGTCGACAAAAACTCAGCTGGACATAGTCCAGTTGAGTTAAAAACCACGAACACCGAAAAGACCCCGAAGACCCAAAAGACCGAAAATATTCCAGAGACCCCTTGGATGCGGTGATTGGGCCTTGGAGGCCCACAACGTTTTTTTTGTTGCAAAAACTGCTGTACAATTTTTTTTTGGAATGAGCCTCATTTTCACCGACTTTCATGTTGTTACACAAAATTCAGTGGCATAAAAAAAAATCATTCAGGCTCGTGGGAAAATCTTCATTCTTCACTTACAACACGAAAATCCTGCATGAATGCAGGCCTGGGGCCTTCGAGGCCCCGCATAAATGTTGTTGTACTACTGAATGAATGAATGAATGATCGTTTTAAGGCCATTATCCCCCGCTAAAGCGGGGGTTAGCCTTGTGGGCCCCATGACAATCATGGTTCCATGTTTGAGGCAATGTTTTTATGGCCGGATGCCCTTCCTGACGCCAACACTTGGTCGCCTCTTACGATGCGCAGGGATACGGTTTACCTATTCTAAATTGGGGTACACACCAGGGATTTTTGACAGGATTTGAAGGATTTTTGACAATGTTGTGGACATATACATTCCAAATAAAAGGATCAGTGAATCATATATTTTCAGCAACTACTCCTCCATGAGCCTCAACTTTTTAGAGAAAAAGAAGTTGAAGTTGAAAGAAGTTTTTTTTTTGCCAAAAAAAAAAAAAATTATTCATTACTTGTATGGGATTCTTTTCAGTGTGTACCCCGGTTTAGAATAGGTACACTGTATCCTGCGTGTCGTAGAGGCGACTAAAAGAGTTGGCGTCAGGAAGGGCATCCGGCCATAAAACATTGCTTCAAAAATGGAACCATGACAATTACAAATACAGAGATCTGGAATCTGGTGGTGAAAGAAGGCCGCATTCCAGTGTATTGGGAACTGAGTAACCTCGTCCCTCTATACAAGGGGAAAGGTGACCCTCTGGACTGTGGCTCGTATCGAGCGATAAAGTTATTGGAGCATGGAATGAAGGTATTGGAAAGGGTGTTGGAGAGAAGGATAAGGGAGAAATTGAAGATCGATGAAATGCAGTTTGGATTTATGCCAGGAAGAGGAACGGCAGGCACGCTTGTTATTGTAAGACAGTTGCAGGAGAAGTACATGGAGAAGAGGAAGAAGTTGTTTCTTGGGTTTGTTGATCTGGAGAAAGCATTCGATATGGTTCCACGCAAAGTAGTGACATGGGCATTGAGGAAGTTAGGAATGGAGGAATGGTTGATCAGAGTAGTGATGGCAATGTACGAGAGAGCGCGCACAGCTGTAAGGATGAAGGACGGGAACAGTGGTGAGTTTCAGGTGAAGGTGGGAGTGCATCAGGGGTCGGTACTAAGTCCACTACTATTTGTAGCTGTGATGGAGGTGCTGGCTCGAAATGTAAAGGAGGGTTTACCGTGGGAGTTGTTTTATGCAGATGATCTGATGTTGATTGTGGAAAGTATGGATGGACTTAAGGAGAAGATGAACAAGTGGAAGGAATGTATGGAGGCAAAAGGTCTGAACGTGAAAATCGGAAAGACGAAGGTGATGGCAAGTCGTAAAGCATGTGGTGAGGTGGAAAGAACTGGGAAGTGGCCGTGTGCTGTGTGCAGGAAGGGTGTCGGAGTGAACTCCATTCAATGTACAATGTGCGCTGAGTGGGTTCATCAAAAATGTAGTGGTCTGAGAGGGTCATTAACCAGTGTGGCAGCTACATTCAAGTGTAAAGTGTGCACAGAGGGAGCTGCAGATGGTGGAAATGTTGAGTTGCATCTTGGAGACGGCGTGAAGCTGGCAGGTGTGAAAACATTTTGCTACCTCGGAGACATGCTGAATGGAGAAGGTGGATCAGACTCGGCAACGGTTGCTCGAATGAGATGTGCATGGAAGAAGTTTCGGGAACTGAGTGATGTGCTGACGAGGAGGGGAGTGTCGTTGAAGCTGAAGGGAAAGGTGTCTGCTGCATGTGTGAGAAATGTTATGATTTATGGGAGCGAGACATGGGTAATGAACGTAGAGCAGCAACGAAGGCTGGAATGGGTGGAAATGCGAATGGTTCGGTGGATGTGCTGAGTATCGTTGAGAGAGAGGAAGACAAATGATGAATTGTGAAAGATGATGGGAATAGAGCCTGTGATGGATGCTGTGAAGGGAAACAGGTTGAGATGGTTTGGTCATGTGTTGAGGAAGGATGAAAGTGACTGGTTGAGAAGAGTGATGGAAATGAATGTAGAAAGAAGTAGAGGACGGGGAAGACCGAGAAAGACTTGGCTAAATGTGGTGGAAGAAGAAATGCGGGCAAGGGGGTTAACAAGGGGAGATGCAGAAAATAGGGCAAAATGGAGAAGATTGTCATGGGGCCCACAAGGCTAACCCCCGCTCTAGCAGGGAAAATGGCCTTAAAATGCCCTGTTGTTGTACTTGATGGGATTCTTCCAAATAATACGATCAATGATTCACATTTTCTGTGCAAATCTGAGCAAATTTCTGAGCAAAAGACCCAGAAGACTCAAAAGACCCAGAAGATCCCAAAAGACCCAGAGGATCCCAAAAGACCCAGAGGATCCCAAAAGACCCAGAGGATCCAAAAAACCCTCAAGACCCAAAATACCCCAGACACCCCAGAGACCCAAAACACCCCAGACACCCCAGACACCCCAGACACCCCAGACACCCAAAACACCCAAAACACCCCAGACACCCCAGACACCCAAAACACCCCAGACACCCAAAACAACCCAGACACCCAAAACACCCCAGACACCCAAAACACCCCAGACACCCCAGACACCCCAGACAGCCCAGACAGCCCAGACACCCAAAACACCCAAAACACCCCAGACACCCAAAACACCCCAGACACCCAAAACACCCCAGACACCCAAAACACCCCAGACACCCAAAACACCCCAGACACCCAAAACACCCCAGACACCCAAAACACCCCAGACACCCAAAACACCCCAGACACCCAAAACACCCCAGACACCCCAGACACCCCAGACACCCAAAACACCCCAGACACCCAAAACACCCCAGACACCCAAAACACCCCAGACACCCAAAACACCCCAGACACCCCAGACACCCCAGACACCCAAAACACCCCAGACACCCAAAACACCCCAGACACCCAAAACACCCCAGACACCCAAAACACCCCAGACACCCAAAACACCCCAGACACCCAAAACACCCCAGACACCCAAAACACCCAAAACACCCCAGACACCCAAAACACCCCAGACACCCAAGACACCCAAAACACCCCAGACACCCAAAACACCCCAGACACCCAAAACACCCAAAACACCCCAGACACCCAAAACACCCCAGACACCCAAAACACCCCAGACACCCAAAACACCCCAGACACCCAAAACACCCCAGACACCCAAAACACCCCAGACACCCAAAACACCCCAGACACCCAAAACACCCCAGACACCCAAAACACCCCAGACACCCAAAACACCCCAGACACCCAAAACACCCCAGACACCCAAAACACCCCAGACACCCAAAACATCCCAGACACCCAAAACACCCAAAACACCCCAGACACCCAAAACACCCCAGACACCCAAAACACCCCAGACACCCAAAACACCCCAGACACCCAAAACACCCCAGACACCCAAAACACCCCAGACACCCAAAACACCCCAGACACCCAAAACACCCCAGACACCCAAAACACCCCAGACACCCAAAACAACCCAGACACCCAAGACACCCAAAACACCCCAGACACCCCAGACACCCAAAACACCCCAGACACCCAAAACACCCCAGACACCCAAAACACCCCAGACACCCAAAACACCCCAGACACCCAAAACACCCCAGACACCCAAAACACCCCAGACACCCAAAACACCCCAGACACCCAAAACACCCCAGACACCCAAAACACCCCAGACACCCAAAACACCCCAGACACCCAAAACACCCCAGACACCCAAAACACCCCAGACACCCAAAACACCCCAGACACCCAAAACACCCCAGACACCCAAAACACCCCAGACACCCAAAACACCCCAGACACCCAAAACACCCCAGACACCCAAAACACCCCAGACACCCAAAACACCCCAGACACCCAAAACACCCCAGACACCCAAAACACCCCAGACACCCAAAACACCCAAAACACCCCAGACACCCAAAACACCCCAGACACCCAAAACACCCCAGACACCCAAAACACCCCAGACACCCAAAACACCCCAGACACCCAAAACACCCCAGACACCCAAAACACCCCAGACACCCAAAACACCCCAGACACCCAAAACACCCCAGACACCCAAAACACCCCAGACACCCAAAACACCCCAGACACCCAAAACACCCCAGACACCCAAAACACCCCAGACACCCAAAACACCCCAGACACCCAAAACACCCCAGACACCCAAAACACCCCAGACACCCAAAACACCCCAGACACCCAAAACACCCCAGACACCCAAAACACCCCAGACACCCAAAACACCCCAGACACCCAAAACACCCCAGACACCCAAAACACCCCAGACACCCAAAACACCCCAGACACCCAAAACACCCCAGACACCCAAAACACCCCAGACACCCAAAACACCCCAGACACCCAAAACACCCAAAACACCCCAGACACCCAAAACACCCCAGACACCCAAAACACCCCAGACACCCAAAACACCCCAGACACCCAAAACACCCCAGACACCCAAAACACCCCAGACACCCAAGACACCCAAAACATCCCAGACACCCAAAACACCCCAGACACCCAAAACACCCCAGACACCCAAAACACCCCAGACACCCAAAACACCCCAGACACCCCAGACACCCAAGACACCCAAAACACCCCAGACACCCAAAACACCCCAGACACCCAAAACACCCAAAACACCCCAGACACCCAAAACACCCCAGACACCCAAAACACCCCAGACACCCAAAACACCCCAGACACCCAAAACACCCCAGACACCCAAAACACCCCAGACACCCAAAACACCCCAGACACCCAAAACACCCCAGACACCCAAAACACCCCAGACACCCCAGACACCCAAAACACCCCAGACACCCAAAACACCCCAGACACCCAAAACACCCCAGACACCCAAAACACCCAAAACACCCAAAACACCCCAGACACCCAAAACACCCCAGACACCCAAAACACCCCAGACACCCCAGACACCCCAGACACCCAAAACACCCCAGACACCCCAGACACCCAAAACACCCAAAACACCCCAGACACCCCAGACACCCCAGACACCCAAAACACCCAAAACACCCAAAACACCCAAAACACCCCAGACACACAAAACACCCCAGACACCCAAAACACCCCAGACACCCAAAACACCCCAGACACCCAAAACACCCCAGACACCCAAAACACCCCAGACACCCAAAACACCCCAGACACCCAAAACACCCCAGACACCCAAAACACCCCAGACACCCAAAACACCCCAGACACCCAAAACACCCCAGACACCCAAAACACCCCAGACACCCAAAACACCCCAGACACCCAAAACACCCAAAACACCCCAGACACCCAAAACACCCCAGACACCCAAAACACCCCAGACACCCAAAACACCCCAGACACCCAAAACACCCCAGACACCCAAAACACCCCAGACACCCCAGACACCCCAGACACCCAAAACACCCCAGACACCCCAGACACCCAAGACACCCAAAACACCCAAAACACCCCAGACACCCAAAACACCCCAGACACCCAAAACACCCCAGACACCCAAAACACCCCAGACACCCAAACACCCCAGACACCCAAACACCCCAGACACCCAAACACCCCAGACACCCAAAACACCCCAGACACCCAAAACACCCCAGACACCCAAAACACCCCAGACACCCAAAACACCCCAGACACCCACAACACCCAAAAGACCCCAGACACACAAAAGACCCCAGACACACAAAAGACCCCAGACACACAAAAGACCCCAGACACACAAAAGACCCCAGACACACAAAAGACCCCAGACACACAAAAGACCCCAGACACACAAAAGACCCCAGACACCCAAAAGACCCCAGACACCCAAAAGACCCCAGACACCCAAAAGACCCCAGACACCCAAAAGACTCCAGACACCCAAAAGACCCCAGACACCCAAAAGACCCCAGACACCCAAAAGACCCCAGACACCTAAAATACCCAAAAGATCGATCCTTGAAGACCCAAAGACTGAAAAGACCCCAAAGACCAAAAATACTCCAAAGACTGAAAAAATGTTGTGTTTGTGTGCTTCCCCTTCTCTCCCCATCTTGTCTTCCGCTCCCTCTTTTTATATATTTTGTTTGTCTGGTTGATTTGTTTGTGAAGTAAATGTTAGCTCTTTCATGAGCCTCGATTCAGTATACAACAACAACAACAACAACAACAAAAAGAAAAAAGAAAAAAAAAGACCCCAAAGACCAAAAATACTCCAACGACTGAAAAGACCCCAAAGACTGAAAAGACCCCAAAGACTGAAAAGACCCCAAAGACCCAAAAGACCCTGAAAAGGGAACCCAAACAATTTTTTTTTCTGAAAAACCATTGGCTATCATTAATCTGTTTGACTCAAATCAGTCAAATAAATTGACTTCCGCTTCCGGTCCGGTATGAAGAGGACGCAGGCGTCACATGCTCGCCGCTTCTTCGACCGGGCCACTGTCAGTTGCTTGCTTTTTTGGTGGTCGTGCGGATTTTTTTTTTGGCCATTCAGTCTGCCCTCTGCATAGCCCCGGCTCTGCTCCCTGCTTCGCCTGCCCGGCTCCTTCGCCTGCTCGCTGTTTCCTCGGGCACGCTCTCGTGGGTTGTGACCATCGTAGCGGTTTGGTGGCGGTTTCCCGCCGTGATCTAGATTTGTAGCGGTGGCGGTCGATTGCCACTGCATTTGCCGCTTTGCTGTGATCAACCTTGGCCTCGTGATCGTCTCTTTGCTCCTGCCTGCCCCTGCCCTCTGCTTGGTCCCGGCTCTGCTCCTGGCTTCACCTACCTGGCTCCTTCGTTTCCTCGGGCCCGCTCCCGTGGGTTGGGACCATTGTTTCACCTCCTCAACCTTGGCCTCGTCTCGTCTCTCCGCTCCTGCCTGGCATGGCTCTGCGGTACTCCGCCGCAAGGCTCCTTCTACTCAATACCCGCTCCACCCCATCATGCATCTCTGCCATCAAATCAAATGGACTCCTCCGACGACCCAGGTACATTCACCGTGGCTCCGGTCGTAAGTTTGTATATTTGCAATCAGGTCACTCCATCCCCGTCCTCTGGTCGGCTCAGCGCACTCCCACTCATCGTCCCAGCGCACCTGGTCACAGCAACGAACACGATCGCACCTCCTGCCTACGAACCCTGGCTAAATCACCTGAATTCATCCCTGCTGTTCAAAACAACATCAAGCTCACCCTGTTCAACACCCGGTCCCTCAACAACAAATGCCTCATCCTGAACGAATACATCCTGGATAACAAACTGGACTTTCTCTGTCTCACCGAAACCTGGCAACAACCTCTGGACTACTACACACTCAACCTCACCACACCCAATGGATATTCCTACGTCAATAAACCACGCTCGGGGGGCCGAGGTGGTGGAATTGCCGTTATCCACCATCAAGACATCAGGACCAGCCTCATCCGCATCGCCTCATCCTCATCATTTGAACACCTGGCTTTTAAACTCTCTGGTCGCACGCAGTCAGTCATGGCTGTTGTCTACCGCCCTCCCAAACCACACCCATCATTCCTGTCTGACTTCTCCTACTTTCTGACCCAGCTATGTTCCCTCTCCCCCTCAATCCTCCTCCTTGGTGATTTCAATATCCACATGGACTCCACTGACTCCACAATAACCACTGACTTCACTGATTTACTCACCTGCTTTAACCTCACTCAACATGTCGACTTTCCTACCCATATCCGTGGTCACATTTTGGACCTTGTCTGCTCCACTGGATTAAATTTGCACCATCTCTCTGGCTCCGACCTCACCCTCTCTGACCACTTAGCTATCACTATGACCATCAACATCCCCACCCCAACACCAAGACATTATCGCACTATCACCTTCCGTCAGCTAAACGCTCTTTCACCTACCTCATTCTCATCCACCCTCTCTGAAAAAATGTCCACTTCTCCCTTCGTTGACCTCCACACCCCTTCCGACCTCACTGACTACTACAACCACACTCTCTCCTCCTGCCTTGACCAGCTTGCGCCTGTAAAAACCAAAACAGTTTCTTTCACCCATTCTGCTCCCTGGTTTACCCCTGAACTCCGCCTGATGAAAACTCGTGCTTGCCAACTTGAAAGACTCCGCAATAAAACAGGTCTCACAGTTCACTCCCAAGCCTACAAGGACCACCTACAACACTACAAAGATGCCCTCTCCCGCGCCCGCTCCGCCTACTACTCTCAAATTATCCACTCTGGCTCCGGAAACCCAAAAGCACTCTTCTCGACAATAAACAAACTCCTCCGCCCCCTGAACACCACCACCCAGTCATTCACAGTGGACAACTGCATCTCCTTCCTCTCTTTCTTCCAACGCAAAATTGACAACATCTACAACAGCTTGACCACCGCCGCACCCGCTCCCCCTCCAACCACCTGCCCCCCCTTGTCCTGCCATCCCCTGTCTCGGTTCTCCCCAATCTCCCCTACTGACCTCATAGGAATGAAAACTGCCACCTGCACTCTTGACCCCATCCCCTCCAGCTTTGTCAAGGCCCCCCTCCCTGCTCTCTCTCCACTTACCATTGCAACAATAAACTCCTCCCTGTCTACAGGCATCGTCCCACCTTCCCTCAAAATTGCTGCTGTTACCCCCATTCTAGAAAAACCTGGTCTAAACCCTGACACCCTAAACAACTTCAGACCCATCTCCAACCTACCCTTTCTGTCAAATGTTTTGGAACGCGCTGTAGCCACTCAACTCAAACATCACCTCTCTGCCAATAACCTGTATGAAACATTCCAATCCGGATTCCGCTCCAACCACAGTACTGAAACTGCTCTCCTCAAAATCACCAACGACCTTCTCCTCTCCTCTGACGCTGGCAACCTCAACATTCTCGTCCTCCTCGACCTCAGCGCTGCCTTTGACACCATCGATCACACCATCCTCCTCACCCGACTTGAATCCACCTTTGACGTTACTGGCACTGCCCTCTCTTGGATTAAATCATACCTCTCTGACAGACGCCAGTTCATCTCCATCAATAACTGCAAATTCCCCACTGCTCCCCTCCCCCAAGGTGTCCCCCAAGGTTCAGTTCTTGGCCCCCTCCTCTTCATCCTTTACCTGTCCCCCCTCGGTCACTTGATCCGCCGTCATGGTCTCCAATTCCACTGCTTCGCCGATGACATCCAGCTTTTCATCTCCACCAAGTCCGTCTCCACCGACACCCACTCTATCCTGACAAACTGCATCACTGAAATAAAATCCTGGCTTCAAATCAACTTCCTCAAGCTTAACTGTGATAAATCTGAAATAATCATCATTGGCCCAAAAACGCTCACAAAATCCACCCATAACTTTGCCCTCAACATCGACGGTATCCCAGTATCCACCTCCCCTCACATCCGGAATCTTGGCGTCATCTTTGACCAAACCCTCTCCTTCGACAAATACACTAAACAGATCACAAAGTCAGCCTTCTTTCACCTGAAAAACATTGCCCGTCTCCGCTCATCCCTCTCCTCCACGGCTGCAGAAACCCTCATCCACGCCTTCATCACCTCCCGTCTGGACTACTGCAATAGCCTCCTCTATGGTTCACCCTCAAAAATCACCAATAAACTCCAATACATTCAGCACTCCGCTGCCCGTCTACTCACCCATTCCCGGACCCGTGACAACATCACCCCCGTCCTTTACAAGCTTCACTGGCTCCCCATCCCCCAGAGAATCCAGTACAAAATCCTCCTCTTGACATACAAAGCCCTCCATAACCTGGCCCCATCCTACCTGGCTGACCTTCTCTCCAGACACACTCCCACCCGCAACCTCCGCTCTGCTGGTACCAACCTCCTGACCCCCCCCCCATCCGGACCAAATTCAGATCCTGGGGGGACAGGGCCTTCTCCATCGCTGCTCCCACCCTCTGGAACTCACTACCTCACACCATCAGAGACTCCTCCTCACTCACCACATTCAAAACATCACTAAAGACCCACCTGTTCAACACTGCATTCAACATTCAACCCACAGCATTTAACCCCTGACTATCTCTTCTCCTTCTCCCTCCTTTTGCTTTAAATATTTCCCTTTTGATTCTTGTCTTTTTGCAATTGTGGTTTTCATGTATTGTTATGCATTATATTTTCCACTCTGTCAAAGCGCCTTTGGGCTACTTGAAAAGCGCTATACAAAATAAATGAATTATTATTATTATTATTAATCACGGTCTAATTTGAAGGGAATTTTTTTTTTTTGCCAATCACAAAGTGCCGAAAAAATCCCAGACTGTTGATTTTCGAGTTTGCCAGTGACGTCACATTGTGAACTCACTGTGATCCTGCCAGCGACGGTACATAGAGAAATGGTGCAATGCGAGCTTGGATTCCGATACTGATTGGGGATGATGGAGGGGGGGAGGAGGGGCTGTGGGTATTGTTAGCTAGGGTGACGGTTGATAGGGGATTGTGAGGGGATGTTGGAGCAGAGTTGGTCTTATGTTGGTCTTACATGGACCAACTTCTATCCACTCATCCCAACTCTCTCTTCCTCATATGTGGTGACTTCAATTGTCATCATGCCACCTGGTTGGGTGTGGGTTCCTCTCTCACCAGTCATGGCACCTCAGCAAAGGACTTCTGTGACTCACTGGGATTGACACAATCTGTCAATTTCCCGACCCGGATCTCAGCCAATGGAGTATCTTCTCTTCTAGACTTGGTTATGACTAACTTCCCTGCTAATGTCTGCTGCTCTTCTTCTGCTCCAATCGGTTCTTCTGATCATGTGCTTGTCAAAGTGGACATCTCTCTGGCCATTCTCAGAGAGCCTCCTCAGCGTCGACGAGTCTGGCATTTCACTCAGGCCGACTGGGACGGTCTTCAAGCAGCCATCAATCGTCTGGATTGGTCTCCCATCTCCACTGCCTCTGACATCAATTCTTCCTGGGAATTCTTCCAAAGCAAACTGATCTCTCTCATGCACAGATTTATCCCATCTCGCCTTCAGTTGTCTTACCCTTCCTCCCGTCCATGGTACACTGAATCTTGTGGTGAGGCAGTTGCCCTGAAACAACTTGCCTTTGCCTCTTGGAAGGCTAATCCAACTGAAGGAAATCTCAGTTCCTTCCACCAAGCTCGGAACAAGTGTGTGTCTACCCTCAGGAGTGCCAGGAAGCACTATCTCTCCTCACTCAAGAATGAACTCTCAAACCTGTCTCCTTCCTCCAAATCCTGGTGGCGTCTGGTCAAATCCGTTTCTGGTGTTTGTTCCCCCTCCATCCCCTCCCTTACCTAAAATGGCCACACAGTTGACATCGCACGTGACAAAGCCGAATGCCTCAACTCTGTGTTTGCCTCAAAATCCTTAGTCCCAAACCCATCTCTCTCTGTTCCCACCTTTCCCAGTCGAACCAAACTGCTCCTGGACTCTGTGACCTTCTCTCCTGACAAGGTGGAGGAGTTTTTGTCAAACCTCGACTCTGATTCTGCAACTGGACCAGATGGCATCAGCCCACGGGTCCTAAAATCCTGCTCTGCCGCTCTATCTCACCCTCTCTCTGTTCTTTTCACCCTATCTTTTGCTCAAGGTCATCTGCCAGCATCCTGGAAATCAGCAAACATTACCGCTTTACACAAAAAAGGTGCAAAAACAGATCCTTGCAACTACAGACCAATCAGCCTGCTCCCAATTATCAGCAAAGTCATGGAATCCATCATTGCTTCGGATATGAAATCTTTCCTCTTCTCCAATGGCTTGATCTCTGATCATCAATTTGGTTTCAGACCAGGTCACTCTACTCTGGACATGCTGCTTCTGCTGTCTCAACAATGGATGGAGGTCCTCAATGCCAAACAGGAAATCAGAGCTGTCTCCCTTGACATATCACGTGCCTTCGATACGGTCTGGCACCCAGCTCTGCTCACCAAACTCTCCTCCTATGGTATCCATGGAAATCTCCATGCATGGCTTGCGGACTTCCTCTCTGGTCGTAGTCAACGTGTGGCCCTGAATGGATTTCTCTCATCTCCCCTTCCCGTTCAGGCTGGAGTTCCCCAAGGCAGTGTGCTGGGCCCTGTGCTTTTTCTGGTCTTCATCAATGATCTCTCCGACTCTCTGGAAAATCCTCTGTATCTCTTTGCTGATGACTCCACTCTCTGCCGCTCCATTCCTCTTCCCTCAGATCGGCAGTCTGCAGCCTCCTCACTCTCTGAAGACCTGGACAAAATCACAGACTGGTCAAACATGTGGAACATGTCTTTCAATCCTGACAAATCTCACACTCTTACTATGTCTCTCCGAAAAGATCGACTGGACAACCCTCCCATCTACTTTCTCAACAATCCTCTCCAAGAAGTTCTGTCGCTCAAGCTTTTGGGTCTCACCATCTGCCATGATCTTTCTTGGGAAAACCACATTTCCAAGCTGGCCTCCAAAGCCAGTCGCCGACTGGGCATCCTCCGTCGTGCGAAGTCCTTCCTAGGCACACCTGAGCTCCTCACCACATACAAGGCTTTCATCCGCAGCTCAATGGAATACTGTTCTCCCCTATGGGCTGGTGCTCCTGCCTCACACCTGGCTCGGCTTCACGCTGTTGAATCCAAAGCTTTCAGAATCATTGGAATCTCCCGCGATGAAGCTATCTCTGAGGGCCTTTCACTCACTCACCGCAGGCAGGTAGGTGGTCTTTCTGTCTTCTACCGACTCCTCTCCGGCCTTGCTCCCCCAGCTCTCTCTGTGCTCTGTCCCCCAAATATTCCTACAGGTCGCACAAGATCTGCCAGCCACCCTCTGATGGTTAAACTGCCGAAATCTCGGCTCTCTGCTCACCTTCACTCTTTCATTCCTCTTTTCTCCCGCCTCTGGAACAAACTCCCACACTCACTTCAATCACACTCCTCCCTCCAGGTCTTCAAAACAGCTGTTCACCACCATCTCTTATCTTCCCCCATCCAAAACCTTGATCTTTTCTACCCCCACTAATTCACCCCAGATCCACCTTGTTTGAAATTCCAACTTCTTTCCTGGAAGTCTTGGCAGTGTCCATATGTTTTATACCTCTCCCACCCCCCCCCCCCCCTTCCCATGCCTCCCCCCCAAAGCCCTCTCCCTCCCACAGTTCTCTCGATGTCTCCATGTCTCTCGGTCCCTGCTCTCAAATGTTGTGTTTGTGTCCTTCCCCCTCTCTCTCCATCTTGTCTACCGCTCCCGATGTTATTTGTTTTGTGTGTCTGTTTGTCTTTCTGTGTGATTAATGTTCGCTCTTTCACGAGCCTCGATCTTGTATTCAAAAAAAAAAAAAAAAAAAAAAAAAAGAGTAAGGGGTGTGGGGTGGCCGTGGGTATTGTTAGCTTGGGTGACGGTTGATAGGGATTGTGAGGGGGTGGTGGAGCAGGGTGAGGGGTGTGGGGTTGTCATGCGTATTGTTAGCTGGGGTGATGGTTGATAGTTTTTTTTCTGGAAAATTTGAGATGCCTCAAAAACCAAGACCACCTGAAGTTGAACAGAAATCAGCAAGAGCAATATTACCAAAGGAAATCAGCAAGAAATCCAAGTCAAAGCAGTTGCATTTTCAGCAGTCACGTACTGCTGAATGGACAAAGCAGTCACATACCTTTCTGAGAAGTTCCTTCTTTTTCGGTCTCGACAATCTCGGTCTCTGAACTATTTTAACCATTTCTGGGGATGATAAAAACAGGAAAAGCACTGATAAGTACAAACTCGTTCCTTTTATTCAGCTGCTCTTCCACAGCTATTGAACGCCTTTTACTCTCAAAAGCATGGCTGGTCTTGACGTAAACAATTGTTATGCCTCCATGGACAAAGTCGTCGGAGGCATTATGTTTTCAGGTTGTCCGTCCGTCCGTCCGTCCGTCCGTCCATCCGTCCATCCGTCCGTGATAGGTTTTCGTTAACACGATAACTTGAGAACAGCTGAAGGGATCTTAATCAAACGTGGTGCAGGTATGTATAATGAAGTAAAGATGAACTGATTAAATTTTGGGGTCAAGTGGTCAAAGGTCAGAGGTCAGAGGTCATGTGAGGTAATGTGATAACGAGAACAGCTGAATGGATTGTTAAAGAAAGCAGATAGGAGGGTTTGCCAGATGGCCCTTTCGGAGAGAGATAGTAAGGGTGTGAGATTTGTCAGGGTTGACAGAAATATGCCAAGTGGTGTTTGACCAGTTTGTGATGTTTTTTTCAAGGTCTGAAGAGAGGGAAGGGGCTGATGTTTTGCAGGCAGGGAGACAGGAGAGCTGCATGGGGTGGGAGAAGGAGAAAAAGAAACTGAGTAGGCCTTATGTATCGCCAAGGGTCTTATATGTTCTTCAAGGTCTTGAGGGTCTTCGGCGTTTTTTTTAAAGGGTCTTTGGGGCCTTAGAGGGGCTTAGCGGTCTGAAGCGTCTTTGGGTCCAAAGGGTCTTTGGGGGTATTTGGGGTTTTAAAGGGTCTCAAGGGTGTTCAGGGTCTTCAAGGGTCTTATCTCCCAAGCATGTAAAAAGTCTTCTCTCAAGCATGTAATCCAATCTCTCAAGCATGTAAAAAGCATATGAAGAGGCATCTTAGGGGTCTTCAAAGGCTGGGGTGGTTGATTAAAATACCCTTAAGACAATCCCCGGGTCAGACGTGGTATGTGTGCCAAATTTGGTGGTTGTCGGCCCAGCGGCCTTTGCAAAAAACGCGAACAAACAGACAGACACACATCCGATTATTTTTATTTATTAGAAAATAGTTAGATTTCAAATTCCTGCACTTCGGTTGAACTTCGGGCCGAGCTATTCAGTTTGTGAAACACGAGCCAAAGATATTCTCTGGGGGACCCCACAAGAAGGCAAGAAAATTAGGGTCAATAAAGCAGGAGTCTTAGTTGTAGTAGATTTAGAAAAAAAGACGGGGAAGCCGATTAGGTTTTGGCTGAGGTCGGGTTGCAGATACGGCTCATCCGTAGGATACAAAGTCTTACGCATAAAATTCACTATGTATTAAATAAAAAGACCAACATAAATGAATAATGGCGAACAAGACAATGAAGGGAAAAACAAGCATTACGCCTGGGTCCCCCATCGGTGAAGTGATGCGAGTTGACAAAGTGGAAGACGCAAGGCGGCCATCTTGGATTTTGACGTGCCGACCTAATTCTCAATAGCGTTCTTCCTTATGCGTAGATACACCCACACACCAGATTAGAAGTTAGTAGTTCGTTTATTTTTCAAGATATTTCGCTCACAAGGTTCAGACATATACAGTCACGTGAAAAAGTAAGTACACCCCATGTAAAGTTTTGACTTTTTCAACATATTTCAACATACAGCTATTTGATCTTCATTTCAACAATATTGACAGATAAAGGTGATATAATATAACAAATATCATTAAACATTTACATTTTGTAGTCCATTGTATAATTTAAATAAACATAAATGCAAATTTCGCATGTGGAAAAAGTAAGTACACCCTTGGCTCTAATAGGTGGTATTGCCCCCTTTGGCAGAAACAACCTCAAGTAGGCATTTCTTATAACTGTCTACCAATCTCTGACATCGACTGGGAGAAATGTTTGCCCACTCCTCCATGCAGAATTCTTTCAGGTGTGCGATGTTTGAGGGGTTTCTTGCACGCACAGCTCGTTTCAAATCCCCCCACAACATCTCGATGGGATTTAGATCCGTGCTTTGACTTGGCCATTCCAGAAACCTCCATTTCTTTCTTTTCAGCCATTCCTTCATGGATTTACTGGTATGTTTAGGGTCATTATCATGTTGCAAGGTCCACCTTCGGTTGAGCTTCAACTTTCCGACAGATGGCCTCACATTATCCTCAAGCACCCTCTGGTACAATGAAGAATTCATAGTGGATTCTGTGATGGTGAGCTGCGCAGGCGCTGATGCAGCAAAGCTGCCCCAAACCATAATATTTCCACCACCATGCTTTACAGTTGGTATCAGGTTCTTGTGGTCAAATGCTGTCTTTGGTTTTCGCCAAACATGTCTTCTGGTACTGTGGCCAAATAGCTCTACCTTTGACTCATCTGTCCAGAGCACATTGTTCCAGAAGTGCTGGTCTTTGCTTCGGTGTTCATTGGCAAACTTTAGTCTTGCCCTCATGTTCTTTCTGGACAGCAAAGGTTTCCTCCTGGCACACCTCCCATGTCGATCAAATTTGTGCAGCCTCTTTCTAATGGTAGACTCGTGCACTTTGACATCAACAGTGGCAAGAGCTACCTCTAGGTCTCGTGATGACATTTTGGGGTTCTTAGAGACTTCTTTCAGCATCTTGCGGTCTGCTCTCGGGCTGAACCTGCTGGGGCGGCCTGGCCTGAACAAGTTGGCAGTTGTTTGGAATCTTCTCCACCTGTCGATGATCTTCCGGACAGTCGAATGATTGATTTCATATTGTTTGGAGATCTTTTTAAATCCCTTCCCAGACTCGTAGGCATCTATAACCTTCTTTCTGAAGGCCTCAGAGAGCTCTTTTGATTTAGGCATGGTGACGCCACACACTTCAACAACAACAAAGAGCAAACCAAACGAAATGTCTGAGGTTTAAGACAGGTTCCTCCAAGATCCTCTCTAACGATGTTCTAATCATTTGCACCTGAGCTGGTGCACCTGATTCTAATTTTAGGTATTTGAAGTAGTGATAAATGTAGGGGTGTACTTACTTTTTCCACATGCGAAATTTGCATTTATGTTTATTTAAATTATACAATGGACTACAAAATGTAAATGTTTCATGATATTTGTTATATTATATCACCTTTATCTCTCAATATTGTTGAAATGAAGATCAAATAGCTGTGTGTTGAAATATGTTGAAAAAGTCAAAACTTTACATGGTACTTACTTTTTCACGTGACTGTATATGGTGGCGGCCATCTTCGATTTTGACGTGGCGACCCAATTTTCAATAGCGTTCTTCCTTATGCCTAGATACACCCACACACCAGATTAGAAGTTGGTACTTCGCTTATTTTTCAAGATATTCCGCTCACAAGGTTCAGACATACATGGCGTCAGACATACATGGCGGCGGCCATCTTGGATTTTGACGTGGGTTGCACCCACACACCAAATTAGAATTCGGTTATTCGCTTACAGACGCACGCACGCCCGCACGCGAAAGCCATAGTCCCCCTTTCGCTCCGCGGTGCGACGGGGGACAATAAAACGACGTCTCATGCAGCAAACAAGGAAGTACCTTTCCTCTTGTTTGGAGTAGGCTGTGCTTGGTCCTCTTCCTGCGCAGATGCATTTTCGTTACCATCACCGTTACCATCACCATTCCACTTCTTTGTAGGAGCTTTAAATAAAGTTTTTCGATGTCTGTACATGCAAATACGCACATGCACACAGCACAATGAGAGATAGCAGTACTGGGATTCAAATGCACGTCACCAATATGAAACCACAGGGCAAAACATAAATAATCAAAATAATTGTAACATTCACTCCTTTTGAGTTTGTCAGAAATTATGGGTCAAATCACACAGTCGGGTTTGATGGAGACGAGCTGAATTGCCCATCATTCCCTTAATAACACAGGTAAGCAGAAAGATCTAAGTGACTTCACAAAGCCAGGCACAGATGTTGGAGTTTGAACAGATGGAACACACTCGCGATGAAGTAGACAAAAGTGGCAATCAAAGGCGGTCTCTCCCAGATCGGCTAGCAAAATGATAAACCGAGGGAAGCAACACGAGCATCGACTGACAGGGATTGTAGAAATAACAAACAGTGTGAAGTCGCAAACATGAAAGTCAAACAAATGGCAACTATAAAGCATCTGAAAATGCAAATTCCATCCGCGCCCATTTGTATTCAGACATTTCTTCTACTTCCGTGTACTCAAAATAACGAAAACATAATGATTTTTTTTTTTAATACAAAATGAACATTGATTTTATGCCGCCTTGAGCTTTAGATATAAAGCTAGAACAACACTCTGACGTCACAACGTCGACCGATATGTGTCCGCCCACATTATTACATCATTATATATACTTGTAAAAAGTTTGATTTAAATCCATTCAGCTGTTCTCTAGTTTCACATTTTTACCTGACATGACCTCTGACCTCACCAAAATCACAAAATCACCTCACTCCTCACCTTTAATGCCAAAATATAATCAGTTCATCGTTGCATTAGAATATATACTTATACCAAGTTTGGTCAAAATCCCATCACAGGTTCACAAGTTAGAACAGTAACAGAATTTTTACTTAACATTACCTCTGACCTTTGACCTCTGGACAACAATATCTAATTAGTTAATCTTTTCATCATTATACACACCTGTACCAAGTTTGACTTGGATCCCTTCAGCCGTTCCGAAGTTATCACAGTAACAAAATAATTGCAACTTAACATGACCTCTGATCCTCTTGACCCCAAAATCGAATCAGTTTATCTTTGCATCATAATACACTAGTCACAATAAGTTAGGGATATTGGCAGGTTCTTTGGTGTGGTTGATTTTGTGTATTAATTATGTTGAAAAAAGTTGTTGGTCCTAATTCTATGGTTATTAATGTGTGAAAAAACACAGCATTCTTGATTTCAATACCATAACCCTTATAACCCCTATAAAAAAAAATAAACTCACTCCCACAATATCCCTAACTTATTGTGAGTAGTGTAAATAATTATACCAAGTTTGGTGAAAATCCCATGACTGGTTCACAAATTACTTTGTCATAACTCATCCACAACTTTTTGAAATATCATGCTACACAGTGCAATACATCGTTTTTCGCCCCGTCTCTCAATGGTGAAGAAAAGCATGGTGTTGGCTTAGCGGTTAGGGTGCCGGCTTGGGATCCGAGGATCCTGGGTTTGAATCCCGGTCAATCGCTGAATTAACACCAGGGGGGTCGACTCAGCCCGTCATCCTTCCGAGGTCGGCAAATTGAGTACCAGTTCACTGGTAATTCCCTGTGTGTCGCGAGGCGACTAACAGGGTTGGCGGCAGGAAGGGCATCCGGCCATAAAAAATAAAAATAAAACATCGCTTCAAAAAGGGGACCACGGTGCCCGAAAAATGCTAACCCCTGATCTGCGGGGAAAAATGGCCTCTAAAGGTGGTTCTTTTTTTCTTCTTCTCAATGGTGAAGAATCCTTAATGAACAAATTCTGCTATCCGGATCCAGATCCAGATCTTCGATAACATCGAATCAATTTCTTTTTTTGCCACACACCAAACCTGCCGACAAAATTGTTCCATAAACTTTTTAAATGTGCTATTATATCGTTTTTAGCCCAATCGCCCAATGGTAAAGAATCACTTGAACTCGTAATATGCATCGACCAGCATCCTTGACTATGTTGTGGAACGTCGAACCGAGGCCCTCACTTTTTCACCTTTGCTTTGAAAGTCGTTTTTTCTCTGCAACCGCTTGAGTGATGGAGACAAAAATTTCAACATAGGAGCACCTCACTATGGAGAAAGTTTTCACAAAGTTGCATGATAATTGGATGGAAAATTTGGCCATCATTAGAAAAAGTCTATTTTCTGTAGGCATGGGTTGCAATGTTTCACGTAGCAATAACCAGCCACAACCTCGGGCAAAAAAAAATTCGAGTACAGTATCCGGATCTTCACCAAAATCTAATCAATTCGTCCTCGTCACAGACCAAACTTGTCGACCACGTTTAGTCCAAATCTGTCCATAGATTTTTATGACATCCTGCTCTTAGTCAACAACCATGGGTGAATAAATAACCTCCGACAGCAGTGGTAATAAAAGGCCGACAGGATAACATCTTCAAAAAACAACAAAACAACAACACACACGCCTTGTTCATAAGTAATACAATGCCCACCTTGGCATTTTGGTGCACTTGGTAGATTTTTTTGTTCCTGAGGTGTGGGAACTCCGTGGTGAGGTTTTTGCAACTGGAGATGCCAGGGAGACAGAAGTGCTTTTCAACAAACCAGCTCTCGAGGATACACGAGATGAGGGCCCATATACTGGTGACAAGGAGGCCGAGGAACCAGAGTCTTCATTGTTCTGTTTAACACACGAGCCACAAATAAGGCGAGTCGATGACAATCTTGAAATGAAAGCAAGTTCCACCAACAACAGACTGCCATGCAAGGTTAGTCATCGGCACCTCTTTTTTTTTACGTCTAACAGTTGGATAAGGCATTCATTTGAAGGTCAATGGAGCATTGCTCTTATTGTGGCAAAGGGATCCAGCATCACACCTAATAGTCTTGGACAAGGTCGAGGTAAAGCTCTTGGCATTGCTAGTATAATCCATCAGTAGATGTGCCCTGCACAGCAGAGTGGAAACATCTTGTGTCTTGCCGGTTTAATTTAACTTCGTATCTCAACTCACACAGCCCGCCCTCTTCCCCAAATCCAACATTTCCAACACAACCAACAAATCTACTTTTATCCCCACCTGTGTCATGCGGCCTTTTTTCGTTTCAATAAATCCCACTCTTCCCTGCAATTCAATAACTGACTCATCCCTTGCGAAGATTTCTCTAACTTTGGCCATATTGGTTCATCTGAACATCCTTTGTTGGTCTGTTAACCTCCACTGACAGTTTGTTCACCTTCAGCCTCGTGTAATTTCACTATTCGCCAAGTTATCAGTATATAAACAAAGATGGAGGTTGTGTTGCTAAGTTCTACAAGACATTGTAGCGCGTTTATTGAGTGTGAGATTATGTGGGATTCAGTTCTCACAATCCAGCATCGATTCTTTCATTCACTAAATTTTCTTTTTTTTAGTCCCATCCCGAAGGGGATGCGAGAATATCGCAATGGACCCCCCTTGTTCAGCATGAGTGCCTGTACCACCTTAGGTTCCTGCCATCTGTAATTATTATTTATTTTTTACTATTCAGCATCAAAGTCTATCTCCCTCCGGGATTCTCCGTATGTGTTGTTGTTGTTGTTGCATAGCCCCGGACAGTTCTCTTGAACAAATCTGCGGCACGGAGACAGCCGATCAATCTCACAGGAGCGACCCAGAGATCCCCCACATCCAGGATGGTGTACCTAACCCCCCCCCCCTCCCCCCTCCCCTCACCTCCAAGTCACAAAGGCAGGACCATAGCAGAGTTATAGGGAGAGAGAGAGAGAGAGAGAGAGAGAGAGAGAGAGAGAGAGAGAGAGAGAGAAAGAGAGTGAGAGAAAGAGAGAAAGAAATAGAGAAAAAGAGAGAGGAGAGAGAGAGAAAAAAAAAGAGGAAAAAAAAGCGAGAGAGCGAGAAAGAGAGAGAAGACAAGATAGAAAGGGCCGGTTCATTCATAGGGACCGATTGGCACTCTGTCTGTGACCGCGCTTCCTTGACAAATCTGGGCAGCAGGGAAGAATGGGGGAGATTTATCCCCCGACTTGCGTTGGGAAGTACAACCACCGCAAAGGGGTGTCCCCGATAGTTGTTCTCCGTATATGTTGTCTTTTGCGGTGACCCCTTGTTTTTATTTCAAAAGAACACGTGTCTGCATCATTTCTGCATCTCGTGCTCGCCAATAGTCTCGACATTTCGGTGATCACCGAGGGGAAACCTAAATTAGGTCATCAACTGTTTGTGGAGACTGGCCGCGATACAAATCCCGTCGACACGGCAATATCAAAGCAATGTTCCATGTCCACTCCTTATGATCCCATTGGGTTAATTGCAAAAGCTGTAACCTATGCAAGTAACCCTGCTGGAGACCTTTACCTGTGAATGCACCTTTGGTGCAGAGAAATCAGAATCCCAGAGCTGCTGAAGCACCACTTGCATCTCATCACGTGAGCCACAGAACAGTGAAGCAAAGCTTCGCTCGATGTCCCCCCGTGTAAGGTAGGAAGCCATCGCCGTGCTGGTACATCAACATGAACATAAATTGTGGGAATGGTTGTGTTAGAATAAATTGTAGAAAAAAAGCCAAGAGAAAAGAAAGCAAAAAGAGAACAAAAATAAATCAATAAATAAATAAAAAGAGGTATTAAGTAAAAATTCACTAATACAAAACTGCCATTAATATTTGATCCGAAAACTGGCACAAGGAAGGAATTACGACGCCACATTTCATGGTGCATAAACAAATGGCCAAAGAATGAAAACAAAATGTTAATTTCATTAAATTCATGAATCCCCACCTGTAGAACCAACATCCCTGGGCTGTTCAGTCCCATTCTTCAAGACAACCGTTCACCACGACCTCAAAGGTCCCCTCCCCCTCCCCCCAACGATGCTCATGATCTCATCTACTCCAAATTACCCCAATCCCATGCACCCCCTTTTCCTGGTTAATGTGATTTCCCCACCCCCTCTCCCTCACCCTCACCCCTTTTTGTTCGTTAGTCGGTTGGTTTGTTCCTTTTCCGTTTCATCCCCGCTTTCCCCTTGCTCTTCTTGCTGCGTTTCATTCACCTTGTGTGGAGCTTGTTGGTATGTATCACCCAAATATCCTTCTCCCCCTCCCCTTGATCTCATTCTCACCAATACTCTGCTGTTGGTGTTTCGCCGTATCCAATTTGTTCCATTCCATTCTGCTCTAGCTCTTCCACGAGCCTCCACCATTTCTATAAATAAATAAATAAATAAAACAATCAATTATGTCAACGCAACTGGAAAAACAACCCGCCTTGAAATTAAATAAAATACCGATTTCCGCCCCTCCCCAGTTTTCCAAAACATACAATGATTCATGTCAGTAAACATACAGACTTGGCATTTAATATGGAATTTTTTTTTTTCTTAACTTGGGTTTACTTTCTGAACTCAGTATATCAATCTGGTGAGTTTATTTTACGCTTCGGTGATGTCTTTGTTGAAAGAACCATGTCACCGATTGTCTTTCGCAGCAAGAAGTCAATAACAGGATTATATCACAGGTGGCGTGACAAAATGTAAGGACAGGTACATTTGACGATTGGCTTCACAATCGGGTATATAAGGGTTGTTGCGTTCTGTATTAGTGGAAAACAACTGCTGCACGTCTACAAAAGTTATTGCCGCTTCCTCTGGAGATGGTCAGTCAACTTGACAATGCTGTTTGTCATGGAGTGGTGGCTTTACGAAATTCTGGCATGAAACAGCGTGCTATTGCTCGGCAGTATGGCATCACTCAAGGTCAGGTGTCAAAGATCCTGAAACGAAATGCTCAGAGGGGTGTCCCTACTCCAATACCGAGGCCAGGACGTCCACGCAGAACCACAAGGAGAGATGATCGCCAGCTGCACCGGTTAATCTGCAATGGCCGTACCAAGTCAGCTAATCGGCTTAGGGCAGAGTGGCAGCAACTGACAAATGTGCCTGTATCCAGAAGGCTAGTCAACCAACGACTGGTTCAAGCAGGCTATCGTGCCAGGCGTCCCCTGAGAAAGCCACGCCTGACCAGACAACACAGCCAGCGCCAATTGCAGTGGGCCAAAGAGCACCATCAATGGCAGCCAGGAAACTGGAATCACTTGACCTTCAGTGACGAGTCTAGATTTCTGGTCTATCGTAAAGATGGCCACGTCCGAGTGCGCAGACAAGTCCATGAAGCCCACAACGAAGATCGTATAGTGCCAAGAGTCCAAGTTGGAGGTGGTGGGGTGACCATTTGGGCTGCTTTTCATGCAGGGGGCAAAACTGACCTGGTTGTTCTGAATGGAAACCTGAACCAGTTCAAGTACAGGGTCATTCTGGAAGAAACATTGCTTCCATTTGCTCGGGCAGCCTTTCGAGGAAACTTTGTCTTCCAAGATGACAATGCACGGCCTCATCGTGCTCGCATGATCCAACACTTTCTTGCTGACCATGGTGTAGAGCATATGGAGTGGCCTGCCATGGCCCCGCATATGAATCCGATAGAGAACTTGTGGGCAGAATTAACACGTCAAATCGACAACTTGGACCAGCAGCCTACCTCTGTGCGTGAATTGCAGCAGACTATTGTCACTGCATGGCAAGCGATTCCTGTCCAAACCTTGGCAAATCTCGTGAACAGCATGCCTCGACGTGTACGTGCTCTCCTGAATGCTCGTGGGGGTTACACGAAGTACTGAACTGTAATTTTACTGTCCATAATCCCAGTCATAATTTAGCTTTTGTTGAAAAAAAATTTGGCTAATGTGCAAAATAAAGAGATAGTTCTGGAAAACGTACAGAAGTTTAACACAGTACTGTCCGTGAATTGAGTTCGATATCAGTTTACATCACTTTCAAGGATCAATTTATTTGCTTCGAAATGTCAAATGTGGTTTTTTTTCTTTTAACGGTCACATTAACAAAATCTAGAATAATTTCAACATAATTCCAATGAACTTTTGGTTTTAAGACATCTTGAAAAGTAAGTTCACCCCCACAAAAAAAATATTCCATATTAAATGAGAGAGACAGAGACAGAGACAGAGACAGAGAGAGAGAGAGAGAGAGACAGAGAGAGAGAGAGAGAGAGAGAGAGAGATGGATGGATGGATGCAATGCAATAAAATGAGGCACTAGGCAGCACTAAGAGGAAGCAGAGGTACCGTGAAAATCAAACACACAATGGTGCCCGATATGGGAGACAATCTGTCCTTACGAAATGTTATCCACAGTTCGGATGCAATTTGACATTTGGCAAGATGTCTCTTGTTCAATCAGCAGAACTTTCCTTGCAGACTGCAAAAGGGAAGACAAGAGAGATGCAGCAATTACAAATCCGCCATCGTGAACGGTCCGCCGTCGTGAACGGTCCGCCGTCGTGCACGGTCCTCAGTCGGTCCCGTCGTGCATGGTTGAGATAACATTATCAGAAAAATACCAGTTTACATGTAAAACTCTCACTCCAAAATTAACTCCAACTCAAGACTGGAAATGTAGTTAACTCAAAAGCAGTGTTTTTCCAATCCATGGAGAGAGCCATTTTGGATGTTTAATTCCACATAATAGATTCCTTATAACCTGTATGAAACACAGGACAAATTGGAGCATAAGCGACTTACAAGAAGCAGGAAGCCTTCATCCTCCTCAGACCTGACGAGAGGTTCAAGAAACTCCTGCATGGACTGCATGAAGACTGCAAAGCTGTATTTGGAGGCAAAGCGTGACGAGACCTCCCTCTTTTTGATCACGTCCAGAAGATCTTGAACAACCTTCTGGGTAATTCCAATGATGCAATTCAGTTCAACAAATCTACAGCAGAATGATCCAATTACAATAATCATCATCATAATCATGTACCGTGCCCTACGCAGAGCGTTCGTGCTGACGAAGTAGTTACTCGGCTACAATCCCAGTCGGATTGTCACTCTGATTCATGAAGTCAGGGCAGAAATTTGTAATCTGTTCACGGTACCGGCGATAGCTAGCCCACTCTTCACGAAAGAAGCAGTGAGATCTTTAACGTCCACCAATTAATGCCAACAGATGGGATGCCCAGTTTAACGTCCATCCGAAGAACGGCACACATTGATGAATCAGCCCGCCTGTGAAACACCAGGATGAGAGTTTATAGCTGGGTCGGGATTCAAACCTCGGCTAGACAGCTTCGATGTACCCAAACACAAACCTGGTGTTGGCCTAATGGTTATGGCGGCGGGCTTGGGATCCCAAGGTCCTGAGTTTGAATCCTGTTCACCTGTTGAATTAATACCAGGCGGGCAGGATTTGCACTCTGGCCACCGTAAAAACACCTCATTCCGGAGCACACACAGTGGTGTGTGTCGGGATGGTGCTGAGGAGTCTTCCAAGGACACAGCGACGTACTGATCCAGCGTACGTTCCACACACACACACACACACACACACACACACACACACACACACACACACACACACACACACACACACACACACACACACACACACACACACACACACACACACACACACACACACACACACACACACACGTTGTTCTTGATAAGAATATTGGGATTTATCGTGGCAATTCCAGCAAAAGTCCCAAAAAAACCACCACGAAAAATAACATTTTTGCTGGAATTCCAGTGCACCTTAATATCGGAGTGGTATTCCGTTGACGCCAAACAGGGTACTCATGAAGATCAACTGAGATGCACACGCATTCCCCGTCATTCGGAGCATCGTGGAAATCAACCGAGATGGATTCTACATTTCGACGCAGCTGTAAACTTGTTAGAGCCGAGCCATGATGGAGCCGAGTGTTCAATTTTAACAAACTATCAGTAACATTCCTCCCCTGATTATCATTTCAACAATTTATTTCCAGGCCGTGCACGTGCTCATGGTTGGTGGGACACACAGTTCAATGTTAAACATGTGTGATTAAAAATTACCCAACTACTTCCTGATAATTTACATTCCACGTTGGAATAGTTGGTATGTTATAACTTATAAGTCATAACGATGAACATAGCTGGCACAACTAGGAAACAAAGATTCACAACTCGAAGGGTCACGCAAAATGTCTCACCGGCTTTTTTGACACGTTGCCATACTGTCGCTGGAACACCTCCGTGGCAACTTTAAACCTTCTCTTCATCAGGCACACGGCCACCGACTTCACATCAGCGGGAATGAGGCAGGGAGGGAAGAGCGAGGAAAATGGGGAGAAACGTGTTCATTATGGCAAAGTTACAACGTAGCTTACAGTGTTAAAAAGGTGAACAATAAATAAATAATACAAGCCAAGTTCCACAAGTGACTGGCTGTATGATCTTCCCCCCGCCCCCCCCCCTACCCCCCAATAATCGGTCACACTTTTTCTTCTTCATTAATATAGCATAGGTGGACAGCAACAAATTATAAACGGATCTCAACTTTGGTAAGCATTTGACGGCTTCAAGAGTAACCTCGTAGATGCTCTTCAAATCGCCCTTGATGGATCTCATTGGGCGATTTAGTACGATTCATCACAGTCGCACATTAGACTTCTTTAATCTACCATTTGTGGAAGATTTGACCACATCTTCCAGGGAGTGTCTTGCTTTGGTTTAAGGAAATCCACATCTTCTTTGGGAGAACACAATTCCTGGTTGTGGTTGCAATGGCGATGAGCAATTTTAGTGGCATGTTGGCATTTGATCATATCTTTCTTGGGCGGTCTCATCTTGGCTATATATGGAGGGACTTGACTGGGCCCAGAATGGCTTCCTGGATTTGAGTCGCATCATTGGTGGGAATGTGATGTCAGAGTTTATTGAAAGGCCAGGAATTTCCATGGCCATACCTAGGTGCATATGTGGTGCTGCTATGTCAGCCAAGACTCTGCTCTGCAGGGTCCCAGGAATCGGCTGCATTTCCACGTGTAGCTGGATGTCCACCACTTTTCCCGTGTGTGCGTCTGGGCCAGACCAAGATGCAACATTCTACCGTGGAGTAGCTGGGAAGCTGATATTTGGCCATGACAATGACCAAGTGATTTGGCTGTAAAGGGTATTTTTGATTTATTGATTAATTTATTCATTATTTAATTATTCGATTAATTCCCTAATTAATTAATTTTCAAAAAGTTACATATTCGGATGAAACGGTGGTGGTTTAGGTATTATATTAGCCAATTGAACAATAAATTAATTATTTTACAATTACTATTTATTTCAATTACCGAATTAATCAATAAATTATTGTACACCGCTCCCTCCCAATACCATCTCTATGTGCTGCACGACGGCATCACCGGGGGCCGATGGCGCCCCAGCAAAGCCGTGCACTGGAGGATATGTTATTTATTTATTTGGCATTGGGGTGGTGTACTTTGAATGTATCTCTACTTGTTTTATGTTTTTTCATGAGGTTCAAAATGATGGTGTCACCACAGAGGAATTTGCCTGGGTAGGGGACAATAAAGATTAATTATTATTATTAATATAACCTAGTATCCTTACCTGTTGGCGAATGAGCTCCTCATTTTTGTGGACGTTCATGTTGAGACCAAACCTCTTCACCATAACAACAACATTCATTGCTTCCTCTAGAGGGGTCAAAGCTTCCTCTCCAACCATCCTCTCTGATAAACACACCAAACAAAACAGACAACGCTGAAACTACTGACAGACTCAAAAATATTACATGGCCCTGAAGGGTTGTGGAACTTCCGAGAGTAAACGCTAGTTCGGAAAAATGTATTCAAACGCTCGAGGCATTCATATTTAGAGCAAGAAGCAGAGAGGAGAGCTCACATTTGATTTGTCCAGTTAAAATGCCTGGAAGTTCAAACATCTCAAGGAGTTTAATCTGACTGTGACAAAAATATATAAAATGGCCTTGAAGCCCCTGTCACACCTTGACGATTTAGCCAGCGTATGCCGACGTATCAAAATTGAGTGCTGGTGTGAGTCATACGCTGGCATACGTCGACAAATTTTGTGCATGCACGAAATTTGTCGACGAGCTCGGCGTACTACGACGTATGCCAGCGTGCTTCAGCGTGCTCTTAACGTAGCCAAATTTTTCATACGTCGGCATACGCTGGCTAAAACGTCAAGGTGTGACAGCGGCTTGAGCTTGCAAACGTCTTAGCGGTTTTTTTGTTGTTGTTGTTTGTACAAAACCATACTTTCTGCACTTTCCATCACAAACGAAGAGCGTCTGCACAATATTTCCAATCAAGAAAAGGGAGGAAAAGGATTACCAAGGTGTTCCGCTTCCGACAGGAGCAACATCAGTTCAGTGGCGCAGCATTTCTTCTCGGCAAACTCATTATCCAAAGGTCTTTGCGTTACAGCTAAACAGGGCAAGAGAGAAAATGGTTTTGCAACATCTTGCCGACTATTCTTGAATCAAGCGTATCCATCAACGACAATGACTCCAAATTTCCTGTGATGGTACTGTTTGTCTCGATTCAATGGCCAGGTGTATGAAGCGGCCATCAGTGACGGAGAGAAGAATCGATTATGGTTCAATGCACGTAACAGCATGCTCACAGGTAACATCACAGGCAAGGGACATGAGGTACATCTTTGGTTTCGGCAAATCAGCAGACAATAACGTAAGAATAGAATGAACATCCCCTGTGCTGCAGACTGCCGAATAGAATTCCCCCTGTGCTGTCTTTCCCTCGTGGTCCCCCTGTGCTGTCTTTACGTCGTGGTCCCCCTGTGCTGTCTTTCCGTCGTGGTCCCCCTGTGCTGTCTTTCCGTCGTGGTCCCCCTGTGCTGTCTTTCCCTCGTGGTCCCCCTGTGCTGTCTTTCCCTCGTGGTCCCCCTGTACTGTCTTTCCCTCGTGGTCCCCCCGGTGCTGTCTTTCCCTCGTGGTCCCCCTGTGCTGTCTTTCCCTCGTGGTCCCCCTGTGCTGTCTTTCCTTCGTGGTCCCCCTGTACTGTCTTTCCCTCGTGGTCCCCCTGTGCTGTCTTTCCCTCGCGGTTGTCAGCTCTTTCACGAGCCTCGATTCAGTATATACAAAAAAAACCAAAAAAAACATGCGACTCGTACTAAAACGTGCAATTCGGGGTCTGCCTGTTTATCGGTCTTTTTGACCACTATACGTTCGGTCGTTACGTATCCAATCACAACCAAACTTGACAGGAGGACTAAAGGCCACACCATGGAGGTTGTAGCGACTGCATTTGCCCCTCTCCCCAAGGGAGTTTTCCACATTGGGCAAAATAAATGTTAAGGTGTATATCAGTGTTAAGATAGCTAATCGAGGCATTTTTCCAAGACCACTACAAATAACACCAATGATAATAGCATAGTATTAATGTTATTAGAAAACCATATTAATACTAATAATATCCCCACCCCTCAAGGGGCTTTTACCTCTGCCACCAAAGATGGATGGAGGTTATGTTTTCACCCCTGTCTGTTTGTGAACGAGATATCTCAAAATGTTGTGAACGGATTCAGACGAAATTGGGCAGAGAGGTAGCGTATGTGACAAGGACGAAATGATTAGATTTTGGTGAAGATCCGGATCCGGCTACTATAATTTTTTATGTGATTCTTCACCATTGGGTGAAAGGGCCAAAAACTATACATAGCAGGATGTCTCAAAAAGTTATGGATGGGTTTGGATGAAACTTGGTGGACCAGTTGTGTGTGTGTGTGACAAGTACTAATCAATTTGATTTTGGTGAAGATCTGAATATGGATTCGGATATGATTATTATTTAATTTTTGGAGTGTTTCTTCACCATTGAGAGATCGGGTGAAAAGCGATACATAACATGATATATATATATATAAAGGTTGTGGACGAGTTATGACTAAACTTGGGGGACGAGTTGGTTTGGTGACAAGAACAAGCCGATTAGATTTTGGTTCAGGTCCGAATCCAGATCCGGCCTATCAGTGGGATACCACCCAACCCAAGTACCCAAGACCCAAGATACCCAAGTGGGTGGGTTGTTTTGTTAACAACTTTTTGAAATATCATGATTGGCCGGGTACCCATGATCCAACGGGTATCAAGTGGGTGGGTACCCATGATCCAACGGGTACCAAGTGGGTGGGTACCCATGATCATGGCATCATGGTTGGGAGAATTCACTTAGAAAATACAAAAATATAAAAATCTCGTATCTGGATTTGTACCTCCATCAAAATCTAATTAATTCGTCCTTGTCACACACCCAACCTGTCCACCAAATTTTTGCTGAATAACCGTACCTTTTTGAGACATCATGCTCACAGACAAACAGACAGACAAACAGGGGTGAAAACATGACCTCTATCCACCAGCGGTGGCGGAGATATAAAATAGTCTCGGTCTGTACTGGTGGAACCAGAGATTTCAGAACCCAAGTCCTTATTGTATGTGCAGTCGTTAAGTTGTATACAACCCAGATGGATGCACCGGGATGATCACAGGCAGGACCGGATTTAGGGGCAGGCAATCCAGGTGACTGCCAGGGCTGTCCCACTACCCCATCACCACTGCCGTCCCCTGCTACCCCATCACCACTGCCTTCCCCGGCTACCCCATCACCACTGCCTTCCCCCGCTACCCCATCACCACTGCCTTCCCTCGCTACCCCATCACCACTGCCTTCCCTCGCTACCCCATTACCACTGCCTTCCCCCGCTACCCCATGACCACTGCCTTCCCCGCTACCCCATCACCACTGCCTTCCCCCGCTACCCCATCACCACTGCCTTCCCTCGCTACCCCACCACCACTGCCTTCCCTCGCTACCCCACCACCACTGCCTTCCCCCGCTACCCCATCACCACTGCTTTCCCCCGCTACCCCACCACCACTGCCTTCCCCCGCTACCCCATCACCACTGCCTTCCCCCGCTACCCCATCACCACTGCCTTCCCCCACTACCCCATCACCACTGCCTTCCCCCGCTACCCCATCACCACTGCCTTCCCCTGCCTGATCACAGGAATAAACCTACCATGATGTAACGTGACGTGCACCATGATGCAACGTGACGTGCACCATGATGCAACGTGACGTGCACCATGATGCAACGTGACGTGCACCATGATGCAACGTGACGTGCACCATGATGCAACGTGACGTGCACCATGATGCAACGTGACGTGCACCATGATGCAACGTGACGTGCACCATGATGCAACGTGACGTGCACCATGATGCAACGTGACGTGCACCATGATGCAACGTGACGTGCACCATGATGCAACGTGACGTGCACCATGATGCAACGTGACGTGCACCATGATGTAACGTGACGTGCACCATGATGCAACGTGACGTGCACCATGATGCAACGTGACGTGCACCATGATGCAACGTGACGTGCACCATGATGTAACGTGACGTGCACCATGATGCAACGTGACGTGCACCATGATGCAACGTGACGTGAAGAAGAAGAAGCAGACGCACAATTGTCGTTCTTACACCTCCTCTCCACTCAAAACCAAAAACACAAGTAACTCAAACAAGAACAGTACATTCAAATAACCGTTAATCAGCAGCATTTGCTCATCAATAATAACAATAGCGACAATTGCTTTGCAATACATGTGCACGGACGGCCAACTTATACTTATAGTCTCCTCAGGTAAATTAAAACCGGTGGGAGACAAAAAATAACACGAATAAAAATCACGAACGACGGTTTAAAAGCGGGAACGCGGTGTCGGTATAAACGCTTCGTTACCGTGAAAAAGGCCCCGCAAGTCGCGAACGTACGCGAAGGCTCCGCAGTAAAAGGCGTTCTTGATCAACTGAAAGATGAAATCCACGACCCATTCATTCACCTTCTTCTCCAGCAGCTGCAACGAGCCCGTGGAGTCCTCGCATTCCTCCGAATTACCTGAGGAATCCTCACTCGTCCGGCCTAACCGCCGATTATTCAACAAACACTCACGATTTGAATCGGAACGACTCGGTGACGAAACGTCCACCATGTTCGCAAAGTTGTTGTTATCGTAAAATTTTTCGTTGCACCGACCAAACGTCATTCGCAACGGCTGCAAATTAAAAATGCGGGGCGGGGCTTCACCAGGATCAGTTCGTCGTGATTGGTTGTAAAGGATTGACGTCACACAAACGATGATTGGTTCTCGGTTACACTCGGCGTGACGTCACTTCCGTAGAAACGAGTGGCCAAAATGAGGCGGTGACGCGTTCCGTTAGCAAGCTGCTCGCTTACCGCTCGCCAAGCCGCTTGGTTGATGTTAAACGCTCCAACGGAACGGAGTGCTCGGCACCGCTTAACAACAACAATAACAACAATATCGTGGTGTATACTCGAACAATGCTGCCCGAGCCGTCGTTTACAATATTGCTTATGGCTGCTGGTTGCATCATTTTCTGGGAGCGTAGCTGTGCCACTGATGCAGTGCCCCCTGTTCAAGGGGTACTCATTTTGCCGACCTCGGAAGGATGAATTTTAATTTTGACAACTTATTAGTAATACACAAATATACACAAGGAAACCTGTCGTAGGAGGTCATTCGGGCCATCATGCCTGCGCCACATCAACGCCAGACAAACTTTATCCATCAAAACGACGCAATCTGATTGGAGGAACGAGGAGGAATGTGGATGGGACGATGTGGCACACCCAGTGAGATCCAGTGGAAAAATTAAAATGGGGTATTTTTTTTTTTGGTATACAGAATCAAAGCTCCTGGAAGAGCTAAAATTATATTATTTCAATAAAAACATTTAAATAAATAAATAAATATTAATTATTTAAATAAATAAAAAAGCAATTTTTTTTTTCGTTTTATTGCTTTTCCGTGGGGGGTGGGTGGGAGTGGTCGAAGGCGGTTCTTGGGTGACTTTTCAACCACTCACCACCCCTCGACGAGACCCCCACAGACACGACACTCCACATAGATACACACAATCACCCATCATGCTCAAGCAAGCTGAAAGTCCTGGCACCATCCCTTTATCCTTCCATCTCCAATACCTCCTTGTTCATATTTTATTCAATTTAAACTTATCTTCTGCTTCTCCTACCACAACCTTTGCAGGGAGACCATTCCATGCATTCTCTACTCTGACTGAAAGACCCCTGCCTCACTACCATCTTATACACACACATGGAAATTACACAGGAGGAAGCCATTCGGCCCATCATGCCTGTGCCACATCAATACCAGACTAATTTATATGAAAAAATAAATATGCAAAATGTTTTGTTTTGTATTTTTTTGTCGGTGTTTTTGTTGGGTATGCTTTTGTCTGTGCTCCGAGAGGAGTGACTTCCTCCCTGCTAGGCCGCTTACCTTCCCTCATCAAATCGCACACTCGTCGCAGTATTTTTGTTGTTGTTGTTTACAAGATCGAGGCTCATGTAAGAGCTAACATCAATCACAAAAAACAACAACAAACCATAAAAAACATACAAAAAAGGGAGCGGGAGACAAGATGGGGAGAGAGGGAAGCACACAAGTACAACAGCAGAGAACAGGGACAACGGAAGATCTGTGGGAGGGAGAGGGCTTGGGGGAAGGAGGCATGGGAAGGCGGGGGTTGTGGGAAAGTATGAAACACATGGACACTGCTGGAACTTCCAGGAAAGCAAAAAGTCGGTATTTCAAAAAAGAGTGGATTTGGAGTGAATTAAAGGGGGTAGAAGAGATCAAGGTTTTGGATGGGGGAAGATAAGAGATGGTGGTGAACAGCTGTTTTAAAGACCTGGAGGTAGGAGTGGGATTGAAGAGAGTGAGGGAGTTTGTTCCAGAGGCGGGAGAAAAGAGGAATGAAAGTGAAGGTGAATAGAGAGCTGAGATTTGGCAGTTTTACCATCAGAGGGTTGTTGGCAGATCTTGTGCAACCTGTAGGAATATTTGGGAGACAGAGCACAGATAGAGCTGGGGGAGCTAGGCCGGAGAGGAGTCGGTAGAAGACAGAAAGACCACCAACCTGCCTGCGGTGAGTGAGAGAAAGGCCCTCGGAGTTAGCTTAATCACGGGAGATTCCAATGATTCTGAAAGCTTTGGTTTCAACAGCGTGAAGATGAGCTAGGTGTGAGGCAGTAGCACCAGCCCAGAGGGGAGAACAGTATTCCATTGAGCTGCGAATGAAAGCCTTGTATGTGGTGAGGAGCTCAGGTGTGCCAAGGAAGGACCTCGCACGATGGAGGATGCCCAGTCGGCGACGGGCTTTGGAGGCCAGCTTGGAAATGCGGTTTTCCCAGGAAAGATCATGGCAGATAGTGAGACCCAAGAGCTTAGGTGACAGAACTTCTTGGAGAGGATTATTCAGAAAGTGGATGGGAGGGTTGTCCAGTCGGTCTTTTCGGAGAGACATAGTAAGAGTGTGAGATTTGTCAGGATTGAAAGACATGTTCCACTTGTTTGACCAGTCTGTGATTTTGTCCAGGTCTGCAGAGAGTGAGGAGACTGCAGACTGCCGATCTGAGATATGAGGAATGGAGCAGCAGATTATGGAGTCATCAGCAAAGAGATACAGAGGATTTTCAAGAGAGTCAGAGAGATCATTGATGAAGACCAGAAAAAGCACAGGGCCCAGAACACTGCCTTGAGGAACTCCAGCCTGAACATAAAGGGCAGATGAGAGAAACCCATTCAGGGCCATACGTTGACTATGACCAGAGAGGAAGTCCGCAAGCCATGCGTGGGGATTTCCATGGATACCATAGGAGGAGAGTTTGGTGAGCAGAGCGGGGTGCCAGACCGTATCGAAGGCACGTGATATGTCAAGAGAGTCAGCTCTGATTTCCTGTTTGGCATTGAAGACCTCCATCCATTGTTGAGACAGCAGAAGCAGCATGTCCAGAGTAGAGTGACCTGGTCTGAAACCAAATTGATGATCAGAGATCAAGCCATTGGAGAAGAGGAAAGATTTGATATCCAAAGCAATGATGGATTCCATGACTTTGCTGATAATTTGGAGAAGGCTGATTGGTCTGTAGTTGCAAGGATCTATTTTTGCACATTTTTTGTGTAAAGCGGTAATGTTGGCTGATTTCCAAGATGGAATCTTCCCTCTGGGCCATGCTCCATTCCAACATGCTGAATTCGTCCCCACTGTTAGTGGAAATAACGTGTTTGTCATGACTGGTTGTAAAGGATTGACGTCACCCAAACGATCATTGGTTCTGTCACTTCCCGTAGAAATGATGCAACAGCGGCCAAAAATGAGGTGCAGTGACGTGTTCCGTCAACAAGAACGATCCGTGTTGTGTTCATGCGTGAACCGCATTTCCGCGGTTAGTGGAAATGTTGGCTGTCATCCAAGCTGCACGGAATAGGATCTTATAGGAAGAATCTGTCAACTGGTCCTGGTCCTCATGTCTCATGCAGAATTTACAAATCAGTTCCATGCAAGTGCACGAACGAGGGAGTGCATCAGCGTTCCAATGCGCCATTCCGGCTCTATGGGCCAGATTGAAATTGTAGATCGCGAGAAGTAGTTACACAACAATCAGTTATGCTCAGCCAACTAATTAAGATCTGCTACGTGACTGCCAGCACAATATTCGCTCTTACTCCGCTTCATCGTATGGTAACACGACTCTGGGCGTGGGATCCCGCAGGAAGTTCTGGGAGCAGCTGTCTAACATAGTCTTTTAAGATGCGCCTCCCTCTCGGAGTTATCCGGAGTTGACGTTCATCACAATAACTTCATGCAAGCCAAACAGTCAGGATGACAAAACACTTTCTTTCTGACTCCTCTCCTAATTTTTACTCAATTACTTCATTAATCTTTTGTCCTCACTACTGCCTCTTGGTACGAGTATACCAAGAGTATACCAATACCAATACCACAACATTCTCTGGTTTTAACCATCAACATCCAACCATCTCAATTTTTATGCCTCTGCCCCCGAAGGTGGCCGGAGGCATTATGTTTTCGCGTTGTCTGTCCGTGAGTCCATCCGTACGGGCTAAACCTCGTTTTTCTCAGCAACCACATGTCCAATGGAGATAAAACTTTCAGGGTAGGAGTGACACTCATGCAGAATGTTTTTATAAGTGTGACGTCATAGGTCACGTGGTATGGCAGCCATCTTGGATTAAACGCAAATAATTAAAAAATATTTCTCGGAAAGTGCTGAATGGAAAAAAATTTAAACTTGGCACATTGTCAAGTACTCCCAATGGGGAACAAAGGCATGATAATATGACATCATAGAAGTGGTATACCAGCCAAAAATCGAATTCCTTATCCTAAAAATCTGAAATTGCATGCACATGATCTATGACACATTTGTATTGAAATATTAAACTTATGACATCATAGGTCACATGGTTTGGCAGCCATATTGGATTTAACCTAAAACCTCAAAAAAACATCTCCCAAACCACCAAATCGATGGACTCTAAACTTTACATGTGTCATTGACTCGGCATGACAATTAAAATATGACCACGAAAACATCATTGGTCACATGGTGTGGCAGCCATATTGGATTGAAGGAAAATATTAAATAATTATATCTCTGAAACCGCTTACCCTATCGATGCGAAATTTTTCAAATATCATCCAACACCATTGTTGCATACAATTTGAAAATAATGATGTCATAGGTCACGTGGTTTGGCAGCCATCTTGGATAGAAATATTAACCTTATCCGATCAACACGAAGCTTCACAAACGTGATCCCCTACCCATACATATGCAGAGTGTACATTTTTAAAGGTCATATGTCTTGTGGTGTGGCAGCTATATTAGCTTGAAAGCCGATATTTAAAAAAAATCCCTTCTCTGAAGCTGCTTCACCGATCGATGTGAAACCCATCAAGGCTGGTGAAAATGTGATACTTGAAAACAACTGAAGGGATTTAAATCAAACTTGTTTATTTTTAGGACAGTGAACGAGGGCATCTACCCATTGTGGGACTATGCGGAGGCATATTGGTGACACAGCCGCATTGCTCTAGTTTTTTATTAGTTCATGTTTCACTATCACATGCTTTGTGATTTGCAGGCAGGGCGTTACATCAATGAGTGTACGGTAGACCAGGTGGGTCATTAAGCTGGATATGAGTCAACCAGCATTGATTGCTGGTGACATTAGAGATCCCACAGCATCTCAAAAAGAATGGGCAATTATCCTCCTGTGGAAATGCCCCGCTGAGTAAAGCGGCACCATTGTTATAACTTTGCTGGTATCCAGAATATCCGGGGAGTGACGGCACTTCCCCCAAGCCCAGTGGCTGTGTTAAGTGTTTGTCTCAACAGTATGTCCATGTGTGTCATTGATAGTTATCTCCACAATTTGGGTATTAGACGGTGGAACAGAGTCCTCCCCAGGACTCGGAAGTATGCACCCCGCTTCGGTGAAGAATTGCAATTCATGGGCTAAGTTGGGAAGTTGTGTTGTTCTCAGAGTTTCGTTCCAAGGTCTTTTTTCAGGATCGTCACTGAGCCCCATACAGCCTCCAACTGTAGTGTGTTTGTGGTAATGTTCCCAGGGATGGTTTGGTGGATTTTTGTGAGGTTCTTCTTTATTATTCTCATTGCTCCAATTATCACTGGTCCAATTTTGGTGCTCTTCAGCTTCCAGGATCTTTTCACTTCATCCTTGAGTTCTTGGTATTTGGTAATTTTCTTTAATTCTGCATTATTTAGACCAAAATTGCAGAGTACTGATATCTCAATCAGCAATGCCCTCTTTTCCTTTTTGTTCCTGAGTACTATTATATGTCCAATTGTAGTGCTTTGTTTTCTATATTCATGTTGGATGGGATCATCAGGTCATACGTGAGCATTATATCCTTGTTTTCAACGGTTGCTTTTGGTTCATGTTTCCCTGAGTTTTGTAGAACTGGGATATTAAAATTTCTGCAGACGTGCCAGTGGATTACTCGACATACTTTGTTGTGCCTTTGGGTGTACAGCTGCTCTGACATGAGTTTTTTACATCCCGATAGGAGGTGACTTGTGCTTTCTGTTTCTACCTTGCAGAACCTACACATGTCTGATTGACTCAGTTCTGCCATTTTCTTAAATCCATTGGTGGAGTTTCCTCGATATTGGGCATTAATAATGATTCGTTCTCCGTCCCAGTTGAGCTGACCTCTTCTTATCCATTCCAGTGATCCTTCTTTGTCTATCCTCGATCTGTCCAACTCTTTTTTTTCTTGCTCTTTTGTCTTTCTCCCAGTTGTCATTATACATCTTCTGATATTTCATCTTGTATTTTTATTTTGTCTTTTTTTGCAATTGTTGAGGCTGTATTCGTTGCTGTTTTGGTTTGGTGCATGACATCTTCCAATTGCACCTGTTTGTGGAAGTTTATTGCAAGATGAGTGAGAGATACATTTTCTAGTTTGTTGTGTTCATGCTTGTACACAAATTGTATTCGGTAGTCTGTTAAGCTTTTCACATAGTCTGCTAATCCTACAGTAACCGCTCTGTGCACTTGAGTTCCATCAGACCGCCACCTCCTTTCTTTGGCAAGTATGTTCTTGGGATGCACTGATTCTTGTGGAATATTTTGTGAATATGAAGTTTCCTTGTTTTGATATCTAGTTAGCTCACCTGGAAAGAAGTTCAGGGGAGCTTATGCGATGGCGTGTCGTCAGTCAGTCCATCAGTAAACACTTGAAACCTCTTCTCCGAAACCGCTGATGGGATTGCGACCAAATTTGGCACAAATGATATTTGTTGTGTTGCGACTAAAGTTTGTTCACAGCATTAAAAAGAAAATGGGTTCTAAGGGGACCTACCGGGGGTCAAAGTGGATCCAGGTTTGACCCCCAAAAATAGGAATTTGCTTTTTTCTCTGAAACTATACACAATATTTCGATGAAACTTGACCACAACCATCATGACCCATGATGTACCCAAGTTTGTTCACTGCACTAAGAAAATCGAAGTTTAAGGGGGTTTACGTTCAATGCGTTCTACGCAGGTATTATTTGGCAATTGTTTTGCGCATTTTATATGACAAATTTGGTGGTCCTCTTCTACTCCAAGGTATTTGTAAGATGCTTCGTTATCTAGCTTATGTATTGTTGCATTTATGTCGATTTTTATGTTGTCTGTTTTTGTTGGTCTGCCTAGCACAAATGTGCACTTGGCACACTTATCTAGGCCAAATTCCATTTGTATGTCTTTGGAGTATTGTTTCACTAATTTCAGTTGTTCTGCCAATTTGTCATCGTTCGGTGCAAAGAGGTTTAAATAATCCATGTACGCAGATGCGTCACCTTTATTATTTCTTTGGACGTTCTTTTATTGGATGTTTGGGTGTATCCGTGTCCTTGCTCATTAATGAGGTTACTTAGTGGGTCCAAGGCCAGGCAAAACAGAAGGGGTGAGGGAGGAAGTCTATCTCCTTGGAAGATCCCACGTTGTATCTTTACTCCTGATATTTCAATATTTCCTTCTGAGTGCTGCAGGATGCGTGGTATTCCTTAGATCCATGGCTTTCTCAATCAGCTTGATTACCTGGAGATTTTTCTTGAACATTTTTTTTTTTTTTTTTTTTTGTATACTGAATCGAGGCTCGTCAAAGAGTTAACATTTATTTCACAAACAAATCAACCAGACAAACAAAATATATAAAAAGAGGGAGCGGAAGACAAGATGGGGAGAGAGGGGGAAACACACAAACACAACATTTGAGAGCAGGGAGAAGTGTGGGAGGGAGAGGGCTTGGGGGGAGGAGGCGTGGGAAGGGGTGGGGGGGGGGGGGGGGGGGGGAGAGGTATAAAACACAAGGGGACCGAAATTAGCGGGGGTAGAAAAGATCAAGGTTTTGGATGGGGGAGGATAAGAGATGGTGGTGAACAGCTGTTTTAAAGACCTGGAGGGTGGAGTGGGATTGAAGAGAGTGAGGGAGTTTGTTCCAGAGGTGGGAGAAAAGAGGAATGAAGGAGTGAAGGTGAGCAGAAAGTCTTGATTTTGGCAGTTTAACCACAAGAGGGTTGCAGGCAGATCTTGTGCGACCTATAGGAATATTTGGGGGACAGAGCCCAGAGAGAGCTGGGGGGGGGCAAGGCCAGAGAGGAGTCGGTAGAAGACGGAAAGACCACCAACCTACCTGCCTGCGGTGAGTGAGTGAAAGGCCCTTGGAGTTAGCTTCATCGCGGGAGATTCCAATGATTCTGAACACTTTGGTTTCAACAGCGTGAAGACGAGCTAGGTGTGAGGCAGGAGCACCAGACCAGAGGGGAGAGCAGTATTCCATAGAGCTGCGGATGAAAGCCTTGTAAGTGGTGAGGAGCTCAGGTGTACCAAGGAAGGACTTCGCAAGATGGAGGATGCCCAGTCGGCGACTGGCTTTGGAGGCCAGATTTGAAATGTGGTTTTCCCAGGAAAGATTTTGGCAGTTTAACCACAAGAGGGTTGCAGGCAGATCTTGTGCGACCTGTAGGAATATTTGGGAGACAGAGCCCAGAGAGAGCTGGGGGGGCAAGGCCAGAGAGGAGTCGGTAGAAGACGGAAAGACCACCAACCTGCCTGCGGTGAGTGAGTGAAAGGCCCTTGGAGTTAGCTTCATCGCGGGAGATTCCAATGATTCTGAACACTTTGGTTTCAACAGCGTGAAGACGAGCTAGGTGTGAGGCAGGAGCACCAGACCAGAGGGGAGAGCAGTATTCCATAGAGCTGCGGATGAAAGCCTTGTAAGTGGTGAGGAGCTCAGGTGTACCAAGGAAGGACTTCGCACGATGGAGGATGCCCAGTCGGCGACTGGCTTTGGAGGCCAGATTTGAAATGTGGTTTTCCCAGGAAAGATTTTGGCAGTTTAACCACAAGAGGGTTGCAGGCAGATCTTATGCGACCTGTAGGAATATTTGGGAGACAGAGCCCAGAGAGAGCTGGGGGGGCAAGGCCAGAGAGGAGTCGGTAGAAGACGGAAAGACCACCAACCTGCCTGCGGTGAGTGAGTGAAAGGCCCTTGGAGTTAGCTTCATCGCGGGAGATTCCAATGATTCTGAACGCTTTGGTTTCAACAGCGTGAAGACGAGCTAGGTGTGAGGCAGGAGCACCAGACCACAGGGGAGAGCAGTATTCCATAGAGCTGCGGATGAAAGCCTTGTAAGTGGTGAGGAGCTCAGGTGTACCAAGGAAGGACTTCGCACGACGGAGGATGCCCAGTCGGCGACTGGCTTTGGAGGCCAGATTTGAAATGTGGTTTTCCCAGGAAAGATTTTGGCAGTTTAACCACAAGAGGGTTGCAGGCAGATCTTGTGCGACCTGTAGGAATATTTGGGGGACAGAGCCCAGAGAGAGCTGGGGGGGCAAGGCCAGAGAGGAGTCGGTAGAAGACGGAAAGACCACCAACTTGCCTGCCTAGTGAGACCCAAAAGATTGAGTGACAGAACTTCTTGGAGAGGAGTATTCAGAAAGTGGATGGGAGGGTTGTCCAGTCGGTCTTTTCGGAGAGACATCGTAAGAGTGTGAGATTTGTCAGGATTGAAAGACATGTTCCATTTGTTTGCCCAGTCTGTGATTTTGTCCAGGTCTGCAGAGAGTGAGGAGGCTGCAGACTGCCGATCTGAGGGATGAGGAATAGAGCGACAAAGAGTAGAGTCGTCAGCAAAGAGATAGAGAGGATTTTCAAGAGAGTCAGAGAGATCATTGATGAAGACCAGAAAAAGCACAGGGCCCAGAACACTGCCTTGGGGAACTCCAGCCTGAACAGGAAGAGGAGATGAGAGAAACCCATTCAGGGCCACACGTTGACTACGACCAGAGAGGAAGTCCGCCAGCCATGCGTGGAGATTTCCATGGATACCAAAGGAGGAGAGTTTGGTGAGCAGAGCGGGGTGCCAGACCGTATCGAAGGCACGTGATATGTCAAGGGAGACAGCTCTAATTTCCTGTTTGGCGTTGAGGACCTCCATCCATTGTTGAGAAAACAGAAGCAGCATGTCCAGAGTAGAGTGACCTGGTCTGAAACCAAATTGATGGTCAGAGATCAAGCCATTGGAGAAGAGGAAAGATTTCATATCTGAAGCAATGATGGATTCCATGACTTTGCTGATAATTTGGAGAAGGCTGATTGGTCTGTAGTTGCTAGGATCTGTTTTTGCACCTTTTTTGTGCAAAGCGGTGATGTTGGCTGATTTCTAAGCAGATGGCAGATGACCTTGAGCAAAAGAGAGGGTGAAGAGAACAGAAAGAGGGAGTGAAAGAGCGGAAGAACATGATTTTAGGACCCGTGGGCTGATGCCTTCAGGACCAGTTGCAGAATCAGAGTCGAGGGTTGACAGAAACTTTTCCGCCTTGTCAGGAGGAAAGTACACAGAGTCCAGGAGCAGCTGGGTACGACTGGGTACGGTGGGTATAGAGAGGGATGTGTTTGGGACAAGATTTAGAGGCAAACACAGAGTTGAGGCATTCAGCTTTTTCACGTGCGGAGTCAGCCGTTAAGCCGTTTGAGGTGAAGGAGGGGATGGAGGGGGAACAAACACCAGAAAGAGATTTGACCAGACGCCACCAGGATTTGGAAGTGGGAGACAGATAAGAGAGTTCGGTCTTGAGAACAGTGAGATATTGTTTCCTGGCTCTCCTGAGGGTGGACACACACTTGTTTCGGGCTTTGTGAAAGGAAATGAGATTTCCTTCCGTTGGATTTGTTTTCCAGGAGACGAAAGCAAGTTGTTTCTGGGCAACAGCCTCACCACAAGATTCCGTGTACCATGTATGGGAGGAAGGGTATGACAACTGAAGACGAGATGGGATAAATCTGTGCATGAGAGAGAGCAATTTACTTTGAAAGAATTCCCAGGCTGAGTTGATGTCAGAGGCGGGAGAGATGGGAGACCTGTCCAGATGATTGATGGCTGCTTGAAGACCATGCCAGTTGGCCTGAGTGAAATGCCAGACTCGTCGACGCTGAGGAGGCTCTCTGAGAATGGTCAGAGAGATGTCCACTTTAACAAGCACATGATCAGATGAGCCGATTGGAGCAGAAGAAGAGCAGCAGACATTTTCAGGGAAGTTAGTCATAACCAAGTCCAGAAGAAAAGATGCTCCGTTGACTGAGATCCGGGTCGGGAAATTGACAGATTGTGTCAGTCCCAGTGAGTCGCAGAAGTCCTTTGCTGAAGAGCCATAGCTGGTGAGAGAGGTACCCACACCCAGCCAACTGGCATGGTGACAATTGAAATCACCACATATGAGGAAGAGAGAGTTGGGATGGGTAGATAGAAGTTGGTCCATATTATCAGACAGCGAGATGTAGATGGAGTCATCACTGTTTGGTGGACGGTACAACACACATGTGAACAAAAGGTGGGAGCGAAGGGGAAGCCATAGCCAAAGGTATTCCTGGGGGTGAGGTGGAGAGAGGGCAGTGGAGGCCGAGTGAGGAAGAGAGTTTTTTTTATAAAGACAGCAACCCCACCTCCAGGACGAGGCTCAGGTCTATCATACCGGAGGAGGGAGTAACCTGGGAGAGATACCAAGGCATCAGAGACATCATGAAGGAGGAAAGTTTCTGTTAAGCAGATCACATCTGGTTTGTCAGAAGCAACCCGTATGGAGAGATCAGTCAAGTTTGAGCGAGGCCCCGGATGTTTGAGGTCCATACCGTTAATGAAGAGGAAGGGGGAGCATCGGATACAGAACAGGGGGGGGAGGGGTAGGGTAAGATGTGGAAGAGGAGGAAGTGGTAGGGAGAGCTGTTGATAGTGTGTCAGAGATTTCAGAGATTTCAGAATAGCTTGGAGAAAGGGAAGAATGGGGTGGACAAAAGGTTTGATGGAGATTGGGTGAGGCACAGTGAGGTGTTATTTGAAGAGGGGGTAGAGCGAGGCAGAAGGTTGGGGGAGATGAAGGTGAAAGTTGGAAGGGGGAAGAAGCAGGGAGGATGCTTTGAGGAGGAGGGGTGAGAGGGGAGTCTAGGAGGGGAGGAGCGAGGCAGAGTCTCGGAGGGGAGGGGTGTGGGGGGAGTTTAGGAGGGAGGGGAGGGAAGGGGCAAGAGGGGAGATTTGAAAGGGATGGGTGATGGGGAAGATTTGGAGGGGAGGGGCAAGGGGGTAGATTTGGAGGGGAGGGGTGATGGGGAAGTTTTGGAGGGGAGGGGTGATGGGGAAGTTTTGGAGGAAAGGGGTGATGGGGAAGATTTTGAGGGGAGGGGCAAGGGGGAAGATTTGAAAGGGATGGGTGATGGGGAAGATTTGGAGGGGAGGGGAAAGGGGGAATATTTGAAAGAGATGGGTGATGGGGAAGTTTTGGAGGGGAGGGGGGATGGGGAAGTTTTGGAAGGAAGGGGGGATGGGGAAGATTTGGAGGGGAGGGGTGAGATTGGATTTTGAAAAGTGTATGATTCATGGGAAACGAACATTTTTTGCAAAATGAGTTTGAGACCTTCGAGTCAAAAATACGTTTGAGGACGCTGGAGGAGGGGTGGAGTTCTGGAGAGTTTAGGGAATGTAGAAAAGAGGAACTGTAAGAGATGGTATTATTTTATTTTTTTGGAATGAATAGATTTGGTGAGCAAGAGGAAGCATCCTTTTGTAGGAGAAGAAGAAAAAGGTGTTATAATATATGACAGAAAACAGTTGTTCAGGGGAGAGATTAAACATTTCTAACCACGTGATCGCGTGATCGCGAACAACGTGAACGAAGAACGAACGAACAAATAAGAACTGAGAAGGAAATATTTTTTGGGGGGGTTTTTTTTTTTGAGTAGAGATATTAAACAAGGAAGTATGGGGTGAACGACTGGGACGAAACAGAGAACGAAAATAATTGCAGCGCATTCGACAAACCGCTGAGAGAAAACAAAACCACGAGGTCGGAGGCGGTAGCCTGAGCCTACTAGTACTAGGCCTCAGAATACTCGACATGTATTAACCGACGATTGTGTATACATGTACGAAAAATTAACACCGAAAATTTTCCTAAAGACACGCTATAGGGACACACACCGAAAGATAGATACAGTCTCGACAAAAACACAATTGTGAAAAATTACTTAGCTTCGAAAGCGTGAGCGCATGGAACAGCTTCGAAAAGACGTGACCTCACCGACAAAGATCTTGCGAGAGGATTTTATTTTTGAGGATTTTTTTTTTTTTTGCAGGGACTTTATCATCCAAGAATGTGGGACACTGTCAGAAGCTTTTTTTTAGTCTATCCATGCTGTGGACATTTTGGTTCTTCTCGTATTGCAATTTTCGTGTATGGACTTGTTTATTTAGTAATAGGTGGTCTATTGTTCCATAACATCATCTCTTGCATTCCTTCAGTTCTGCCTCTAGGCCTCTTTGTTGTGCTAGGTGTTGGTACATTGTTCTGTTCTGCCAATGATGTCATATAGGTGCGTGCCTCCATTATGACGTCATAATTCGACAAGTACAAGACTTCATCCGATCAAGATGAAATTTCTTGAGCGTCATCTAGAGATTAATTGGTCAAGAAAAAAAAAAAATTAAGTCATCAGTCACGTGGTTTGGCCGCCATATTTGTTTTAACACAAACGCCCTAAAAAACACTAAACATGTTCTGGTGGGGGTCTGCCATCTCCGATTGCTCTTTCTTGTTTTGATTGTTTTTCCTCCTCCTACAAAAACGCTTCTACATGTCCGAAGGAACCCCTCAACCTTGTTTTGTCCCCCCCGCCCCCCCTGCTTTGCGCTTCCCACGGCAATCAGCAGACCTCAATAAACGTCCCGTTGATTCCAGACATTGTGTACGTAATAGGTAGATTTCTTTTCAACGGCAGGAGACATGCATAGGAAACCAAATCGCGTTTTCTTTTTCTTCAAGAACATTCACATCAACAGAAAAAGAAACATATTTGACATGTATTTCAAATGTTTTCTATATTAGACTCCAGGGCGACCTACAACGGTATCGTACTCATGAGAACTGTCACCGTTGAGCTTTCTCAACCATGGCAAGGCATGCATATATACATAAATATATATATATATATATATATATATATATATATATATATATATATACATACTGTACTATAAATATGTTCATCTCTTCACAATCTTTTGCTGATTTTAAATTAGAGGGTATAAGGTTAGGGATCATGGATGAAGAAAGAACAATTTTAGTCCCACATGAGGCGGTATTCCAGCCAACTACACACATGAGGCGAGATCCTTAAATAGCAACAAAGCTGAATAACCAATCAATAAAATCTCTTATTATTGCACACTTGAGCATGACTTAGCACTTTAAAAAGAAAAAGTCACCAGCGATACAGACACAGACAAATCTGCAGATGCCATGAATATCAAGACCAGCTCATTGGCACGAAATTGCAATCATTCCAATACAAAACGCCTACCATGACATCGAAGTAGTCAGAAAGGGACCGTCGTCGTACACGTATGGAGTAGCTTCTCGGAGCAAATAGACTCATCGTCGCACGGTCGTGAAAGCGCACTGCAATCGAGGTAATAACTTTGTGCCAGACGATCGCAGTGGAAATGACACGGACATTATCGACTGCGTGATGCAAGCGAATGTTTTGAAGTGCAATAAAAAGTTTTTAAAAAATCCAGCAACGAGAACATTCTAGGTATCAAAGTATCTACTGAAACATTTACTTGTGGCAAAATAAAGGCCAAGGTGCATTGCAGAGGACTTGTCGGGACCCCAGCTCGAAAAGCAACGATATCCGAGATGGTTGAGCGAAAACCTGGATGCTTGGTTTCTGGAGTGTGGACGAGCCAGGAGCCGGTTTCAGCAGGTAAGGCGATGGTAATGTGGCAACACCTGATTGTCTGGAAGGTGCAACCCAAACTGCAGGGCCACGAGAACTGGGAACTCGAATGTGATAAGTTCCCTGCGGCTCACACGGAATCGCTCCTCCAGCTTCTGGTGGAAGGAGAAACATGTGATGTGTTCCAAATAAACACATTTGCAGCAAATAAAATAAAATAAAATAAATACTCGAGTCTTTTAGTACTCCGACAACAATATTATTGATGATAATTACGAGGGTTTTCCATCAGATTCTAGAGCCAAGCCAATAATCTGAACAATATCCCTTGGTGAGGATTAGTGACTTGGGCCTGTTGCTCCCCCATCGTAGAGGTCAGTGGTCTACCTTCTTTCTGGTTTTGCACCCTTCTGCCCTCACGCCTCCAAAGGTTTCTGCAGGGTGCACGCGGCCCACCTGTAACCTCCTTCTGCTGAAACTCCCAAAATCTAGGATCACTGCTCACCTCCATTCATTCGGTCTCTTTTGCCCTCCACCTGTGGAATCAACTTCCACATTCTCTTCAATCTCGTTGTCCCCCACACCTCCGACAAGGTCAGAGACGGGAGCCATTAAAATGAGCTCAGACCGACAACCTACCATTTGTCTATGTACTTGTGTACGCGACATTAAAAAAACCGTTGAACATATTCAGCTTTCTTAAGTTGGATATACCTATACCTCATGACATTATCTCAACCCGATTAGATCACGGCGGTGATTGGCTGAATTCTGTTGCTATGGCAACCATCTCGGTAATTTGGCTTGTGTACGATATTTGTGAGGCTCTTCTTGCCTCGTTTCTTGCTAAATCGTGTGTGGGTGTCAACCACCCAAATAGGCGGGAGAACTACAGTATCAGCTCCTTGTTCTTCCCTACAGGGCGTCTACATCACCATCACCTCTGGTCACTCCCTATCCATACCCATGACCTCTTCTATCCTCAATAACCCTCCCGAAGCACACCTCTTCCTTTCAAGGTTGTTGTGTTTTATCCTCTCTCCCTCTTTTTGTTTTTATTCCATTCCTGATTTTCCCTTCCTCTTCTTGCTTTGTGTATCCACCTTGTCCACCACCAGCGTCCTCGTCCAGCTCCTCTCACCCATTCTTCCTCCAAGTATCCTCCTGTTGTGTCCCTCTGCCCTGCTGTTGATGTGTTTCTCTTCTCTCCACCATCTTTTCTTTCTCTTCTTGTGTCACTGGTCTTCATTCTAGTTCCTCCATAAGCCTCAACTTCATGCACCAAAACAACCCCAAAAACAAATTGTTACTTTTGACAGACATTTGTGGTCTTTCTTTCTTCTATCGACTCCTCTCCCACTTAGCTCCCCCAGCTCTGTCTGGGCTCTGTCTCCCAAATATTCCTGCAGGACGCACAAGACCTGCCAGCAACCCCCTTATGGTGAAACTGCCAAAATAAAGACTCTCTGCTCACCTTCACTCTTTCATTCCTCTTTTCTCCCGCCTCTGGAACAAACTCCCACACTCTCCTCAATCCCACTCCTCCCTCCAGGTCTTTAAAACAACTGTTCACCACCATCTCTTATCTTCCCCCATCCAAAACCTTGATCTTTTTCGGAGGAAAAGCTCATTTCTCAAAAACCCCGTTAAAACATCCCAAATTCACCTCTTTCAATCGCCAATTCTTTCCTGAAATTCCTAGTAGTGTTCATTTGCTTTATACAGTGTACCCATCCCCACCACCCCCCAGCCTTCTCCCTTCCACAGATCTACCACTGTTCCTGTTCTCCACTGTTGTTGTGCTTCCCTCTCTCTCCCCCTCTTGTCTCTCACTCCTTTTATTTTATGTTTCATGTGCCCATTTATGTTTTTGTGTTTTATGTGTTAGCTCTTACACGAGCCTCGACTTTGTAGACAACAAAAATATGGAAACAAGCGTGCTATACCGGCTCCCAGAGTATATTGAATACATCCTACTTTGTTACCTGTAGATGATGGTAGAGCCATTTGGCCACACAAGACAAATATGGATGTCTGGCAGTACCGAGTTTTGTTTGCCCTTATTGATTTCTCTCATTTTGCTTTTCCATTTGTCTAGTGCCACGTTTCAGTTCAAAAGTGAACTTCAAAGGTGAAGGTTGAGCTCAAAGGCATCAGTAGCTAGAAGCAAAGTTGAAATCCTTACAGGTAATGCACAGGTAAACCCACAGATAAAATGCAAGGGGCTCCAGGTAGTCCACAGCTCAAATGGCCAGAGACAAGTGATGCAAGTGTGGAGTTTTCCACTCACTTTTCATCATCTATAGGAGACAATTAGTCTTAACCCCGCTCCAAACAGCCACAGGTGAGATAAAGCCGTGATGGTTAAAACACCCAACTGCTAAGTCGCTGCGAGGTAACAGTTATATTTCTTCCCCTCAGGATGCTTATCACCATTGGCTTCACAATACGAGGCAATATGGCGTCAAACTTATATTTACAAACCTCATGGTTCTCTAAGCAGTTTCTCGATTCATCTTACATTTATTACATGTTGACCCTGCTGATACAGGCCGAGCGCCGGTTACGCTTTCTGTTTTTTGCCATTGCCTTCCGATTGGCCAGTTGGGGCAGGAATTTAGAATTTGTTCAGCGTCGGCAACAACTCGCCTGCTCTTCGTCGAAAAACACCATGGGATCTTTAAAATCCGCTAACTAATGCTCGCAGAGACAACCAGCTTATCGTCCGTCCAGGGTTGGTACGCTTTGTGATGCAACTCCTTTCCTCTGAACAACCACTCGAAGTTCCTTTACCGCCAGGCTGAACAGTTTGTTTTGTATCCACTGATGGGCCGGATCTGGATTCGGACCTGAACCAAAATCTAATCGGCTTGTTATCGTCACCTAAGCAACTTGTCCACCTGGTTTAGTCATAACTCGTCCATAACTTTTTATATACCGCTTTTTGCCCGATCTCTCAATGGTGAAGAATCACTTTAAAAATTAAATATTCTCGTATGCGAATCCATCTTCAGATCTTCACAAAAATCGAATCGAATCGATTCGGTCTTGTCACACACCCAATCTGTCCATCACGTTTCGTCCAAATTAGTCTGCAACCTTTTGAGATATCGTGATACATACATATATATATGTATGTCATGCGATGATGACATATCAGTCATCATGCGACTTCATACCATCAGTGGAGAACCACCAGTAAGGTGTCGCATACAGCAACTTAGAGGCAAAGTCTCTGTATGGGAAAAATCACCTATGGGACACCTTAATGGTGGTTCACCACTCATGGTATGAAGTCGCATAATGACTGATATATAACCGAAGGTTTTCCGAATCGTAAGTGTATGCAGGTCTCACTGCGTTGCCCTGATGAAGCCCCAACAAGGGCGAAACCAGGTCGGTAACTGTGAGTTTTGCATACACTTGTGACAGTATCTGAATTTAACATCCATAATAACGCACTGCATCCGGAGCTTTGCAGGCAAGTGGACATGCATGGCGATGACATCATGACGTTCACTCATTAGGTTGGAGCGCCAAAATTACAGATACTAATATATATATATATATATATATACTGTATATATATATATATATACACACACACACATATAATCATATATATATATATATGTATATATATATATTGTTGCGGTTTTGAGTTTTGTACAATAAAGGTTAAATTTCCCCCTCATAGTTAGTCACACAACAACACGTAGCCTCGCAATAGTGCAGTTATTTCTTAGTATTTGTGAGCATAGTCCTTTTCCTATGTTAGTTTTGCGTTGAGTAGAATAATGAGAGTTAGGTCCTTTTCATTGCTTTCATTGCCTTATGCCGCCTCCATTGCCTTATGCCGCTTTACGCCTCTTTGTGCTGCCTTTGGCTTTTTGGCGCGAATTAACACGAGGCAGGCCTGGCAAATCGAGCAGGGACCGAATAAGGGCAGCAGAGAAGCTGGCGGTAAGCGCGAGCCGCCAATCAGGGCTCAAAGGGAGTGGCTGCGGCAATGCGTCACAGGGCGTGGTTGGAACGTTCGAGAGGGCTCAGGGCGTGGTAATAAAACCCGTTGCGCGAAGCCCCCACGAGCGGTTCGGTGAGTTACAAGCAGTTGAGTGGAGAGGCGAGCTTGCGGTTCTGCGAGAGGAGGCGCTTGCCTGAGTATTGATGAGAGTTACGAGTTCTGGGAAAAGACGTGCATGAACTAAGTATAAGCGCTCTTACCACATTGGACGCTCGGTTGAGCTTGAGGCCGAGCCTCTATTGGGTTACGCGAGTAATAGCGCGCCGGTAACTAAACGCGCTGTGGAAAACCGCCAAGCCGCTGAGAGACGTATACATTTCCCTCCTGCCTCATCTGCCCTTTGTTCGAGAGACACGCTCCAAGAATCCTTTCCACCACCTGCTTGCCTTCATCGCGGGACGTGCTGTGACTGTGGAGAGCCACGCCGGGCGAAGCCGTTCCTGGACGACCAAGGCAGCGCGTGAACACCATCCTACCTGCATTTCCCCTTTGTGAGTGTGATCGGGCCCGTGTCTGGGACTAAGTATAAGACTGCTTAAGTTCTGCTCTGTGTCTGCTTTCTACTGACTTGAACATACTTGTGTAAATAATAATGAAACCTGTTATTTCTTTTATTCGACCGTCTCGTGTTTTCCATCATTGACTAAGCGTGGTACGAATAGAACCGCTCTAATCGGGTTCCAATACCAACGGTAACTGCACGGACCACGTGGTACGCAATCCGCTCGGTGTACCCAAATTACACGTGGCTCATGCGAGGCTTGGTTCCCCGCTTCCGTGGCGGCGCAGGTATTTAGGTACGTGCGAGACTTGTCCCGAAACCCTACCTTGCGTTTGCCCGGAAGGGGCGTTTCAAGTCTCGGTTACGCCGGCCCAGAAAGAACAAGGGGCTTAATCTCCCCTTGGTAAGAGTAGGAAGGGCGGCGGAAAACCGTAACAATATATAATGGTTTAGGCCCGATCTCTCTCTCTCTCTCTCTCTCAATGGTGAAGAATCGCTTCAAAATTATCTGATCCGGATCCGTATTTGAATAATCACCAAAATTGAAGTCTTCATTGTCACATACCCAACCGATCCACCAAGATTCGTCCGAATCCATCCACAACCTTTTGAGGTATTCTGCTATACATTGTTTTTGGCCCGATCTCCCAATGGTGAAGAATTACTTTAAAATATTCTAGTAGCCGGATCCGAATCTTCACCAAAATCTAATCATTTCGTCCGTGTCACACGCACTACCTCTCTGCCAAATTTCGTCCGAATCCGTCCGTAACTTTTTGAGACATCTTATTCACAGACAGACAGACAGGGGTGAAAACATGACCTCCACCCACCTTCGGTGGCAGAGGTAAACAAAACCCGTTAGTGTCTAGCACAAGGCCGGTGATGCATGCCTATCATCATAAAGCTTTTATTTATTATGCACCGACGTACAAAGCACGGTTCGTTATTGTGTGTGTATATATATATATATATATACACACACACACTGTACAAGGCCTGTCATTCAAAATGAAAAATGATACAACTCAAAGATGATCACTGCACATTCAAGTTGTTGTGCAAGTACGTTTCCCCCAAGAAAGATTATCACACTTACGCAGGAAGATCATAAAACTATCACCCTTCTTCCATCACCGGAAGTCCAAATTCCCCATCTGCAAACTCACATCGATCAGATTTTTGACTTCTGTGCGGCGAAGATCGCAGGTGGTTTTGGCAGCCAGGAGGAGGCAGGCCCCAGCCACCAGCTTGCGGTTGGACTTCTCCAGGCGAGCCTGCAGTATGAGCTTCTCGAAGTAGACGTAGGACGCAGCCAAAGCGGCTTCGTCTAAATCGCAATCATCCAAGGCGACCCTGCGCATGTCCCGTTTCAAGCTGCAAGAATCAAATTGTGGTCAACAAGCAATACACATGAACCTCCTTATTCTCGAAGATCCTCACTTTGCCTTGTACTGACATCCAGAGCTAAAATACAAATGCTTATCTTTAGAAACAAAAATGGTTCTTATTTAATGAGACGAAACCCTCAGCAAATAATGCTATCCACAGCCATGTGCTGCATACAAAGGAAGGAAGAAGAAGAAGGTAGTCTTAAATGACTTGCAAGAACATAAGATAATGAAAACTCCAAATTGTTCATGGTATTTCCAGAATCACGAGGTTGGGTGCTCACAAAGGAATTCCAAACAGGATTGCCAGTTACCATTGCTACGTGCTCTCCTCGAGTCTCCCAAAATAATGTTGACCCAATTTTTATTTCCCCACAACATTTGAATGCTTTTAAAGGTGTGGTGGTGTGGTGGTCTTCCCCCCCACCCCCTTTTATTTTTTTTACCCTCGCCAGAGGAGAGGGTATTGCATTCGAGTCCGTTTGTTTATCTGTTTGTTACTTGCCGGAATAGATTCCGGCAAGGATGTTGGCCGATTGGTTTGTCTGTCTGTCTGTCTGTTTGTGCGCAGTACGACATCTACATCTTTGCACATAGCATCACCATACTTTACACATATATTTGCCTTGCCCTGGAATAGACTGTGCCCAATTTTTAACTCTCTAGGCCCAAGGTCAAGCTCAAGGTCACCCAAAATGTGAAATCAGGAGGGTCGAGTTTTCATTTAAAATATATTTCAAACCACGATAACTCTAAAAGTACAAGAGATATGCATACACTTACTGTTACTGACATATAGGAAGTCACATACGACATTTCATTTGGCACCATGACCTTTGACCTTGAGTGACCTTGAAAGGTCAAACTCAAGGTCAAAAATTGTTTTTTTTACTAATAACTCTGTCAAACATTATCCGATTCCCTTCCAACCAACACCAAAATATTCATTATTCAATTCCCGAAAAATAACATGGCATAAAATGGTTAAAATGCTGAGTTTTAATTATTTTTGGGGTCAAAGGTCAAGGGGCCAAGTTTTCATTGAAAATATATTTTAAACCACTATAACTCTGAAAGGACAACAGATATGCATACACATACTCAGTTACCTTCCATTGCTTAGCGTATATACATGTACAGATTTCCCGCCATTTTGATCCAAAATGGCCGATAAGAAAAAAGTACATTCCGGCAAGTCTGACCGATTTTTCATTTGTCTGTTTGTCTGCACAGAATAAATATTTTCTTTGCAACCGTTGGTCCGATTGACAGGAAATTTTCACCGTAGGTGCAACTCCTCCTGTATAATTGTTAAATGATAATTATGATGTCATAGGTCACATGGTACGGGCACCATCTTGTAAAAACCGAAAAACTTTGCACCTCTCTATCTCCGAAAGCGCTGAATAGAAAAAATTGAGACATGGCTCATTGTAAATAACTCTCCATGGGGAATAACATATGTTAATGATGATGTCATAGGTTCCTCCATTGTGGAATCATAATTCGACAAGTACAAAACTTAATCCGATCAAGATAAAATTTGTTGAGCGTCATTTATGGATAAATTGGTGGAAATTGGTGGAGAAAAAAAATAACAATAATAATGACGACATCATCGGTCACGTGGTTCGGCCGCCATATTTGTTTTAACAAACAGCATTAAAAACCATGTCCTGGCGAGGGTCTGAAATCTCTGATTGCTCTTTCTTGTCCTTTTCTTTATTCCTCAACCAGGAGAGAAAATTAATTTTACATTTTTTTATGAACAGCCATTCCCGGGTTATTGCACCTGCGGATCTTGCTGAGCGTCAGGTGAATGTGAGGGAACTTTTCACGGAAAGTCTCGTTCATACCCTTCTTCAAGTCAGCTGGGCGGACGTACTCGACCAACGTGGTCTGCAAAGTGAAACAGTTAAGGCACCATAGACAGGTGCACATGTCAAACCGTTCCATGCATCGCAAACGCATGACAAATGCCCGTACAGTACCATATATGACGGAAACAGCAGAACACGCTTATGACGACCGCTCAACCACTGGGGGTTATCGAGGAAGGTAGGATCGTATTCTCCGGGTTCCAGGCCCTCCAGTAACCCTGCACCTGCAAGACATCCCACAACAACACCCGAAGGTGACAACAACGCTGTAAAATGTTCATACGATAGAGGAAAACAAATACCTGATGAGCGAGTTCTGTTAACAACACAGGTTAAAGGATGTGAAACAACCATTCCAGAATAAACTAATCGATTGGTAGAAGGAAGACCTATTCGTGTTCGCGGAGGCCAGTGTTGATTTGTGGTGCTGCACAGGTACAATAAAGCACAGGTACAATCCCCTCGACTCAAGAAAATATCATGGTTGTGACTGGGAGATGGTGGTGAACAGCTGTCTTGATGTGATGGTGGTGAAGACTTGCAGGGAAGAACAAGATTGAAGAGAATGTGGAAGTTGATTTCACCAGTGGGAAAAAAAAGAGGACCAAATGAGTGAAGGTGAGCAGTGATCCGATCCTGGATTTAGGTAGTTTCACCATAAAAGGGTTGATGGTGGACCGTGTGTGCCCTATAGAAACCTGTGTGGGACAAAGCACGGAGAGAGCAGAGGGAGCACGACCAGAAAGGAGAAGGAAGAAGACAGAGAGACCACCGGCCTGTTTGCGATGTAAAAGTGGTAGGCCCATAGACTCAGCTTAATCGTGGGAGATTTCAATGATCTCTTTCACTCCGACAAAGGGTTAACGGCCGAAAAGTTAGCTTCTTCTTACTTCCCATGGCAATTAGCATACCTCAATCAACTTTGCCAACTTAATCTATCAATACATCAACAGACCAAGCTGTGTCTCCTGTCCAGCTGTATCAACAAGGTAGTCCAAGATGCCAAATTGTACATGAACGTATGCGCTACATTTATCTTTCAATCTGTCTATACCAAAAAAGGATTACTCTTCCAGCCATGCCTTAATTATTTAGTCAGTTCTTTGTCGATGAAACAGTGGCCACACAGGTGGGACTTCAGGTGTCGAAGATCGTGCAGTGGCAGGTGGCCAGGTCCAGGATGTACGGAGGACAGTCCAGCTGCTCGAAGCCAGTCATGAATGGCAGTTCTTGCGAGATGGGTGGTGTGGTACAGGTGCATTGACCCTAAAGAGCACAACATTTGTCCTCGATGGCCTACTGTAATATTTTTGCAGGAATACGATGGCATATTACCCCGCAATTGGAGTTTTGGGAGGCATACAGTCATCAGCAGGATTCCCTTGGCATCCCAGAAAATCATGACCGTGCTATTGCCAGGGAAGCAGTCATCTCTTGTGCCTCCATTGCAAGTTTTCCAATTTTGTTTCAGGATCCCAATGGTGAAAGCACATTTCATCACCGGTTACAGGAAGAGCGATATGCTTGAGTTGGTCCACGTTGAACAGATTGAGAATCCCACGTTGAGATGCCAGCCATTGAGTCACCAATGGTAGGTTCTGGCGTTTTGGGCGATCCACCTTGCCGAGATGTTGGACGAGCCAAAATATTTGCGCACGGTGGAGAAAAATACTGCCTGAAGATATTCTGACAAACTTGGCACAGAGATACTCCAGGATTTAAGCCACGATCTGGTCAAGTATTTGTGGGTTGGTCACATCTGCCGGCCATCATGACCTCAAGGTCATTTTCACGCGTCCATGCGGAACGTCAGCTCCCCTTTAGGATTTTTTTTTTTTTTTGGATACAAGATCAAGGCTCGTGTAAGAGCTAACATTGATCACAAAAAGACAAACCGACACATAAAACACATGACAAAGGGAGCGGGAGACAAGACGGGGAGAGAGAGGGAAGCACACAAGTACAACCAGGGACATCGGGAGACAAGTACAACCAGGGACATTTGGCACCAGGGACATCGGGAGATCTGTGGGAGGGAGGGGGTTTGGGGGGAAGAGGCATGGGAAGGGGGGGGGGGGGATGGGAGAGGTATAAACCACATGGACACTGCTAGGACTTCCAGGAAAGAAGTCGGTATTTCAAAAAAGTGGATCTGGGTTGAATTAACGGGGGTAGAAAAGATCAAGGTTTTGGATGGGGGAAGATAAGAGATGGTGGTGAACAGCTGTTTTAAAGACCTGGAGGGAGGAGTGGGATTGAAGAGAGTGAGGGAGTTTGTTCCAGACGCGGGAGAAAAGAGGAATGAAAGAGTGAAGGTGAATAGAGAGTCTTGATTTTGTCAGTTTAACCATAAGAGGATTGCAGGCAGATCTTGTGTGACCTGTAGGAATATTTGGGGGACAGAGCACAGACAGAGCTGGAGAGGAGTCGGTAGAAGACAGAAAGACCACCAACCTGCCTGCGGTGAGTGAGTGAAAGGCCCTCGGAGTTAGCTTCATCGCGGGAGATTCCAATGATTCTGAAAGCTTTGCTTTCAACAGCGTGAAGCCGAGCTAGATGTGAGGCAGGAGCACCAGCCCAGAGGGGAGAGCAGTATTCCATTGAGCTGCAGATGAAAGCCTTGTATGTGGTGAGGAGCTCAGATGTGCCAAGGAAGGACTTCGCACGACGGAGGATGCCCAGTCAGTGACTGGCTTTGGAGGCCAGCTTGGAAATGTGGTTTTCCCAGGAAAGATTATGGCAGATAGTGAGACCCAAAGGCTTGAGCGACAGAACTTCTTGGAGAGGATTGTTGAGAAAGTAGATGGGAGGGTTGTCCAGACGGTCTTTTCAGAGAGACACAGTAAAAGTGTGAGATTTGTCAGGACTGAAAGACATGTTCCACTTGTTTGACCAGTCTGTCATTTTGTCCAGGTCTGCAGAGAGTGAGGAGGCTGCAGATTGCCGATCTGAGGGATGAGGCATCGAGCAGCAGAGAGTAGAGTCATCAGCAAAGAGATAGAGGATTTTCCAGAGAGTCGGAGAGATTATTGATGAAGACCAGAAAAAGCACAGGGCCCAGAACACTGCCTTGGGGAACTCCAGCTTGAACAGGAAGGGGAGATGAGAGAAAACCATTCAGGGGCCACACGTTCACTACGACCAGAGAGGAAGTCCGCAAGCCATGCGTGGAGATTTCCATGGATACCAGAGGAGGAGAGTTTGGTGAGCAGAGCCGGGTGACAGACCATGTCGAAGGCATGTGATATGTCAAGGGAGACAGCTCTAATTTCCTCTTTGGCATTGAGGACCTCCATCCATTGTTGAGACAGCAGAGGCAGCATGTCCAGAGCAGAATGACCTGGTCTGAATCCACATTGATTATCCAAGATCAAACCATTGGAGAAGAGGAAGGATTTGATGTCAGAGGCGATGATCGATTCCATGACCTTGCTAATTATTGGGAGCAGGCTGATTGGTCTGTAGTTGCAAGGATCTGTTTTTGCACCTTTTTGTGTAAAGCGGTAATGTTTGCTAATTTCCAAGATGATGGCAGATGACCTTGAGCAAAAGATAGGGTGAAAAGAACAGAGAGAGGGTGAGATAGAGCGGCAGAGCAGGATTTTAGGACCCGTGGGCTGATGCCATCTGGTCCAGTTGCAGAATCAGGGTCGAGGTTTGACAAAAACTTCTCCACCTTGTCAGGAGAGAAGGACACAGCATCCAGGAGCAGCTGGTTCGACTGGGAAAGGTGGGTACAGAGAGAGATGGGTTCGGGACACAAGATTTTGAGGCAAACACAGAGTTGAGGCATTCGGCTTTTTCATGTGCAGTCAGCTGTGTAGCCGTTTGAGGTAAGGGAGGGGATGGAGGGGAAACAAACACCAGAAACAGATTTGACCAGATGCCAACAGGATTTGGAGGAAGGAGGCAGGTTTGAGAGTTCAGTCTTGAGAGTCGAGAGATATTGTTTCCTGGCTCTCCTGAGGGTAGACACACACACACTTGTTCCGAGCTTTGTGAAAGGAGCTGAGATTACCTTCAGTTGGATTAGCCTTCCATGAGATGAAGGCAAATTGCTTCAGGGCAACTGCCTCACCACAAGATTCAGTGTACCATGGATGGGAGGAAGGGTATGACAACTGAAGACGAGATGGGATAAATCTGTGCATGAGAATAAGGATATGAAGACAACATGAGAATAAAGGATACATCTTTAGAGCATTTTTAATTTGTCGTAGACCTGGCAGGATCGTCTCGGCCCGAGAGATATGCACACTCGCCTCTGAGCTGTCTAGTCTAGGTTCAAATCCCAACCCAGCTATGAACTGTCCTAATCGCGTTTAGCAGGTAGAGTGATTTATCAATGTGTGTGCCGTCCCTCGGACGGAGGATAAACGGGCATCCCGTGTGATCATCCTATAACAAGCAATAAACTGCAGCTCTTGGATGCTAACAGATACCTTGATCCGACAACTGTTCAACGGCCCTCACACGATCCAACAGGCACACTCAGCACGCCTATTTCTTTGTGCCCTTCGCATACTTTCTCCCTAAAATTACCAACCCGAGTCTTTCGGTGGAGGGTTCATCCTGGCGGTTCCCTTGTCGAGCGTCATGAGACGTTGGAGCGTGCGAGGGCCTGTTTGCATCGAGAATGGCGGCGGGTTGGCAGGAGACAGTAGCTGGGCGTAGGAAACAGTCTGTGCACAAGGGATGGGGGGTTCCAAAATGAGAAAAAGGAAATGCAATGGAAGTCACATGGTGGAACATCTTAAAGAGAAGATATAAACTCCAAAATAAAGCGGCAAGAACACCAGATTTGTCAGTTTTTATGGTTAATAAACAATGACTAAACTAGAAAACATCACAAAATACAAAGCCCGTCTCTATATTCGCAATTCATTTGTGTTCTTCATGTTCACATAATAACGGTTTGTTGAAGATTTTATGACAAAAGCTCAATTGGAAATAAATGTTATGGCCTTGACAGACACACAATGAATGAATGAATGAATGAATGATCGTTTTAAGGCCATTTTCCCCGCTGGAGCAGGGGTTAGCCTTGCGGGCCCCATGACAATCATGGTTCCCTGTTTGACGCAATGTTTTTATGGCCGGATGCCCTTCCTGGCGCCAACCCTTAGTCGCCTCTTACGATGCGCAGGGATACGGTGTACCTATTCTAAACCGGGGTACACACAGGGATCATTCATCCCAGCAAGCTGGTACTCAATTTGCCGAACCTCGGAAGGATGACAGGCTGAGTCAACCCCCCTGGTGTTAATTCAGCGATCGACCGGGATTCTAACCCAGGATCCTGGGGTCCCAAGCTGGCACCCTAACCGCTAAGCCAACACCAGGCCAATCTCAATCTCAATGGTAAATAAATAAAGAAACACGGAAGGGATTAATAAAACGGGACATCTTGCACTTGACACCTGCTATCGTTGTTTTACCATTATTGGTTACCGTTACCTCATCATAAGAGGTGAACATTATGGGCGAGCTCAATTTGATACAAATCAAAAAGATTCATCTCTATTTCCAAGTGGAGGGAAGATGAGGAGGGGTGAGGTGAAAGTGGAAGGAGGGGGAGGGGAGAGAGGAGGGGGAGAAGAGTGGAAGGGGAGAATGGGGAGAATGGAGGCTGGAGAGGAAGGGGAGAATGGGGAGAATGGAGGCTGGAGTGGAAGGGGAGAATGGGGAGAGTGGAGGCTGGAGAGGAAGGGGAGAATGGGAAGAGTAGAGGCTGGAGAGGAAGGGGAGAATGGGGAGAATGGAGGCTGGAGAGGAAGGGGAGAATGGGAAGAGTAGAGGCTGGAGAGGAAGGGGAGAATGGGAAGAGTAGAGGCTGGAGAGGAAGGGGAGAATGGGAAGAGTAGAGGCTGGAGAGGAAGGGGAGAATGGGGAGAGTGGAGGCTGGAGAGGAAGGGGAGAATGGGAAGAGTAGAGGCTGGACAGGAAGGGGAGAATGGGGAGAGTAGAGGCTGGAGAGGAAGGGGAGAATGGGGAGAGTGGAGGCTGGAGAGGAAGGGGAGAATGGGAAGAGTAGAGGCTGGAGTGGAAGGGGAGAATGGGGAGAGTAGAGGCTGGAGTGGAAGGGGAGAATGGGGAGAGTGGAGGCTGGAGAGGAAGGGGAGAATGGGGAGAATGGAGGCTGGAGAGGAAGGGGAGAATGGGGAGAATGGAGGCTGGAGAGGAAGGGGAGAATGGGGAGAATGGAGGCTGGAGAGGAAGGGGAGAATGGGGAGAATGGAGGCTGGAGTGGAAGGGGAGAATGGGGAGAATGGAGGCTGGAGAGGAAGGGGAGAATGGGGAGAGTGGAGGCTGGAGTGGAAGGGGACAATGGGGAGAATGGGGAGAATGGAGGCTGGAGTGGAAGGGGAGAATGGGGAGAATGGAGGCTGGAGTGGAAGGGGAGAATGGGGAGAATGGAGGCTGGAGAGGAAGGGGAGAATGGGGAGAATGGAGGCTGGAGTGGAAGGGGAGAATGGGGAGAATGGAGGCTGGAGAGGAAGGGGAGAATGGGGAGAATGGAGGCTGGAGTGGAAGGGGACAATGGGGAGAATGGAGGCTGGAGTGGAAGGGGAGAATGGGGAGAATGGAGGCTGGAGTGGAAGGGGACAATGGGGAGAATGGAGGCTGGAGTGGAAGGGGAGAATGGGGAGAATGGAGGCTGGAGTGGAAGGGGAGAATGGGGAGAATGGAGGCTGGAGTGGAAGGGGAGAATGGGGAGAATGGAGGCTGGAGTGGAAGGGGAGAATGGGGAGAATGGAGGCTGGAGGGGAAGGGGAGAATGGGGAGAATGGATGCTGGAGTGGAAGGGGAGAATGGGGAGAATGGAGGCTGGAGAGGAAGGGGAGAATGGGGAGAATGGAGGCTGGAGTGGAAGGGGAGAATTGGGAGAATGGAGGCTGGAGTGGAAGGGGAGAATGGGGAGAATGGAGGCTGGAGAGGAAGGGGAGAATGGGGAGAATGGAGGCTGGAGAGGAAGGGGAGAATGGGGAGAATGGAGGCTGGAGTGGAAGGGGAGAATTGGGAGAATGGAGGCTGGAGTGGAAGGGGAGAATGGGGAGAATGGAGGCTGGAGAGGAAGGGGAGAATGGGGAGAATGGAGGCTGGAGAGGAAGGGGAGAATGGGGAGAATGGAGGCTGGAGTGGAAGGGGAGAATGGGGAGAATGGAGGCTGGAGAGGAAGGGGAGAATGGGGAGAATGGAGGCTGGAGTGGAAGGGGAGAATGGGGAGAATGGAGGCTGGAGTGGAAGGGGAGAATGGGGAGAATGGAGGCTGGAGGGGAAGGGGAGAATGGGGAGAATGGAGGCTGGAGTGGAAGGGGAGAATGGGGAGAATGGAGGCTGGAGTGGAAGGGGAGAATGGAGGCTGGAGGGGAAGGGGAGAATGGGGAGAATGGAGGCTGGAGAGGAAGGGGAGAATGGAGGCTGGAGGGGAAGGGGAGAATGGGGAGAATGGAGGCTGGAGAGGAAGGGGAGAATGGGGAGAGTGGAGGCTGGAGAGGAAGGGGAGAATGGGGAGAATGGAGGCTGGAGAGGAAGGGGAGAATGGAGGCTGGAGGGGAAGGGGAGAATGGGGAGAATGGAGGCTGGAGAGGAAGGGGAGAATGGGGAGAGTGGAGGCTGGAGTGGAAGGGGAGAATGGAGGCTGGAGGGGAAGGGGAGAATGGGGAGAATGGAGGCTGGAGTGGAAGGGGAGAATGGGGAGAGTGGAGGCTGGAGAGGAAGGGGAGAATGGGGAGAATGGGGGCTGGAGAGGAAGGGGAGAATGGGGAGAATGGAGGCTGGAGAGGAAGGGGAGAATGGGGAGAGTGGAGGCTGGAGAGGAAGGGGAGAATGGGGAGAGTGGAGGCTGGAGAGGAAGGGCAATGCAGTCATGTGTAGATTGTAATAATTTTCTTATGCAAACTTTACGGTGAACAAAAAAAGAAATTACCCTGAAGAAGAAGCCCTGAACACTTTTGATCTTTTTCTCTGCCAAGAAATAGACAGTTTACAGGGTGGTGGTGGTGGAGGGGGGGGGGGGGGGAGGATGTTGAGGAGCGCCTCCATGTAATGAGCTTTTCCCCTAGCAACGATATTCCCAGAACTCATCTCCAAGGTGAAAAAAATAGAAAAACACTTGAGGTTTCTGCACTCAACGTGCTGCCATTGGACTAATAAGGGCTAAATATAGTCACCACAACTTTGTCGTTTCACATTTTGACCCAATATTTAATTCTTTTCTCCATATTCTTATAATAAATGTTTGTTGAAAAAAATTTGACGACAAAAGCTGAAATGGTAAAACAGTTATGGCCTAAATAGACAGATACACGCAGTGATTACAAAACCCCGTCTCCCGCCGCGTGAAGTGGGGGGGCGAACAAGACTTCATTCATTCATTCCATTTCCTCTTTACAAGGACATAATGGTGTTCTTTATAATGAGGCAAAAGAGGGTTAATTGGGGTTCATCTTGCCCATTCCTGAAGGGACGGCAGAGGCCACTGTAACCAGTCTATACGTCAGCTTTGAGCGTGTCTGCCTTGTTAAAAACTCAGTGTTGTTTATGTTTCATATAACTATTTCATTTCATAATGACACTTGCACAAGTAAAAAATGCTAAGTCACCTTCACTCCATTAACTCCGCTGTTTCCAAACCTTGGAACCACCTCCGCACATTCATCAAACAGCTGCTCTTCTCTTACCCTCCGAGAGGTTGGAGCTTCGCAAGATCACGCATCGTCTCAAAATGTATCTGTCATCCAGTTCCCTACTGCTCCAATACCAATCTTCCACCCTCTCTCATTTACCTCCTCTGTAACCCTCGATATTTATGGCTTGCGGACTTCCTCTCCAGTCGCAGTCAACATGTGGCCCTGAATGGAATTCTCTCATCTCCCCTTCCTGTACAGGTTGGTGTTCCTCAAGGCATTGGACTGGGGCCTGTGCTTTTCTGGTCTTCATTAATGATCTCTCCAACTCTCTGGAAAATCCTCTCTGTCTCTTGGCTGATGACCCCACTTTCTGCCTCTTCATATCTCATCCCTCAGATCGGCAGGTAGCAGCCTCTTCACTCTCTGCAACCCCCTGGACAAAAATTACAAACTGGTCAAACAAGTGGAACATATCTTTCAATCCTGACAAATCTCACACCCTCACTATGTATCTCTTAAAAGACCGTCTGGAAAACACTCGCATTTACTTTCTCAACAATCCCCTCAAAGAAGTTCTGCCATGATCTTTCCTGGGAAAACCACATTTCCAATCTGGCCTCCAAAGCCAGTGGCCGTCTGGGCATCCTCCGTCGTGCAAAGTCCTTTCTGGGCACACCTGAGCCCCTCACCACATACAAGGCTTTCATCCGCAGCTCAATGGAATACTGTTCTCCCCTCTGGGCTGGTGCTCCTGCCTCACGCCTAGCTCGGCTTCACGCTGTAGAAACTAAAACTTTCAGAATAATTGGAATCTCCAGCGATGAAGCCGATTCTGAGGGCCTTTCACTCTCTCACCGCAGGAAGGTTGGTGGTCTTTCTGTCTTCTACCGACTCCTTTCCGGCGTAGCTCCCCCACCTCTGTCTGTGCTCTGTCCCCCAAATATTCCTGCAGAATGCAACAATATCTGCCAGAAACCCTCTTCTGGTTAAACTGCCAAAAGCAAGACTCTCTGCTCACCTTCACTCTTTCATTCCTCTTTTTCCCACCTCTGGAACAAACTCCCACACTCTCTTCAATCCCACTCCTCCCTCCAGGTCTTTAAAACGGCTGTTCACATCCATCTCATATCTTCCCATATGCAAAACCTTGATCTTTTCTACCCCCATTAAAACACCCCAAATCCACCTCTTGCAATCTCCAATTCTTTCCTGAAATTCCAAGTAGTGTTCGTTTGCTTTATACCGTGTACCCCTTCCCTTCTTCCCCTTCTTCCCCTGACCTTAGGATCCCAAGCCCACCGCCCTAACCATTAGGCCAACACCAGGTAAAAAAATGATTAATGTTTGCAAAAATGAACCAATGTTACCTTTTTTAATAAGTGAGTAGCATCATTAAAGGTAGGCCAATATGAGCAAAACAACAAAGGGTGGAAAGTTTAAAAAAAAAAAAAAAAACGTGAATGGAGGTGAACAAGTGGACATTAGACCAGGTTTAGCAAGAGCAATGATTGAAGAATGGTGGGGAGATGACAGTATGTTGCTTGAAGGATTGGAAATAAGAGCAAGAGCAGTCAGACACAATAAATCACAGCAAGGAGGTGAAACAAGGTGGATCACGAGCGATCCATCAAAAACATGTACTAGGCATGGTTTGGTACGATTTCCCAATGGGAGGTTAAAGAAAGGTAAAACACTCGAGCAAGGTGCCGCAAACCAAAGTTTATTAATTACTAGACATTGCATCTTGAGAGCCACCCACCTACCTTCCCATCAGCTCCGACGTCTACTCCTTCCAGCCCGGCCACAAGATCTTGAGCGGTCGGTGCACAGCTGGACGGATGGCGTTGCCGTCCACCTTCCCCCTTTAGCTCCCTACCAAACATAGGAGGGCCAAATTAATCCCCAAGAAATCCTGAGTGCTGCGTGCCAGACACGAGGAACCTATTGTGTTGGAAACTGTGGAACAGTTAGGTTTGGCCATGGGAATTTATATTAACAAAAAATATATATATATATATATATACAATCAATCGTCCTGTAGCTCACCTGGCTGGTTGCCAAAAAGTGGATTTATGGATGGATCAAGGTAAAAATCAGAGCTCGATTCATAATACACATTTAGGTCAGGTAGTAGAGATATGTTCACAGTAGTGCAACTCTCTGCTGTCTATGAGCCTTCGTTTCCGAGAGGTGTAATGACGTCACTTTCTGTTGTGTTAATATTAGCCCTATTTGATGAGATGCAACACCAAGGTGTCAATAATTCATATTTTGATATATTTCCCACTTTCTGTATTATGACATCACTGGTGGCCATATTGTGTTTTGTATCAGCTTCTTTCAATCAAACATTCCCATAGGTAATCGATCATGTGTTTTACGTTTCACATTGATCAGTTAAGCTGTTTCAGAGAGAAGATTTTTAAAAGCTATCTTATGATCCAATATGGCTGCCATGCCATGTGACAGGTGCCATCATTTTTAAACAGACTATATTCCCCATGGGAAGTCGATTACAATTTTAAAGTTTTGCATTGATCAGTCAGGCGGTTTGGCAGAGGAAGATTGTTAAAGGTTTTCCTGTAATCCAAAATGGAGGCGAAACTATATAAAAATTCAAGTACTTTTGGGACCTTTAAATCTTACGATGACCTACTTATAGGTGGAGGTGGAGGATGCCATGGACAAACTTGACTTTTGCCACTCCAAAGATCCTTTTAGCAAAGTCTGGTCACAATCCCATCAGCAGTTTCAGTGAAGAAGTTGCAAGTGTTTACAGATGGACGGATGACATGCCATCCAAATAAGCTCAAATGAACTATGTTCCAGGTGAGATAACAAGATGAGTAATTTATTTTATCTGTCTTAGGAGAAGTGAATTCTTGCAGAAATTTTTCTGCAAGGTTCACTGGGCTGCGCTTGGATGGGTTTGAGGGTTGCGGAGTAGCAACTGAAACCCGAATCCTATGCTGGTTCCTCCTGATGACTCCACCGTTTCTCTATATTTTTTAATTAATTTATTTATTTTTCTTCTGGTTCCTTCTGATGACTCCAATGCAGGATTTGGTTTTCCGTTTCATTCCTTTACAAGGAACTTCAACGCAGGTGTGGGACCGTTAGGCCCATCAAAGCCTGCACTATGTTTGCCAACCTATGGTTGTTTGTCAGTGTTCAATCATTTTATATGCTGAGTGTCAAGCGACGAAGCAGCACGTACCATTTTTCGAGTGTCTGGTATGACTCGGCTGGGGTTCGAACCGCTGACCTCCCAGACACAGAGCGGCGAACACACTAGCCATTACACCACATAGTCATACGTCATTGGCAGCCATAGCACAAGAACAAAAGCAACATTGGAAACACTGGAAGAGAAAAGTGGAACAAAAGCATTTTTTTTACATACCCATAAGTTGGAGGGTCACGATAAGGCAGCACAGAGAACACGGCGCAGAAGGATCGCTTGGCACTGATTAGAACGATCCTGTAGAGTGAGGGACAGACAATCACGTAAAACAATAAGGCACGGGCCGGGTGAAGCAAAATGTGTTAAATTAGTTTACAGCCGGGTGACGACCGAATTAAAGAAGGGAGAAGACACAACTGTTGGCAGGGTTTGGGGAGAACAATATGGATTATGAAAGGTGATATTAGAGGATAAGAACAGGGGGAAGGGCGGGGAAAGTGAGAACAAGATAAAGCGAGAGGGGGATGATGACTCAAATTTAAAAAATGGAAATGGAAAGGAGTGCAGGAGGAAAGAAGGATGAATTGGATGCATCATTTTCTGGGAGCGCGACTGCCGCTGATGCAATGCCTCTCTATAACCAGTCACCTGGTACTCATTTTGCTGACCTCGGAAGCATGGCAGGCTGAGTCAACCCACCTGGTGTCAATTCAACGGCATGACAACAGGAGATCAAAACTCAGGACCCTAAGGTCTCAAGTAAGCCACCTTAGCCGTTAAGCCATCACCAGGCTTATGAGACAAGGTGGAATTGGGATTGTGTAACAAAACTAGAGCTTCCAAGGAAGCAGAACTCAACTGAACTGACTGGACAACTTTAAAGTAAGTCAGTTGTCTGTACTAGATTTGACTTAAATGAAAAGCCAACAACCTTGTGTGATAATTTTAAGGTCCTTGTATCCTTATACTTGTCCTTGTTTTGCAATTGATACAATGTTACACTTTGCAACAATGTTGCAGAAATATAGTTGCGTAGATAAAAGGAAACGGGTGTAATTCGCTTTCAAAGTCACCCACCCCCACATCTTGTCCCAGTGAACATGCCCACAAAACGTGGCAAGTGCATATTTAAGTGACGTCAGAAGAAATTGCGGGGAATCCTTGTCATGAACGTTATGGCCTATGGCGACCATTTTGTGACGGATCGGGTTGGAATGCAAAAGCAACCTACCTTGTGTGGTAAGGGTTAAACATTCTAGGTTTGATCAAAATCTGTTAATATTTGTGGACGCGAGAGTGTTAACGTCGTTTTCATGATCAAAAACAAAATGGTCGCCTAAGTCCATCATTTTTCAACGGATCGGGCTGAAATGTAATACCCACCTGGTCCTTGGGGTAAGGATGCTGCATGTCAGGTTTGATCAGAATCGGTTGATATTTGTGGACGCTGGAGTGTTAACGTCGAAAGGTTAACGGACGACAGACGACAGACGACGACGACGACAGACAACGGACGCCGGAGGGTTCAGCATGTGATGAACTCAACTGGACGGTAGTCCATTTGAGTTAAAAACATGAGGGGAAAAAAGAACCGGTGGGGATGAGGTCGGGGGTCAGGGGTTAAAGACGAGTGTGATCAGGTGGGGATGATACTGACAGAAGATGGGAAGGGAAGCACATCGAGGACGGCAGGTAGGTATTGCTTAGGACAAAAAGAACAAGCTAAAGTCCATTTCCACGAGACGAAGCGTGGCAGACAAAGTGACGACTGTTAGAAGGAAGTACAAGGAAAGCCAAAAAACAAACAAATATAAATATTGTGATTATACTACGATTGCCATAAACCAGCCTGAACACACGGCGGTTCCTGTCCCCACAACAACGGCAGGTCACAGCTGGATCACCTGGCGTTGCCCGTATCGTGCTGCCTGAGCGTTCTAATCAGGTGCACCCTCTTGAGGTTCTGCTGGGCACAGCTTCTCGTGCTCTGGCGGGACCTACAAAGAGAGGGAGCTGTGGGTTGCTTTTCGTTGGACTTCAACAAAACCACCGAAACTGCACCACCTTCCTTGCTGGTTTGTCAAGTTATCTTTGCAGGTCACTTTCAAGGCAAAAACAAACAAAAAAAACTACAACGGCACTCAGTAGAGAGCATACAGAGAGCATACAGAGAGCCAGGTGAACAGTTTACGTTTTGTATCCCAGAGTAGACCAGAAAATCACAATACAGAATCACATTTAATCGAAATCATCCGTCCACAACTTTTTGAGATATTCTGCTAAAACTCGTTTTTGGCTTTATCTCCCAATGGTGAAGAAACACTTTAAAATATTATACTAGCCGGATGCGGATCTTCAGCAAAATCCAATCATTTCGTCCTTGTCACATACACTACCTCTCTGCCAAATTTCGTCCGAATCCGTCCACAACTTTTTTGAATATCTTGTTCACAAACAGACAGACAGACAGGACAGGGGTAAAAACATACCCTCCATCCACCTTTGGTGGCGGAGGCAATGAAATGACACAAATAAAAGGGACTGTGGGTAAGAGCGAATGATTCACCATCATTCACCATTGTTCCTTTTACGTATTTGCTCATTTTGCAACTTCATTAGTTTCAATTACTACTTTTGTTACCTCCGCCACCGAATGCAAATGGAGGGTTACGTTTTCACCTCTGTCTGTGTGAGCACAACATCTCTAAAGGTTACAAACAGATTCCGATGAAATTTGGTGGACAGGTCGGGTGTGTGACGAGGACGAATCGATTCGATTTTGGTTCAGCTCCGGATCTAGATCCGGCCCATCGGTGAGATACAAAACGTCAACTGTTCAGCCCTCCGGAGGTATGCAATCTACCGAGTGCCGTTCGGGTTTCTTTACATCTTTGTTCAGTTGAGCTTTATGTTTTCAGCAAGACGGTATCATTTGGCTACAAGTCAGCAGCCTCCAATCACACTCCTCCCTCCAAATTTTAAAACAACCAAGTTGTCTCGTTACTCCGGCCCTCAAGGTAGAAAACGGTGCTCTCCAGGAGTAGCGTTAATGCGAATGTGAAAATCCATGTGAACGTTTTGCCCCTTACTTACTTACTTACTTTTGGCTCATGGATCCATGGTCCATGGTGATCTGAACTACAATGGGCCTCATATCGCCTGTCACTACTGTATTACACGACCACGCTAAGCCTATCAACATCCGGTTATCCTGATCCATCTGTATAACCATTGAATCCCAAAACTCATCTGTGCGACCAAGCTTCCGTTTTAATTTCCCTAGGCAGGTGTGGTGGACCATCGGCGCATACACAGCAATGAATAACCGGCGAAAGGCAACTCGAAAGACTTTACACGCCAACATCGGGTAAAACATCCGAGTCGAGAAATAACTATTCCGAGCAAAACCAGAGTTACGCTTCGAAACAACAACTCCATTGTTATCACTTTGTTTTTGTTTTTTTGTAATTCCAACTTCTTTCCTGGAAGTCCTTGCAGTGTCCATGTGTTTTATACCTCTCCCACATCCCCCCAAGCCCTCTTCCTCCCACAGATCTCTCGATGTCCATGCTCTCAAATGTTGTGTTTGTGTCCTTCCCACTCTCTCTCCATCTTGTCTACCGCTCCCCTTATTTTGTATTTTATGTGTCGGTTTGACTTTTTGTGAGATCAATGTTGCCTCTTACACGAGCCTCGATCTTGTATACAAAAACTAGAGCTTCCAGGGAAGCAGAACTCAACTGAACTGACTCTGACAACTTTAAAGTAGGTCAGTTGTCTGTACTAGATTTGACTTAAGATAGCAACCTACCTTGTGTGGTAAGAGTCTCACACACCAAGTTTGATCAAAATCCATAAATATTTGTGGACGTTAAAGTCTTAACGTCGTTTCGGAGCTGAAAACAATATGGCGGCCTATGGCGGCCATTTTGTGACGGATCGGGTTGGAATGCAATAGCAACCTACCTTGTGTGGTAAGGGTTAAACATTCTAAGTTTGATCAAAATCTGTTAATATTTGTGGACGCTAGAGTGTTAACGTCGTTTTCATGACCAGAAACAAACTGGTCGCCTGAGTCCGCCATTTCTCAACGGATCGGGCTGAAATGTAATACCAACCTGGTACTTGGGGTACGGATGCTGCATGTCAACTTTGATCAGAATCGGTTGATATTTGTGGACGCTGGAGTGGTAACGTTGAAAGGTTAATGGACGACGGACGACAGACGACAGACAACGACGACGACGACGACGACAGACGACGGACGCCGGAGGGTTCAGTATGTGATGAACTCAACTGGACGGTAATCCAGTTGAGTTAAAAATCACGCCTTGCAGTGGCAACGCAACATGGTGCTGAGCAGACAGCGGTGTGACATGGCGGCCACTAGTCAGCATCACGGTCAGTTACAGCAACGGATAATACCGCACCGTACCCTTCCGCCTTTTGGGGAGGATTATAAACCACAAACGAGATCGCCGCCAGATCATAAGCGGAACGAGACACAGAGAACTTCAATCCCAGCTTCAAGATACGGAAATACAATGCAGAACGTGGATCGGCGAGCCAGAGAAAACCAACAGATCTCTCGCCAGACACGCGGCAGAATAAAAATAAGTCGCACATTCCACCTTAACCCCTTAGTTAATAATAGAGCACGGGTTGAGAGTCTGATGAACGAGAAGCACACACGTCCTGTACAGGGAAACGTGATGTTGGCCAAACTTCCAGACCGCTCACCAGGATTGCTTCATCCTTCGACCCAAGACATTAACTTGCTTGATAGCATAAAATTTGCGTATATTTGCCCTTCCCATTCCCCTTTCCAGACCTCACGCCCAAGAGCTGCTTTGCAATGTGGGCGAAAAATGTGAATTTCACAATCGACGAATGAAGAACAAAGATGACCTTTCACACCTGGGAAGAAAAAACAAAAGGAATAATGGAGGAACAAATGTCTGCAAAGAACTGGTTTAGGTCCCCATGCACCACCTTATCGTACACCGAGCGAATGGGAGTTCATGTATACAATTTCAACAAATCGTCAAAAAAAAACGGAGTGAGGGATCGAGAATAAAAGAGTTGGGTTGCCATTTCTGTAGGTGGGCTGTAATAATAGTACTAATGGTTGCCTTCGTAGTCGAGAATGTCCGTTCACACGAGACAAGACTTACGGACAGCTGGGCGCGTATATTTGTATATGGTGTCGGAGCAGCTGCCGGGATAATAAGCACACCGAGATAGCAAGCGGTGCAATCTGGTGCCAAGGAGGGTCCAAGAAGACCAAATGACTTGCTATGCACAGCCAAGGTAGGAATTTGTTCAGGTGATTCTTCACAAAGGACACCGTGTGATCTTTAACGTCCATAAACTAATTGCGGCAGGCAGGTCCAGTACAACGGCCATCTGAGGGACCTCACATGCATTGACAAATCACCGTGCCTGTGAAACACCGGGATAACGGTTTATAGCTGGATCAGGATTCGAATCCAGACTAGACCGCTTAGAGGTGAGGGCGTGTACGCCCAGGGGATACTCAGCCCAAAGACTACATGTTTACCTCCGCCACCGAAGGTGGATGGGGGTTATGTGTTACGGATCCGGCTAGTAGAATTTTAAAATGATTCTTCACCATTGGGAGATAGGGCCAAAAAGGATACATAGCAGGATATCTCAAAAAGTTGTGGATGGATTTGGACGAAACTTGGTGGACAGGTTGGGTGTGTGACAAGGAAGAATGCATTCGATTTTGAAGATCTGAATATGGATTCGGATACGAGAGTTATTTAATTTTAAAGTAACTCTTCACCATTGAGACAACAACAACAACAACAACAACAACAACAACAACAACAACAACAACAACAACAGGCATTTTAAGGCCATTTTCCCTGCTCGAGCGGGGGTTAGCCTTGCGGTCCCCATGACAATCTTCTCCATTTTGCCCTATTTTCTGCATATCTCCTTGTTAACCCCCTTGTCCGCATTTCTTCTTCCACCATCTTTAGCCAAGTCTTTCTCGGTCTTCCCCATCCTCGACTTCCTTCGACATTAATTTCCATCACTCTTCTCAACCAGTCACCTTCATCCTTCCTCAACACATGACCAAACCATCTCAACCTGTTCCTCTTCACAGCATCAATCACAGGCTCTATTCCCATCATCTTTCGCAATTCATCATTTGTCTTCCTCTCTCTCAACGATACTCCGCACATCCATCAAACCATTCGCATTTCCACCCTTTCCAGCCTTCGTTGCTGCTCTATGTTCATTACCCATGTCTCGCTCCCATAAATCATAACACTTCTCGCACATGCAGCATACACCTTTCCCTTCAGCTTCAGCGACACTCTCCTCCTCGTCAGCACGCCACTCAGTTCCCGAAACCCTTCACCATTGAGAGATCGGGCGAAAAGGGATTATATAACATATTTTAAAAAGTTGTGGACGAGTTATGAATAAACTTGGGGGATCAGTTGGTCAAGTGGCAAGAACAAGCCGATTCGATTTTGGTTTAAGTCCAAATCCAGATTCGGCCTATCAGTGGGATAGAAACCATAAACTGTTCAGCTTGGCAGAGGTATGCGCTTTACCGAGTGCCCTTCTAGTTATTCATGCGAACATGTTTATAGCATGGGCAGATACTGAGCATCGCAGCAACCGCACACTGACATAGGAAGCGGTGCAACCCAGTGTCACGAAATACTTGGGTAGGCCAGACCACTTGCTACATGCAGTTAAGGGTAGGAATTTGTCATTTGAGCAGGCAGCTGGCGATAACTCGCCTACTCTTCGTTGAAACACACCCGTGGCATCTATAACGTCCACCAGCTATCAGACAGGACACCTGGCTTAATGTCTATCCAAGGGACGGCGTACTTCATGATGCAGTACCCTGTCTGAGAAACACCAATCAGGTGGCGTATAGATCTGGATCAAGCTGTACTCTCCTGTCTTGCATTCTGTACTTAAAAATATTTGATACGAGTAATATATTATGAAAGCCGCGCTGAGTGATGGCAAAGTCAAAATACGCTGCCAATTCTAACGACAAATTGTGGAACCTTCTACATATCCATAAGTGAATGCAAAGCGACCATGCCACTCCCAATTAGGTGAGCATGAACATTCTTCCATATTTGGAAGAAAAAAAAAAAACGATTTCCAAATGGACATCAATCATCAAGGTTCCTGCCGACAGCAGGTCCATCAATAGCAATCCACTCCCCCATCCCTTTCTTCCGCAAACTAAAACAGCCAACGTATCAAGAGCATATATCCCTCCGCTCCTGTTGTCTATCAACATCAACCTTCACAGCAGCACTCTCCCACACTTTCCATCCATACCTGCGGAGTGCAAAAGGGGTGTCTTCCGGCTCTTCCGACGTCTCGGCAGAAGAGCGTTGCGACAACAGACGCCTGCGGAACGTCCCTCTGCACAAAGAAAGGCGACAAATCAGATCATTGGGGAAAACACGACACACCTGGTTGTGCACTTCACTTATCCAGAGAATCCGATCCCATTGGAAACCGCCGTTATGTTGCTGGCTTCCATTGACCTCAAGGATCCACGTGACGCCAGGATGATGAGCTTTGTGGAAAGGAATCACGCCAGCTCAATAATCACAATCACTTTGTCAACATGTTTTAATATCTTCCTCTTTCCTGTACATTCTAGGTAAATCTCCAAGAGCTGTAATCGTGATTAGAAAAAAAAGAAGTTTTAATTAATATTGACATCATCACCGTTAATATTAACATCGCAGTGGCATTGTGGTTTGAGCGTTCACCGACTTTCAGAGGGCATTGGTTTGATTCTGACCCCGGACGAGTCGTACAAAAACTTTTAAAATGGTACATGTCGAGCTTCTTTCCTCGATATTCAGCATTTTGAGGATAGAACGCAGATAAATCCCACAGATTGGCATCCCATGAAGAGCGGATGAGTGGGAGTACAGATTCTCCATGATTTCCCAGCATTTCGAAGATAAAATGAATGAATGAATGATCGTTTTAAGGCCATTTTCCCCGCTAGAGCGGGGGTTAGCCTTGCGGACCCCATGACAATCATGGTTCCCTGGTTGAGGCAATGTTTTTATGGCCGGATGCCCTTCCTGACGCCAACCCTTGGTCACGCTCTTACGATGCGCAGGGATACGGTGTACCTATTCTAAACCGGGGTACACACCGTGATCATTCAGCCCAGCAAGCTGGTACTCAATTTGCCGACCTCGGAAAGATGACAGGCTGAGTCAACCCCCCTGGCGTTAATTCAGCGATCGACCGGGATTCAGAACCCAGGATCCTCGGATCCCAAGCCGGCACCCTGACCGCTAAACCAACATCAGGCTGATTTTGAAGATAGAACACGGATAAATTTGAGGATAGAACAAAACCGAATTAAAAACTTTGATTTGCAAATCAAGCAAGTCTGACGGGTCGGTGCGTTTGAAGAACATTTCTATTTTAGCCGGTTCATTTGGGTTTGATTCCCGACCAGACTATACATTTAAAATGCAGGAACGGTCCTTTGCAGGCAGGCCGTTACATCACCAAGTGTGCCGTTTCTCAGATGGATGTTAAGCCGAGCGTCCACGCCCGCTAGCATTAGTTGGTGAACGTTAAAGATCCCATGTTGTCTTCCGCGTAGAGTAGGCGAATTTTCCTCGGCGCTCTGAACAAATTAGGACTTCCTACCAAAACCAGCTTGAGGCGAAGGTCAGTCTTGGCCAGCCGGTTGGTGAAAGACTTGGGTCAAACTGCCCTGTCGGCCGACGCAAGATGGTAGGATTAATTTGGGTCGTTGAAGAAGTAGTAGGGGAGTTAAAGATCCCACGGTGTCTTTCGCGAAGAGTAGTTTTGCGCTTATGGCCCTGATGGAATCGGTGTACAGCTTTTGAAATCGATAAATGTACAAATGCTCGTTATCTCAGTGAGGAGTTCCAGAAACTACCTTGTCCACACAAATAGTTCTAAAGCCCTTGTAATCGCTCCTCGTTAATTTGCAAAATCAAGGAACGAGGTTTAAAAATGTGACCAATCTCGACCTCTCGATCGCCGATCATCAGTTTTGTTTATTTTCCAGTTGCTCTGTATCAGACGAGTTCCTTGTGCTAACTCTGCATTGAATGAACACCAGAAGGTGGTCGCTTTCGGTAAAATCTTCGACGCACGTCCCTCCTTGGCTTTGTTTAGACCAACGAAGCAATGACCAGTCATCTTCCCCGAGCACAAATCTTCATCGCTTTACCCACATTACGAGCTTGCCTTAAGACCCTATACCCCGGCGATATGCCCTTCATCTTTTGTACAAGGGTCGGTAGGAATGAAATGACGCCTCTCATTTCATTCCTTTTCAATAGCCTGGTGTTGGCTTAGCGGTTAGGGTGTCGGCTTGGGATCCTAGGATCCTGGGTTTGAATCCCGGTCGATCGCTGAATTAACGCCAGAGGGGTTGACTCAGCCTGCCATCCTTCCGAGGTCCACAAATTGAGGACCAGTTCACTGGTAATTCCCTGTGTGTCGCAAGAGGCGGCTAACGGGGTTGGCGGCAGGAAGGGCATCCGGCCATAAAACATTGCTTCAAAAAGGGGACCAAGGTGCCCGAAAAAGGCCAACCCCTGCTCTGCGGGGGAAAATGGCCTCTAAAGGTGCTTCTATTTCATTCCTTTTCAGGCATGTCCTGTAGGGAAAGCATATCCCTCCCCAACGTTTCTCGAGAATTTCGACTATCCCGACTTGCACCATCATCATTCCCGTGACAACGCTACTCTGATAAAATTTACTGCCGACTTTTGACATGGGTTCAAAGAAAAGAGCTGTGATTGAATGTATTTTTACTTTGTAAATAGTAAATAGTAATGTAAATAATTGTAACTGTAAATATAATTGTAACTAATTGTAACTGTAACTGTTAATTGTAATTATAACTGTTAACTGTTAATTGTAACTGTTAATTTGCCGTTAATTGTAACTGTTAACTGTAACTGTTAACTGTAACTGTTAATTGTAACTGTTAATTGTAACTGTTAACTGTAATTGTAATAACTGTAAATAATTGTAACTGTAAATATAATATAACAAATATAATTGTAAATATAAATATAATTGTAAATAATTGTAACTGTAACTGTAAAACTGTAAATAGTAATGTATTAATGTACTTTTTACTGCACAGGAAGTCCTGCTGACGTCCAGGTGCCTCTTAATAATGGGAATGCTCACTCGACGGTTGATGCGAGTAAAGTTAGATGCCGGACAAAGCACCTTGAAAAGCGAAGTGAAGAAACCGACCTGAAAGAAGAGCTAGGTGGTGGTTACCCTGAGACAACGACACCAGAAAACAAGTCACCTGCAAAGTGCCGTCCACGTAATGGATTCTTCAGTCTCTTTCACTGGCGCTGAAGGTGACCATGGTGTGGAGGATGACCATAATTGGCAAAGCAAGTTTTACTGTGCAGGCCTTGTTTACCTGGGGCAAACAACTAAATCGATCGTGATGGAGGCCAAGTTGAACAATAACCAGGTGTTTAGAAAGAGCACGGGAATTTGCCCAATCAAGTTTCAGAGTTTGTTTTTTTTGAGGTGATATTTAACGGCAAATAAAACAAGAAGCAATTCTTTCGTACCGCCCGGAGTACCTGACTTCATGCAAGCATTACTGTTGCGGTACATTACTGTCCTTTACAAACGATGCACTTTACACATCGTTGTCATAGTCATATTGATCGGATTGCAGTCACTGTTACATAATCAGAACTCACCCCTGGCTTGACCCTGGCCCTTCAGTAAAGCCCATTGGCGTGGCTCCTTCGATTGCAGGTCCAGACTGCACCGTCGGTGTCGAGCTGTTTTGGACTGCTGCCTGGAGAGAGCTAGCAGCGAGGGGGGGGAAGCAATCAGCGACATCAAATTCCTGCGGCGATCGATTGTCGGCAATTGGAGCAGGAAACGGAGATGGAGATAAACAGGGAAGTCCGGCAAGGGGCCTTCCATCCAGGGAGATGTTGCTGAGGAAGGCGACGGCAGCCCGGCGCCTACGGTCAGGACGCCGAGTGGCCGAACGAGTCGGCATTGTAGTACCCTGCTGGTTGGTTGGACAACTGTGGGGAAGCAGATACCATGTCTCGTCACCCTCACCATTAAAGAAACAAGGGCAATAGGATCAACAGAACCAGGCCATAATTATCACGCACGCACGCACACACACACTGCTGGCTCTGTTCAACTTAGGTGGCCTTGGTTTTTGAGGCATCTCAATTTTCTAGAAAAAAATAAAAATAACTTGAGCAATGCGACTATCGCCAATATGCCTCCACATAGTCCCACAATGGGTAGATGCCCTCGTTCACTGTCCTAAAAATAAACAAGTTTGATTTAAATCCCTACAGCTGTTTTCAAGTATCACATTTTTACCTGACATGACAGGTTTCACATCAATCGGTAAGGCAGTTTCAGAGAAGGGATTTTTTTTTTTAATATCGGCCTACAAGCTAATATGGCTGCCATACCACATGAGATATGACCTTTAAAAATCTACAATCTGCATATGTATGTGTAGGGGATCATGTTTGTGAAGTTTCATGTTGATCGGATAAGGTTCGTTTTTTTATCCAAGATAGCTGCCAAACCATGTGACCTAAGGCATCATCATTTTCAAACTATATGCAACAATGGTGTTACATGTTATTGGTAAAATTTAGCATCGAAAGGGTGAGCAGTTTCAGATATAATTATTTAATATTTTCCTTCAATCCAATATGGCTGCCAAACAATGTGGCCTATGATGTCAAAATTTTAATATTTCAATACAAATGGGTTACAGATCATGTGCATGCAATTTCAGATTTTTAGGATAAGGAATTCAATAAAAACATTTTTGGCTGGTATACCACTTCACCTATGATGTCATCATTATCATACTTTTGTTCCCCATTGGGAGAACTTGACAATGTGGCAAGTTTAAAATTTTCCCATTCGGCGGTTTCCAAGAAATAATTTTTTAATTATTTGCTTTCAATCCAATACGGCTGCCATACCACGTGACCTATGACGTCACAATGATCATAAACACATTCTGCATGGGTGTCACTGCTACCCTGAAAGTTTCATCTCAATCGGACATATGGTTGCTGAGAAAAACGAGGTTTAGCCTGTACGGACGGACAACCCGAAAACATAATGCCTCCGGCAACTTTGTCAGCGGAGACATAAAAATTAAAATAGAACAATGAAAAAATATCATGAAAAAAAATTCTGAAAAACGAAGCGTCATCGAGGCCATTTTGGTTCCACTTTTATTCCCTGAAAGTTTCCTTCAATGTCCTAGGTCCTCGGTCAAACAGTCAGAGAAGATTTAGTGTGCAGAAAAGCATAGAAACAAACACTTTCTCCATTATAATTACTAGGGCATGCCCGTACGTGGGTGCCCGTTCCTTGCCAAAAAAAAAAAAAAACGCTACCCGTACGCTCTACCCCGCCCGTACGCCCGTACGCCCGTAAACAAAAAAAACAACGCTCTTCGCTTCCGCCCTTCGCTCTGACTGAATTGGGAGAAATAATGCGCATAAGAAATCGAGAAATTATTATTTTCTCCGGAAGAAATCGAATTACGAACCGTAATGGCGCACGCGCTCGGCTCGGCTCGCTCTCACATCGGCCACGCCTACGCAACAACGCGTTCTGTGATTGGCTGCCGGAAGTGCAGTCTTCACTGTCCGGAAGGTCGCAAATCGCAGTTACGATGAATCGCAAATTAGTTTTAATTAGTTTTAAAACATAGTTTAACGGCAACATAGTTTTCCAACGTGAAATAAATGAATACGCTCTCAAATGTGCCGTCCGAGGCAGAGTCTGTTCGCCACGTTCGGCACACGTGATAGCTCGCTGCTCTCTGATTGGTTGAATCGTTTTTTGGACATAGCTCGGTAACTACTTCTCCGATTAATATGAAACCTTGAAAAGGCACATCCTCGGGTCCCCAGCAATATACCTGGCAAGTTTAAAGTATATCGGACCCGTGGTTGTCGAGAAACAGCGGTCACAGACATACAGACATACAAACATACAAACATACAAACATACAAACATACACACAGAGATTACTGGAATTATAGATAGATTGGTAAGTTATACTGTTAATTCATGTGAAAGGCATTTGGTGGGGCAACTGTATTTCTCTAACTGTATTGTAACTGTTTGTATTTTTTACCTGAATTTTTTTATTATTATTACTATTATTACGTACTAGCCGAAACCCGTGGAACATCCACGGAAGGGAGGATGTGGTGTATGGATAGAGTGTACCATTATGGATGGCATAGGGGATAGATGGTAAATCCATTAGTGCCGTGGGCATCGGGTCACTGGGTGCGGCGTAAAAGGGATAACAAAGTCGAGTCCTTACGCTATTATTATATAGATACTCCCCGTCGATGTGCTTCTGTGGTAATCGCGAATATGAGTCACATACACGGTCACAGTGCCTGACGCCACTGTGACCGTGTTTTGATTAATAAATCTACGAGTCACAAAACACGAACCGAACTCACCTCAAGCAGTAAAAAGGTGCAAATCGCTCCTAGAAACCACCTCATCTCTTCAGACCTCAACACACCTCGATAAGTGACGGCAGCGCTCATGGGATCTTCTTCTTCCGTTAAGCTCCAATTTTTTCTCTTTAAGTTAAGTCCAATCAGTCCTCTCTGCTCGGTGCTCAGGCCATGCCTTCCCGCTCTCATACTTTTATTTCCGTTCGGTGTAGAAAGAGATTGACATATTGTTCGTCTGTTTTCAGCTCGTTATCTTTAAGCTTCCTTACGTCTCGCCACCTGCTACACCTCTCTGAGTTACGAGGATTTATGCAACGCACCCCGAGTATTGCAATGTCACTCCATTTAACTTTATTAAAATGACGATAAAGACGTTTCCTTAGATATCCTAATTTAAAATGTTCAAGGGAATAAAAAGACCATTTGGTTCACACCACCCATGTTCACACCACTCGACTGTCCAATCAGCCGACGGCTCGCCTCGCCTTCGCCCAGCAGACGCCAATACGATGGCGTCGTAAGATGGCGTCGTATCGGCAGTTAATCGGATGCTTTTGGGCCCCAACGTCGGCTAATTCAGATTTTTCGAGTATGTCTGTACGTGATAAACAAAGAGCGCGGTTCGTAGATCGTAAATCCATTAGTGCCATGGGCATCGGGTCACTGGGTGCGGCGTAAAAGGGATAACAAAGTCGAGTCCTTACGGTATTATTATATAGATTATTATGAGAAAAACTAAGAAGTCTTTTGGGTCATCGGGGTCATTTGGTTCCTCTGGGTATTTTCAGTCTTCTCGGTCTTTTCAGTACTGTGTATCTTTATGGGTCTTCATGTTTTTTGGGGTCTTCTCAATATTTTGGGTCTTTAGTGTCTTCGGGGTCTTTTGGTTCCTCTCGGTCTTTTCGGTCTTCGGGGCCTTTTGGGTCTTAAACGGTATTCAGGATCTTTTGGGTCTTTTCAATATTTTGGGTATTTCTGGGTCTTTAAAGGTCTTTGGGGTCTTCGGGGAGTTTGGGGTCTTCAGGATATTTTGTGTATTTTGGGTCTTTTCAGTCTTTTTGGTGTTTTTGGTCTTTTGGTTCCTCTGGATCCTTTGGGTCCTCGGGGTATTTTGGGTCCTCGGGGTATTTTGGGTTCTCGGGGTCTTCTCGGTCTTTTGGGTCCTCATGGGGTCTTTTGGTTAAGTATTTCAGGTTACAATTGTGGGTAGCGTTAAGTCAGCTGTCCAACCAATGGGTGAATAGTGGACATACATACATACTGTTACGTTTGTAGGGGGTAAGACAATAATTACCTTAGAGCCAGGTAGAGTGTATAGATTAGTGTGCTCCGACTGTCGTGGTTAAGAAAGGTTTACGTGTTGTTAACATTATTCTTCCTGCCCCAGGAGTTAGGAGCAAGGACTCCAAGTTTTGTAAATATTTGAAATGTGAATGATTGCTTGAGGGGCTAGAACGATAAGGAGAATAGGTAAGTAGCTACGGCTCGCTTCCCACAGCCCTCCTGATTTATTTCATAGGCTAATTAAGTGTGAGGCGGTAAGTGTTAAGACTGGAATGGTAGCGCCTGCACTCTGCAGTCAACCTTGCCTGGACTACGGTTCCAGGGGCTGTGTTACGTTTGTAGGGGGTAGACAATGATTACCTTAGAGCCAGGTAGAGTGTATAGATTAGTGTGCTCCGACTGTCATGAAGAAGAAACCCCATGCAATAACTAGGAAATTTGTGTAGACCGTATGTCGGGTAAGCTTGTATCTTCGTCACCATGAGAGGGGTGGGGTATGTTAATTAGTGAGGGATTATGGGTAAATTAATCCCCTGTATGTAATTGCCTTTGTAATCTTTTCCTGTGTTCCTTATGACACCGCACTACACCCCATAGCCAAGCCAAGCAATCGGCACCATAATTAATGACACCAATTAAAAACCAACCGGAAACCAGGCATCGAACCCTACTGTGGATAACATCGACTTGTTGAGCACTCAGGACAAAAGGTCCGTGGAGCGACGCCTAGAAGAGCAGTGATTGGTCTGGGATTTGATTGGCACAAAGACTGGTAAGATGGGACTCGCTGATAGGAGCGGACACAGAGACGTCGTGGGATGACATCAGAGCCTCAAGTACAAAACAATTAGAGCGGCGGACATTTTCTCTTGTCGTTCTGGATCCCATAGCGAAGTCGCATTTTGTCTTCTTACGCAAGGGAGATTCATCATGGGCAGTCGTGTTCCGACATCTTCATAGTGATCGTGAGGAGGAAGAACTGCGAACCGAGAACTGCAGTTTCCCGAACAAGATCGTGAGGATAAGCGCGGCTGGAAGAGCGAACTGCGCAGGGAGGCCTGGTTTTCCCACCCAAGAGCTGCACGGCAAAGCGTGCGGTTCCCACCAAGGCCGCGACAATCTTTGACGATTCCTGACGAGATTCCAGAGCAGCTTAGAGCTAAGTGCTACAAACCACACATTTATTTTCCAGTTATTTTATCCTTTGTCTGTATTCGGGTCTGTGTGGGAGCGCTCCAATTAGGAATATAGTTTTATCGTGCATTATTTTGTGACCGGCATTTTCTATAATAAATCCGGTATTTTTGTACATTTAAAATTCCGTGTCGTTTGAGTTAATTTATCCAGGTGCGAAGACACGGGTGGAGCCGTCCAAGTAAGTGCGTCCTCCCCCTTTCCCTCACGTGTAACGACGGTCCGCCATTGAATTAAACGCCTCGGAGTGGTAAGCTCGTTTGGTCACCTGTGTCACCCTGCGGTGTTCACCAGAGGGTAGGCGCACGACAACTGGTGTCAGAAGTTTGGGATTCGGACTCGTCGGATACTTTGTGTTCGAGGGTTACGAGTTCGACACCCGCTGAGGGCAAATTGTGCTCAGATTTCGGATTTCAAACATTTTTAGCGATCGTCTTTCCCTCGTAGAGGGGGATGTAATAATACTAGGGTGTCAAAATTTTGTAGTAAATTTGTGTGCGAAGTGCAACATCGCGTTTTCGAAAAATAAAATAAAAATAAAAAATTTCTTTGTCTGAAGTAAAATACATGCGAAGGAGAACTGCTTTCTCACCGCGGATGGCGGAAGCGAGTAAGATCGCTGAGCGAGTGGGGGATCCCGAAGACTATGGAAGAGAGCAGGAGATAGAGGGATTAGAAGATAGAATTGGAACTTCCCCGTCCCGAACAATAGCCCACCACCCTCTCCTACGAAGGAGCCGGGAACGATGGGAATGGGTGCGATGGCCGACCAGGTCTCGCTACAGATGATGGAACAAATGAGGGGAATGATGAGGGGAATGGAGGAACGAATGGAAAATAATAGGAGGAGATATGAATGCCCAAAAGGAACAAATTAAGGGAATGAGTGAAGAATTGAAGGGAGAAATAAATTGGGATATTAATAAAAATGGGAGAAATGAATGCCAAAATTGATGGATTGAAGGGGGAATTGAAGTGACAAATTAAGGAAATGGAAAATAAAATTGATGGATTGGAGAGGAAGATAGAGGGAATGAACGAACAAATGAATGAACAAGGGAATGAAATAAGGGAGATGAATGAACAATTGGAGGGGAAAAAAAAAATCGAGGAAATAACAACTGGGGGAACTAATTGATAAAATGGAGGAAAAATGGATAGTCAAATTACGGACAGGCTGAGTGAATTTGAGGTCAAAGTATAGACGAAAATCGGGGCACAGGAGCAGCCATTGGCAACATAATTCGATTCAAAATGGGGGGAATTAACAGAGGGAATGGAAGTGTGAAACCCAAGCTGATAACTACGTGGCACAGGCGAAGGCATGTCGAGAAGTAAACGGGGAAAACTCAAATTTAAATGGGGAATGTTTAACTGAAAAAGATCTGGAAGGTTGTCGGGTTTCTGTGGATGCTGGAATGCACCAACCGGAGAGGAATTGGGACTTGTGCAGCACCAGGGCGGTGGTTCGAAGCAACAGGGGGTAAAGATATTGGAGGTCTGTGTAACGGAACCGGACCGGGTGTGTATAAATGAAGACCTGTTTGGGCCAGAAGTGATTGGGGATGATAATGCGAATGATTTAACACAGCGGCTGGACACCTGTGACAATACCATCGAGGAAGAGATTGATCGAGTCCAAGAGGGTCTGGGAGATGAGGCGAGTTGGTCCGTCCCATATCCCCAGGACAAGATTAAAGTGAGCCAGGGGACCCTCACCACGAGCCACATTTGGGCACCAGAGGCTCCAAAATTGAATACCCAGTTGGGTTTCTTTTTGGATCCGAGCTGGATTCGGACATGAAAGAGTCGGGAGATAGAGCCTCAGAGAAGCTTGTCCCCATAGAGAATTCGGAACAACTGCAGGGAGGGGCAGAAGAACACGAGGAAGGGGTCGTTACTTGCAGCTGCGGTGGTTGGGCACACGAGGCCAAATTTTATAAAAGTAAATTTAAAATTAAATGGAAATTTAAATGGGAATTCAATTTGGAGCAGCCTTGGAGGGAGTTGGTCCCCAGGCTGCGGAACTCGGACCAGGTGAGGTCATTGGGGTCGGCCTTGGGGAAAAGTTGCCCCTTTGGAAATCCATTTATGCCAGCCAGCTGGGGGGCTGTGCTGGCGAGATTGGGACGTAGGGGGTCTGACCATGGGTGTCATGGTACGGCCTGCGCCCCACAGGGGGTCTGGTGGAGTGTGGCGTCCCTTGTCCATCGGGGAGCCGCCCGAGCGAGTGTCTCGGGCCGGCAGGATCACCGGACCGTGGTGGGGGTTAAGACCTCTGGGGGTCCGAGGTAGTTTCTCACAGGTACCTGGTACGGTGTATTATGAGGATGACTTGGGGGAGGTGTTGTGGGCCGCGCTTTGGTGGCGGCACCACGGACGGCCAACACGGGACTGATGTGGTGACCATCCGGGCATGCGTCCTGGCAGCCACTCACTGAGACTCTCGGACAGCGAGCATGTGATGACCTGCCATGCTGTGCTGGTCTATGGATGCAGGTCGATCCGCATGGACAGGGATGGATATAGCCCACAGGACAACCATTGGGGCATCTGTGGAACATGATAGTGTGAGAATGATCTTCCACAGATGTTCCGTTGTGATTTGTGGACTCTCGGCTTGGGAAGAGCCATGGGATTGATTGATTGGGAAATTGGAATGTGCCGAGCATATGGGGCCATGCTCGGCTGGCAAGTGTATGGAGAAGCACACTTCTTTAGTGAAGATAGTGGATTGTGAAAAATAATTGACATGGGTAATCTGAGGGTTAGATGTAAATTTAAGGGTGAATTTTGTGAGGCCAAAATGGACACTGACAGCAGTGACACCATTATTGATCCAGGTATTTTAGACCAAAGTGTTGGAGGCTGGGATGAAAAATGGATAGAGAGGTGCAGGGGATGTGATGTGGATGCCACGCACTGCGGCCATGCGCCCCAGGTCCGAGGCCTTGGGAATGGTGGAGTTGGCAGCAGGTGCTCACCACATTGGCCAGCTTGGACCTAGTGGAGCCATGTTACTCGCAGGGGGCCGAAAAATGGATGGTGGGTTGCACCCTTATGGACACTCATGGGCGTTTTGTTTGGCATGTTGGCGTTTCGGCTGATCCACTTTTCCCAATAGCTCTTGCACGGTAGAGGGGCGGAGCTGTCGTAGCCAAATATAGTAGTGTAGTGAAGAGCACCGGAGGAGGCGGATCCACATGCTTGCCAGTACTGTCGGATAAAAGGAAATTTGGACATTTGATAGGCCCCATGGGATAAATTTTGGGATTCTGTCGGGTGAATGGCACTCTTGGACCCGACCAACCTGCAACTGCCTGCACATCAAGGAAAGGTGAGGGACCTTGATGCTTACTGTCCTAGATGTTTAGTACTTGCTTATTTAAATTGGGACACGAGTAATTTGGAATTGGGGGCGGGTGAGAGTAATGGCATGGCCGGTGAGGGGATTGGAATGTGTGCCACAAAGTGTCCTGTGAGTGGCGTTTGTTTATGTGTAAAAGGTTTTGTGTATTTGTTTGGTCAGGAGAATGGAAAAGGAATTGCGTTTGGAAATTTGAAATGTGAATGGGGATTTCACAAGTAAGCAGGCCATGGCAGCATCATTTTCTGACATGTTTTATTGAAATATGTGATTGAGAATTGAACGGCAGCGGGGGAGGAAATGTTTTTGTGGATTTTGTGGGAAGGTGTGTGTGTGTCTGCAGGTACGGATTGGCATCCCATGAAGCGGCCCCCTCTGCGGTAATTGCCCCTGGCAGCCAGTGGTGTCTGGAAATTGGGAGCCCGTTGGCGGTGGGGTCTGTTTCGGCGTCCGGCGGTATGGAGACCCTCGGCGACCCGTGAGGCTGTGTGAAAGCCTGAGGCGACGAAGCCTGGTGTGGAGACCTCCCTGGCGGTATGACAGCTTAAGGAGCTGTTTGGCTGTCATAGGGCCAAGAGTTAAAGGGTGGAGGGAGGGGAGGGGAGTGGGGGTCGCAAGTCGGGCGACTTGTTTTTGAACTGCGGGTACCATTGCCGGATTAACCATTAGGCAGACAAGGCATGTGCCTTTGGGCCAGCCAAAAATTCGGGCCACAAAAAAAGGCACAGCATATGTTTGAGCTGCTGCACACCACTGGAGTTCATGCAGCCTTTCCAAACACTGCAGTGGCTCTCCGAATATACTTAGCACTGATGGCCACCAATTGCTCAGGAGAACGCTCATTTTCGCAGCTAAAGAGAATCAAAGATGGGAAGCGTTCTACCATGCATCAACAGCGTCTTGGTGCGTTGGCCCTTTTGTGCATTGAAAGTGATTTGCTCCGAGAACTGGACTTCAGTTTCGTAATTGAAGAGTTTGCAGTTGTAAACGCGCGCAAGGTTACAATCTAAGGTCTAGTAAACTGTAAAGCAAAGTGCCAAATCTGTGCGTGTTTTGTCATAGACAGGACGTAAAACCTCAAAAGGCCTTTATACAAAATGCTTGAGGAATTTCTTGTTAAAAGTTGGTAACAAGTGTTTTTAACATAATTTGGGTATGCTGAATCCGAATCCGGTTGTTACCAAGCTGGCAAATGCTTTATAGTGGCTCAAAACCGCAATTCAAAATGGCCGCCAAAATCGCACATATTTGGTGTCAAATTTTGTTATTTCATGCTTTAGGTTAAAACTATGTTAGCAGAGTAGGTATTTGGTCTTTTGAAAACACTTTCAGCATGGATAATTCAAACTAAGTTGATACCAAGCAAATACAAGCTGCTGGCACCCCGCCAGAGGACAAAATCCAAGATGGCCACAGTAAAATTTGAAAAATGCATATATTTGGTTTCCCACCAGCCACAGATATGTTATTGGTGTCTGAATGTAGTACTTAAGGTTTAGAGTTAAAACAACTCATTAATCACAATACTGACTATTTCTACAACAGCAAACATATTGGATGATACCTGGAGTAGTGGTAGTTATACTGCCTCATTCATGTTATTGCTTTTCATAAGTTCTCTTTCAGATTATTGGAATCATTTTATGCTGGACGACAATCCGTGGACTTAGTTAAGGTGTTTAACATACTTAATCAGCGCAATGGCATTTGGTAAGATATACATTATACATGCTAACATATTGTTGTCTAAGCTACAGTTTAAATGTGTACACTCGGAGCGCCTTATTTAAGACTTAATTATAAGTATAGTATTATAACCTGTATATTTGAGAACATGCTTATTGGGTACGAGTGTTAACCACGGCTTATCTCTTTTCAGAAAAATGGACCCAGTGCTTAGTCTCAAGAGGCGATCTTCATCACCATCCCTGAGTCTCTGTATCATTCGTCAGAAGGACGACAAGGATGTGCACCAAGCTGGGAAGCAGAGTTTGCTGACACTCCGAGATGCTGTAACCGCACGAAGTAAACTCAGAGATGATAGCAACAGAGATGTTATTGATAGACTCGAAGTTGTGCTTCAGTCAACAGATGCAGAGTCAGTTGTGTGGCATTGACATTGCTACGCACAATTTACTGACAAGGGAAAAATTCAGCGGTTGCACCAGCATCAGAAAACATCAGGATGTAGTATGGACACAGATGGAGAACAAGCATCGAGCAGCAAAGAAACATGCATCTCTTCCAGATCAACACATATACTGCGAGGATCTGTCCTGGGTACTGACTGGGACAAATGCTTATTCTGTCAAACTGTGCATATAAAGCATAGACTTGTATCTGTAACAACACAGAAAATGAGTGCGCAGATAATCGAGGCGGCACAGTTTGATAAAGTGTTACGTATTCGAGTTGCATGTGTCAACGATCTGATTGCGTCAGAAGGCAAATACCACCTTCAATGCTATGTGAACATTACGAGGTCCACACAAGCTATTCAAAGCATTAGTCACAGAACTGATCTAGCCATGGTGTGGCTATGTTCAGAGCTGCAAGTCTCAGCTCAGAAAGGACATGTATTGGAACTACATGATGTTTTCAATCGGTACTGCTGCCTGACCAAGGATGCAAACATTGAGATTCCACCATCGTTTCTCAGCCGCAAGGCTTCTTTCACAGAAAAGCTAAAACATCATTTGACGGAGATCTACGAGTTCATCCCTATGCTAGATAGGGCACCCTCGGGAAACAAAACGCTTCTCGTTCCCACAAAATATCGCCATATTCCCATTTCACAGATGGAAGATCAAGACAACGACGAACTATTCACGCCAGTCCATCAACCTGGAGATGACATTTTCCTTTCATTAGTCCACGTAGCCCTTAAGATTAGATGAGACCTCGTGTCACAGCCAGGCCACAAAGGATTCAACGTCAGTGAAGATGATGCAGCCGCATGTATACCAGATTCCCTATATATGTTCCTTCGTCTTCTGTTTGAAGGCCAGTCAGCTCTTGATGGTGACACTGATGAAAATGACGACGAAGTACTTGAGGCAAAAGTTCGGTCAAACGTCCTAAACATTGCACAAGATATTGTATTTGCAGTCAGCCATGGGAAAAAGTGGACCCCAAAGCACATTGGACTTGGAAGTACATTGCACCAGGCAACGAGGTCCAAACATCTGGTGCAACTGTTTAATAGTGCAGGTCATGTCCTCAGCTACGATTCCATCCTACAAGTGGATAATGCTCTGGCAGAGCATACCATCCAGAACATGGATACTGAAAATGGTGCAGTCATTCCCCCTAATTTGACACCGGGAAAATTTGTACATTTTTCCGCAGATAACATTGACATCAATGATTCATCGATGGATGGAAAGAACACGTTCCATGCCACTCAGATGGCTGTGTGGCAACGAGGTCCTGCTCCAGACTTCAACTTCCATGATCTTGTACCATCGAAGCATAAATCACTTTCAGTGCCAGATGCCATGAATAACATAATAGAAGCCAATGCAGGGAAACACAACGTACACCAGCGTTTACTGCAGAAATCAAGCCAGAATGGTACACCAAAGTTGAACATGAAAACGCATCAGCGCAACTGGCGCGAGCTACAGATACGTATGTCTTTCTTCATGAAACGGCAAAATGAAAATCCACAATTGGGATGGACGCAACACAATCAGTTTTACAGCACGACGGATCCAGAAATGACAACGATTGGCTACTTACCAATTATTCAAGCCCCGGCGCATGAGCTTGACACTCTTACTACGGTCATAAAACGCTGCATGCACATTAGCTCAAAGCTAGGTCAAAAGTATGTAGTACTCACGGTAGACCAAGCATTGTATTGCAAATTACTGGAGTTGAAATCTGCGATACCGGAGTTCAAGGAAGTTCTCATCCCTCGCCTTGGTGGTCTTCATATCTCCTTGAACTTTCTCAAAGCCATTGGCCAGCACATGCAGTCGTCGGGGTTAGCAGATATCTGGTCCGAGAGTGGAATTATGGGACCGTCCACCACAGAACACTGTATGGCAGGGCAAGTCATATTCTAGAGGAATGCGAGCTCACAAACTAACATTGCAGGCACTTTGGCAAGTGCTTCTACCACAACTTACAAGCTACCTTGAGGAGCATGACGAGCAGCGGAAAAATGAACTGGACAATGCGTCAGATTCGATTGATGATCTTACCGCAATCATTGGATTTTGATTGGATTTTGTCCTCTGGCGGGGTGCCAGCAGCTTGTATTTGCTTGGTATCAACTTAGTTTGAATTATCCATGCTGAAAGTGTTTTCAAAAGACCAAATACCTACTCTGCTAACATAGTTTTAACCTAAAGCATGAAATAACAAAATTTGACACATCAAATATGTGCGATTTTGGCGGCCATTTTGAATTGCGATTTTGAGCCACTATAAAGCATTTGCCAGCTTGGTGACAACCGGATTCGGATTCAGCATACCCAAATTATGTTAAAAACACTTGTTACCAACTTTTAACAAGAAATGCCTCAAGGAGTTACAAATGCTGACTTTTGCTCCTGTCTATCATGCATATATTCATACACTGCAAATTGTATAGACTAAACTAGTTTGAAAGTAGTTTCTTTTCACATTAAATATTTATTTTTTTTGTATTAAATATTTTGTTCATGAATCGGTTCATCTTTTGTCTGGGGTCCATTTCCATGAGCCCGAGATCTAATTTAAATTGTTCAGGCCATTCTCTAAAATTTCAAAATGTGCCTTAGGGCAAGCCGAGGCTTCATCCGGCACTGGCGGGTACCACAGCCTGAAGTGCCCCCACCATCTTGCTTGTACGGTAACTCGCCGCTGGAGGAGGGATAAAGAGGAGGGATAAAGAGAGAGTAGTGGGGGAGGGGCTAGACAGCGGTGGGGAAGAGAGACAGAGGGGTGGGGGAGGGAGATAGAGAGGGGTGGGAGAGGGAGATAGAGAGGGGTGGGGGAGGGAGATAGAGAGGGGTGGGGAGGTAAAGTATTAAAGGGATTCAGTTGGGGTTCCCGGAGGGAGAGACAGGATGGTTTTGCATCATAGGACGATATCGATGTAACTCATTACCAGTCAGTGATATTTTTTTCAAATTCTAATGTTCTGTAATCATTTGTGAAACGAGAGTGTGAAATTGATGACAAACGACATGTTATTACCTCCGCCACCAAAGGTGGATGGGGGTTATGTTTTCACCACTGTCTGTCTGTCTGTCTGTCTGTGAACAAAATATCTCAAAAAATTGTGGACAGATTCGGACGAAATTTGGCAGAGATGTAGCATATGTGACACACGACAAAATGATTCGATTTTGGTGAAGATCAGGATTTGGATCCGTCTACTAGAATTTTTAAAATGATTCTTCACCATCGGGAGCTGGGGAGTGCCGTTCCAGTTGTTCACTGGGGTCTCCTTTGGCTATCTAGGCCAGTGGTTTGCTTCCACCACAAAATCCCATGGAATTGCACATGTTCCCTGACTATTTGTTTAGTTGGCCAGACTCTATAGACTGTAATGGCTTCTTCGAGAAAACGCGTGAAAGGAGCTGGCAAAAAAAAATTGTACCCCCTTATTCTGTTTCAAGAAATGTGGACTCTGTTGATTTAAAAAAAAAAAACAGAGCCAAAATCCTCCGAAAAAATAAAATACACCGACCTTGATGCCTTTTATAGTTCACACCGCTATTGATTCCTTCATTTTACAGTTTACACCACCGTTGATGCCTTCCTTTTACAGTTTACACCGCCGTTGATGCCTTCCTTTTACAGTTTACACCGCCGTTGATGCCTTCCTTTTACAGTTTACACCGCCGTTGATGCCTTCCTTTTACAGTTTACACCGCCGTTGATGCCTTCCTTTTACAGTTTACCCTGCCGTTGATGCCTTCCTTTCACAGTTTACACCGCCGTTGATGCCTTCCTTTTACAGTTTACCCCGCCGTTGATGCCTTCCTTTTACAGTTTACACCGCCGTTGATGCCTTCCTTTTACAGTTTACACCGCCGTTGATGCCTTCCTTTTACAGTTTACCCCGCCGTTGATGCCTTCCTTTTACAGTTTACACCGCCGTTGATGCCTTCCTTTTACAGTTTACACCGCCGTTGATGCCTTCCTTTTACAGTTTACACCGCCGTTGATGCCTTCCATTTACAGTTTACCCCGCCGTTGATGCCTTCCTTTTACAGTTTACACCGCCGTTGATGCCTTCCTTTTAGAGTTTACCCCGCCGTTGATGTCTTCCATTTAGTTCACACCGCTATTGATTCCTTCCATTTACAGTTTACCCCACCGTTGATGCCTTCCATTTACAGCTTACCCCACCGTTGATGCCTTCCTTTCACAGTTTACACCACCCTTGATGCACCTCCCTTCATCGCGTCCCGTCCCCCCTCTGCCCGCGCCGCGCCCCGCTCCCCCGTCTGCCCGCGCCGCGCCCCGCTCCCCCCTCTGCCCGTGCCGCGCCCCGCTCCCCCCTCTGCCCGCGCCGCGCCCCGCTCCCCCCTCTGCCCGCGCCGCGCCCCGCTCCCCCCTCTGCCCGCGCCGCGCCCCGCTCCCCCCTCTGCCCGCGCCGCGCCCCGCTCCCCCCTCTGCCCGCGCCGCGCCCCGCTCCCCCCTCTGCCCGCGCCGCGCTCCCCCCCTCTGCCCGTGCCGCGCCCCGCTCCCCCCTCTGCCCGCGCCGCGCCCCGCTCCCCCCTCTGCCCGCGCCGCGCCCCGCTCCCCCCTCTGCCCGCGCCGCGCCCCGCTCCCCCCTCTGCCCGCGCCGCGCCCCGCTCCCCCCTCTGCCCGCGCCGCGCCCCGCTCCCCCCTCTGCCCGCGCCGCGCCCCGCTCCCCCCTATGCCCGCGCCGCGCTCCCCCCTCTGCCCGCGCCGTGCCCCGCTCCCCCCTCTGCCCGCGCCGCGCTCCCCCCTCTGCCCGCGCCGCGCCCTGCTCCCCCCTCTGCCCGCGCCGCGCCCCGTTCCCCCCCTCTGCCCGCGCCGCGCCCCGTTCCCCCCTCTGCCCACGCCGCGCCCCGTTCCCCCCTCTGCCCGCGCCACGCTCCCCCCTCTGCCCGCGCCGTGCCCCGCTCCCCCCTCTGCCCGCGCCCCGTTCCCCCCTCTGCCCGCGCCGCGCCCCGTTCCCCCCTCTGCCCGCGCCGCGCCCCGTTCCCCCCTCTGCCCGCGCCGCGCCCCGTTCCCCCCTCTGCCCGCGCCGCGCCCCGTTCCCCCCTCTGCCCGCGCCGCGCCCCGTTCCCCCCTCTGCCCGCGCCGCGCCCCGTCCCCCCCCTCTGCCCGCGCCGCGCCCCGTTCCCCCCTCTGCCCGCGCCACGCCCCGTTCCCCCCTCTGCCCGCGCCCCGTTCCCCCCTCTGCCCGCGCCGCGTTCCCCCCTCTGCCCGCGCCGCGCCCCGTTCACCCCTCTGCCCGCGCCGCGCCCCGTTCCTCCCTCTGTCCGCGCCGCGCCCCGTTCCCCCCCTCTGCCCACGCCGCGCCCCGTTCCCCCCCTCTGCCCGCGCCGCGCCCCGTTCCCCCCTCTGCCCGCGCCGCGCCCCGTTCCCCCCTCTGCCCGCGCCGCGCCCCGTTCCCCCCTCTGCCCGCGCCGCGCCCCGTTCCCCCCCTCTGCCCGCGCCGCGCCCCGTTCCCCCCTCTGCCCGCGCCGCGCCCCGTTCCCCCCTCTGCCCGCGCCGCGCCCCGTTCACCCCTCTGCCCGCGCTGCGCCCCGTTCACCCCTCTGCCCGCGCCGCGCCCCGTTCACCCCTCTGCCCGCGCCGCGCCCCGTTCACCCCTCTGCCCGCGCCGCGCCCCGTTCACCCCTCTGCCCGCGCCGCGCCCCGTTCCCCCCTCTGTCCACGCCGCACCCCGTTCCCCCCTCTGCCCGCGCCCCGTTCCCCCCTCTGCCCGCACCGCGCCGCGTTCCCCCCTCTGCCCGCACCGCGCCCCGTTCCCATCTCTTCCCGCACCGCGCCCCGTTCCCATCTCTTCCCGCACCGTGCCCCGTTCCCCCCTCTTCCCGCACCGCGCCCCGTTCCCCCCTCTTCCCGCACCGCTCCCCCCTCTGCCCGCACCGCGCCCCGTTCCCCCCCTCTGCCCGCACCGCGCCCCCGTTCCCCCCCTCTGCCCGCACCGCGCCCCGTTCCCCCCTCCTTCCCGCACCGCTCCCCCCCTCTGCCCGCGCCGCGCCCCGTTCCCCCCTCTGCCCGCGCCGCGCCCCGTTCCCCCCCTCTGCCCGCGCCGCGCCCCGTTCCCCCCTCTGCCCGCGCCGCGCCCCGTTCCCCCCTCTGCCCGCGCCGCGCCCCGTTCCCCCCTCTGCCCGCGCCGCGCCCCGTTCCCCCCTCTGCCCGCGCCGCGCCCCGTTCCCCCCTCTGCCCGCGCCGCGCCCCGTTCCCCCCTCTGCCCGCGCCGCGCCCCGTTCCCCCCCTCTGCCCGCGCCGCGCCCCGTTCCCCCCTCTGCCCGCGCCGCGCCCCGTTCACCCCTCTGCCCGCGCCGCGCCCCGTTCACCCCTCTGCCCGCGCCGCGCCCCGTTCACCCCTCTGCCCGCGCCGCGCCCCGTTCCCCCCTCTGTCCACGCCGCACCCCGTTCCCCCCTCTGCCCGCGCCCCGTTCCCCCCTCTGCCCGCACCGCGCCGCGTTCCCCCCTCTGCCCGCACCGCGCCCCGTTCCCATCTCTTCCCGCACCGCACCCCGTTCCCATCTCTTCCCGCACCGTGCCCCGTTCCCCCCTCTTCCCGCACCGCGCCCCGTTCCCCCCTCTTCCCGCACCGCTCCCCCCCTCTGCCCGCACCGCGCCCCGTTCCCCCCTCTGCCCGCACCGCGCCCCGTTCCCCCCCCCTCTTCCCGCACCGCGCCCCGTTCCCCCCTCTGCCCGCACCGCGCCCCGTTCCCCCCCTCTGGCCTCTGCCCGCACCGCGCCCCGTTCCCCCCTCTGCCCGCACCGCGCCCCGTTCCCCCCCCTCTGCCCGCACCGCGCCCCGTTCCCCCCCCTCTGCCCGCACCGCGCCCCGTTCCCCCCCTCTGCCCGCACCGCGCCCCGTTCCCCCCTCTTCCCGCACCGCGCCCCGTTCCCCCCTCTGCCCGCACCGCGCCCCGTTCCCCCCCTCTTCCCGCACCGCGCCCCGTTCCCCCCTCTGCCCGCGCCGCGCCCCGTTCCCCCCTCTGCCCGCGCCGCGCCCCGTTCACCCCTCTGCCCGCGCCGCGCCCCGTTCACCCCTCTGCCCGCGCCGCGCCCCGTTCACCCCCTCTGCCCGCGCCGCGCCCCGTTCACCCCTCTGCCCGCGCCGCGCCCCGTTCCCCCCCTCTGTCCACGCCGCACCCCGTTCCCCCCTCTGCCCGCGCCCCGTTCCCCCCTCTGCCCGCACCGCGCCGCGTTCCCCCCTCTGCCCGCACCGCGCCCCGTTCCCATCTCTTCCCGCACCGCGCCCCGTTCCCATCTTTTCCCGCACCGTGCCCCGTTCCCCCCTCTTCCCGCACCGCGCCCCGTTCCCCCCTCTTCCCGCACCGCGCCCCGTTCCCCCCTCTGCCCGCACCGCGCCCCGTTCCCCCCTCTTCCCGCACCGCGCCCCGTTCCCCCCTCTGCCCGCACCGCGCCCCGTCCCACTCTTGTACATCAAATGCTTCTCGGGTTATTCCCGCCGTGGTTCATCAATAACAGAGTATAATTCCAGAAGGAACCCCTTACCGGTTCCTTGTCCCCTTGTCCGACCTTTCTCCTGTTATCGACATCGTCAGATAACCCACGGAGTGTCACGTGTGCGCACCAACGATCTTCATTTTGGAGAAAACAGGGGCGAAGGACGCAGCCCTTCTTCTCCCCAATTTGGCTTTGTGCTTCAGTTCAAGGGGAACTCCACACTTCTGTCAGCCTATCCCTCTTCCTTTACACACTTCTGTCCTCTTCTTCATTCTGTGCAAACACCATCGTTAGGGGAAGCGCGCGTCCCACCTCCAGCGCTTCCTCAACCAACTGAACCAATTCCAAATTTCCACTAGGCACTATTGGAGCTTCTTCTTCCTCGTCTCGCCCTATCCACACATGCTGCTTGTCGCCTTCTTCTTCTTCTTCTTTTCGTGGCGTTTGCCGTAGATTTCAGAAATGCGAGGCTCTATATACGCCACGCACCACCCATGACCGTGAAAGTGACACCCGAGGAACCATTAGGTTTCTCTCTAATTTCACAAGGATTTCCAGCTTTCTTTTAAGAATCTTAGCTCAGATTTACAGAGTTGGGGTTGCTTACGGTTCAACAAACGTATGATTTCCGACACTTCAATCCCCATCTCCATCTACCTGATTTATAAAAGTAGAAATGAAAATTCCGGTGGTGGAGTCAGCGCCTTAACGCTCCGAGCGGAAGTTTTCTGTCCATCTGTTTCTCTCTTACCGCCCAACGATTGGCCAGCTTGTGTAACTCCACCCACAACGACGGCATCGTCGGAAGGCTGACTCCACCACTGGAATTTTCATTTTTATGCAGTTCAAGCCGAACACATCGTCGAACCTGTTGTACTGTATTCACAATCGCTATGCCCGAGCATTAAATTGCTAAAACTTGAACTTCAGGGAGCACGCGAGGCAGCACTTCGTGGCCTATACACCGCCCCATAAAAAGGAAGTGTTTTCTGTAACGCAGCAAGTGAGTCGGAAAGGAAGAACACACTCAGAGGGTTAAACTCGACTATCCATTCGAGAGCCATAATACTATGGCCAATAGTTCGGTGGAGAAAACCCAGAGGTGTGTGTGTGTGTGTGTGTGTGTGTGTGTGTGTGTGTGTGTGTGTGTGTGTGTGTGTGTGTGTGTGTGTGTGTGTGTCCGAGCGGTAACTTTTTTACCATTTGAGCTTTTCTCATCAAATTTTCACTCAAATTTTACTATGAGAATATTGAGAAGTCAAATTAATAATTTGGTCAAAAGGTCAAAGGTGAACATCACCTAAAGCTAAAATCATCAATGTTCATCCAATTGACCTGAAATTAAATTTACCATTTGAGTTTTGCCATCAAATTTTCAACGAAGCTTTATTATAAGAATATTGAGAAGTCAAATTAATAATTTGGTCAAAAGGTCAAAGGTGAACATCACCTAAAATCATCAATGTTCATCCAATTGACCTGAAATTAAATTTACCATTTGAGTTTTGCCATCAAATTTTCAACGAAGCTTTATTATGAGAATATTGAGAAGTCAAATTAATAATTTGGTCAAAAGGTCAAAGGTGAACATCACCTAAATTCATCAATGTTCATCCAATTGACCTAAAATGAAATTTACCATTTGAAGTTTCCCATCAAATTTTCAATGAAACGTCGCTGAAGTGACGTCACAATAACAAGTTTCGTTCGCCTTTCAATTTATGGGCGGTGTATTTACAACAATCGTTGTTAGATACGTCATCCGTCTTCGGCTTTTATTGCTATCCAATGAAATAAAAAAAGGAATAAACTGTACTTAATCGTGAAATTTCTAGCGTTTTTAACGAATTACTGTTTGCAGTTGTGTTGACAGCCATAAAATGGTCGAAGGGATCGCTGAAACGTATGCGTTCGATTGCTATTCGTGTGTGATCGTTACTTCCGGTTTCCGGTTCCTCGTTCGCATCCGTTGACACTTGTGAGGCTGCGGTGCCGTTTCCAACAGACATGGCTTGGGGCTTCGGTTGTCCGAGTTGGCAGGAGCAGAAACAGCAGCAACATCAGGCGAGGCAGAAGGAGCAGCAGCAGCAGCAGAAGCGTCCCGGCGGAGTCTGACGTGATTTCTATCGCCCTCTCACCCACAACGAGAGCAGCACAGAGAAACCCAGGCCGAGGGTGTAAGGGGAGGTGAGGAAGGCCTCTCGAGAGATGACGAGCCTAGGCCTCGGTGGACGACGCAGGTTTTCTGACGGACTGTGTTTGTTGCCCCCTTATTGATTTGCTTTAGATATGATCGAGCTGTTTGGATTGCACCATTTTTGTTCTTTTTCCAGTTTAATAATCTAATCGGCTTTTATCATCTGTAGCCCCGACTCTCTCAAGCCAAGCGCCATTTGTTTAATATTGAAGGACATCATTCCCTAATTCCTTCACTCGGGGTTTCATTCATGTTTCGTTCGAAGTTGGTTTGTACTTTATTTCCTCTGTTAATTTGAACTGCGGTTGTTTGTACGAAGCAAAGGGCCGATTGTTGTTGTTGTTACTGCATTTCATTTCGCAGGTGATACGATGGGCAGGTGTAGAAACCCGTGGGAAGTGTGCCAAGCTTCGTGTCCATTACTACTCGGTGATGTCCCCACAAGTTGCTTTGTGGGCCAAGTATTATTTCGAGCTAGATGTACACTTTAATTGAATCCGTTTTTCCTCTTCATCTCACTTTTGTCATCTTTGTTCGAGTTGTGTTTTCCATTTGGGAGGCAGAAGGCTCCACCGCAGTCGTCCGGGCGATGCTGCCTGTTGTGTTCACTCTCGTTCTGGTCCAACCATTGCCAGTTTGTACTACAGATGGTAGTTTGCGATTGTAATAAGTTGGTATCGTTGTGAAGAGTAGCACACCTGTAACCAACCCCCACTGAACGGCATTTTTGTTGCTAGACGCAGTCCTTGGGGATAAGGGGACAAGGGGGTGGGGCAAAGCTTTTTGTTTGGAGATACTTGGGGGCGGGGCAAAGCTTTGTTTGGAAATACTTGGGGGCGGGGCAAAGCTTTGTTTGGAAATACTTGGGGGCGGGCCAAAGCTTTGTTTGGAAATACTTGGGGGCGGGCCAAAGCTTTGTTTGGAGATACTTAGGAAGAGTGAAATTAAGTTTACCTTTTGGTTCTTTATGCTTGAGAAATGACTACGCTGGCAATAGCAGTTGAGACGTGAGATTCAAATATTGTTGCTTGAGGGGGAGAGGGTTCGGGTGGCCAAGGATGCTGACTAATCTGCAGAGCAAACTATGACTGTGCAAAAACGAGGGAGAGCGATCAGGTTGGCGATTGCACGATTCTAGAAATTGAAGGGTGAAATTGGAACGAGATTGGTGGTTGTTTAAAAAGCGACGGAACGAAAGGAGAGCGGCTGAACGGGAGCCATGGCCGACTCGAAGAGCCGACGAGACAGGGCTCTCGGGAGATTGCGGGCTCAGCTGCAGCAGAAGAACGAGGCCCTGGCTGACCAGTTTGAGTTCCAGGTGTACATCGCGTTCATTTGCAAAGGACAGGTGAGTTTGGCACATTGAGTTGTTTGGCTTGAGAGCTTTATTTGAGGACACATTCGCTTGGCAGACTGTTACGTTCACCCTTTGTGTAAATGTTTATCTGCCTGTTCATTGGGAGTAATCACAATGGCAGCACTGTAATCTCTGATTTGTACTTCACCCTGTATTTACATCTTTGTTTTAACATGTGCGCGATCCCCACCATGCCCCCTTTGCAGAAGCCCCCAGCTCTATTTCAGGCCGCGGAAGTGTGGCCACTTATGGCGGGGCAGTTTGAGCAGCAAGTTGCCGCTGGAGTTCAAGAACTCATGTATTCTGAACTGAGCTCGCACCAGCTGATGCTGCACGACCCTGTGCAGTTGCACGTGCCCTGTTATCGGCCTCTGCGCAAGGTGGGGGCAGGAGAGGACCGTGCTCGTTGACACTGCCGTATGGTATCAATTTGGGTTTTCTAAATGATGCGAGATGAGCTTACTGCATGGAGATGTCTATCTGTGTCTGTCTAGGATCTTCGGGATTCCACCCAGAACATGGACTTCCTCCTCTGGCCCAGGAGAGACATCGAAGAAGTCAAGTGTCTGGTGTTCTCTCGCTGGAAAGGAGCAAGTGATGAACCGTACAGGCATATCCAGGCAAGGCTTTTAATCGGCAGTTTGTGTCAACCGTCCTGCACCGCAGGCACAAGTGAAAAGAGGAGTACGGCACATGGGGAAATGCACTTTAGATGGTATCAAATAGGTACATGCACATTGATGGAAAGGAAATATTCGATGAAATGTAATAGATTGAGTAGGAATGGATTCGCGCTTCGAATCCACTTTGACTCGTTTGTTCATGCCCAATTTTTTTGAAAATAAATAAGGGGGGAGGGAGGGTATTGTAATTGTCTCCGTCTGTCTGTCCGTCACGCTGTCTCCTAAGCGGTTGTGCCTGCATTTTCGTGCTCAGGAAGTAGTTATCAAATGGAACGAAGGTGCAAGAACCATATCATTTCTGCCATATCAAATATAATTATGGGTACATTTTAAAGTGGTGAAGCTGCACACTGCCAGACTTCTTCCAATCAGAGGGTTCTGCTTTTTCTTTTGACTCGGCTTGTTACTAAAAAAGTTTAATGAAGTTTTAATTATTTATTTATTTTTCTGGGAAATGTTGGATTAATGATGGTGTTTAATGTGCTCCTTTCTAGGCTCAGTTTGACTTTAAAAGTTCTGACTATTCAGGCCAGCTAGCAGCCTCTGCTGAGGGTACAGGCAAGGACCGGAGAGGCCTGGTGCTAGGGAACCCGGATGAGACCATGTTCCTGTTCCTCCGACAGCATGATCCACAGGTAATGTGAATATGAAACGCCGGTGATGTTTCGGAACCTGAATTGATAGTAATCTCTTTCACACAAGTGATCGTATTCGCATGTTAGTAGTGTTTTTATATTTACCATATCTGCAAATACAAAACGAAGCTTCTTACAAAGCTTCAAATCTTACACAGAGGCGTTAGGTTTTCGGGTTGTCTGTCCATCCGTCCGTACAGGCTAAACCTCGTTTTTCTCAGCAACCACATGTTCGATTGAGACAAAACTTTGAGGGTAGGATTGACACCCATGTATAATGTTTTTATGATAATTGTGATGTCATAGGTCACATGGTATGGCAGCCAACTTTGATTAAACTCTAATAATGAAAAACATATTTCTCGGAAATCGCTGATTAGAACATTTTTAAACGTTGCACATTGTCAAGTACTCCCAATGGGGAACAAAATAATGATAATGATATCAGTTAAGTGGTATACCAGCCATAAATGTTTTAATCGAACACCTTATCCTAAAAACCTGAAATTGCATGCACATGATCAATGACCCATTTGTATTGAAATATTAAATTTGACAAATAAGTCACATGGTTGGCAGCCATATTTGATTTAACTTAAAACCTCTAAGAAAAAAAACTTTTTAAAAAACAACATTTTCTCCAAAACATCCAAAGTGGTCGTCTCAAAACGTTAGGTGTCATCGCCTCGGCATGGTGATTAAAAGCTGTTTACGAAAACGTTATCGGTCACGTGGTGTGACGGCCATATTGGATTAAAGAAAAATATAAAATATCTCAGAAACCGCTTTCCCAATTGATGTGAAACTACGCAAATGTCATCTAACACCATTGCTGCATATAGTTTGAAAATTATGACATCGTACGTCATGTGGTTTGGAGGCCATCTTGTATAGAAAAACTAACCTTCTCCGATTAGCACGAAACATCACAAATGTGATCCCCTACCCATACATATGCAGAGTGTAAATTTTTCATGTCATATGTCACGTGGTGTGGCAGCCATATTAGCTTGAAAGCCGTTTTTTATCCCTTTTCCGAAACGGCTTCACCGATAAATGTGAAACCTGTCATACAACAACAACAACAACAACAACGCATTTTAAGGCCATTTACCCTGCTAGAGCGGGGGTTAGCCTTCCGGTCCCCATGACGATCTTCTCCATTTTGCCGTATTTTCTGCATCTCGCCTTGTTAACCCCCTTGCCCACATTTCTTCTTCCACCACCTTCAGCCAAGTCTTTCTCGGTCTTCCCCATCCTCTACTTCCTTCTACATTCATTTCCATCACTCTTCTCAACCAGTCACTTTCATCCTTCCTCAACACATGACCAAACCATCTCAACTTGTTTCTCTTCACAGCATCAATCACAGGTTCTATTCCCATCATCTTTCGCAATTCTTCATTTGTCTTCCTCTCGTTCAACGATACTCCGCACATCCACCGAACCATTCACATTTTCACCCTTTCCAGCTTTCGTTGCTGCTCTACGTTCATTATCCATGTCTCGCTCCCATAAATCGTAACGCTTCTCACATGCAGCATACACCTTTCCCTTCAGCTTCAACGACACGCCTCTCCTCGTCAGCACGCCACTCAGTTCCCGAAACTTCTTCCATGCACATCTCTCTATCAACCGTTGCCGAGTCTGATCCACCTTCTCCATTCAACATGTCTCCTAGGGAGCAAAATGTTTTCACACCTTCCAGCTTCACGCCGTCTCCGAGATCCAACTCAACATTTCCTCCATCTGCAGCTCCCTCTTTGCACACCGTACACTTGAATGTAGCTGCCACACTGGTTAATGACTCAAACCACTACATTTTTGATGAACCCACTCAGCGTACATTGAATGGAGTTCACTCCGACACCCTTGCTGCACACAGCACATGTGCACTTCCCAGTTCTTTCCACCTCACCACATGCTTTACCACTTGCCATCACCTTCGTTTTTCCGATATTCACCTTCAGACCTTTTGTCTCCATACATTCCTTCCACTTGTTCATCTTTTCCTTCAGTCCATCCATACTTTCTGCAATCAACACCAGATTATCTGCATACAACAACTCCCACGGTAAACCCTCCTTCACATTCAGAGCCAGCACCTCCATCACAGCTACAAATAGTAGTGGACTTAGTGCCGACCCCTGATGCACTCCCACCTTCACCTCAAACTCACCACTGTTCCCGACCTTCATCCTTACAGCTGTGCGCGCTCTCGTACATTGCCGTCACTACTCTGATCAACCATTCCTCCACTCCTAACTTCCTCAATGCCCATGTCACTACTTCGCGTGGAACCCTATCGAATGCTTTCTCCAGATCAACAAACCCAAGAAACAACTTCTTCCTCTTCTCCATGTACTTCTCCTGCAACTGTCTGCCTTTGCGAGTTTTCATTAGTTTTACATCAATTATAAGTATAACGTTCGGCAATGTGTAAATGAACAGTGTATATCGGATTTGAACTCGGTTCCCAGCATTATGAGTTGCATGCTTGTGTGGGAATGCCGGCCAACAGATATTTGACAATTCTTGTGATTGGTTCAGGGGTGATTTATAAGAACAAGTGAGGTTATTGAACGAAGTGCTGCAGACACAGCAACACATATCCCTCCCCAACCCCCACACCTCAAGTGCCACGCCTGTGTGGTTGTATTGATTTTCTTGCTCCCGTATGCATGCGTTCGAGTGAAATTTGTCAATGGTTGTATTCATTTTGTCTTCAGTGCAAATTGTGCCTTTTGTGCGAAAGTTTATCTTATTCACCTTCTCCCCACTCTTCCCAGCGTGCCGGAGTTCCTACGGTATGGAAACTTAGCAGCCTCTGCGTTTACCTCCCCCAAAGTCTGCTGAACCAGTGGAGTTTATGTTCTCTCGAAGATTTGCTCCAGCCTTGCCTGCATTGAGAGGCTGTAGCGCTAATTAATCCGTGCCGTAGAGCCGGCGTTTGAGCAGTTGGGTTTTTACAAGTTGTGCCGTTTTGTCGGCGCAGTCATGATGACACGGCATTACGGTGGTGCTTGAGGATAAAATGAGCGTAAAAATCTGAGGATGAATGTCCTTGATGGTTAAGATGCGTTAGCGCCGTATAATGATTCTGAAATCTACGAGCCGTCTCGGTGGGGGGAGCGAAGGGAAGTTGGGAGTTTGTTCAATTGTTGCTCGCTTTCACGTTAATCGTTGCCATTATTATTCTGATTATCATTGCTATTCGTATTATAACAACTCCCTCACGCATTTTATTGCTATGGTTTTTTTTTTTGGTTTTATTTTTGGTGCGTATTCTCGAGTCGAGAAGGGAGATTGTTTTGCATCTTTGTACAAAGTAGCTTCCTGAATGCTGCATTTTTGAGGATCGGTGGAGATTGGTAATGATGAAACGATTCTTCTGATTTGATTTGGATTTTTGATTCTTTGAGCACTTTCCCACCTCTGCTTTTTTTCTTCTTCTTTTCTTTTCCTTTTTTTTCTTCTTTTTTGCTTTTCATTTTTTTCTTTTTTTTTCTTTCATTTTTTTGCTGCAAGGTAGTTTTTTTTTTGTTTTTTTTTGTTTGTTTGTTTTCTTTGCTGTGACTCATGTTTGAGATTACGTTGTGAAATAACATCACTGGATGAACCTGGCAAGTGTTGGTTTATTTCTTGTAATTATTCACTTTTGCACTAATTGTGTGCGATGCAGAGATAAGGTGTCAACAAGGGGGCTGTGAGGTCACTCGGTTTTGGCTTTAAAGGGAAAAATAACCTAAGTTGATCGGCTACGCCTGTTGTAGTGCAGCAGATAAATACAAAAATTGTGCATTTTATGAGAAAAGCATGAAATTTTTAACAGAGTTGGTGCATACCATAAGGTTTATTTTCAGATGTGGAGGGAAGTCAGATTTGACCTCTGAGGACCGTGAGAGGTCGAATCCAATATGGCCGCCAGTCCACCGGGTCGAATGTTCAAACGCGCTTAATTTTGGAACCAAACAGTGTAGAAAAACATTTTAGGTGTCATTTCCAACTAAATTGGGGAATGCTCATTCATTTGGTGATACTTTTGAGATCGCCAGAACTCAAGGACATGCATTTAGGTTAAGGTCAAAGTCAAATTACGTTAAATATCTTTTTATGATACTGCAGTTGGAACTGCTATTGGAAACTTTATTTTTTCAGGTACAGGGGTAGGTACCGAACATCCAAAGACCAGAAATGATGAAAAAAGTGTTTACACTGCAAGGAATGATGCAATAACCTCTGAAAAAATAACTGTAGTTAACCAAGTATGTCCACAAAAGCTTACATTAAATCAAGTGCAATGATGAAAATTGGTAATGATCAAAATCTAACAGTCTCCAGAACAGAAGCACAGTGCAGTGCACTTGAGTGCAGCTTTGGCACACTTGCAGTGTCCAGTGCATCCTTTCTTGCAGCGACAGTGGATCAATTCATGGCACGACTTTGATGCTTCAGGGAGAGTGGTCCAAAGAGGCTGCCACCCAGTTGTTTCCTTTATCCAGCCCCAGTCAGATGGCTCTGGCATCTCTGGATCCATGACCAATGCCTGGTTCCAACAGTTGGCCTGGTAGCAAGTGCGCTTGATGTGCTGCCTGGGTTGGAGGAATGTTCTCTAGACTTCTGTGTGAAGAGCTGCTTCCTGGCATCATTCACTTCCGTGCTCTCACTGGTTCGGTCGTACATCAGCACCACAAATCGCTCTAGCAGTAACATTGATCATTCACTGACCTCACTTGGCATGCATAGGAGTTCATTGAAAGCATCATTCACCTCTGGGTAAGACTTCCAAGTTTCCCAGGCAGTCTTCTTTCCTCTGCCAACAAATACAGATACAGTGTCGCACCCGGTGAAAGCGTGAAGGACTGGGAGAGTCAGACACTGTGTTGGATTCATTGTGGCAACCATTTCGTGAACAGCTATGTACCGAAAGCTTGACCCGGCACCAAAGGCAACCCACAGCTCATCAGGAGCTGTGGATATTGGGCTGTGGACTATCATATTATGAAAAGATCTGGATATTGGGCCATCTCAGATTCAGAGATTTGATTTTTGCAAAATTTGCAGATTTTTCAGATTTGCAAGCTGAGATTGCAACGCCAAGGATGGCCGACTCCTTCCTGCGAGCTGCCCACGTCACCCGCACAAGAAGAGCCCATCAAATCACTGCAGCGGCACTGCACATCCTGCAACACCGTGCGTATGAACGCCACTGTATGACATATGCTGATGATGCAGAAGACCTGCCTGAGTTTGAAGACTGGTGTCACCAGAGAGGAGAAGACATTCCCAACTTTCAGTACTGGGCAACTGTGCTGGAACTAGAGATGTTGGTACTGGTCTACGTGCGTTCTCTGCGGCAGGCTTCGTTCACGATGTACCTTGATGCCCTGACGGAACTGCTCCCATGGTTCCATGCCTTAGACCACACACACTATGCCAGGTGGGTCCCTGTTTCAGACGCTCGTATAAAAGGACACGGAGCCGTTAGTAGTTGGAGCAATCCATGTTCCGCGTCTGGCACTCCCGGCCCGGAGGTGACTCCGGAAGTACATGTGCACAGATCACTGGGCGGTGTTATCAACACAAGCCAACACCTGTAACATCTCCCTTTTTTAACATTACTAATATCATGTGATGCAATCTATTCTACCAAAATTTCGAAAAGAGATGAAAACTGGTAACACAACATAACAATATTCTGGCTAAATTATAACATAGGATTATGCCAGGAGCTGAACATTTCCACCAATCAATGACATCAAATCAATAACTAAATGTCCTTGCTGTTACTTGTAACAGTTCACAGATCAAGTCTGTTTGGGGGTTTTGACAGTCTTCCACTGCGGGAGAAAACAGGGCTCCTGTGTGAGAGAGGCTCTTTGACCATCGCCGGTGTTGAGGGTTTGCTGCAGGTCCTCCCTGCTGGTGTGCTCACTCTCACCAAATTCTTCTTAGCATTGCAGCCCTCAGGCTCAATGGCAGTTTTGTCTTCACTTTGCACATCCGGTCTTGTGATGCTCTGGTTGTGCCTTTCCTCCGCTAGCAAATCCGAGGGCTGTCCATAACAGGGAGGTGGTGCTGATTCAGCTACTCTCAGGTCCACGCGATTGCGGCGATACAGGGCACCCTCCACATCCACGAGATAGGAGCGTGGGGCAACCTGTTGCATGCAGGTTCCTATTTTCCAGCGACCAGTTCGGTCTCCAGGCAGTGGTTTCATACGGATGCACTCACCAACTTTTAGTTCAGGTAAGTCTAAAGCTGACCTGTCATAGCCGAGCTTGGATATCTGCTTTTTTGACGCAGTTTCTCCAAAACACCTGGCACCACACAAGGCTCGAGCAACTTGTCGGTCACAGGTAAAGGTGTTTTCAGCCTTCTTGACATCAAGCGCTGCGCTGGGCTGCTGTCCATGCCCTCAGTTGGTGTGTTCCTCCACTTGAGTATGGCCTTCCAGGGGTCATTGCCATCACCTGAGGGACATGGTTGCACTCCCAATGAAGCACCCAGATGTAGCCAGAGAATTCAGGGCTGGCAACTTCACTGTACAGAAGACGAAGGTGTTCTCTTCAATCCCAATCGAATCGAAATCTTGCAAAAATCAAATCTCTGAATCTGAGATGGCCCAATATTCAGATCTTTTCATAATATGATAGTCTACTAGTGTGCCAAATTTGGTGCTTTCCTCACAAAATGCACAATTGTTATGCAAAGTTGCCCCACTACAATAATAGTTTGGATCCTTTACTGCCCTTAAATGAACCCAGACATGTTATTTTTCCTGCTCACCTTTCATTCTTCACAATGAGCTGGCAGTATAGCTTATAGGTCTGCATACTTGCCTCGGAGGTCCAACCTGGGTTTGAATTCTGACCCAGCTCTAAATCATTATCCTGACGTTTCCAAGGCAGCGGGGAGGGATCAATGTGTGTGTTGTCCTTCGGATAGATGTCAAACTGTGCATCTATCTGCCGGCATTAGTTGGTGAACATTGAAGATTCAAAGGTGTCCTCCACAAAGGTGGGCGAGCTATTGCCTGCACCATGAACAAATTACAAATTCCTGATCTTACCTACAGTGAGCAATGCATCACCACCATTGTGGCACCCTGATGGCTGATGTAGACCATGGGGCCAAGCAGTGGAAATACTTCTAGTTTATCATTTTCGTGACCCACATCTGGTAACCACGTGAATTTTTGTCTGATGGGAGATAAAAAATCATTGAAGAAGAATTCACCACTCGGCAAGTCCAAAAGTTGCACACTAATTAGTATTCTTAATTAGTATTAATCATCCAGATGCACAGCACCCTCTTTTGTCAAGAAATTAAAAGTTATGTACAAACCTATGGAAAATAGACAAATTGAAACACAGCAACACTTACATGACAGAGAACGGTAAAAAAAAATCAATGAGCTACACATACACACACACACACATACAAACACATGCACACACACACACACAAAACCAGATACACACATGCACTCACCAATATATTTCTTTGGAAATGTTTTCAAAGGAATCATTGGCACTTATAAGAAACTTTTCCTTGCAAAATTAATGTGCCCTATTTTACACACACGCACACGCACATTTACATACACATACATCTTTTATTTTCAAAGTAATTATTGGCACTGCAACTAAATATATCTTTGCAAATGAGCCCAATTCATCCCACCCCACTCTCTCATCTCTCTGTCATATTATGATTAGATTATGTCATATTAGATTATGTTGGCACACTTTAGGGCTGTAGCAAAACAACTTTTTTATTTAAATAAACAGTTTTCAAATTATTCATAGCTATTGGCCTAATGTAACCCAAAAGATAATAATCAGACTGTTGACTCATGGAAATACAGCTCTATTATAATATTCACAATGTCTGAGTCCAATCTGGGGGCCAAATAACAGGCTTCTCTGCTACCCTCTCATCCAGAACTTACACGTATATCTGTGTCACAACAGAGTAGCTAAATGGAATGAAGCTACAGCAGCAGGTTAACAGTGTGAAGTTGTGAACACTACACATCTTCATCTTCTGTGTCGGAGTCTTCATCTAAAGATTCTCCAGCCACTGGATTTTGGCAATCAGTGCACTTGTACAGATTAGTACATGGTACATTATGCTGCCGGCAAGAACATCTTCCCTTGTTTTTACCAGTTGGCATCTGGCAGTTTGTCTTTTTGCAAGTGCAGTACGTCAGTTCAAGCAAACTGCTTGGAGCAGGGGGTTGTTCACCCCAGACAACATCTAGACCTCCATCTTCCACTTTCCATCCATGTCCATGTGGGCTTGGAATGTCTGGGGTCTGCTCCAGACAGAGATGATGTACTGCAGCCTGGTAATTTGCTCTCTTTATGTGCTGTCTCAGTGAGTCCTGTGTTGGTGGAAGACGAGCTTCTGACTTAATCGCCATGAGGAACATGTTGTGCCGTGCTTTATTAACACTGTCGCATTCTTGTCCATACAACTGGCAAACAAATCTCTCAAGTCCAGAAAAAACATCCTCGCTCACTGTGAATGATCTCCCTAACTGTTGGAATGTGGCCTTGAACTGTGCATTCTCTGCCATTAACTTGTATGCTTTTGCTTTGGGCTTGCCATGGAAACTGCTAACAGAGTCACATCCAGTGAAACAATGGAATGAAATAAGTGCATTGCAAACATCTTCCCCGAGGTAGGTATTTATGGCAGACAAGCTCAGAGTCCTCCTGTTGTTGCCCCTTCCTGTATGGAATAACAACTCACTTCCTATCTCTTTTGCTCTCGCTACTCCTATGATAAAGACATCAGTATCCGGGCTCTTCATCACAACTGGATTAGAGGCACTTTCTGATGAAGTACCAGGATAATTTGTGGCTGCATACTGGGCATGAAGCAACAAGCGAGTGTCCGCTTCTTCATGGTTGCATCTCAAGCCTTGCACTTCATTCACAACCAGCACTCCATGGTCATCTTCCAGTTCATGACATTCTTCATCATGAGTCACAAAAATGTGGACCTCCTTGAGGACAGAACTTGGTCTGCTGCTCCAAGTTTTAAAGAAAAATCGTATTAGTTCTGCCTTGTTTTCACTGCCAGCAAGAAACTTTTTCCACTGCTGAGGCACCCGTTGGTCTTCCCCATAGATTTTTGTCATCAGACTTCCACTTGATCCTCTTTGTCCCCTCTCAGCATTTTTGATGCTCATGTTTCTGTACGTGTCTACCACAAAGTGTATAGATTCACTTCTTACGCTCCTTGCAAGATCAACAAGTTGTTTCAAGACATGATCAGCCAGTTGACCAAATGTAGATGGTATACTCGTCTGCTGAAGTTCTTGCATCATGGCCATAGCATCTATAATCCAGATGCTTCCTGAGGGGATCTCTGTGACTGGAGTTGGCTGAACTTGGGATTCAATATAGTGTAGTAAAGATGATTTCGTTGTCTTGTTCAGTGAACCATCTTGGTGTGCTAGAGAAAGTGGGAGAGGGCCCAAGTTGAAGGTAAGCATGTTTTCAATGTCTAGTTTCCTGACATTTGCAATGATAAGAAGTCGCTGGAAAAGATTTCTGTCTGCCTGCAGTGATACTTGTTTACCTTGCGCTTTGGTGTGAACTACCTTGTTCATTGACTTGAAAGTCTTTGTCTTTGATTTCTTTATTGGAGCAAATATATCTTGGGTGCCTTGCAGTCTCTCTTTGCAGTATGTTACAAGTTCTTCATCACCTTTCTCCCATGCCTTGATGTAGCATTCAGCAACATCTTTTGATGCAACCACCCCAGATGCAAGATGCAGTAGGTGATCATGAGACCCATCGAAGGGATTGATTATTGCATCAATCACACTCATCACTCTGCAAATATCTTCTTCATCTCTCTTGATGCGAGACGGCTGCAATTCTTTCCGACCCTGTGTTATTTCGTCTTTACCTGCCATCTCTCCACACTTCTTTGATATGGCAGCCCGTTCTCGTTGAGAGAGAATCCATCGCGAGACGGCTCCTTTCTGTGTAGTGAAACCAATCATTCCACCTTTGGTCTTTGTGTCCCGATTACAGGTTTGTTCTATTGTTTGGTCGCATGCAGTCTGAGAAAATCCATGGCCATCTTGATGCTGGAATTATTTTTTTTCCTGTACTAATTTGTGAAATAATCAATTACAATTGATATAACCTATTGAATTATAAATTAGAAATATCTATCAAAAAATTAAGCAAATTTAGGTAAATGATTTTTGGTTACAAAATTACTAAGCCAAGATAGGTCGATCAATGAAAGGCAATAAACTTGATTTTGGAAATTACAATATCAACTCATAATTACCCTTTTACGTGAGTATAACTATTTTCAATAGGATTTGGTTCTTGGTTTTCCACTTAAAACACAATTGCAAAATTTTTTTTTTTTTTTTGTAGATGAGAAAACAAAAGTAAAGTTGGTATATTTTACCTTTTTGCCTTTTATTCCTCCGAATGGCCCGGTTGATCTCAGTAATATTGCAAAAATGGCGGTAGCATTCAGCATGATATCCTGGAGTGCCTCGTTTTCTCCTGAGGTTAGAAAAAATACAGGTAAATTAATTTTTTTAAATATCTATTACTATGAGCATCGTCCTAAAGGTGAGGAAGTATGTAGAAAATATAAAATTTATTCATCTCAAGAACAGTGTAGAGGTGAAATTTCCCGTCTGTCTGATTTCCCGTCTGTCCGAATCACCTGATCACGGAGGTTTTCAAATTTCAACAGTCCGAGCCACGGAAAGCTTTCTAAATTCTAGACTTAAGTTAGAGTCTGAACTTATATCTAGACTACCCTATTACTAGAATTAAAGTTAGATCTAACAAAAAGTTAGTCAAGATCTAGGTACTTACCTCCCACTTCTTTCATCATCATCGTCGACATGCCGCGGCTGTTTTGCCGGTGCCTCTGCCGCTGATGCACAGTCCCAGCCATAGCGGTCTGCGTTGTGTGCTACTTTACTTTTGGGCGTGTTTTCGATTTCCTTCCAGAGATTAGCACATTCTTTGAATTTTTTGAAGGATTTCTCGGCAAGAGGAATAACCCTGCTGTGCGTTGCAATGACGTGCATACAGCAAAATCCAGATGATGTCCCTTCTGAATCATCGGCAGATGCACCACTGGCATCAGCATCCGAGGACGACATGAGCGTCGCCATGTTTGCTAGAGTCGCTTCTTTGAAACGCGTTATCTGATTGGCTGTTGCTTATGGGATAGTCCGATGCGTTTATGAAAGGACAACTATGACTGGATAATTTTAGCGAGGTCCTTGTCGAAATTATTGAGGTTTTTTTCCACTTTTTAAAATAATGGTGGAGTTCTGAGATTGCCGAGTTATATGGTATGCTTTTAAACATGTTTTTGGACAATAATATTTCAACATTGATTAGTTACTCGATGTGGGTCACGAAAGTTAAGAATTCTGACCGACGGCCCACGGTCTAATGCTGATTACAATAGCTGATGCTCACCCACAGCCAAATGCTACATAATGACAGTGACTCGTCTTCACAACTCCCCCTTCAATCATTTCACCTTATGTCATTTTAAATGTATTTAATTCTCCTCCAAACTTTTTTAGCTCCGCTCTGAAAGTGAGTGGAGGTTGTTTTTGTCTGTGAGCAGGATATCTCGGTTATGGACCGATTAGATTTTTGGGTCAGGTCCGGATGCAGATCCGGCCTATCGGAGGGATAAGAAACGTAAACTGTTAAGCCTGGTGAAGGTATCCACTCTACTGAGTGCTGTTGCAATTTGTATATTATTGTGGGCTGTGTTCATTGGGGCTGCATAAAATTTGGTCATAAGATTGCCTTCGCTTGAAGAATGCTGTTCTCAATTGCGAGTGTGTGGGAAATTTTCATTTTCACATGATTCGTGGCGATGTTTTGATACGAGGGTATGGTACGCTCAGTAGAAAGAAATTTAATACTTCAACTTTGAAATAGTCTCGTCCCAAAATCTATTACTGAATGGAAAAGCGTCTGCCATGGTTCATTTTAAAGGATTCCTGCTGACGCAATGATGAAACGAGAATGACCGCACTGTGGTCACAACCTCCAACAAAAATCCTGTAACACATTTAAAGCACTAAGAGGAATAGTGCGATTGAGTTTAAGTACACATTTAATGCACTATTAAAAAATTAACTCAACACCTGATTGTGCGTTCTGACGCACTTGAGTAAACCTTAATATTAATCTACATATGATTAGATTTTTTTTTCTTCTTTGTTTATGGGCATGTACTTGTATAAATCAGCAGAGGCCTGCAGGCCTAATGTGTTTGGCCCACCAGAAAACCAAGATGGTGAAGGAGCTGGGGCTCCCACGTCGATCGGAAGAATGGACGCGACAAAAAGCTGGAATTCATCCGAGTTGCTTTAATCAAACCAAACACTCAGGCACTCTGAAAAGCCCGTTTATCGGGCAGCAATATATATACATATTATCCCGGAGCGTTTGCCCAGGAAAGGCGAGAGGGGGCGTGGCCCTGCGGCCTGGCAAGTTGAGCGCGGGCCTGCCCGGGCGTCCTGGACGAGCCCGGCATGGTGATCGCTCCGCGTCCTTGATAGGTGCAAGGCGATTGTGAAAACCCAGCGGTAGCCGCTACACACGTCCCCCCAGAATCGACTTGCACCAGCAGGGTCAATTTGAGGGGGGTCCTGATGACCCGGCCGAAGCGACCCCTGGCGGGTCATGGGAGGGGGTCCGGTGTGGTGGTGGGCGGTCGAGTGGGGGGCACCGTGGACGGGGGGCGGCCTCGCCGCGGCGGAAGGGCCACCCGTGGTGGGTGGTCGACGTCCACGTGCGCCGGCTTGAGGCGGTCCACCGCAATCCGGTCCGACCTGCCGCCGATGTCGATGACGAACGACTTGTCGTCCCGTCGCAGCACCCGGAAGGGCCCGTCGTACGGCGGCCGGAGTGGCCCCCGATGTGCGTCGTGACGCACAAAAACATACTCCGCTGTGCGAAGTGCTGGGGGGACGTAGGACTGGGGGTCACCGTGGTGGGATGTTGGCACGGGGGCAAACCGTCGGGCGGCCTCCTGGAGGTCCGAGCGCTGGTGAGCTGCGGACCAGGGACTGGTAGCGTCGGGCACGAATTCGCCCGGGACGCGTAGCGCCTGGCCATAGACAAGCTCGGCGGTGGATGCCTGGAGGTCCTCCTTGGGGGCCGTGCGGAGGCCCAAAAGGACCCACGGCAGCCGGTCGGCCCAACCGCCGTCTTGAAGGCCGGCCATGAGCGCGGCCTTCATGGAGCGGTGGAATCGCTCGCACAACCCGTTTGCTTGGGGGTGGTAGGCCGTAGTACGGTGGAGCTTGACCCCCAGGTTGCGGGCGACCGCACCCCACAGCTCGGAGGTGAACTGTGGTCCGCGGTCTGACGAGATGTCCGCCGGTGCGCCGAAGCGGGCGACCCAGGTGGCGATGAAAGCCTGCGCCACGTCGGCGGTGGTGGTGGAGACGAGGGGAACGGCCTCCGGCCACCTGGTGGTCCTGTCCACCATGGTGAGCAGGTGTGTGAACCCCCGTGACGGGGGGAGGGGGCCCACCAGATCCACGTTGACGTGGTCGAAACGTCGTTCGGGCACGGTGAAAGGTGCCAGCGGGGCCTGGGTGTGTCGGTGGACCTTGGCCCGTTGGCAGGCCGTGCAGGTGCTGGTCCAATCGCGGACGTCCCGACGGAGGCCGTGCCAGACGAATCGCGCCGACACCAGCTTCTGGGAAGCTTTCCGGCCCGGGTGGGAAAGGCCGTGGAGGGAGGCGAAGATGCGGCGTTGCCAGGTGACGGGCACGATGGGGCGAGGCTGGCCTTGGGAGACGTCGCAGAGCAGGACAGTGTCCGCGAAGGGGATGTCGGCCAGGCGGAGGCCCGTGTCCGCCGCCCGGAGGGCTTGCACCGTGGTGTCGGTGGTTTGGTCCGCCGCCATAAGCGCAAAGTCCATGCCCAGGTGGACCGCGTTCGCGCTGGCCCGGGAAAGACAGTCGGCCACGGCGTTGTTTTTGCCGGCGACGTGCCGGATGTCCGTGGTAAACTCCGACACGGCGGAGAGGTGGCGCTGTTGGCGGGCCGACCACGGCTCCGTGACCTTGGCCATGGCGTAAACCAATGGTCGACGAACGCCGTGAAAGGTTGGCCCTCCAGGAGGTGGCGGAAATGGCGGACGGCCAGGTGTAGACCGAGGAGCTCCCGGTCAAACGTGCTGTATTTGAGCTCGTTCGGCCGGAGCTGCCGGCTGAAAAAAGCGAGTGGCTGCCAAACCCCGTTCACCCATTGCTCATGTACGGCGCCCACCGCGTAGTCGGAGGCATCCGTGGTGAGGGCGATGGGAGCGTTGAGCACCGGGTGGGCGAGCAGTGTTGCGTCGGCGAGGGCCCGCTTTGAGCTTTATAAGGCCGCATCCATTGCTGCGGACCAGGCGATGTCGTGCTTGGCCGGCTTGCCCCGGAGGGCTTCGTAGAGGGGCCGCATGAGTTGAGCAGCGCGGGGCACGAAGCGGTGATAAAAATTCACCATTCCCAGGAATTCCTGCAGGGCCTTTATGGTGCGGGGACGCGGGAACGTGATGATGGCCTCGACCTTGGTTGGCAGCGGCACGGCCCCGTTCTTGGTGATGTGGTGGCCCAAAAAATCAACGGCCGTCGTGCCGAAGTGGCATTTGGCCGGGTTGACGATGAGGCCGTGCTCGCTGAGGCGCCCGAACAGTGTTCGGAGGTGGAGGAGGTGCTCGGCCCGGGACGTGCTGGCGACGAGGATGTCATCCAGGTAAACAAAAAGGAACGGCAGGTCACGCAGCACGCCGTCCATCAAGCGCTGGAACGCCTGAGCCGCGTTCTTGAGACCAAACGGCATCCGCAAGAATTCGAATAAGCCGAACGGCGTGATGACTGCCGTTTTAGGGACGTCGGCCGCCCTGACAGGTACCTGGTGATATCCCCGTATGAGATCAATTTTCGAAAAAATGACCCGTCCCGCCAGACGGGCGGAGAAGTCTTGGATATGCGGGATCGGGTACCTGTCGGGGGTGGTAGCGTCATTGAGACGGCGGTAGTCGCCACACGGGCGCCATCCACTCCCCGGCTTTGGCACGATGTGCAGTGGCGAGGCCCACGCGCTATCGGAGCGCCGCACGATGCCGAGGTGCTCCAACTCGTCGAATTCGGCCTTCGCCACGGCGAGCTTGGCTGGGTCGAGGCAGCGGGCCCTGGCATAGACCGGCGGGCCCGTGGTTGGTATGTGGTGCTCGATCCCATGCCGTACTGCGACGGCCGAAAACGTCGGCCGCGTGAGGGCCGGGAACTCCGTGAGCAGGCGAGCAAACTCGTTCGCCGCCGGAACGGCGCATGCCAGCTCGGTCGGCGCGGAGCTGCTCAATGTGCATACCAGGGAGCTGAAGGTTTCGGCGTTGATTAAACGACGCCGTTGGACGTCCACCAGCAGTCCGTGTGCGCAGAGGAAGTCGGCGCCTAGCAGAGCCATGGGCACGTTTGCGGTTACAAACGTCCAAGCAAAGCGTTGGCCGCCGAAGCAGAGGGTGACGTTGCGCGGGCCGAAGGTGCGGATGGTCGATCCGTTGGCCGCAACCAGGGAGGGGCCGCAAAACGCGGATTGCCTGTCCTGGTCAGAGGCGGGTATGACGCTCAGTTGGGCGCCGGTGTCGCACAGGAAGCGCCGTCCGGACGCTTTATCCATGATGAACAGTAAGTTGCCCGTGTGGCCGGCACTCATGGCTGGTAATGAACGCCGGCCCGGCCGTTTCCCGGCCTGCCGAAGGTGCACGGGGGTCGGCATGTCCGGGCCTTCTGTCCGAACCTGGCATGATAGTAACACCACGCTTGGTCAGGTGGAGGCCCCGGTCGTCGTGCTGGAGGTGGTCGGCTCGGTGTAGCGGCCGCCAATTGCGTCGGCAGTTCGGTCGTCGACCGTGCCGGGTGCTCGGGCGCCATGGGTGTTGCGTCGGACGGCGGTGGGTCCCATGTCGCCACTGCGATGCGCTGTCCTGCGGCGGAGATCTTGTCGGCTTCTCTGGCAAGGCCCCGGGGATCTGTGATCGTCGTGCTTGCCAGGGCGAGGCGTACCGGGTTAGGCAGCTGACGGAGGAACAGCTCCCGGAACAGGAATGCCGGAGAGTGCTCGCCGAGCAGTGAAAGCATGTAGTCCATTCGCTCGGAAGGGCGCGTGTCGCCGAGCTCCGGCAGGTCGAGCAGGCGCCGTGCGCGTTCCACCGATGGGAGGACGAAAGTGTCGAGGAGAAGCTTCTTAATCGCGCCGTATTTGTCAGCGGCTGGCGGGCTCTCGAGGAGGCTCAGGGCGCGGGCCGCGGTGGCCGAACCGAGCGCTGCTACCACATGGTGGAAGTGGGTGTCGTCGGCCGTGATGCCTCGCAGGGCGAACAGGGAATCCGCCTGTGCGAACCAAACCGCCGCGTGAGCCTCCCAGAAGGTAGGCAGTTTAAGGGCGACTGCCGTGTCCATGTCGGTAGGTCACCAATGAAGGAGCTGGGGCTCCCACGTCGATCGGAAGAATGGACGCGACAAAAAGCTGGAATTCATCCGAGTTGTTTTAATCAAACCAAATACTCAGGCACTCTGAAAAGCCCGTTTATCGGGCAGCAATATATATACATATTATCCCGGAGCGTTTGCCCAGGAAAGGCGAGAGGGGGCGTGGCCCAGCGTCCTGGCTGCGGTCTGGCAAGTTGAGGGCGAGCCTGCCCGGGCATACCTGGGCATGCCCGGGCGTTCCGACCGAGGCCTGGCAAGTTGAGCGCAGGCCTGCCCGGGCGTCCTGGACGAGCCCGGCATGGTGATCGCTCCGCGTCCTTGATAGGTGCAAGGCGATTGTGAAAACCCAGCGGTATCCGCTACAATGGCAGCCATATTTGATGGCAGCTCCCACCCTCTGGAACTTACTGCTTCGCCGATGACATCCAGCTTTTCATCTCCACCAAGTCCATCTCCACCGCCACCCACTCTATCCTGACAAACTGCATCGCTGAAATAAAATCCTGGCTTCAAATCAACTTCCTCAAACTTAACTATGATAAATCTGAAATAATCATCATTGGCCCAAAAATGCTCACCAAATCCACCCATAACTTTGCCCTCAACATCGACGGTTTCCCAGTATCCACCTCCCCTCACATCCGAATCTTGGCATAATCTTTGACCAAACCCTCCCCTTCGACAAATACACTAAACAGATCACAAAGACAGCCTTCTTTCACCTGAAAAACATCGCCCGTCTCCATCCATCCCTCTCCTCCACGGCTGCAGAAACCCTCATCCACGCCTTCATCACCTCCCGTCTGGACTACTGCAACAGCCTCCTCTATGGTTCACCCTCAATAATCACCAATAAACTCCAATACATTCACAACTCCGCTGCCTGTCTACTCACCCATTCCCGGACCCATGACCACATCACCCCCATCCTTTACAAGCTTCACTGGCTCCCCATCCCCCAGAGAATCCAGTACAAAATCCTCCTCTTGACCTACAAAGCCCTCCATAACCTGGCTCCATCCTACCTGGCTGACCTCCTCTCCAGACACACTCCCACCCGCAACCTCCGCTCTGCTGGTACCAACCTCCTGACCCCCCCCCCCTCCCCCATCCGGACCAAATTCAGATCCTGGGGGGACAGGGCCTTCTCCATCGCTACTCCCACCCTCTGGACCTCACTACCTCACACCATCAGAGACTCCTCCTCACTCACCACATTCAAAACATCACTCAAGACCCACCTGTTCAACACTGCATTCAACATTTAACCCACAGCATTTAACCCCTGACTATCTCTTCTCCTTCTCCCTCCTTTTGCTTTGATTATTTACCTATTGATTTTTGTCTTTTTGCACTTGTTTTTTGTACTCTGTCAAAGCGCCTTTGGGCTTCTTGAAAAGCGCTATATAAAATAAATGTATTATTATTATTATTATTATTATTATTATTACTAGGGCGTGCCCGTACGTGGGTGCAAAAAAACATGCGTGCAAACAACAACAACAAAAAAAAACTTTGAAACCACGTGGCAGTAACGACCACAGAACCCCCCCCTCTATTTACATGAAATGGTTTGGTCCATTCGCAAAGCCAAAGCGAACGGCTTGCGAGTACGGTAGAACCCCCCCCCCTGTATTTACATGAAATGGTTTGGTCCATTCGCAAAGCCAAAGCGAACGGCGAACGGCTAAATCGCCATAGCTCGGTAACTACTTCTCCGATTAATATGAAACCTTGAAAAGGCACATCCTCAGGTCCCCAGCAATATACCTGGCAAGTTTCAAGTATATCGGACCGGTAGTTGTCGAGAAACAGCGGTCACAGACAAACACACACACACACACACACACACACACACACACACACACAGACACACAGAGATTACTGGAATTATAGATAGATTTCATCTCGGTGCTTTGGTGGGTGGAGTCAAATGACGTGGTTGTGATCCGACAGCTGTTTGACCAATGGCTGGACATTTCAAAAGTCGAGCTCCAACAAGAACCCCAGCAACGTGAATTTATTTTAGACCTGTGACAAAATAGGACCAGGCCTTGTGAAGCTCACCTAGATCAGGAGCAACAGTTACTCAAAACCCCCCACAAGACCCACTCAGACCCTGATCTATCTATAATTCCAGTAATCTCTGTGTGTGTGTGTCTGTGTGTGTGTGTGTGTGTGTGTGTGTGTGTGTGTTTGTCTGTGACCGCTGTTTCTCGACAACTACCGGTCCGATATACTTGAAACTTGCCAGGTATATTGCTGGGGACCCGAGGATGTGCCTTTTCAAGGTTTGAAATTAATCGGAGAAGTAGTTACCGAGCTATGGCGATTTAGCCGTTCGCCGTTCGCTTTGGCTTTGCGAATGGACCAAACCATTTCATGTAAATAGAGGGGGGGGGGGGTTCTGTGGTCGTTGCGAATGGACCAAACCATTTCATGTAAATAGAGGGGGGGGTTCTGTGGTCGTTACTGCCACGTGGTTTCAAAGTTTTTTTGTTGTTGTTGTTTGCACGCATGCTTTTTTGCACGCACGTACGGGCACCCACGTACGGGCACATCCTAGTCTATCTATAATTCCAGTAATCTCTGTGTGTGTGTCTGTGTGTGTGTGTGTGTGTGTGTGTGTGTGTGTGTGTGTTTGTCTGTGACCGCTGTTTCTCGACAACCACGGGTCCGATCTAATTGAAACTTGCCAGATATATTGCTGGGGACCTGAGGATGTGCCTTTTCAAGGTTTCATATTAATCGGAGTAGTTACCGAGCTATGTCCAAAAAACGATTCAACCAATCAGAGAGCAGCGAGCTATCACGTGTGCCGAACGTGGCGAACAGACTCTGCCTCGGACGGCACATTTGAGAGCGTATTCATTTATTTCACGTTGGCAAACTATGTTGGCGCTATGTTGGCGTTAAACTATGTTTTAAAACTAATTAAAACTAATTTGCGATTCATCGTAACTGCGATATGCGACCTTCCGGACAGTCAAATGAGGACGTCACTTCCGGACTTACGGATAGTCATAGTGACGACGTACTGATGCTGAACGTGGCGAGCAGACGCTGCCTCGGACGGCACATTTGAGAGCGTATTCATTTATTTGACGTTGCAATCTGTGTTGATTGTTGTAAGGTACGATCGATTGTAGTACACGTTTATAATAACTCTGCCGATACAGGCCCGATTAACTGCAGCGCCATCCGAGCTGCGGCGTCGGGACGATACATTCATTGTACGGTCACATCACGCACTTACGGGCACGCCCATGGGCCCATGGGCACGCCCATGCATGCATGGGCGAAGACATTTTTTTTTTTTTTTTTGGCAAGGAACGGGCACCCACGTACGGGCACGTCCTAGTATTTTTAATGCCATGAACAAACTTTGGTACATCATGGGCGATGAAGGTTGTGATCAAGTCTTATTGAAATTGTGTGTGTAGTTTCGGAAAAGAGAGCATATACCTATTTCTGGGGGTCAAACCGTCCCCCCTAGGGTCATCCCCTTGATGAGCACAAGGTTTTGATGCGGTCAATGCACCTTCGTTGGGCATCAAATATGAAGCTTGTGGCCATGTTTGAACAATATTATGTTTGGTTTCGGGGAAGAGAGCAAATACCTATTTTGGGAAGCGAGGGGCCAAAAACCCTCCCGTAGACCCCCTTAATGAGCGCAGATTTTTTGATGTGGTCAATACACCTTTATTAGGCATCACATATGAAGCTTGTGGCCTAGTTTCATCGAAATTGTATGTTTGGTTCAAGCGCTAATGACCAAAGTGTTTACAGACTCACTTGCTGACCGACTGTACCGACGGACACTGCTCAATCGCATAAGCTAAAGTCCAGTTGAGCTAAAAATGCTATGGTTTGAAAGCAAATTTAATCGATTTATTTGGAACAAAACTCCGTGGCTATTTAATCAAAGATTCCTGTTTTCAAAGTCTCTCTTTATGGGATCAAGAAGCGGGAATGGGAGCTTCATGTCGTGTGGTTCCAACGGTAACATTTATTTTATGATCGCAGGAACCCTTTTGAAGGATGGGAGAGGAGCAAACAAAATTATATATAGTAATACCTCTCGAAGCAATATAAAATATATCAAAGTACATGGAAGGAGCACACAAAATTATATCTAGTAATAACTCTCGAAGCAATATAAAATATATCAAAGTACATGGAAGGAGCACACAAAATTATATATAGTAATACCTCTCGAAGCAATATAAAATACAGTATATCAAAGTACATAGAAGGATCACACAAAATTATCTATATAATAATAGCGTAAAGACTCGACTTTGTTATCCCTTTTACGCCACACCCAGTGACCCGATGCCCACGGCACTAATGGATTTACGATCTACGAACCGCGCTATTTGTTTATCACGTACAGCCATACTCGAAAAATCTGAATTAGCCGACGTTGGGGCCCAAAATCATCCGATTAACTGCCGATACGACGCCATCTTACGACGCCATCGTATTGGCGTCTGCTGGGCGAAGGCGAAGCAAGCCGTCCGCTGATTGGACAGGTGAAGGCGAAAGCAAGCCGTCCACTGAGTGGACAATCCAGAGCATGCATTTGTGCCGGTGTCGGCGATCGTTGTTCATATACGCACTCTTCATTCTCATCTTTCTTCCTAACTCTTACTCGGACAAGCAAATCCCCTATGCCATCCATAATGGTACACTCTATCCATACACCACATCCTCCCTTCCGTGGATGTTCCATGGGTTTCGGCTAGTATATAGTAATACCTCTTGAAGCAATAGAAAATATATCAAATTACATGGAAGGAGCACACAAAATTATACATAGTAATACCTCTCGAACCAATAGAAAACATATCAAAGTACATTGAAGGAGCACACAAAACAACAAGAACAACCACAACAACAATTACGTGTTTATAAAATATATTTTCTGCATCGCAATCCAAAATCCTCCACTGGAGTATCAGCATGGGACTTTGGACAGACATCCTCCACTGGAGGTCGAGTGATGTAGCTCGTAGCTGGGGGTGAATTGGCTGCATTGTCATACCAGCTGAAGACCTTTGGCACATTTTTAAGGGGTTTCTCATGTGGCAATTGCTCCAGTTATGGTGCTAGCCTGGAAAAATCAAAACCTCTGCCAAGGAAAACGAATTTTAATCGGGGCACGATTACGTTAATTGTTCCCATTGCTGTCGTCTGCGCTGGGTAGTATAGCCGATGGGTATGTGAGGTCACCTCTGGGCTGTCTCATCTGGGTTAGAAGCGTTGAAGATTCCACGGTGTCCTTCGCGAAGAGTCGGCGAGCTATCACCACTTATACTGAGGGGAGCAGGTAGTTTAGTCTTCATGGAAGTTCCTTGACACCATGTGACACTCCTAGCTATCTCGGAGTGGTTGCTCTCTGGGCAGCAGCTTCTGCACTAACCAATCAAATTTCACGTGAACGATGTTCTCCTGGTTACGAAGGGTAACCACCACTGACCACCTTTATGACCACCTTTAGAGGCCATTTTTCCCCGCAGAGCAGGGGTTGGCCTTTTTCGGACACCGTGGTCCCCTCTTTGAAGCAATGTTTTATGGCCGGATGCCGTTCCTGCCGCCAACCCTGTTAGTCACCTTTTGCGACACACAGGGAATTACCAGTGAGCTGGTACTCAATTTGCCGACCTCGGAAGGATGACAGGCTGAGTAAACCCCCCTGGTATTAATTCAGCGATTGACCGGGATTTGAACCCAAGATCCCAAGCCGGCACCCTAACCGCTAAGCCAACACCAGGCTTAGGTCACCACCACTGCTGTCGTTTTTCTCTTGCTCGGCAAGTCATCACTCCATTTGCCCTGTTGTGGTGACTTCTTCTTCTTGGCCTTGTCCTAGGTACGATTCCATCGTGCCGTGTGGCTCTCTCGGCTCAGGTCTTCGGCACAGAGTGAACACGCGAGTCAAATCCCCAGGTGTGTGCTCGAGTAGGATGGTCCTCCGATGATACCTAAAGGACCATGCTGCTTTGGCAGTAGCTTTCCGTATGGGAAGCTGAGCATTTGGTGATTGTGGTTAAAGGTTAACCCTTATGCTTGGACATCATCCAACTTTCTTCAACTCACTCCATTTAATTTGTTTCCCTCACCCTTTGCTTGATTCAGGCTACGAGGGGTATTTTTGAGTCCAAAGTCCTTATCTAAATGGGCAAAGTTCAAAGGTCAGGGCAGGTCTTCTGAGATTGTCCTGTTATTGATAGTGGAGTCCTTTTCTCTTCCACTTTGCACGACAGTGGGTGGTTGTTCATGAAACTTTTGAGATTCACTTTGACCAGTCGATGGTCGATTTAAGGCCCTGAATGAAACGAAATAAACCACGCTGGTAGAGTTATTCATCAATGTGTGCGTCGTCCCTCGGAACGTTAAACGGGAGTCCTATCTGCCAACATTACTTGGTGGACGTTAAAGATCCCACGGTGTCTTTCGCGAAGAGTAAGTGAGCTATCACCGGCACCCTCAACAAATTACAAATTCCTGCCCTGCCCTTAGTCGAACGTCCAGTTCGTGAAAGACTTGGGCTAAACTTCCTCCTGCCATCCCTACATTTTGGGGAGAGAGAGAGGGAGAGGTGGACAAAAATATTAATTGATTAGGCCACTGCATCAATCTTGTCCACATCCTTCATTGTGTCGAACATCTTCATCAGATAGACAGTTTTTGTGGCAATAGCCTGATCGACACAGGATGGACTTAAACTAACCAAGATGACTCCCTTTGACTGCAGCATGAATCACGGGTCACAATCCTTACTGTAATTCGCGAACCGTTGTTTGTTTGTTTGTCACGCTACTCCTGGTCCAATTAATTCTGGTCCAATTACATCCAGACGTGCTACATAGGATCAGCATGAACCCGATTAGTGTGTAGAGCTGTGTTTATCTTTGCTGGTGGTCTTGGGGGGGTCAGGGTAGGGAAGACTGAAAATTCTCCATGTAAATGTGTATCATGTAGCGCCGCCTCCAGGTTGGAAAGGGTATTACAAGTCCCACCCTTTACGGTGCAGTATTCCTACCCCCACGTTTTCCAGTGTCGTGAGGTGTTTGGAATTATAAGCAGTGAGCATGTTTTTGCTTCATGCACGTAACCCGGGTCATTTTATTTTTTATTTTCGAGAGCCATTGAGACAGCTGTCAGTTGCCTATACACCACCCAGATAAAGGTATGTGCTGGAAGAACTGTTGCATGCTTGGAACAAGATTGCCCGTAGGGTGGGTACTCCTTCACATGCCACTTGACGATACATGTGCTTCACAGTTTTCGTGATCATTGTCGCCATCTTTGTTTTACCCAGAATGCCTTTACTCAATACCATTGCACAAATTAATTTTTCTGTTGAGTTTAAATGCCATTTTCAGAGCTCTATACGCGTTACACACCTAAACACTTCGGCAGGAGCTGGCAAGTCCTGGCATATGATGGATTTTAAAACTGATTTGCAGAGTCGAGGGTGCTTATGGTTCAAACGGCATAGTATATCCGGTAAATCAAACCCACTGATCCCCATCTATTTCTCGTACTGTGGAAATGGTGGGATCTGGGTGCCCTGTATTGAGGCCATTGTATAAAGAGGTGTTGCACATGTTCGGGAACCTTCCACAGCTCACAGGACCTGGTAGGGTGACACCCTATCCTATGTAGATAGTTTAGACCACAATGTCTGAACCTGTAGAGGATTACCTGGTCTCTTCACTAAAACTTCGGAAGTGAGACAGAGGATTCAACCAAAGGGTGCACCTTATAGCAGAATCTCCCCTTGGTGGAGGTCTCCCCCTGAAATAGCTTTTTTTGTGATCTGACTCCTAATTAGATGTAGAAGTTCCAACGGGCACAGAGGGTTTTGGGTTTCAAAATCCAATCTAAGAGCATGTTTGGCTGACTGATCGCAGGCCTCATTGACTCCAATGTCCATACGGGCGGGAATCTAGCACAGGTAAAGGACCGAGCCCCTCCAACTGGCGGTATTAATATGATTTAGGACCTCAAGGACCAGGTTGTACCTGATCCAAACTGTAGGGACTCCAACACCTTCAGAGCAGAGAGCAAAGTGAGAATGATGACTCCGTTGAGAGGGTTAAAGTCAATTATCCACTCCAGAACCAAAACAATGGTGAAGAGCTCATCTGCGAATGCCGAAAGGTAATCAGAGTCCAACGCACTTTCCCACCTTGACATCTGGGATGCAAATAGCAGCAGCAGCTCTCTCTTGCTAGTGTAGGGTGTTTAGAACCTGGTGTGTAGACGTGTAAGGATCGACTCCAAATCGATCGATGGATATATTCGACCGCCTGGTTACCTGCTACAACTGGCTTTTCCTTATCAGTTTTACTGAAAACTAGGGCATTGCCCGTACTATATCTATATCTAAAATTATATCCCCCCCCTCTATTTACATGAAATGGTTTGGTCCAAAGCGAACGGCTTGCGAGTACGGTGACAATCCCCCCCCTCTATTTACATGCAATGGTTTGGTCCAAAGCGAACGGCTTCCGGAGTTTGGTAAAGAAATCGCCATCGCGTGCACAAACGCGCAGGAAAGCGAATGAATCGCAAATTCGGTTTTATTAGTTTTAAAACATAGTTTAACGCCAACATAGTTTGCAAACGTGAAATAAATGAATACGCTCTCAAATGTGCCATCCGAGGCAGAGTGTGTCCTCCACGTTCGGCACACGCGATCGTTCGCTGCTCTCTGATTGGTTGAATCGTTTTTTGGACATAGCTCGGTAAGTAATTGTCCGATTAATATGAAACCTTGAAAAGGCACATCCTCGGGTCCCCAGCAATATACCTGGCAAGTTAAAAGTATATCGGACCCGTGGTTGTCGAGAAACAGCGGTCACAGACAAACAGACGTACAGACGTACAAACGTACAGACAGAGATTACTGGAATTATAGATAGATGACATAGAGAAAATATGAAATGAAAATATATATATATATTTTTTTAAAACGTGAATGAAATGAAATATTATATGAAATATTATATTATTATATTATATATATTATATTATATATATATTATATATATATATATATTATATATATTATATATATATATATTATATATTATCATTATATAAAATTTAAATTAAAATTATATAATTATTATTATATTATAAATATTATATTATATATATATATATATTATATATATTATATTATATATATTATATTATATTATTATATTATATTATTGTGGTGCTGTGCACACACGACTCGATTGCCAGAGAGGTAGGCCACAACGCATTGATACAACAAGAGTCTTTATTCAGAGCTCGCACTTCAGCACTGGGCGGGCTCGAGCTTAGAGCCCGCATATATGTCCCGAGGCCACGCCTTGCCCCCGGGCGTGGCCGATCGGTCGAAAGGCGGGGCATGCATTTTAGTTCCCCGCCTGGACGCTCGAGCCACCCACTGGTGCGCGGAATTATTGCCCCTTGTGCCCGCCACACGCGCCCCCCCAGAATTCCCGCGCACCTGAAGGGTGAGCTTGCGGGGAAGCCAGATGACCCGGCCGAAACGCCCCCTGGCGATGCGTGCAGGGCTGGGGGGTGGCGGGGCTGGAGGGTGCCGGGGGTCTGACCGCCGGGGGGCGGCCTCGAAGCGGAGGCAGAGCTGCTTGCGGGGGGTGGTCCAGGTCGAGGTGGGCCGGCTTGAGGCGGTCCACTGAGATACGATACGGGGCACCGCCGATGTCGACGGTGAAATATTTGTCCCCGGTCTCCAGCACGCGGAAGGGCCCGTCATATGGGGGCCGTAGCGGTGCCCGGTGGGCATCGTGCCGGACGAAGACGTACTCCGCCGTGCGAAGCTCCGGGGCGACGTGGGAGGACGGGCAACCATGGTGTGCCGTCGGCACCGGGGCGAACCTCCGGGCGGTCTCCTGCAGGGTGGAGCGCTGTTGCGCCGCGGACCAAGGAGCCGTGGAGTCGGGGATAAATTCGCCCGGTACCTGCAGTGGTTGCCCGAAGACCAGCTCCGCCGAGGACGCGCGCAGGTCGTCCTTGGGCACCGTCCTGAGGCCCAGCAGGACCCAGTGGAGCCTGTCGGCCCAGCTACCGTCGCGGAGGCTGGCCCGGAGCGCGGTCTTCATCGAGCGATGAAAGAGCTCGCACAGGCCATTGGCCTGGGGGTGGTAGGCCGTGGTGCGGTGCAGTTGGACGCCGAGCCCTTGTGCCACCGCGCCCCAGAGCTCCGAGGTGAACTGGGGGCCGCGGTCGGACGAGATGTCCGAGGGGGCACAGAACCGGGCATCCCAAGTGGCGATGAAGGCTTGCGCCACATCAGCCGCAGACGTCGCCACCAATGGCACGGCCTCCGGCCACCGTGTGGTGCGGTCCACCATGGTGAGGAGGTGGGTGAACCCCCGCGAGGGGGGCAGAGGTCCCACCAAGTCGACGTGGACATGGTCGAACCGACGCTCGGGCACCGTAAATGGGGCCAACGGGGCCTGGGTGTGGCCGTGGACCTTTGCACGCTGGCACGCGAGGCACATCCTGGCCCAGTCGCGGACATCCTTCCTGAGGCCATGCCAGAAGAACTTCGCCGCGACGAGTTTCTGGGAGGCCTTTGTGCCCGGGTGGGACAGGCCATGGATGGCGTCGAAAACCATGCGCTGCCAGCCAGCGGGCACGATGGGGCGAGGCCGGCTGAGGGAGACGTCGCACAGGAGGGCCGCGCCCACGACGTCGAACGGCACCTCGGTGACGCGGAGGCCCGTGACGGCGGTCCGCAAGGCCTGGACGCAGGGGTCGGCGGTCTGGTCCTCCGCCATCTGGGCATAGTCGATCCCGAGGTGGACCGCGTGCGCGACGGACCGGGAAAGGCAATCCGCCACCGGGTTGTCTTTACCCGCGACGTGACGGATGTCCGTCGTGTACTCGGACACGGCAGAGAGGTGATGCTGCCGCCGTGCCGACCATGGCTCAGCGACCTTGGCCATCACGAACACAAGGGGCTTGTGGTCGACGAAAGCCGTGAACGGGCGGCCCTCGAGCAGATGGCGGAAGTGTCGGACCGCCAGGTGGAGCCTCAGCAGCTCGCGGTCGAAGGTGCTATAGCGGCGTTCGTGCGGGCGAAGCTGCCGGCTAAAAAATGCCAGCGACTGCCAAGCACCACTCACCCACTGCTCGTGCACCGCGCCCACCGTGTAGTCTGGCGCGTCGGTGGTGAGGGCGATCGGTGCATCGGGCGCCGGGTGCGCCAGCATGGTGGCATTGGCCAGGGCCAGCTTTGCGCCCACAAACACCGCGGCCATCGGCTCCGACCAGGCGATGTCACCTTTGCCCGGCTTGCCCCGGAGGGCCTCGTGCAGGGGGCGTAGGAGCTGGGCGACGTGGGGCACAAAGCGGTGGTAAAAATTTACCATGCCCACGAACTCCTGGAGCCCCTTGATCGTGCGGGGGTGCGGGAAATCCCTGACCGCCTCCACCTTGGCCGGTAAAGGGATGGCCCCGTGCCTGGTGATGCGGTGCCCCAAGAAGTCGATGGCGGCGACGCCGAAACGGCACTTTGCGGGGTTGATGATCAGGCCATGCTGGCCCAGGCATTCGAAAAGCGTGCGGAGGTGGAGCAGGTGCTCCTCCCGGGATGCGCTCGCGACTAGGATGTCGTCCAGGTAGACATAGATGAAAGGTAAGTCACGCACGACGCTGTCCATGAGCCGTTGGAACGCCTGGGCCGCAATCTTCAACCCAAAAGGCATTCGCAGGAACTCAAAGAGGCCGAAAGGGGTGATGACGGCCGTCTTTGGGACATCGTCCGGTTGGACGGGGACCTGGTGGTAGCCCCGGATGAGGTCCACCTTGGAGAACACGGTCGTGTTCGCCAACCGGGCAGAAAGGTCCTGGATATGCGGGACCGGGTAGCGGTCGGGGGTGGTGGCATCATTGAGCCGGCGGTAGTCACCGTACGGCCGCCATCCTCCGCCGGGCTTCGGCACAATGTGCAAAGGAGAAGCCCAAGCGCTGTTGGAGCGCCGTGCGATCTCCAGCCGTTCCAGCGTGGCGAACTCCGCTTTCGCCACGGCGAGCTTCGTGGGGTCGAGTCGGCGTGCCCGGGCGTAGACCGGCGGCCCGACCGTGGGGATATGCTGCTCCACCCCGTGTTTGATGGCCACTGCTGAGAAGGTGGGCCGCATGAGGGCCGGGAAACTGGCGAGGAGGCGGGTAAACTCGTCCGCTGCCGGAAGCGTGCAGACTAACCTCGCCGGGAGGGAACCTTTCAGCAAGCCGCTTGGCAAGCCACTCGGTGAACTGCTCAGTGAGCTGCTCAACGAGCCGCTCAGTGAACAAGCGAGCGAGCTGAAGGTTTCGGTCTGGACGAGACGTCTGCGCTTAATGTCGACCAACAGCCCATGCGCACATAGGAAGTCCGCGCCGAGCAGGGCCATTGGCATGCTGGCTGTAACGAACGACCATTGAAAGCGCTGCCCTCCGAACCGCAGTGAGAGGCAACGCTTCCCGAATGTGCGGATGGGTGTACCGTTGGTGGCAAGCAAAGCGGGGCCCCGGCCCGCAGTTTGCTTGTCGGACGTGGAGGCAGGGAGGACGCTTACCTGCGCTCCTGTGTCGCAAAGAAAACGGCGCCCGGACAAGGTGTCCGTGATGAACAGGAGGCTGCCGGAATGGCCGACGCTCATGGCCGCAAGTGAGCGCCGGCCCGACCCGTCAAAAGCACACGGTGGCATGGTAGTAGCACCAGGTTTGCGGCAGTGGCCCCCGCGGCGGCCGTGCCGGCGGCGGTGGTGGTGGCGGCGGTGGTAGTGGGCGGGGCGTAGCAGCGGCCAGGAGGGAAGCAGGGGGCGCTGAAGCCTCCGCACCGGGAGCCACTACGGCAGCACCGTACACCGACCGCGTGTCGCAGGCCGCGAAATACTTGTCGGCCTCTCCAGCCAGGGCGCGGGGTTCCGTTATTTTGGAACCGGCCAGCGTGAGGCGCACCTGTACAGGTAGCTGGCGTAGGAAGAGTGCTCGGAATAAGAAATCCGGGCGCCGGTCTCCAAGCAGCGACAGCATGAAATCCATCCGGACGGATGTTCGTGTGTCGCCGAGGGTGGGAAGGTCCAGGAGGCGGTCGGCACGTTCGACCTCTGTGAGCCCGAACGTGGCGAGGAGGAGACGTTTGAGCGCCTCGTACTTGTGGTCGCCCGGCGGGCGCCAAAGGATGGACACGACTCGGGCGGCAGTGCTGGGCCCGAGGGCGGCGACCACGTGGTAGTACCGGGTCTCGTCCGCTGTGATGCCCCAGAGCTGAAATTGAGCTTCGGCCTGCACAAACCAAACGTCAGCTTGCGCTTCCCAAAACTCCGGGAGGTTGATTGTGACGGCGTTGGTAGCCATGGCGCGTTCGGGGGTCAGCAATGGCTGAACCAATCGGGGTCACCAGTGTGGTGCTGTGCACACACGACTCGATTGCTAGAGAGGTAGGCCACAACGCGTTGATACAACAAGAGTCTTTATTCAGAGCTCGCACTTCAGCACTGGGCGGGCTCGAGCTTAGAGCCCGCATATATGTCCCGAGGCCACGCCTTGCCCCCGGGCGTGGCCGATCGGTCGAAAGGCAGGGCATGCATTTTAGTTCCCCGCCTGGACGCTCGCGCCACCCACTGGTGCATGGAATTATTGCCCCTTGTGCCCGCCACATTATCTATATATATAAAACACCGTTTGTGTGTGTGTGTGTGTGTGTGTGTGTGTGTGTGTGTGTGTGTAATGTTACCGTTAGACTCCTAAACGAAGAGGCTCACGTACTTGATATTTGGCACAGATATGGCCATTGAGCCTAGGAAGAACATGGCCGACCTAAAAAAAAAATTTCATCATATTTTTTTGCCATATTTTTACCTCAGCGCATTTCAGCGAGGAATATTATGCACGGAATCTGACCGGTGGCAGAGCAGCACGCTGATTCGCTCAGAGCGATCACGTGATGTTCCTTGCCACCATTAACTCAGTTACGCGTTCGCACGTATTTCAGAGCGAAAAGCGATTGCGTTTTTTCACATTTCAGCGAGGAACATTGCCATTCACACCACATAGGTTTTTTTTTCTTTCATCTTTAGATCCATATTTTTTTTCAGCGAGGAATATTATACACGGAATCTGAATCGGTGGCAGAGCAGCGCGTTGATTCGCTCATTCGCGCTCATTGATGACGATCACAATCACGTGATCACGAATGATGTTTGTGACGCGATCACGTGATGTTCCTTGCCACCATAAACTCACAGCAAGTAGCATAGATTTTAGCATGATTAGCATTTAGCATGATTTAGCATAGATAGTAGCATGTTTCACATAGATTTTTTTTCAGCGAGGAATATTATACACGGATTCTGACCGGTGGCAGAGCAGCGCGCTGATTCGCTCAGAGCGATCACGTGATGTTCCATCCCCGCCGCCAGTTGGCTTCACTTTTCACGGAGTATGAGCGTTCTATATATTTTCAATTCAGTGCGCCCGACTCGCTCACGTACTTGATTTGTGGCATAGACATGGCCATTGGGCCTTCACGGTGTAATTTGTGCGAGGCTTTTGTCCGAGTGAGCTTGAGTCGAGAGGGCGAATGTACGGGTTGGGAATGTACGGGTCTCCCTTCCCCCACCCGGCAACGCTGGTACTGGAGGGCGTCACAGGATCGGTGAGTCTCCAAAAGCCGCTTCGTGCTGTTGCGAAGATTCAGGACGATGTCGCGATTGTTGTGCTGCTCTCCGACCATGAGAACTGCAACGTCATTGTTGACTGGCCCTCCCCCTTCCCCCCTCCCCCCCTCCCATCCCCCTCCCTTCCCCCTCCACCCCTCCCCCTTCCCTTCTCCCCTCCCCTTCTCCCCTCCCCTTCTCCCCTCCCCCTCCCTTTTCCCCCTCCCTTTTCCCCCTCCATTTCCCCCCTCCCTTTTCCCCCTCCATTTCCCCCTCCCCCTTCCCCCTCTCCCTTCCCCTTCCCCCCTCCCCTCCCCCCTTCCCCCCTCCCCTCCCCCCTTCCCCCTCCCCCCTGTTCTGAAGTGGTGACAATACCTAAATTGTCATGTCAGTGGAGATAATTGATAAAGTGTTATGTAACGCTTTTATTCACAAATCTTTAAATATTTTTTTAAAATCGTTTCACCACACGTTCAGAAACAGAATTAAAGAAATCCTAAAACAGCATTTCCGCCACCGCCAGAAACACGACTCTCAACCGCGTCACCGTTTTATTCCGGAAGTTCCGGCGAAATCCATTCGCGAAGAGAAAGTAAAAACGTGAGGAGCGAAAAATGATAAATGAAAGAAAACCAGATTTCCCGATGGATGACCTCAACTCGAACGTTTTGCACAAACATCCCGCGAACCACAAAACATGTGAGCGCCGGAATCCTGCGCGGTGGGAAATAGTGCTCTGCGGTGGGATACGGAACGGGGGTGCAGCGTTCCGCGGAGGGATATGTAGCGGGGGGGTGCAACGTTCCGCGGAGGGATACATAGCGGGGCGTTCCGTGCGGTTCTTCAGGCGCATATTTCGTATAGCGCCATTTTTGTCTCGTGATCGGTGGTCGTTGCCGGCGCTTTGCTCGTCGGCAACATTTGTTTCTCCACAATTTGTTCCGTTAATCTCCCGAAAATTCCGCCTAAAAGGTCAAAACGCTTGAACAAGGTACGATGGGTTGATTTGAAACGGATTTTGAATGTTTTTCTTTTCACAAGGAATCGGATTAGATTTATATATATATATATATATATATATATATATATACATACATATATATATATATATATATATATATATATATATATATATATACATACATATATGTCTTCACTTTCGTTTGTGCCACAATTATGGCGTCTTTTTGTTTATATTTTTACCAACAGTACTCCATTTTTCCACATTAAACCGCAATACGAGTAGTTTTGCGCAGTAGAGACGAAATACTGGATGGGCCATAAGGCATAATGTCTTGTTATCGCTGTGTTGATTATTAAACCCTTTTATAACTTCCCTCCTCCATCCACCCGTTTTGTACCTTCCCCCCTCCATCCACCCCTTTTGTACCTTCCCCCCTCCATCCACCCCTTTTGTACCTTCCCCCCTCCATCCACCCCTTTTGTACCTTCCCCCCTCCATCAACCCCTTTTGTACCTTCCCCCCTCCATCAACCCCTTTTGTACCTTCCCCCCTCCATCCACCCCTTTTGTACCTTCCCCCTTCCATCCACCCCTTTTGTACCTTCCCCCCTCCATCCACCCCTTTTGTACCTTCCCCCTTCCATCCACCCCCTTTTGTACCTTCCCCCCTCCATCCACCCCTTTTGTACCTTCCCCCCTCCATCCACCCCTTTTGTACCTTCCCCCCCTCCATCCACCCCTTTTGTACCTTCCCCCCTCCATCCATCCACCCCTTTTGTACCTTCCCCCCTCCATCCACCCCTTTTGTACCTTCCCCCCTCCATCCACCCCTTTTGTACCTTCCCCCCTCCATCCACCCCTTTCGTACCTTCCCCCCCTCCATCCACCTCTTTTGTACCTTCCCCCCTCCATCCACCCCTTTTGTACCTTCCCCCCTCCATCCACCCCTTTTGTACCTTCCCCCCTCCATCCACCCTTTTGTACCTTCCCCCCTCCATCCACCTCTTTTGTACCTTCCCCCCTCCATCCACCCCTTTTGTACCTTCCCCCCTCCATCCACCCCTTTTGTACCTTCCCCCCTCCATCCACCCCTTTTGTACCTTCCCCCCTCCATCCACCCCTTTTGTACCTTCCCCCCTCCATCCACCCCTTTTGTACCTTCCCCCCTCCATCCACCCCTTTTGTACCTTCCCCCCCTCCATCCACCCCTTTTGTACCTTCCCCCCTCCATCCACCCCTTTTGTACCTTCCCCCCTCCATCCACCCCTTTTGTACCTTCCCCCCTCCATCCACCCCTTTTGTACCTTCCCCCCTCCATCCACCCCTTTTTGTACCTTCCCCCCTCCATCCACCCCTTTTGTACCTTCCCCCCTCCATCCACCCCTTTTGTACCTTCCCCCCTCCATCCACCCCTTTTGTACCTTCCCCCCTCCATCCACCCCTTTTGTACCTTCCCCCTCCATCCACCCTTTTGTACCTTCCTCCCCCTTCATCCACCCCTTTTCTACCTCCCCCCCTTCATCCACCCCTTTTCTACCTCCCCCCCTTCATCCACCCCTTTTCTACCTCCCCCCTTCATCCACCCCTTTTCTACCTCCCCCTTCATCCACCCCTTTTCTACCTCCCCCCCCCATTCATCCACCCCTTTTCTACCTCTCTTCTACCTCCTCACCCTTCATCCACACCTTTTCTACTTCTCTTCTACCTCTCCCCCTTCATCCACCCCTTTTCTACCTCTCTTCTACCTCCTCCCCCTTCATCCACTCTTTTCTACCTGTCTTCTACCTCCTCCTTAATCCACCCCTTTTCTACCTCCTCCCCCCCTTCATCCACTCCTTTTCTACCTCTCTTCTACCTCTTCCTCCTTAATCCACCCCTTTTCTACTTCTCTTCTACCTCTCCCCCTTCATCCATCCCTTTTCTACCTCTTTTCTACCTCTTCCTCCTTTATCCACCCCTTTTCTACCTCTCTTCTACCTCCTCCCCCTTCATCCACTCCTTTTCTACCTCTCTTCTACCTCCTCCCCCTTCATCCATCCCTTTTCTACTTCTCTTCCACCTCTCCCCCTTAATCCACTCCTTTTCTACCTCTTTTCTACCTCTTCCTCCTTTATCCACCCCTTTTCTACCTCTCTTCTACCTCCTCCCCTTTCATCCACTCCTTTTCTACCTCTCTTCTACCTCCTCCCCCCATTCATCCACTCCTTTTCTACCTCTTCTACCTCCTCCCCCCCTTCATCCACTCCTTTTCTACCTCTCTTCTACCTCCTCCTCCTTAATCCACCCCTTTTCTACTTCTCTTCTACCTCTCCCCCTTCATCCATCCCTTTTCTACTTCTCTTCTACCTCTCCCCCTTCATCCACCCCTTTTCTACCTCTCTTCTACCTCCTCCCCCTTCATCCACCCCTTTTCTACCTCTCTTCTACCTCCTCCCCCTTCATCCATCCCTTTTCTACTTCTCTTCTACCTCTCCCCCTTAATCCACTCCTTTTCTACCTCTTTTCTACCTCTTCCTCCTTTATCCACCCCTTTTCTACCTCTCTTCTACCTCCTCCCCCTTCATCCACTCCTTTTCTACCTCTCTTCTACCTCCTCCCCCCATTCATCCACTCCTTTTCTACCTCTTCTACCTCCTCCCCCCCTTCATCCACTCCTTTTCTACCTCTGCCTCCTTAATCCACCCCTTTTCTACCTCTCTTCTGACTCTCCCCCGTCATCCACCCTCTTTCTACCCCCTTTTTATATCAACCCCTTCTCCCCTCCTTAATCCACCCCTTTTCTACCTCTCCCCCTTCATCCACCCCTTTTCTACCTCTCTTCTCCCTCCTCCTCCTCCATCCACCCCTTTTCTACCTCTCCCCCTTCATCCACCCCTTTTCTACCTCCCCTCCTTAATCCACCCCTTTTCTACCTCTCGCCCTTCATCCACCCCTTTTCTACCTACCTTCCTCCCCCTTAATCCACCCATTTTCAACCTCCCCCAGTCCGTACACCCCTTTTCAACCTCCCCTCCTCCATCCACCCCTTTTCTACCTCTTGCCCTTCATCCACCCCTTTTCTACCTACCTTCCTCCCCCTTAATCCACCCATTTTCAACCTCCCCCAGTCCATACACCCCTTTTCAACCTCCCCTCCTCCATCCACCCCTTTTCTACCTCCACACCCCTCCATCCACTCCACCCATTTTCAACCTCCCCCAGTCCATACACCCCTTTTCAACCTCCCCTCCTCCATCCACCCCTTTTCTACCTCCACACCCCTCCATCCACCCATTTTCTACCTTCCCCCCTCCATCAACCCATTTTGTATCTTCCCCCCACCATCCACTGCTCCACAACTTTACCCCTTTCTATCAACCCCTTCGCTACTTTACCCCTCTCTATCAACCCCTTCTCTAGTTTACCACCCTCTATCAACCCCTTCTCTACTTTACCCCTCTCTATCAACCCCTTCTCTACTTTACCCCTCTCTATCAACCCCTTCTCTACTTTACCCCTCTCTATCAACCCCTTCTCTACTTTACCCCTCTCTATCAACCCCTTCTCTACTTTACCCCTTTCTATCAACCCCTTCTCTACTTTACCCCTCTCTATCAACCCCTTCTCTACTTTACCCCTCTCTATCAACCCCTTCCCTACTTTACCCCTCTCTATCAACCCCTTCCCTACTTTACCCCTCTCTATCAACCCCTTCTCTACTTTACCCCTCTCTATCAACCCCTTCTCTACTTTACCCCTCTATCAACCCCTTCTCTACTTTACCCCTCTCTATCAACCCCTTCTCTACTTTACCTCTCTCTATCAACCCCTTCTCTACTTTACCCCTCTCTATCAACCCCTTCTCTACTTTACCCCCCTCTATCAACCCCTTCTCTACTTTACCCCTCTATCAACCCCTTCTCTACTTTACCTCTCTCTATCAACCCCTTCTCTACTTTACCCCTCTCTATCAACCCCTTCTCTACTTTACCCCTCTCTATCAACCCCTTCTCTACTTTACCCCTCTCTATCAACCCCTTCTCTACTTTACCCCTCTCTATCAACCCCTTCTCTACTTTACCCCTCTCTATCAACCCCTTCTCTACTTTACCCCTCTATCAACCCCTTCTCTACTTTACTCCTCTCTTACAACCCCTTCTCTACTTTACCCCTCTCTATCAACCCCTTCTCTACTTTACCCCTCTCTATCAAGCCATTCTCTACTTTACACCTCTCTATCAAGCCCTTCTCTACTTTACCCCTCTCTATCAACCCCTTCTCTACTTTAACCCTCTATCAACCCCTTCTCTACTTTACCCCTCTCTATCAACCCCTTCTCTACTTTACCCCTCTCTATCAACCCCTTCTCTACTTTACCCCCCTCTATCAACCCCTTCGCTACTTTCCCCCTCTCCATCTACCCCTTCCCCCCCCCCCCTCCCCATCCCCACCCACCCCCTTCTTCCTCCCTGTATTGCAGTGGTTCCAAACCTTTTTTTCTGTCGTTTCCCCCTTCAACCAGGTCAACCCTCCGGTTTCCCCCCCCCCCGCCCTTATATACAACCCCCCCCCTTATATATGGCTACTTATGGCCCACCCTGGTATATGTATATATATATATATGAACAAGGGAAAAAGTAGCCAAAACACAAAATTTATTCGCTTAACATAAATAACATAAAAATATAGCAACACACTCCTTACATATACATACAAACCTACACGCACAGACACATACACACTCGCACATATAAATTTTATTTAAAAAGATTCTTGTATATAAATTTTTATTTACCGACGATGTCATAAATGTTTATGTTAAGTAAAAAGTCGAAGAACGAAAGAATTAAAGATTTGAGATTTATTCACGAAAGCACAATATGACACGAATGCTAATATTGCGTTTCCCCCCTGGAATCCGAAAATTTCCCCCAGGTTGGGAAATGCTGCTGTGTTGCCTCTCCCCTCTAGTGAGTTGTTGTTTTGGTTTCTTTGACTTGTTTGCATCTTTGCAGGGAGGGTTTATTTCTCTGGCGTGTGACACCCACCTTGAGGGACTGCGAGTCTCCAGCAAGCAGATCGACTTCAACGCCGAGCCCCCTTGGGAACCCAGCTGATAGTGGTTGTGCCCTCATCCCTGACCCTCTTCCTTGCCACGTAAGTTCTCTCATTTGTCCCGTGGACTCTACAAGTAGGGAAGGTGGATGAGGGGATTTTGGCTGAGATTTGTGACTTTTAATTGGAGGTCGATCACCAGTTTTGAAACACCCTCTCCACGGAGCGGCAGGAAGGCTCATTCCTCTCTGCAGTATATAGATTACAGTAGATCGAAGGTGTGTTATCATTGGTGTTATTACCCTCGCCAGAGGAGAGGGTATTGCATTTGAGTCTGTTTGTTTGTTACTTGGGGGAAAAAAAAAAATTGTGTGTTTTAGTGTGTTTGTTAGTTGCGGGAATAGATTCCAACAAGTTGGTTGGTTGGTTTGTTTCTTGCCGGAAAAGATTCCGGCAAGTATGTTGATTGGTTGGTTGATTGCAGCACTACGTCTACATCGTTGCACATAGAATCGCCAAACTTAACACACACATTTATCTTGCCCTGGAATAGACTGTGCCCAATTTTTTAACTCTCGGCCCGAGGCCTCCATTATGACGTCATAATTCGATAATTCGACGAGTACAAAACTTCACATCCGATCAAGATGCAATTTCTTGAGCGCCATGACGGCATAAACTGGTGGAGGGGAAAAATAAATGATGTCATAGGTCAAGTGGTTCGGCCGCCATCTTGGAAAAAACGAAAAACTTTGCAACTCTATCTCCGAAAGTGCTGAATAGAAAAAATTGAGACATGGCTCATTGTGAAGAACTCTCCTTGGGGAATAAAATATGTTGATGTCATAGGTGCCTCCATTATGACGTCATAATTCGACGAGTACAAAACTTCATCCGATGAAGCTGAAATTTCCTGAGCATAATCTAGGGATAAATTGGTGGAGAAAACATTATAATAATGTCATCGGTCATGTAGTTCGGCCGCCATATTTGTTTTTAAACACAAAAGCCTTAAAAACCACTGAAAACATCCTGGTGAGGGTCTCCAATTTCTGATTGCTTTTTCTTGTTACTCTTGTCATTACAAGCGACCTTGGAGAAAACGCCACAATTGGCTATCGTAACACTGATATACACCTGAACACGCAGCCTCCTTGGCAGGGAAAACCCCCTTTGTGTGTAGAGGCGGGGGTTGGCCTTGGTACTCCTGTCAAGTTTGTTTGAGATATGGATGAGTAACGATCGAATGGATTGCAGGCAGACTCAAACCAAATTGTATAGTTTAGTATGGTTATTTTAAAGGGAGAACCCAAAGCAGTGAGGCACAAAATCTTGAGGGAGCTAAGAGGTTGCTGGGTGTGAATCCTGACGTGTTAAGAGTAAGATTTAGACCGTAGCTGAAAACTCTCGTCCTTCCGTTCTGTTGTGTGCCAATGTGGATCTATGATCTTGCTCATTTTGTCTCCTGTGTGTGTTTGTGTTCTCCAGAGTGTCACACTACCACCTTGATCCCCTCCCTACCCCGCCACCTAGCCCCCCTCTTTAGCACCTCCACTTGTCAGTCTTTCCGTAAGGATGAAGTCCGCGTTTGTCGACCAGGCTCAAGGATTCGCTGTGCTCTATGAGGGCGAGACCACTACGGATTTCCTCGACCGGGCCATCTCCGCCGTTGATTGTCCTGTGAGTCTGCCACCTGTTTGTCTATTTTTGTGCTCGACACGCGACATTCATTGGGGTTTTTTATCTCGTCGTGGGTTGGGGATGTCGAACAGGCCAATTTGCCATTTTCATGTTTTCACGTCAAGGTCTCGTAGTTTGCTCTGGCATTTGAAAATACAATTGGGGTCGCACTTGTGCCATGCAAGAAACTCGTGCTTCGTTGTGTCTGCAATGTTAATTCCCTTCGAAGGTCGAGATACACAGAAACGGCATCGTCTGTCTAACTAAAGCAAAGTCCAAAAGGTATTTTTCGAAGGTGAAGATTGGAAATTGAACGTCGATCGCGATGTCCTTATTCATTTAGACCTACTCCACACGAGCCGGGCAATGCCTGATTCTCATTTTGTGAATTTTGTTTTCATATTTATTTATTAATTATTTGGGATTGTTTGATGGCCTGCATTTAAGGAGCAGAGACTGATTTTTTTAAAGGGTTTTTTTCGTGTATTTATTTGTTTATTTATTTATTTCGTTATTATTTTGAGGTTTTTTATTGTATATAATTTTTTTACATTTTTTGTGTGAAAGAGTGAGCAGATGGGCGTACGGAGAGGGCATGTGCCAGCATTGGGGTAAACGGTGTGGAAGCAACAAGAAAGGAAATTAATTAATGAGGGGAGAAAAAACAGAAAGCTCTAACTTGGAGGGTTAAATATTGCGGTTAGGAATAATGGTCGAGATCGGCAGTCTGCAGCCTCCTCACTCTCTGCAGACCTGGACAAAATCAGACTAGGCAAACGAGTGGAACATGTCTTTCAATCCTGACAAATCTCACACTCTTACGATGTCTCTCCGAAAAGACCAACTGGACAACCCTCCCATCTACTTTCTGAATAATCCTCCAAGAAGTTCTGTCACTCAAGCTTTTGGGTCTCACTATCTGCCATGATCTTTCCTGGGAAAACCACATTTCCAAGCTGGCCTCCAAAGCCAGTCGCCGGCTGGGCATCCTCCGTCGTGCGAAGTCCTTCCTTGGCACACCTGAGCTCCTCACCACATACAAGGCTTTCATCCGCAGCTCAATGGAGTACTGCTCTCCCCTCTGGGCCGGTGCTCCTGCCTCACACCTAGCTCGTCTTCACGCTGTTGAAACCAAAGCGTTCAGAATCATTGGAATCTCCCGCGATGACGCTATCTCCAAGGGTCTTTCACTTACTCACCGCAGGCAGGTTGGTGGTCTTTCCGTCTTCTACCGACTCCTCTCCGGCCTTGCTCCCCCAGCTCTCTCTGGGCTCTGTCCTGCAAATATTCCTACAGGTCGCACAAGATCTGCCTGCAACCCTCTTATGGTTAAACTGCCAAAATCAAGACTCTCTGCTCACCTTCACTCCTTCATTCCTCTTTTCTCCCGCCTCTGGAACAAACTCCCTCACTCTCTTCAATCCCACTCCTCCCTCCAGGTCTTTAAAACGGCTGTTCACCACCATCTCTTATCTTCCGCAATCCAAAACCCTGATCTTTTCTACCCCCGCTAATTTCACCCCAAATCCACTTTTTTGAGGTGACTTTTGTCTTCTTCCCTGGAAGTCCTTGGTGTCCTTGCGTTTTATACCTACCCTGCCTCCCCCCAAGCCCTCTCCCTCCCACACATCTCCCGATGTCCCTGCTCTCAAATGTTGTGTTTGTGTGCTTCCTCCCCTTCTCTCCCCATCTTGTCTGCCGCTCCCCTTTTTATATACTTTGTTTGCTTGTTTGTTTGATTTGTTTGTTTGATAAATGTTAGCTCTTTCACGAGCCTCGACTCTGTATAAAAAAAAAAAAACCACCTTTAGAGGCCATTTTTCCCCGCAAGCGGGGGTTGGCCTTTTTCGCGAACCGTGGTAGTTGTTGTTTTTCGGTCCCCTTTTTGAAGCAATGTTTTACGGCCGGATGCCCTTCCTGACGCCAACCCTTTTTGCCGCCTTTAACGACAAGCAGGGAATTACCAGTGAACTGGTACTCAAATTCTGGATACCAAAAAAAAATTGTAAAAAATGGGGAAGTGCTGAAACACTGGACGGAATGTCGTGATTGAGGAGTCTCTAGGCGGTGGTTCCACAGCTGGAGGAACAAAGGATCGTCGGTGTGCAGATAGCCTAGATTTTGGTTGTTTAACCGTGAGGACGTCGGTGGAGTGTGCATCTTGGGCGAGCTGGATAGGGTCGTCGAGCAGACGGAGCATATCATTACATTCCACAGAATTCAGGAATGAGATTTGAATGCAGGGGTGTGCCAGCTCATTGGAGAGATGGGCTCCATTGAGTTTACGACCACTTATCGGCTGGGTAGTTCGGTTTTTGTTTTATTGATTTCGAGAGTGCTGTAGATTTTCTTCTCAAGTTGTCCAGCTCCGAGACGTGAAAAATTTCGTCTTTGTTTGTTGGGTGTGGCATTTACTTTGCTCAATTTCCATCCTGCATTTACAGGATGAAAGGAATGCCCTGTTTGTGGGTGATCTGGGTGCTGTAGTCCGTAAGCATGCTCAGTGGAGGGAGGCCTTGCCTCGCGTGTCTCCCTTCTACGCTGTCAAGTGCAATGACTGTCCTGCTGTGATCACCACACTTGCTGCACTTGGGACCGGGTTTGACTGCGCCAGCAAGGTGAGTGTCTTTGCTGACAGGATCATGTTTGATTTGTTAATTGATGTTAATAAGCAAGGAAGAGGAGGAGAGCGACTCCTCACCACGTCGCTATGCAGTCTGTGGGGGTGTGGGTGCAAGGAGAGGGGAAGGTGGTGTTCTGGACTTGTTTGGTAGGGGGACTGAAGGGGAACCTGGAGAGGGTTACTTTGACTGTAGGTTTACGTTTACCTTGAAGTGGGAGGGGGACTTGACTGGAACTGTGGCTGGCACCTTGTATGGAACTGGAACTCTGAGGTGAAGGTTACATTTCAAACTTTTGTCAAACAGGTTTACTTTCAAACAGGTTTAACTAAGACAACAGAACACGTGTTTCTATTTGTTCGTTGTTTGCATTATCACCTTGACATTGTCTTGAATGTCAATTTGTATTTTCTTTTCAAAAGCGGCAACCGCTGTAATAAACGGAAGTTGCGCCACTGTCGACTATCGCCATGGCTTACAAACATTGAAGAAACCACTCAAAGATGAGTAAAGGTCATTACGATATTTAAGCAAAAAGACAGCAAATCGAAAGGTAAAAGAATGGTGAAACCGGGGTGTGTTCCATTACCAAGCAGCTTGTAGAGCACTTGCCAAGCGGCTTAAGCACTCTAACAAAACGGTTGGTGATGAATTAATGGCTTGGCAAGCGATTAGCGATGTAAACAGCAATGTATAGGTATGAAGCTCTTATACACGAACCGTTGCGACATGTTGCAAGGCAAGGCATTTTTTGATAAGGCCGAAACAAAATCTTAGATGAAGAACCTTGTGAGGTGAACGTGGGCTGACTCGGGGTTAGCCTTTTTTTGTTCTTCTTCTTTTCTTTTCTTTTTTTCTTTTTTAACGAGTTAATTATCTTCAAAAGGGAGGGTTTAAATGTACCACATACCCAGTTTTCATTCATGCACTCCTTTGGTGTGCATGCACAGTTTTGTGCTGCTAGATTTCATGGTTTTGGAGTTGTGGATGCACCTACGTGTGTTACCCTCGCCAGAGGATATCGTCAAACTCGGTATTGCATTTGAGTCCGTTTGTCTGTCTGCTTGGCTTTGTTTGCACAGAATAAATATGATTTTCTCTGCAACTGTTGGTCCAATTGACAGGAAATTTTCACCATACGTGCGCATCATACTGTAGTTCTTTTAATGATAATTATTACGTCATAGGTCACATGGTAGCGGCGCCATCTTGGAAAAGGCGAAAAACTTTGCACCTCTATCTCCGAAAGCACGGCATAGAAAAATTGTGACATGGCTCATTGTAAAGAACTCTCCATGCGGAATAACATAAGCTAATGATGTCACAGGTGCCTCCATTATGACATCATAATTCGACAAGTATAAACCTTCATCCCATCAAGATGAAATTTCTTGAGCACCATCTTGGGATAAATTGGTGGAGAAAAAAAAAATGTCATTGGTCACGTGGTTGGGTCGCCATATTTGTTTTAACACAAAAGCTGTAAAAACCACAAAAAACGCGTCCTGAAGAGGGTTTGTAATCTCTGATTGCTCTTGTTATTATTATTATTGTTATTATTGATACTAGGGCATTGCCCGTACTATATCTATATCTAAAATTATATCCCCCCCCCTCTATTTACATGAAATGGTTTGGTCCAAAGCGAACGGCTTGCGAGTACGGTGACAATCCCCCCCCTCTATTTACATGCAATGGTTTGGTCCAAAGCGAACGGCTTCCGGAGTTTGGTAAAGAAATCGCCATCGCGTGCACAAACGCGCAGGAAAGCGAATGAATCGCAAATTCGTTTTTATTAGTTGTAAAACATAGTTTAACGCCAACATAGTTTGCAAACGTGAAATAAATGAATACGCTCTCAAATGTGCCATCCGAGGCAGAGTGTGCCCGCCACGTTCGGCACACGCGATCGTTCGCTGCTCTCTGATTGGTTGAATCGTTTTTTGGACATAGCTCGGTAAGTAATTGTCCGATTAATATGAAACCTTGAAAAGGCACATCCTCGGGTCCCCAGCAATATACCTGGCAAGTTAAAAGTATATCGGACCCGTGGTTGTCGAGAAACAGCGGTCACAGACAAACAAACGTACAGACAGAGATTACTGGAATTATAGATAGATATTAGCATGTGGTAAGCATGGATTATTGATATATTAGCAGAAGCATGTGGTAAAAATACAAAATTGTAAGGAAGCCTTTTATTGCACTGTTTGAAAATGCTCAAAAATGGGAGGTTACATATATTTCTCAAGAGCAAAAAAATATATATATATATTCTGGAGTGATTAAAGTAGCAGTCTGTTTATGCACCACTTAGGTTCAATGTTTCGATGGAAAGAATATTATAATTTTCCCATAGGTTTGGAATAATTTGAAGCAACTTTAACTTCTCTGTGTTTCAGGGTAGGACAGACGCATTAGCCTATTATCTATAATGTAAAAGGAGCTCGATCTCGGCGGGTCTGTCGGTCCGTCACCAATTGTCCTAATCAAGCAATAACAGTAACCCCTACGCAATATGCAGCATTGTCAATCTGATGCTAGATTAAGGTATGAAGATGTCGTACGCAAGGAGCAAATGTATGTCGTGTTTTTATTGTATTTATATATTAATTTTTTTATTGAATTCCATACTCCTGGGCCAATCTCTCCCAAATTTTCTCTCCACTTTATAGGTCAATGTTACAACAAAAAAAAAAGAAAAAGTGCAGTTCTTCAAATTGTTGAAAAAGATAAATAATGGCGTTCTCGTACATCAGGTGAGAGGGGCATAGCTTGGCTTGTGCCTCGGCTCTCCCTGCCCCTTCCACGTTAGTTTGAAGGTGAATTAATCGGGAATCGAGCCAATTGCATTGAAGTATTTATTTGCGGAATGGAATTTAATATGTAAAGGGGCCACAGTTGCCACAGGACTGCACAGAGTGCAAGAAAGTCGTCGTACGACCTCAAATTAGGCCATTTGGCCCATTGCCGTGATGCACTCATGGATTAATTTTGCAATGGTGGCTTTAAATTGAACATCAATCTTCATTGTTTACGAAAGCCTGAATAACCCAATCTTGACTGGGTGACGAGTGCGTTTATCACCGCTTAGTGACCTTGCAAACGAATTGGTAACGAAAATTGACCTCATTCGTAATGATGCAACTTCATTCAACAACGGGTGCTTTTGATGTCTGCGATGTCAGGGTTTGGTGCCAGGGAGGTGGTGGGTTATCTCACGTAGGTAGGTGCAATAGACATGTGCTGCCCTTGTGTGTGGTTTTTGTTGCAAGTGGCTGGCATAGCCAAATAGTATGAATATTACCCACAATGCCTTGTTTCCTGTTTGTGTTCATTTTTCAAGACCAACTCCAGAAGCTTTTCAGCTGACTCTAAGCCATTCGTTCCTGCTAAAGATGTGTATGTTCCTTCATTTGTTGTTGAGAGCAACCTGTATAATGGAAGGGGCTGGATGTGAATGATTTATTCATTCCACGGTGCACCTCTCTGATTATTTGCAGGTTGGGAAGTATGCCTGTGCATATCAAGATGAGATCCAGAGTGCCTATTGGCAATAGCATTGTCAGTCTGTTGACCATATATAACTCTATGGTCATCTGACAATCAATGCCACGACAGACAATATGGGTTAAAGGGAAAACATTGGGACAGATCACAACAGCAAGAGTGGGCTCAGGGTCTCAGCAAGTTCAGTGTAGTTCAAAAATGGAATTGACAAAGACCATGAGGTGGCGCTGGGCAGCGGACTTTAAATATTTTGGGGAAGAACTCGAGACTGTGGACTCAGAGTTGGACGTATGTTGTGAATACAGATACCTTGGTTTAATGGGGGGAAAGGGGATTACTTTCCCAGGTCAGACGGAGGGGGGGGGGGGGGGGGGGGGATATTGTTAAATGTTCAAGAGCAATGGTTAAAATAAAGAAATTACAGCACTGTATGTATAATGATGCAAAGATGAACTGATTATATTTTGGCATTAAGAGGTTGGCATAAAATATGTATTTATTTTGGCGTAAAAACATTGCCTCAAAAAGAGAACCATGACAATTACAACTACATATGGGCAGGGTACAGCCCGAAGTGGAGATCGGTTTCTGAGGTTTGGGACATGGAATGTAGGGACAATGACAGGGAGATCAGGAGAAGTGGTGGAAGTATTGGTCAGAAGAAGAGTGGACATATGTTGTGTGCAAGAGACGAGATGGAAGGGAAGTGGTGTGGCAATGGTGGTGAGAATGGTGAAGGGTAGGCAGGGACAGAAATACAAGTTTGTGTGGCAAGGGTGCCCGGACAGTGTGAATGGTGTTGGTGTCCTGTTTTCTGAGGAGTTTGTAGACAGTGTGGTGAGTGTGACGAGAGTGAGTGATAGGTTGATGATGGTGAAAATGATGATTGGAAAGCTCTTGGTGAACGTCATCTCGGTATATGCTCCGCAGGTTGGTCGAAGCGATGAAGAGGACGACAAGTTCTGGTGTGCGATAGAGAAGCTGATGGAAAACGTGAAAGATGAGGAAGTTGTTGTGGTAGGAGGAGACCTAAATGGACATGTGGGGAAGGAGTATGGATGGTTTTGAGGGAGTTCATGGGGGTTACGGATATGGTGTGAGAAATGGAGAAGGTGAAAGGATTTTGGAGTTTGCTGATGGAGCTGATTTATTGATTTGTAATACTCAGTTCCAGAAAGAGGATAATAAGCTTGTTACATACACGTCAGGTGGGTCGACGAAAACCGTTGACTACCTGATGGTGCCCACATTGTGGTGCGTAGGCGAGATAGGGGGCATCTCCGGGACACAAAGGTGATCCCGGGGGAGGAGGCTGTTTCACAGCACCACTTGGTTGTCTACGACATAAGGGTGAAAGGTGCGAGGAGAGCTCAGCGGGTGAAGTACCAACCGAGAATGAAGGTGTGGAGGTTGAAAGAGGTGACAGTAAGGGAGGCATTAAAAGAGAGGCTGAGTAGGGTCGAGGATGATGTGGTTGAGCTTGAAAGTGGTTGGATGTCAATGAAAGCTAGTCTGTTGGGAGCCGTTGGTGAGGTATGTGGATGGACAAAAGGACCACCGAGGCACTCGGAAACATGGTGGTGGGATGATGAAGTTGGAAAGAGGATTGATGAGAAGAGGAAGAAGTTCAAGGAGTGGCAGAAGGCAAAGGGTACGGGAGCAGAAACAGCAGAGCATGAAAGTTATAAGGCAGCAAGGAAGGCTGCAAAGAAAGAGGTAGCAAAAGCGCAGGAGGCATGTCGGAAAATGTTTGGAGAACGCTTGGATTCGGAAGAGGGTCAGAAAGCAGTATTCAGGATTGCAAAGCAGATAGTGAAAGAGAGGTGTGATGTGATGGGAGTGAGTTGCTTGAAGGATGAAGTGGGACAAATCGCTGTGGAACCAGATGGAATTAAAGGAAGATGGAAAAGATATATGGAAATGCTGTTGAATACAGAGAATGAATGGGATGGCAACATAGAGAGTAACCCAGTTTTAGGACCGGCAGAGAAGATAACTGAGAAGGAAGTTGAGGAAGCGATAAAAGCAATGAAGGGTAGAAAAGCGGGAGGGCCGACGGGAGTTGTGGGAGATATGTTGAAGGCAGCAGGAAGTTGGGGTGTGAAGAGAATGACAGAGACCTGTAATCTGGTGGTGAAAGAAGGCCGCATTCCAGTGGATTGGGAAATGAGTACCCTCGTCCCTCTACAAGGGGAAAGGTGACCCTCTGGAGTGTGGCTCGTACCGAGCGATAAAGTTATTGGAGCATGGAATGAAGGTATTGGAAAGGGTGTTGGAGAGGAGGATAAGGAAGAAAGTGAAGATCGACGAAATGCAGTTTGGATTTATACCAGGAAGAGGAACGACAGACGCACTTTTCATTGTGAGGCAGTTGCAGGAGAAGTACATGGAGAAGAGGAAGAAGTTGTTTCTTGGGTTTGTTGATCTGGAGAAAGCATTCGATAGGGTTCCACGCAAAGTATTGACATGGGCATTGAGGAAGTTAGGAGTGGAGGAATGGTTGATCAGAGTAGTGATGGAAATGTACAAAAGAGCGCGCACAGCTGTAAGGACGAAGGACGGGAACAGTGGTGAGTTTGAGGTGAAGGTGGGAGTGCATCAGGAGTCGGTACTAAGTCCACTACTATTTGTAGCTGTGATGGAGGTGCTGGCTCAGAACGTAAAGGAGGGTTTACCATGGGAGTTCTTGTATGCAGATGATCTGGTGTTGATTGCGGAAAGTATGGATGGACTGAAGGAAAAGATGAACAAGTGGAAGGAATGTATGGAGACAAAAGGTCTGAAGGTGAATATCGGAAAGACGAAGGTGATGGCATGTGGTGAGGTGGAAAGAACTGGGAAGTGGCCTTGTGCTGTGTGTAGGAAGGGTGTCGGAGTGAACTCCATTCAATGTACAATGTGCGCTGAGTGGGTTCATCAAAAATGTAGTGGTCTGAGAGGGTCATTAACCAGTGTGGCAGCTACATTCAAGTGTAAGGTGTGCACAGAGGGAGCTGCAGATGGAGGAAATGTTGAGTTGGATCTTGGAGACGGCATGAAGCTGGAAGGTGTGAAAACATTTTGCTACCTCGGAGACATGCTGATTGGAGAAGGTGGATCAGACTCGGCAACGGTTTGGAAGAAGTTTCGGGAACTGAGTGGCGTGCTGATGATGAGGGGAGTGTCGTTGAAGCTGAAGGGAAAGGTGTATGCTGCATGTGTGAGAAGTGTTATGATTTATGGGAGCGAGACATGGGTAATGAACGTAGAACAGCAACGAAGGTTGGAAAGGGTGGAAATGCGAATGATTCGACGGATGTGCAGAGTATCGTTGAGAGGAAGACAAATGATGAATTGCGAAAGATGATGGGAATATTGCCTGTGATTGATGCTGTGAAGAGGAACAGCTTGAGATGGTTTGGTCATGTGTTGAGGATGGATGAAAGTGACTGGTTGAGAAGAGTGATGGAAATGAATGTAGAAGGAAGTAGAGTACGGGGAAGACCGAGAAAGACTTGGCTAAAGATGGTGGAAGAAGAAATGCGGGCCAAGGGGGTTAACAAGGGGAGATGCAGAAAATAGGGCAAAATGGAGAGGATTGTCATGGGGACCGCCAGGCTAACCCCCGCTCTAGTAGGGAAAATAGCCTTTAAAATGCATGTTGTTGTTGTATTAAGAGGTTAGACAACAACAACAACATGCATTTTTTTTTTTTTTTTTTTTTTTTTTTTTTTGTATACAAGATCGAGGCTCCTGAAAGAGCGAACATTAATCACACAGAAAGACAAACAGACACATAAAACAAATAACATCGGGAGCGGTAGACAAGATGGGGAGAGAGGGGGGAGGACACAAACACAACATTTGAGAGCAGGGACCGAGAGACATGGAGACATCGAGAGATCTGTGGGAGGGAGAGGGCTTTGGGGGGAGGCATGTGAAGGGGGGGGGGGGGAGGTGGGAGAGGTATAAACATATGGACACTGCCAGGATTTCCAGGAAAGAAGTTGGAATTTCAAACAAGGTGGATCTGGGGTGAATTAGTGGGGGTAGAAAAGATCAAGGTTATGGATGGGGGAAGATAAGAGATGGTGGTGAACAGCTGTTTTAAAGACCTGGAGGGAGGAGAGGGATTGAAGGGAGTGTGGGAGTTTGTTCCACAGGCGGGAGAAAAGAGGAATGAAAGAGTGAAGGTGAGCAGAGAGCCGAGATTTCGGCAGTTTAACCATCAGAGGGTTGCTGGCAGATCTTGTGCGACCTGTAGGAATATTTGGGGGACAGAGCACAGAGAGAGCTGGGGGAGCAAGGCCGGCGAGGAGTCGGTAGAAGACAGAAAGACCACCTACCTGCCTGCGGTGAGTGAGTGAAAGGCCCTCAGAGATAGCTTCATCGCGGGAGATTCCAATGATTTTGAAAGCTTTGGATTCAACAGCGTGAAGCCTAGCCAGGTGTGAGGCATGAGCCAGCCCATAGGGGAGAACAGTATTCCATTGAGCTGCGGATGAAAGCCTTGTATGTGGTGAGAAGCTCAGGTGTGCCGAGGAAGGACTTCGCACGACGGAGGATGCCCAGTCGGCGACTGGCTTTGGAGGCCAGCTTGGAAATGTGGTTTTCCCAAGAAAGATCATGGCAGATAGTGAGACCCAAAAGCTTGAGCGACAGAACTTCTTGGAGAGGATTGTTGAGAAAGTAGATGGGAGGGTTGTCCAGTCGATCTTTTCGGAGAGACATAGTAAGAGAGTGAGATTTGTCAGGATTGAAAGACATGTTCTACTTGTTTGACCAGTCTGTGATTTTGTCCAGGTCTTCAGAGAGTGAGGAGGCTGCAGACTGCCGATCTGAGGGAAGAGGAATGGAGCGGCAGAGAGTGGAGTCGTCAGCAAAGAGATAGAGAGGATTTTCCAGAGTCGGAGAGATCATTGATAAAGATTAGAAAAAGCACAGGGCCCAGCACACTTCCTTGGGGAACTCCAGCCTGAACAGGAAGGGGAGATGAGAGAAATCCATTCAGGGCCACACGTTGACTACGACCAGAGAGGAAGTCCGCAAGCCATGCATGGAGATTTCCATGGATACCATAGGAGGAGAGTTTGGTGAGCAGAGCTGGGTGCGAGACCGTATCAAAGGCCCGTGATATGTCAAGGGAGACCTCTGATTTCCTGTTTGGCATTGAGGACCTCCATCCATTGTTGAGACAGCAGAAGCAGCATGTCCAGAGTAGAGTGACCTGGTCTGAAACCAAATTGATGATCAGAGATCAAGCCATTGGAGAAGAGGAAAGATTTCATATCCGAAGCAAATTTCATATCCGAAGCAAAAAAAATTTAAAGCCCATTTTCCCTGCAAGAGTGGGGGTTAGCCTTGTGGTCCCCATGACAATCTTCTCCATCTTGCCCTATTTTCTGCATCTCCCCTTGTTAACCCCCTTGCCCTCATTTCTTCTTCCACCACCTTTAGCCAAGTCTTTCTCGGTCTTCCCCGTCCTCCACTTCCTTCCAGGTCATGTCATGGCATTAAGAGGTCATGTTATGTAAAAATGTGACGCTTACCAACAACTGAAGGGATGTGAATCCAACTTGGTACAGGTATGTAATAATGTGGGCGGAGACAGATAGGGCAACGTCGTGATCTCGAAGAGTGCCGTTTTCGTTTCGTTTTTATTTTTTTATTTATGTTTGATTATGATGACGATTGTTGTGTTGGAGGATTATTCAGAAGTCATGATGATTATGTTTGATTATGATGACGATTGTTGTGTTGGAGGGGAAGTCAGAAGGATTACTTGTGCCCATAAGTACCCGTAGCCAACCTGTCCAATACATTCATTTTCTTTGCTTGAACATCTCACTTTCTTCTGCCTGTTTCCAGCAGACTCACCTTCCCCACTTGTCTTTTGCTTGGAGGCCACGATCATGGGCAATAAGGGGGGAAAAATCACGATAGCGATTTAAGAGGTGTTTGCCGTTTTGGGAACTGCTGTGAGAAGGAAGGACAGGACAGGACATGACGGGCTCCCGGGTGCCTTCTGTGCCCATGCTGCATGTTCAAGCCAAATACAATACAGTCTGTCCCCAATATCCATGGGGGATACGTTCCTGGAGAGTGCTGCGAATGTCAAATCTGTGAATGTGGGGGCTTTGTGTGAATTGGGGTAAAAAAAAATAAAAAAGATTGTTTTATTTATTTGTTTTTGCAACATGGTATAGGCTCAGGGTAGAGCTAAGACACAACATAACAAAGGGAACAGTGCAGAAAAGTGTAAACACCAACAGCAGGGTGGAGGGAGAAAATAGACTGAGACGGACAAACAAGGGATGCAGATAAAGATCAGGGACAAGGGAGAATGCAAAGTGTGGACAAGAGGGATACATAATTATCATAAGTAAAACTTTTTGGGAGAGTTGGTAGTGGATTAACAGGTGTACAAAAGATCATGATTTTGGTTGTGGGGGGTGACGAGATGGTGGTGAGACAGCTGTCTTGAAGACCTGGAGGGAAGAATGACATTGAAGAGTGAGGGAGTTTGTTCCACAGGCAGGAAATAAAGGAATGAGTGGTGAGCAGCGGTTCTGGATATAGGCAGTTTCACTCGGAGGGGGTTGCTGGTGGACCGCATGTGTCCTGCAGATACCTGAGGGCACCAAAGGACAGAGGATAAAGGGTTCAAGTCTTGACAAGGTGCCACAAGGGTTTAGAGGAGGGAGGCAAGTTTGAAAGCTCATTCTTGACATTGGACAGATGTTGTTTTCTGGCTCTCCAGATAAGTAGAGACACGTGTTGTGGAATTTGTGGAATGATCCGAGGTTGTCCTCAGTTGGATTTGCCTTCCAGAAGGAGAAAGCAAGTTGTTTTAAAGCAACTGCCTCGTCACAAGGTTCAGAGTACCAAGAGCGGGAGGATGGGTACGATAATTGAAGAGATGGGATGAATCTGTGGTTTCTGTCGAAGAATTCCCAGGCTGAATTAATATAAACGGAAGTGGATATCGGAGACCAGTCCTGATGTGGTTAAAAAAATGAATAAATAAATAATTTACTCTAATTCGAGGCTCTAATGTTGAAGCAGGTCGCTGTTATGAACCGCGAATGTTGAGGTCCGACTACTGAACGTTATCGATATCTGTGCATCTCGGGTGGGAGGCGACACAGGCTTGGATGATGGGAACTCTCAAACTCATGAATCCTGGATGTCGATTGGTCGCAGATTCGGGATCGGTACCAATCTGTGAATACTTGATTTGCAAATGCAGAGGGTTTCCTGTAAGTCAATTTGTGACGTTTTCTGTGCTAAAGTACGACGGTTCCCATTTACAGTAAATACCATCAGCAGTTTGTGGTGCATTGAAATTTTTTTTATCACTTGTCTAACCCAATTTGTGTCTAACCCTTTTTTTTTGTTCGACATTCATTTATGGCCATTAAAAAAACGAAAACAAAAAACATTTTTGACTTCGAGCTTTTTTTGTTGTTTCCTTCCTTCTTCTGCAGAACGAGATGGGATTGGTTCTGAGCGCCGGCGTACCTGCGGACCGCATCATCTTCGCCAACCCATGCAAACAGCTTTCCCACATCAAATATGCGGCAAACAACGGAGTGGCGCTCATGACATTCGACAACAGTATTGAGCTCGGAAAGATAGCACGGACCTTTCCACTTGCCAAGTGAGCGACTCTAAACAGCCCCCACCTCCGCCCTGGAGTGAGCGGCTCCCCCTCTCCTCTTTTATTATTCACCCCATGTTTATACCGTCGTACTCACCTTGATTATTAACTTGTACAACATTTTATGTTCAGCATTTTGAAAAGGGAGCTGATTATCCAATTTATTTAATTCCCCCCCACGTGGATGGTGCCTCGCTGTTTTTTTTTTGTTGTTATTTTTGTATACTGAGTTGCAGACCTATCTTAGTCTGAGGCCTGTAACAGCTGTTGTTAAGCTTCGGTGGCCGGATATGTTCTTGAAGTGATTTGTTGGGAGTTTAAACTGCACGTATCCAGACGAGTATCCATCATTTGCTACCTCGGAGACATGCTGAATGGAGAAGGTGGATCAGACTCGGCAACGGTTGCTCGAGTGAGATGTGCATGGAAGAAGTTTCGGGAACTGAGTGGCGTGCTGATGAGGAGAGTGTTGCTGAAGCTGAAGGGAAAGGTGTATGCTGCATGTGTGAGAAGTGTTATGATTTATGGGAGCGAGACATGGGTAATGAACGTAGAGCAGCAACGAAGGCTGGAAAGGGTGGAAATGCGAATGGTTCGATGGATGTGCGGAGTATCGTTGAGAGAGAGGAAGACAAATGATGAATTGCGAAAGAATGATGGGAATATTGCCTGTGATTGATGCTGTGAAGAGGAACAGGTTGAGATGGTTTGGTCATGTATTGAGGAAGGATGAAAGTGACTGGTTGAGAAGAGTGATGGAAGTTAATGTAGAAGGAAGTAGGGGACGGGGAAGACCGAGAAAGACTTGGCTAAAGATGGTGGAAGAAGAAATGCGGGCAAGGGGGTTAACAAAGAGAGATGCAGAAAATAGGGCAAAATGGAGAAGATTGTCATGGGGACCGCAAGGCTAACCCCCGCTCTAGCAGGGAACATGGCCTTAAAATGCATGTTGTGTGTTGTTGTTGTATCCAGACGAGTACCGGTAATGTAACTCGTCATTCTGGTGCATCTCCCCAGCCCCCCGCCCCAATGAATGCATTTGTGTATCGTGAGTCGTTTAGGAGTGGTTGGTGGTCGTGTAGGATGTGCACATTAACCTTTAATTCTCTTTGTGTCACATGACAGACTGGTGCTGCGTATTATCACTGATGATTCGACGGCCGTGGTTCGTCTCAGCATGAAATTCGGTGCCGGACTGAAAACCTGCCGTGGGCTGATCGAGCAGGCCAGCAGACTCGGCCTCGATGTTGTTGGCGTCAGGTGACATTTGGAGAATTTTATATATTTCTTCCTCGGCATGTCCTTTCAACATTTCTTTCCTGCAATTCCATATGTATTATTTTGGAGGAATCCTTTCGCTATTGGTTAGTCTATTCGGGGGTGGGGGTGGAGGGATTTTACGTTAAGAAAAAATAATTTAATAAACCGGTTAATTTAATTATTTTAATTTAATTTATTAAAAATAATTTAAATAATTTAATTTACTTTTTTAATTTACTAATTTAATAATTTTTTATTATTTTAATAATAATAATATATTTTAAAATTTAATTTTAATAATTTAAATTTAATAATTTTAATTTAATTTAACTTTAAATAATTATTTAATAAATAATAAATTATTTAAATACATTTTTAAATTTAATAAATAAATAATTTTAATAATATAATAATTTATTAATACTTTAATAATAAATTATTAAATACATAATAATTTTAAATAAATTTAATAAATTTGAAATAATAATTTAATACATTTAATTTGAAATAATAAAATTTAAATAATAAATAAATTTAATAATTTAATTTTACATATTTGACGATAAACCTTTTTCGTGCAAATCCAATCTCCAATATGCCCAAAATAAGCAGTTTTGACATAAGTGCACGTTTTTTTGGTTGCAAGTCACCCTTCTAGTGCAGAAACGTGTTTATTAAAAATATTAATAATTTAATAATAATATTATAATAATTTTAATAATAATAAATAATAATTTTATTTATTTAAATAAATTTAATAATTTAATACATACCTTCAGTTTACCTTTCTCGAAGCAAAATTATTCGGACTGTTGAGGTTGCCGATGGTGCTGCATTTAAACCTTGGTTTCAAAATTAAACTGCTTTGTGTGTTTCCGTGGACGACTAACGGACATCAAAGCACCGGTGGCCATATGTCTCGAGCATTAGGCAGCTCCGAATTGGTAACCACGTGGTACAACCAAGGCCTCCATGTCTAACGTATGTGCCATCGACTTTATAAAACTCTTCTCGATCATTGGCATGACCAAGAAATATGTCTTGCCTCTAAAGTGTGTGCGCACCTTGAGGTGCATCTATCCGTCGCATCAAGACGTGTACTCCACGTGGAGGATCTTCAATGTAAGGGGGGGAATATATATTTTATATCTCCGATACCGAAATCCTGCAAAGGTACATTCTCATCGGAATGTGATAATTCTTTATCCAACCTCGATCCTGATTGGGTCATTTGGCGCGTATTCAGTGAACTCGCTGAACGCTCCAAGGTTATTGATGGAATGCTCAAGACACCAGATCAGACGGGTCAATGAAGGCGATAACGATTGCTTAGAAGCCAATTTTATGTTTTGTGGCCGAGCTCCCGGGAAATGTAAAACCACGAGTTTAATATACCAGCATCACCTGCGATGACTCCCGCAAGTCTAGAATTTGCCACCGGAGGTGGAGGAGCAGGAAGACGAGCATGGTGCAAATGGAGCTGGTTCTAAACTGTAGTCAGAATCCTATTGTGAAAAAAGGTGATTATTCCTCCGCTCTTTTGTTTTCGGGTTGTCCGTCCGTCCATGATAGGTTTTTGTTACCGCGATAACTTGAGAACGGCTGAAGTTATCCAATTCAAACTTGGTACAGGTATGTATAATGAGGTAATGATTAACTGATTAAATTTTGGGGTAAAAAGCCAAAGGTCAGAGATCATGTTGGGTAAAAATCCTGTTGCTGCGGTAACTTGTGAACCAGTGATGGGATTTTCACTGAACTTGGTATAATTTTATATCATGATGCAAAGATGAACTGATTAGATTTTGAGGTCACGAGGTCAAAGGTCAGAGGTCGTGTGAAGTTTAAAAAAATGTAATGACTTGAGAACCGCTGCAGGGATGGAAATCAAACTTGGTACAAGTATGTGTAATGATGTAATAATGTGGGCGAAGTCGTATCGGTCAACAACGTGATATCGAAGTGTTCTAATTTGATCTCCTTGCTGGTGTAATTGTATTTTAATTATCACGTGCGTTTTTATTTATTTAATTTTTTTTTCAGCTTCCATGTTGGCAGTGGCTGCACTGATGCGAACACCTACACGCAGGCCATCGCAGATGCTCGCTGCGTGTTTGACATGGCCGTAAGTTGGATTGGAGAGGGCCCGGGATGTTGTAAATTTAATCGACCGATTGGCCTTTGAATGCATTTTACGGAACCATATCCGTGACGGGTTTAATGTGCACAAGGGGTGGCGTATTAAGCGGCAAAGCCTTTGAATCTCTGCTTGGGCCACAAGCCAGATTTGTTCACTCAACAGGACGTAACATCAATTTCACGTTTTCCATTTTTCTCTCCCACAGAAGGAATTTGGTTACCGTCTCAGTCTGCTCGACATCGGCGGTGGATTTCCAGGTTGCCTCAATAGCAAGGTTACATTTGAAGAGGTTAGGGAACCTTGCTGCTTGAAATGTCTCTCGCGTGCATGTGCTCCTTTTTGAACATCGTTCACCTACAGTTGATGCTTCTTCGAATCCCCTCTCACCTTGACGTGTTGTTCGATTTAGTTATTTGCTAAATCGCTCGTGTATTGTTTTCCGTCTGTCAATTGCCTACAGGTCGCAATTCACAAAAAGTCGCACCAAACGTGTAAACACCTGGTAGCGCAAGTCAAAAGCTATAAGCCTGTTGTTTTTGAGGTCAAAAGGTCAAGGTCACAAAATTGTCGGCTTTCATCCTGTTAACTTATTTGTATGTTGGTCAACTTTCGTCCTGTTAACTTATTCGTATATTGCTCAACTTTCATCCTGTTAACTTATTCGTATGTTGGGTCACAGACCTAGTTCACCAAAAATCAGAACGATCCATTTTTGCCATTCTGACATTTCAACGGTTTCCATGGCAACGATCTTACCCCCATAAATATTCAAATGGGATTCTGAATTTATGACCAAACCTCAATAACTTTTCAAGAATGAAAGTTATTGTATTTGGACGCGTGAGGAAAATTTGGGCTAACCTGGTCGAACCTTAGTCAAGGCCGTCCGAAACATGTGAAACACCTATCGGAACAATTGGAAAATGTATCGACCAAATTTGTTATGCACAACATCCCATCACGTAAAACATTTGATAGGTGAAGTCTTTGGAATTTGTTTCCATGGTAACTATGTATTTATTTGGATTTTGCAAGTACCATGCTATTGCGCCGGCCCGTTTTTGGTGTCTGAATTGTGACGATCCATGTGACAAAGCTGCCCGTTTTGGTGTCTGAATTGTGACGATCCATGTGACAAAGCTGCCCGTTTTTGGTGTCTGAATTGTGACGATCCATGTGACAAAGCTGCCCGTTTTTGGTGTCTGAATTGTGACGATCCATGTGACAAAGCTGCCCGTTTTGGTGTCTGAATTGTGACGATCCATGTGACAAAGCTGCCCGTTTTGGTCTGTGTTTTACCTTTTTTCATTCTCCGCACCTCCTATCTTCTCGCAATGACACCATTGTTGACGCGGTTACAGATTGCATCCGTTGTGGACACCGGCCTGGAGAGTTACTTTCCAGCCGACCTGGGGTTGCGCATAATCGCCGAGCCAGGGCGTTTCTACGTGACTTCGGCATTCACCCTCGCGGTCAACGTCATCGCCAAACGTGCAGTGGGAACGGACGGGGAGCCTGCTGAGGGTGAGGCCTCCAGTCTGTTTGACTCTGTTTGACGGCTCTTCCAGCCCTGTGAGGCCATTACTAGATCGTCGGCTCACCTTTGCATGCTGTTATCTTGTTTTTTTTGTTTGGTTCTTTTCAAACCTTTTAGCAAATGGAAACGAAGAGCCTTCGTTCATGTACTACCTGAACGATGGTGTTTACAGCTCGTTCAACTGTCTGCTCTACGACCATGCACAGGTCTCACCGGTGGTGTACAAGGTACGCTCAGCAATTCAATAATGGCCGGTGCTCTGCCAGTTCGTACGTCGGTGTGGATAACGTCGTACGTCGGTGCGGATAACCTCGTACGTCGGTGCGGATAACGTCGTGCGTCGGTGCGGATAACGTCGTACGCCGGTGTGGGTAACCTCGTACGTCGGTGCGGGTAACCTCGTACCTCGGTGCGGATAGCCTCGTACGTCGGTGCGAGGTGCGGATAACCTCGTACGTCGGTGCGGATAGCCTCGTACGTCGGTGCGGATAACGTCGTACGTCGGTGCGGATAACGTCGCACGTCGGTGCGGATAACGTCGGTGCGGATAACCTCGTTCGTCGGTGCGGATAACCTCGTACGTCGGTGCGGATAACCTCGTACGTCGGTGCGGATAACCTCGTACGTCGCTGCGGATAACCTCGTGCGTCGCTGCGGATAACCTCGTGCGTCGCTGCGGATAACCTCGTGCGTCGTTGCGGATAACCTCGTGCGTCGTTGCGGATAACCTCGTGCGTCGTTGCGGATAACCTCGTGCGTCGCTGCGGATAACCTCGCGCGTCGCTGCGGATAACCTCGCGCGTCGGTGCGGATAACCTCGTGCGTCCGTGCGGATAACCTCGTGCGGATAACCTCGCGCGTCCGTGCGGATAACCTCGTGCGTCCGTGCGGATAACCTCGTGCGTTAGTGTGGATAACCGCGTACGTCAGTGCGGATAACCTCGTACGTCAGTGCGGATAACCTCGTACGTCAGTGCGGATAACCTCGTACGTCAGTGCGGATAACCTCGTACGTCAGTGCGGATAACCTCATTCCAATTCTTTACCAGGAGGTGAGCGATGACGAGCCGGTGTTTGCCAGCAGCCTTTGGGGACCCACCTGCGATGGCCTGGACTGCGTGCTGAACCAATGCCAACTGCCAGAGCTCCACGTCGGCGACTGGCTCATTTTCCCTGACATGGGTGCTTACACCTTCGCGGCAGCGTCCACCTTCAACGGTTTTCCTCGCCCGCCGGTGCACTGCATCATCACTCACTCTGACTGGTGCGTGCCTCTCTTGCATTTTGATTTTTGCTTCTACCTTTTTTGAGGGGGGGTGGTGGGGGGTGAGGGGTAGGAGCTGGGTACAAGTTTCCAAATGTGGGTGAACCTTGAATCTGTGTGGTACTGTGAAATTGATTTGCTTTTACTCTGTTCCTCCATTGTTGCAGGCTCATAATGATGGAGCTCTGTGCCACATTCAGCTCGGTGGCCAACGCTTTCATGGGCTTTGGTTGTGGTGGTGGAGGCGGCCCGAAGGTCGTCCTGCCCCCGACCAGTGTCGAGGTGTGAGAATGGAGGGCAAAGCAGATGAAGTGCCAAGTTGAAAGGAGGCTGAAGGGGGGGGGGGGGGGGGGAACTGGAGGTTTTAAAGGGGTTAGGGGTGTGGGTTTAGGTTGGTGTGCCATTGTGCTGTGGGTTGGTGTGCTGAGGGGTAGTGGGTGAGGCTGGGTTTGTGTGCTGAGGGGTAGTGGGTGAGGCTGGGTTTGTGTGTTGAGGGGTAGTGGGTGAGGCTGGGTTGGTGTGCTGAGCGGTAGTGGGTGAGGCTGGGTTGGTGTCTTGAGGGGTCGTGGGTGAGGCTGGGTTGGTGTCTTGAGGGGTAGTGGGTGAGGCTGGGTTGGTGTGCTGAGCGGTAGTGGGTGAGGCTGGGTTGGTGTCTTGAGGGGTCGTGGGTGAGGCTGGGTTGGTGTCTTGAGGGGTAGTGGGTGAGGCTGGGTTGGTGTCTTGAGGGGTCGTGGGTGAGGCTGGGTTGGTATGCTGAGGGGTAGTGGGTGAGGCTGGGTTTGTGTGCTGAGGGGTAGTGGGTGAGGCTGGGTTGGTGTGCTGAGGGGTAGTGGATGAGGTTGGGGTTTGTGTGCTGAGGGGTAGTGGGTGAGGCTGGGTTTGTGCGCTGAGGGGTAGTGGGTGAGGCTGGGTTTGTGTGCTGAGGGGTAGTGGGTGAAGCTGGGTTGGTGTCTTGAGGGGTAGTGGGTGAGGCTGGGTTGGTATGCTGAGGGGTAGTGGGTGAGGCTGGGTTTGTGTGCTGAGGGGTAGTGGGTGAGGCTGGGTTGGTGTGCTGAGGGGTAGTGGATGAGGTTGGGGTTTGTGTGCTGAGGGGTAGTGGGTGAGGCTGGGTTTGTGCGCTGAGGGGTAGTGGGTGAGGCTGGGTTTGTGTGCCATTGTGCTGATGGCAGGGTGGGTAGGGAGGGGGGTTTAAGACCGTAGTGTGTGGGCAGGGGTGTAACGGAGGGCAAACGAGGTGGTGTGAAGTTTATGGCCCACAAGATGGACGTGAGTAGATATATACCGATTGCCGAGAAGCTAAATCATGACTGATCTTATGAGCCTACAAGGCTCCGTGCTGTCCCCAGTCAATGGTGGCGTGCGCACTTCCTGCTCCTGAAATCATTTTCTTATTTATAACTTCTTTTCTATCTTAGTATCACTTGTGAAACCTTCCCCACCTTGTGAAACCTTCCCCACCTTGTGAAACCTTCCCCACCTTTTAACTCTACTTTTCCGACTCATCCCAACAGTCACCTTTTCCAGCCCTCCCTTTCCCCCATCGTGTGGGACCAGCAAATGAAGTACAAATTGGAGACGAATACATTTGATATTTATTTCCTAATCATCCAATCACGGAAGGCTTTGCGCGTAGAATCCATTTTTCCGCAAGATTCACTTTGGCGGGAAAGCGGCGCCACCGCGGTGTGGGTGAGGTCCGACGTGCGTGGACTCACCCCGTGGTTGATGTCATTTTACAATAAGCTGTCGGACGAAAGAATAAAATTTCACCTTCCATGTTGCGTCCGCCCTCTGTTTGATGGGACACCTTGCGCAAAGATGTGGGCTTAAGTCGCAACAGGTGTGCGATGGAACTGCAGATCGAGGTGGAGACCTTTATCGGGCAGGTGACAAGATGGAGACCTTTATCGGGCAGACGACCTCCTGATCAGTCGAACAGGCCGAAGCCCATGTCCTCGTCCGATTCCGAGGATTCCTCGACCTCCTTCTTCACCTCTGCTGTTGGGAGAGAAGCCGGTGATTGTTACCTTTTTTGTTTATTTTAGTGGTTCCCACCTATGGCTCTTAATTCTGGGATCACCAGGTTCATCTGTCATTATATATCAGTTTACAATATATTTTGTCTTTGTGTATCCTGTACCTGGAGCTTCGGTCACCGCCGGTGCTGTCTCTGCGGATGGGGCCGGAGGAGCACCTGTTGCCATTCCGCCTGCCACGTTGGTAATCAATGCACCGAGATTAACGTTGCCCAATGCCTGAGAAGGTGCACAACGCACTTGGGTTGGCATATGGACCTTCTAGTCACTATGTTGATATTTCACTTGCGAAGCAAAAAGTGGGGTTTGGCATTCGGTTGCATACCTGTGGCTTGTCTGCATTTTAAAAATTCATTTTCTCGGCACTGTTCCGATTAACACAATTTTACCATCGGAGTGCGTCGGTGCATTGGTCACGTAGGACGCCATCTTGGAAAAACGTTACACCTCTATCTCCCAAACCGCTCGTTGACGGGAGGCTCGTCAATTACTCCCCATGAGGAATAAGATATGTTGTCATCGATGCCTTCATTATGACATCATAATTCGACAAGTACAACACTTGATCTGATCGGTATGAAAATGTTTTTTCTCTGCAACTGTTAGGCTGATGGACGTGAAATTTGTACCATAAGAGCACCGCCTGCAGGTTTCTTAAAATGATTGACGTCATGGGTGATATGGTACGGACGCCATCTTGGAAAACCCAAACGTTGCACCTCGATACCTCCTCAACCACTCCATGGGAAAAAAAATTGAAATGTGGCTCATTGTAAAGAATTCCCCATGGAGAATAAATTTTAATGTTGTCGGTACTTTATGACGTCATAATTTGACAATTAGTTTGATTCGATCAGTATGAATTTTTCTTTGCAATTCTTGGTCCGATTGACAAGTAATTTTCACGAGAGGAGCACGTTCTGTATATTATTTTAATGATAATTATGACGTGATAGGTCACGTGTTAGACGCCATTTTTGAAAAACGTTGCACCTTTATATTCTCTAAAACCACTCCATGGAAAAAAAAAAAAAAATTTGAAATGTGGTTCATTGTAAAGAACTCCGGAGTACCTTAATTATGACGTCATAATTTGACGAGTTTGATTCGATCAGTATGAATTTTTCTTTGCAATTCTTGGTCCGATTGACACGTAATTTTCACGAGAGGAGCACGTTCTGTATATTATTTTAATTAGGGAGATACCTGTGCTACGCACGGGTGGGAGGCCAGAAGCAAACAGGCAATGCAGATACGGCGAATACTAAAGCATGAAACCAATAAATTCCACATTCCTGTGGCATCCTCAGTCGCACGTCAGACATGGACAGCAAGTTCGTGAAGGACTTCCATGAAAAACGTACCCGTTCGCAAACAAACGGGTATGTTCACGTGTAGACACGTGGGTCCGTGGCGAATCTGCATATGGCGATCCGCAAAGTTCACGTTGAGAAAGCAGAAACCATTACGGCATGTCGTCAGATATCTTTTTTCATTCCAAACAACAACTCCAATCACAAATTAATGACAAAATAAACTTTTAACAACATTGTTAACGTTTCCTTCATTGTAAAAACTACCAAGTCAACAGTTAAAAAGAGTTTGAGCCGATAGGTGTTACGGCCTTGGCAAGATCGACGGAGACAGCGATCTGTTAGCTTATACACCGCCCAAATAGTTATGTGGAATTCTCATGTAGCGATTAAACCCACGTCGCTTGAACTTTGGCCGAGGTAATTATTTACTTTTAATGATGTTTATATACGAATCAAAAAGAAAATTGGTTTTGGGTTGTCCTTTCCGCATATCTCGTGGGATTGTGAGTTGGAGAGACGACCGTGATGGCGGGGAGGGGGTTGGCATTCTCTCAAGCAGGGATTCAACCCATTTCCTTATAAGAGGTCTTTGTCCAAGGTCACCGAGTCCCATCGGTGCAGCCGTTTGTGCGGCATCTGGGAAAATAACGTTATGCGGGAGTCCAAACCTGAAAATTCTGGAGGCCAAAGATGAAATTGGAAAAACAATATAGCCTATTTTACTCAAGGAGATCCCAGGATTACCCACCCAAAATATCGTTGTGATCGGCTCAGCCGTTTTTGCGGTACCTTCAAACAGACGGACGGGCATTTGGTGATTTATAGTAAGATGATAATTACTAGGGCATGCCCGTACGTGGGTGCAATGCCCGTACGTGGGTACGTGGGTACGTGGGTGCGAGTACGGTGACAATCCCCCCCCCCCCTCTATTTACATGAAATGGTTTGGTCCATGAAATGTTTTGGTCCATTCGCAACGCCAAAGCGAACGGCGAACGCTTTACATGAAATGGTTTGGTCCATGAAATGTTTTGGTCCATTCGCAACGCCAAAGCGAACGGCGAACGGCTTGCGAGTACAGTGACAATCCCCCCCTCTATTTACATGAAATGGTTTTAATTAGTTTTAAAACATAGTTTAACGCCAACATAGCGGCAACATAGTTTGCCAACGTGAAATAAATGAATACGCTCTCAAATGTGCCGTCCGAGGCAGAGTGTGTTCGCCACGTTCGGCACACGCGATAACTCGCTGCTCTCTGATTGGTTGAATCGTTTTTTGGACATAGCTCGGTAAGTACTTGTCCGATTAATATGAAACCTTGAAAAGGCACATCCTCGGGTCCCCAGCAATATACCTGGCAAGTTTAAAGTATATCGGACCCGTGGTTGTCGAGAAACAGCGGTCACAGACAAACATACAAACACACATACACACATACAAACACACATACACACATACAAACACACATACACACAGAGATTAATGGAATTATAGATAGATGACGTCATAGGTCACGTGTTATGGACGCCATTTTGGAAAAACGTTGCACCTCTATAATCTCCAAAACCACTCCATGCGAAAAAAAAAAATTGAAATGTGGTTCATTGTAAAGAACTCCGCATGGGGAATAAATTTTAATGATATTGGTGCTGTAATTATGACGTCATAATTTGACAGGGACACCGCTTAGTCTGATCAGTTTGAAATTTATTGAGCGTGATCTTTGCAACCATTATATTAGAAAATATAAATTCATGATGTAATCGCTCACGTGGTCTGGCAGCCATATTGGATCAAAAGGAGAAGAGTTCGCTCGCACCAAATTGCCTGTGCAGGGTAAGTATTCTATGAATACCATCGTTGATAAAGTTGTGGGTGCTATCTCTGACCATCTCGCATGGGACAATATGGATCAAATTTTATTTTGAAGATCCGGAAGGGCAAGTGGATGAACATCTCAAACGGTTAGGGGTGAGGTGGTTCATTCCCCAATAGGGCATAGTTTTTGGATGAAGATGACCCCCCATTGTGTTGGTGCGATGGTGATTGTCTCCTGGTTTTCCCTGCTGTCTTTTCCTGCATATGGTGTAAAGACCGAGATGGTGTCTAATTCGTCCTTTAAACAACCACAATTCCTACCCACTTGGGGACATCTTTTGCCCAGGTCTTTCACGAACCAGCTGGCCAAGCTTGCCGTCCTACTGAGTACTTAGGGTGGTAGTTTGTTCAAGGTGCCTGCGATCGCTCGCCTACTCTCCGCGAAGGACACTGTGGGATCTTCGTGGTATCTCGTTAATTGTACTCTACTGTAATTACCGGTACTTCTGCCACCAAAGGTGGATGGAGGTTATGTTTTCACTTCTGTCTTTGTGAACAAGGTATCTCAAAAAGTTGTGGACTGATTCGGACGAAATTTGGGAGAGATGTAGCATATGTCACAAGGACGAAATGATTCGATTTTGGTGAAGATCCGGATCCAGATCATGGAATTTTAGTGATTCTTCACCAGTGGGAGATTTGGCGAAAAACGATACATAGCAGGATATTTCAAAAACTTGTGGATGGATTCGGACGAAACTTTGTGGACCGGTGGGGTGTCTGACAAGGACGAGTCGATTCGATTTTGGTGAATATCAATATGGATTCAGATATAAGGATTATTTGATTTTTTAAGTGATTCTTCACACTTGAGATATATAACATGATATTTTTAAAACGTTATGGACGAGTTATGACTAAACCTGGTGATTGAGGTGGTTTGGCGACAAGAACAAGCCAATTCGATTTTGTTTCAGGTCCAAATCCAGATCCGGCCTTTCAGTGGATACAAAATGTAAACTGTTCACCCTGGTGGAGGTTTGCGCTCTACCGAGTGGTGTTCCACTTGACCGACACGGTCACTGCACTGGACCAATTTTGGTTGGGGACCCCATCATGGCTGCAACATGTGGTTGAAGCTTCATGTTTGGATCGACACCGGTACGTCCCTTTGGGTGGACCTTTGGGCTCCTTGTTCGTCCATGAGCCTCGTTCTGCACGTGGGTGTTGTGCTGAAGGGTACAGAGAGGTTATACGAGGTGCACTTGGGTGTGTTGGCAAGCTCGGGGTGTGCGGTGAAACAAGACCCCCGACTATTAATAGCGAGAGGACAGACGTCGTGATGTGGAAATTCCCAAATTTGTATGGGATCATCCAGTGATGGTTAAAGCTTCATCTGAAATAAATGACGTCAGATCATCTTACTGACGTTATTAATTATATCCATCCGTTAGAAATAGATGTTTCTAGAAATCTTATTTATATTCTCGCGTACAATGAAAGGAGGAGTGCAATCACAATTTCTATTGGTAGTTGGAGGGTATCAGCAAGAATCGTAATTAAATAATTAAACGTCGTAGTTTGGGGATGAGGGGGGTCTGGATTCTGCTGAGGACGAATTCCTAATCCTCCTGGAAAACCCCCACAGTGACGCGTCTCCCTCACCTTGGCGTAAAGAGAAGGCCAGAACGGCTCCACCTGCACTCCCGCGGCTTTAATGAGCGCGACCAGCTTGTCCTCCTGCACGAGACGCGCACACGCGGACCCCCGTGACGTGACGTGACGTGTGTCGCGCGCGCGCGCATGGCCTCGACTCGCGGGAAACACTCACCGTGATGGACACGTCGTCATCGTACAGGATGAGCGCGCTGTAGATGCAAGCGAGTTCGGCCGTGCTGCATGCCATGGTCACCGGTGCGGGAAGATGTAAATATGGTGGTGAAGGGCAAACGGGCATGGATGGGGTGGAGTTAGGAAGGGCGTTCACGGGACGAATGAAACGGAGGAGTAAAACTGTAAAAGAGAGAGATGGAGGAATAAAATGGCGATAAAATGTTATCGCAATTGGAAAAAAAAAAAAAATGAAAAAAAAAATTCAATCTGCAAATTAAACACTTTCGTGAAGAGGAAGAGGCCGTCGATCCGGGAAGAAGAATCCTTGTTACTATGGTGACCGTGCCAGCCGGCCTGAGGGAACACCGATCGGGATGGTTCGAAGTCCGTATCTCGAATTGAATACTTTGTCATTGATCAGTGCAGGTTGCGATGTAGTAAATGATTTATAATTAATACCTGTCGCAGGTATTAATTAACGTGTTCTATAATTCAGGTGCAAAGGAAATAGCGAATTTTCCGCGCTTAACGGCCTCAGTCGTGAGGAGGACATGTTTTTCTCGTGAACCTGTTAAATAATGTCATCCATGCAAACGCCCGAGATTATAAGATGCTTTCGATAAGTATGTAAAAGCAGCACAAGGTGCTTTTCTCTGATTGGTGTGTTTGATTGTCGGTTGTGCGCCACTGATGACGTCATCGCCATACGGCAGAAGATGCCAACAGGGGAGGGATGGTGAACATGTCATCGGTTTGCGTACGTAATTTGAAGATGCCTCCTTCATCGAACATACGACATTTGTGCTATTTTCTGCCTCCGCCGACGGAGTGCAGCGGATAAGCTCTCATATTTTAACAAATTGTGCATTTTTTGCGAAAAGCATGAAATTTCTAGCATAGTTTATAGTATATACCATAAGGTTTATTTTCAGATGTGGCGGGAACCGGGAAGTCAGATTTGACTTCTGAGGACCGTGAGAGGTCAAATACAAGATGGCCGCCAGTTCCCCAGGGGTAATGTTCAAACGCGCTTCATTTTGGAACCAAACAGCGTAGAAAAACATTTAAGGTATTCAGCAAGACAGCTCCTGATGAGCTGTGGGTTGCCTTTGGTGTCGGGTCAAGCTTTCGGTACATAGCTGTTCACGAAATGGTTGAGTGTCTGACTCTCCCAGTCCTTCACGCTTTCACCGGGTGTGACACTGTATCTGTATTTGCTGGCAGAGGAAAGAAGACTGCCTGGGAAACTTGGAAGTCTTACCCAGAGGTGAATGATGCTTTCAATGAACTCCTATGCATGCCAAGTGAGGTCAGTGAAGGATCAATGTTACTGCTAGAGCGATTTGTGGTGCTGATGTACGACCGAACCAGTGAGAGCACGGAAGTGAATGATGCCAGGAAGCAGCTCTTCACACAAGTCTAGAGAACATTCCTCCAACTCAGGCAGCACATCAAGCGCACTTGCTACCAGGCCAACTGTTGGAACCAGGCATTGGTCATGGATCCAGAGATGCCAGAGCCATCTGACTGGGGCTGGATAAAGGAAACAACTGGGTGGCAGCTTCTTTGGACCACTCTCCCTGAAGCATCAAAGTCGTGCCATGAATTGATCCACTGTCGCTGCAAGAAAGGATGCACTGGACGCTGCAAGTGTGCCAAAGCTGCACTCAAGTGCACTGCACTGTGCTTCTGTTCTGGAGACTTAGATTTTGATCATTACCAATTTTCATCATTGCACTTGATTTAATGTTAGCTTTTGTGGACATACTTGGTTAACTACAGTTATTTTTTTCAGAGGTTATTGCATCATTCCTTGCAGTGTAAACACTTTTTTTCATCATTTCTGGTCTTTGGGTGTTCTGTACCTATCCCTGTACCTGAAAAAATAACGTTTTAAAAGTTCAAATGAACTTTTTCCAATAGCAGTTCCAACTGCAGTATCATAAAAATAGATATTTAACGTAATTTGACTTTGACCTTGACCTAAATGCATGTCCTTGAGTTCTGGCGATCTCAAAAGTATCACCAAATGAATGAGCATTCCCCAATTTAGTTGGAAATGACACCTAAAATGTTTTTCTACTGTTTGGTTCCAAAATTAAGCGCGTTTGAACATTCGACCCGGTGGACTGGCGGCCATATTGGATTTGACCTCTCACGGTCCTCAGAGGTCAAATCTGACTTCCCTCCACATCTGAAAATAAACCTTATGGTATGCACCAACTATGTTAAAAATTTCATGCTTTTCTCATTAAAATGCACAATTTTTGTGTTTATCTGCTGCACTAACGAAGTCTTTTCAGGTTGTCCGTCCATCCGTCCGTGATAGGTTTTCGTTACCGCGATAACTTGAGAACGGCTGAAGTTATCCAATTCAAACTTGGTACAGGTATGTATAATGAGGTAATGATTAACTGATTAAATTTTGGGGTCCTTAGGTCAAAGGCCAAAAGGTCAGAGGTCGTGTCAGGTAAAAATGTGATAACTTGTGAACAGGTGAAGGTATTTAAATAAAAAGTCGGTACAGGTATGTATAATAATGTAAATTTGAACTGATTAGATTTTGGGGTCAAGAGATCAAAGGGCAAAGGTCAGAGGTCATGTTAGTTAAAAAATACTGTTACCATGATAACCTGTGAACCAGCGATGGGATTCTGACCAAACTAGATACAGTTATGTAGAATAATGTAAAGATTAACTGATTAGATTTTAGGGTCAAGAGGCCAAAGGGCAAAGGTCAGAGGTCATGTTAGTTAAAAAATACTGTTACCATGATAACCTGTGAACCAGCGATGGGATTCTGACCAAACTAGATACAGTTATGGAGAATAATGTAAAGATTAACTGATTAGATTTTAGGGTCAAGAGGCCAAAGGTCAGAGGTCATGTTAGGTGAAAAAAATACTGTTACCATGATAACCTGTGAACCAGAAATGGGATTCTGACCAAACTAGATAGTTATGTAGAATAATGTAAAGATTAACTGGTTAGATTTTGGGGTCAAAGGTCAGAAGTCATGTTCGGTAAAAAAAATACTGTTACCATGATAACCTGTAAACCAGCGATAGGATTCTGACCAAACTTGGTACAGTTATGTAGAATGATGTAATGATTAACTGATTAGATTTTGGGGTCAAAGGTCATGTTAGGTAAAAATACTGTTACCATGATACCATGTGAACCAGCGATGGGATTCTGACCAAACTAGGTACAGTTATGTAGAATAATGTAAAGATTAACTGATTAGATTTTGGGGTCAAAGGTCAGAAGTCATGTTCGGTAAAAAATACTGTTACCATGATAACCTGTGAACCAGCGATGGGATTCTGACCAAACTTGGTACAGTTATGTAGAATAATGTAAAGATTAACTGATTAGATTTTGGGGTCAAAGGTCAGTGGTCATGTTCGGTAAAAATACTGTTACCGTGATAACCTGTGAACCAGCGATGGGATTCTGACCAAACTAGGAACAGTTATGTAGAATAATGTAAAGATTAACTGATTAGATTTTAGGGTCAAGAGGTCAAAGGTCAGATGTCATGTTAGGTAAAAAATACTGTTACCATGATAACCTGTGAACCAGCGATGGGATTCTGACCAAACTAGGTACAGTTACGTAGAATAATGTAAAGATTAACTGATTATATTTTAGGGTCAAGAGGTCAAAGGTCAGAGGTCATGTTAGGTAAAAAAAATACTGTTACCATGATAACCTGTGAACCAGCGATGGGATTCTGACCAAACTAGATACAGTTATGTAGAATACTGTAAAGATTAACTGATTAGATTTTAGGGTCAAGAGGTCAAAGGTCAGAGGTCATGTTAGGTTAAAAAATACTGTTACCATGATAACCTGTGAACCAGCAATGGGATTCTGACCAAACTAGATACAGTTATGTAGAATAATGTAAAGATTAACTGGTTAGATTTTGGGGTCAAAGGTCAGAAGTCATGTTCGGTAAAAATACTGTTACCGTGATAACCTGTGAACCAGCAATGGGATTCTGACCAAACTAGGAAAAGTTTGGTAGAATAATGTAAAGATTAACTGATTAGATTTTAGGGTCAAGAGGTCAAAGGTCAGATGTCATGTTAGGTTAAAAAATACTGTTACCATGATAACCTGTGAACCAGCGATGGGATTCTGACCAAACTAGATACAGTTATGGAGAATAATGTAAAGATTAACTGATTAGATTTTAGGGTCAAGAGGCCAAAGGGCAATGGTCAGAGGTCATGTTAGTTAAAAAATACTGTTACCATGATAACCTGTGAACCAGCGATGGGATTCTGACCAAACTAGATACAGTTATGGAGAATAATGTAAAGATTAACTGATTAGATTTTAGGGTCAAGAGGCCAAAGGTCAGAGGTCATGTTAGGTGAAAAAAATACTGTTACCATGATAACCTGTGAACCAGAAATGGGATGCTGACCAAACTAGATAGTTATGTAGAATAATGTAAAGATTAACTGGTTAGATTTTGGGGTCAAAGGTCAGAAGTCATGTTCGGTAAAAAAAATACTGTTACCATGATAACCTGTAAACCAGCGATAGGATTCTGACCAAACTTGGTACAGTTATGTAGAATGATGTAATGATTAACTGATTAGATTTTGGGGTCAAAGGTCATGTTAGGTAAAAATACTGTTACCATGATACCATGTGAACCAGCGATGGGATTCTGACCAAACTAGGTACAGTTATGTAGAATAATGTAAAGATTAACTGATTAGATTTTGGGGTCAAAGGTCAGAAGTCATGTTCGGTAAAAAATACTGTTACCATGATAACCTGTGAACCAGCGATGGGATTCTGACCAAACTTGGTACAGTTATGTAGAATAATGTAAAGATTAACTGATTAGATTTTGGGGTCAAAGGTCAGTGGTCATGTTCGGTAAAAATACTGTTACCGTGATAACCTGTGAACCAGCGATGGGATTCTGACCAAACTAGGAACAGTTATGTAGAATAATGTAAAGATTAACTGATTAGATTTTAGGGTCAAGAGGTCAAAGGTCAGATGTCATGTTAGGTAAAAAATACTGTTACCATGATAACCTGTGAACCAGTGATGGGATTCTGACCAAACTAGGTACAGTTACGTAGAATAATGTAAAGATTAACTGATTAGATTTTAGGGTCAAGAGGTCAAAGGTCAGAGGTCATGTTAGGTAAAAAAAATACTGTTACCATGATAACCTGTGAACCAGCGATGGGATTCTGACCAAACTAGATACAGTTATGTAGAATACTGTAAAGATTAACTGATTAGATTTTAGGGTCAAGAGGTCAAAGGTCAGAGGTCATGTTAGGTTAAAAAAATACTGTTACCATGATAACCTGTGAACCAGCAATGGGATTCTGACCAAACTAGATACAGTTATGTAGAATAATGTAAAGATTAACTGGTTAGATTTTGGGGTCAAAGGTCAGAAGTCATGTTCGGTAAAAATACTGTTACCGTGATAACCTGTGAACCAGCAATGGGATTCTGACCAAACTAGGAAAAGTTTGGTAGAATAATGTAAAGATTAACTGATTAGATTTTAGGGTCAAGAGGTCAAAGGTCAGATGTCATGTTAGGTTAAAAAATACTGTTACCATGATAACCTGTGAACCAGCGATGGGATTCTGACCAAACTAGATACAGTTGTGTAGAATAATGTAAAGATTAACTGATTCGATTTTGGGGTCAAAGGTCAGAGGTCATGTTAGGTTAAAATACTGTTACCATGATAACCTGTGAACCAGCGATGGGATTCTGACCAAACTTGGTACAGTTATGTAGAATAATGTAAAGATTAACTGGTTAGATTTTGGGGTCAAAGGTCAGAAGGCATGTTAGGTAAAAATACTGTTACCATGATAACCTGTGAACCAGCGATAGGATTCTGACCAAACTTTGTACTGTTATGTAGAATAATGTAATGATTAACTGATTAGATTTTGGGGTCAAAGGTCAGAGGTCATGTTCGGTAAAAATACTGTTACCATGATAACCTGTGAACCAGTGATGGGATTCTGACCAAACTCGGTACAGTTATGTAGAATAATGTAAAGATTAACTGATTAGATTTTGGGGTCAAAGATCAGAGGTCATGTTCGGTAAAAATACTGTTACTGTGATAACCTGTGAACCAGCGATGGGATTCTGACCAAACTAGGTACAGTTATGTAGAATAATGTAAAGATTAACTGATTAGATTTTAGGGTCAAGAGGTCAAAGGTCAGATGTCATGTTAGGTTAAAAAAAATACTGTTACCATGATAACCTGTGAACCAGCGATGGGATTCTGACCAAACTTGGTACATTTATGTAGAATAATGTAAAGATTAACTGATTAGATTTTGGGGTCAAAGGTCAGAGGTCATGTTTGGTAAAAAAAAAATACTGTTACCATGATAACCTGTGAACCAGCAATGGGATTCTGACGAAACTTGGTGCAGGTATGTAGAATAATGTAAAGATTAACTGATTAGATTTTGTGGTCAAAAGGTCAAAGGTCAGAGGTCATGTTATGTAAAAATACTGTTACCATGATAACTTGTGAACCAGTGATGGGATTCTGCCCAAATTTGGTACAGTTATGCATAATGATGTAAAGATTAACTGATTAGATTTTGGGGTCAAAGGTCAAAGTCTGCAATATGTCTATAACTTGACAATGGCTGAAGTGATCATATTCAAATTTGCTGCAGGTATGTATAAAGATGTAAAGATTAACTGGTTAGATTTTGGGGTCAGAGGTTCTCAGGTAAAAATGTGATAACTTGAGAACAGCTGAAGGGATTTAAATCAAACTTGGTACAAGTATTATAATGATGTAATAATGTGGGCGGAGGCATATCAGTCGACGTCATGATGTTGAAGAGTGTCGTTCTCGTTTTACTATATCATGGGCTGACAGGATGGTCTTGGGCTGGCTTGGGTTCGAGTGGGCGAGTTATCGCTGGCATCCTGAACAAATTCCTGCCCTAACCAGCAGGGGGCACTGCATCAGCGGCCCAGCGGCCTTCCATCGTCGTATTTGGAGGTACAGGCAAGAGGTTTGTTTGTATTTTTTGAGTCGTTTTCTCCTCCTTTCTCGGATTGTCGTCCCAGTCACAGAAAAGCTCGTGCGGAGCCGGGCAGAGCACAACGAGGGTGACATCTTCTCCCTGGAAGAGCTCTCTCTTCACCAGCAGGAGATTGAACGCTTGGAGTACATCGGTAACTGGTGTTTGAACCTCCAGATCCTTTACCTGCAAAACAACCTGGTTCCTCGAATCGGTGGGACATCGTCGGGTGACGCGCCGGTCGGACCTCCGAGGGCTGATGACGTGGGACGACTATGACGTCCATTGTGTGGAGTGTGTGGATAACCTTGTCTGAGTTGTCCAATGAAAGGGGAAAAACAGAATGTGTACCCTGTGCATGTTGTCTGAGCGATTGCTTTAATCGAACTAGAGGGTATTCATAGAAAACTTGCCCCACGCAGTCTTCAGAAGGACTTGGTGCGAGCCAACTCGATGGCTGCCAGACCAGGTGATCTATGACGTCATACATTTGAATTCTGCAATATAATTGTTGCGTAGATCAGTCGATCACGCTCAAGAAATTGCAAACTGATCTGACTTATCGTTGTACTTGTTGAATTATGACGTCATAATGAAGGTACCAATGACGTAATTGTCAACACTTATTCCCCATGCGAAGTTCTTTCCAATTAACCACATTTAAAAAAAAAATCCATGCAGCGATTTCGGAGATCGAGGTCCAACGTTTTAAGGTTTTTCCAAGATGGCGCCCGTACCCGTGACCTATGACGTCATGATTATCACTAAAAATTTCACAAAATTCGTGTCAATCGGACCAATGGTTGTTGAGAAAAGAAATTTTTAAAATGCAGGTACGTACTTATCGCTAAACCTCGCTTTTTGGTTCGTGCGCTCGCGGGATAACAACCTGAATACGAGTCTAATTATAGGGCTAACAAGGTAACTACATTAACCACATGAGCCTAATGATAGGGATAATCACATATACCATGCATAATGTTATGGGTAACAAGGTAACTGCGTCAACCATATGAGACTAGTGGTATAGGTAACCACATTACCCACGAGTAATGTTATGGGCAACAAGATAACCACATTAACCACATGAGCCTAATCATATGGATAAGGTAACCACATTAATCACATTAAAGTAATGGCAGGGGTAACAAGGTATCTACATTAACCACGTGTAATGTTATGGGTAACAAGGTAAACACATTCACCACATGAGCCGAATCATAGGGGTAACAAGATAACCACGCTAACCACATAAGTCTGATGGGTGTAACAAGGAAACTACATGGGACTAATGATAGGGGTAACAAGGTAACTATTTTAACCAATGTAATTCAGTGTATTTCAGGTGGTAGTCTTATGTTAAATTACCATGTTTTATTCATAATGAAAGGCATATGCAGGACTATTGCCCTGTTCAAACTATTGCTCCACTCACACCTGCAATGCAAAGGTAACAATAGATCCACCCAGTAGACTCCTTTAGCACGAACGCCTCTCCCATCAGGCACGGCGGCCGAATGACAAATGTTTGTGTGGTTGTTCTGTTTGATGTGAGGAACTGGTTATCCCTTCCTTCTGTCGCAGAGAATATCAACAAGCTGAAGAAACTGCAGTACTTGAACTTGGCTCTGAACAACATTGAACGGATAGAGAACTTACAAGGTAGCGTACAAGAAGTGCAACACGGGGAAGGTTGGGTTATTGTTGTATAATTCATTTTTATTCACCCCTTTAGTGGTGAATAAAAATCAATAAAGGTGATCCCGGGGGAGGAGGCTGTTTCACAGCACCACTTGGTTGTCTGCGACATAAGGGTGAAAGGTGCGAGGAGAGCTCGGCGGGTGAAGTACCAACCGAGAATGAAAGTGTGGAGGTTGAAAGAGGTGACAGTAAGGGAGGCATTAAAAGAGAGGCTGAGTAGGGTCGAGGATGATGTGGTTGAGCTTGAAAGTGGTTGGATGTCAATGAAAGCTAGTCTGTTGGGAGCCGTTGGTGAGGTATGTGGATGGACAAAAGGACCACCGAGGCACTCGGAAACATGGTGGTGGGATGATGAAGTTGGAAAGAGGATTGACGAGAAGAGGAAGAAGTTCAAGGAGTGGCAGAAGGCGAAGGGTACGGGAGCAGAAACAGCAGAGCATGAAAGTTATAAGGCAGCCAGGAAGGCTGCAAAGAAAGAGGTAGCAAAGGCGCAGGAGGCATGTCGGAAAATGTTTGGAGAACGCTTGGATTCGGAAGAGGGTCAGAAAGCGGTATTCAGGATTGCAAAGCAGATAGCGAAAGAGAGGTGTGATGTGATGGGGGTGAGTTGCTTGAAGGATGAAGTGGGACAAATCGTTGTCGACCCAGATGGAATTAAAGGAAGATGGAAAAGATATATGGAAATGCTGTTGAATACAGAGAATGAATGGGATGGCAACATAGAGAGTAACCCAGTTTTAGGACCGGCAGAGAAAATAACTGAGAAGGAAGTTGAGGAAGCGATAAAAGAAATGAAGGGTAGAAAAGCGGGACGGCCGACGGGAATTGTGGGAGATATGTTGAAGGCAGCAGGAAGTTGGGGTGTGAAGAGAATGACAGAGATCTGTAATCTGGTGGTGAAAGAAGGCCACATTCCAGTGGATTGGGAACTCAGTACCCTCGTCCCTCTATACAAGGGGAAAGGTGACCCTATGGAGTGTGGCTCGTACCGAGCGATAAAGTTATTGGAGCATGGAATGAAGGTATTGGAAAGGGTGTTGGAGAGGAGGATAAGGAAGAAAGTGAAGATCGACGAAATGCAGTTTGGATTTATGCCAGGAAGAGTAACGACAGGCGCGCTTTTCATTGTGAGGCAGTTGCAGGAGATGTACATGGAGAAGAGGAAGAAGTTGTTTCTTGGGTTTGCTGATCTGGAGAAAGCATTCGATAGGGTTCCACGCAAAGTATTGACATGGGCATTCAGGAAGTTAGGAGTGGAGGAATGGTTGATCAGAGTGGTGATGGCAATGTACAAAACAGCGCGCACAGCTGTAAGGACGAAGGACGGGAACAATGGTGAGTTTGAGGTGAAGGTGGGAGTGCATCAGGGGTCGGTACTAAGTCCACTACTATATGTAGCTGTGATGGAGGTGCTGGTTCAGAACGTAAAGCAGGGTTTACCGTGGGAGTTGTTGTATGCAGATGATCTGGTGTTGATTGCGGAAAGTATGGATGGACTGAAGGAAAAGATGAACAAGTGGAAGGAATGTATGGAGACAAACGGTCTGAAGGTGAATATCGGAAAGACGAAGGTGATGGCAAGTGGCAAAGCATGTGGTGAGGTGGAAAGAACTGGGAAGTGGCCCTGTGCTGTGTGTAGGAAGGGTGGCGGAGTGAACTCCATTCAATGTACAATGTGCGCTGAGTGGGTTCATCAAAAATGTAGTGGTCTGAGAGGGTCATTAACCAGTGTGGCAGCTACATTCAAATGTAAGGTGTGCACAGGGGGAGCTGCAGATGGAGGAAATGTTGAGTTGGATCTTGGAGACGGCGTGAAGCTGGAAGGTGTGAAAACATTTTGCTACCTCGGAGACATGCTGAATGGAGAAGGTGGATCAGACTCGGCAACGGTTGCTCGAGTGAGATGTGCATGGAAGAAGTTTCGGGAACTGAGTGGCGTGCTGATGATGAGGGGAGTGGCGTTGAAGCTGAAGGGAAAGGTGTATGCTGCATGTGTGAGAAGTGTTATGATTTATGGGAGCGAGACATGGGTAATGAATGTAGAGCAGCAACGAAGGTTGGAAAGGGTGGGAATGCGAATGGTTCGACGGATGTGCGGAGTATCGTTGAGAGAGAGGAAGACAAATGATGAATTGCGAAAGATGATGGGAATGGAGCCTGTGATTGATGCTGTGAATAGGAACAGGTTGAGATGGTTTGGTCATGTGTTGAGGAAGGATGAAAGTGACTGGTTGAGAAGAGTGATGGAAATGAATGTAGAAGGAAGTAGAGGATGGGGAAGACCGAGAAAGACTTGGCTAAAGATGGTGGAAGAAGAAATGCGGGCAAGGGGGTTAACAAGGAGAGATGCAGAAAATAGGGCAAAATGGAGAAGATTGTCATGGGGACCGCAAGGCTAACCCCCGCTCTAGTAGGGAAAATGGCCTTTAAAATGCATGTTGTTGTTGTTGTTTAGTCCACACACGTTATATATATATTGTTACGGTCCTCTACGCCGGCCTTAATCCCCTTATCAAGGGGGGATTAATCCCCTTGTCTTTCTGGGCCTTGGCGGAACCGAGACTTATTACGTCCCTCTCTGACACACGCAGAGTAGGGTTTCGGGACTACTTTCTCGCTCGTACCTAATTCCCCGCGCTGCCCTGGGAGCGAGGAAACAAGCCTCGCACGAACCACGTGTGATGTGAGTACGCCGAGCGGATTGCGTACACGTGGTCTGCGCAGTCTTACTTAGTGGAACCCGATTGGAGCGATCTTATTCATGCCACACTTAGTCAAATGGAGAAACCACAGCAATGATCGAATCAGGAAGAAAGGAAGAACAAATGGGTTTAATTATTCCCACACGTATATACAGGTTCAAGGACGAAGAGACACAGAGCAATCCTTAAGCAGTCTTAACTTATCCCTTGGACAGCAGGCCTGTCTCACACTCACACAGGGGATTGCAGATGGGCAGGTGTTCCCCAACGTGTCCAGAGATCGTCCCCGTCCGGCTCTCCACGGTCCCCGGCACGTCCCGCGAAGATGGTGGCAGGCGAAGGCAGAGACTCGTAGCGCGTCTCTCGAACAAGCAGATGATGAGGCGGAACGGTAGAGGGCGGACTTTAGCGTGGCTGGCGGTTACTCAGCCTTGTTCACTCGCGTGTCTCAAATGCGCTATATTCGTTCTAAGCGCGTCTGGCTGTGCCCGCGTATATGTACCATTCGCACACGTGGCCAACTCGTCTTCTTCAATACACTCCGATCTGGCTAGCGCGCGTTCTCGTGCAAGTTCGTCAAGTTCATCACAACGCGAGTCCTCTCTTTGCTGCAGTCCCTTTCATTAGGTGTTCCCACGCTAGTCCTTTATCTCTCTCTCTCTCGCAGAAAGACCTATCAGGCAGCAGTCCTGTCGAGGGCTTTCGCACAGCGGTTTTATAGCTACGCCCCCCGAACCTTCGGGAACTCACCCGACTTCTCACCACGCCCTCTGACGCAACGTCGCCGCCACCACCCTCGAGCTCTGATTGGCGGCTCGTGCTTAACGTCACTCCACCCTCGACTCCGCCCCGACCTTCCTAAGCCTGCCTCGTGTTAACTCGCCCAATGATCAACCAATGCTTAACAAACTGGATCGAGGCTAGGGTGGCTGGAAAATCGGTGGCAAGTAGGGCCTATTTTCCTGGCTCCTACTCAACGCAGAACTAACAAAGGAAAAGGACTAAGCTTACAAATACTAAGACATAACTATACTATCACGAGGCTACATGTTGCTTGTGTGACTAACTATGGCGGACAAACTTTAACCTTTATTAAACTCACTTGACAGACTCAAAACCGCAACAGTATGTTTTGAGCGTCGAGCAGTTGTTTATTTTGCTCATTAAAGGTTGGAGAACTCAAAATGGATTCATTTGATTTTAATCCCAACCGCAAGTCATTACTTTACATATATATATATTGTTGCGGATCTCAGCGCCGGCCTTTCCCCTTTACCAAGGGGGGATTAGTCCCCTTGTCTTTGACTAGCCGACGGGACCCGGGACCTATGACGTCCCTCCCGGACAGCGCGAAGTAGGGTCGTAGGACTAATCACTAATACCTAAGTACTCGCGCCGCCCAGAAACGAGGAAATAAGCCCCCCCCCCCCCCCCCCCCCGAATCATGGGTGTTGGTGGATACGCCGAGCAGTAACGAACCCGTGATCCGAGCCGTTAGCAGTGACTAAACCCGATCCTAGCGGCTCTTAATAGTGCCACGCTTACCCAGTGGAGGAAATCACAGAAACGGTCGAATTTGGAAGAAAGGAAGAACAAGATTTATTTACACCTTGCACAATAATCAGAAGAAGAAAACACAGTGCAGCCTTAAACAGTCTTATACTTATCCCAAGACAAGCGGGCCCGTTCACACTCAGACACACTCACACGGGGCTTGCAGTTGACCAGGTCAGCACGTCCAGGGATGGTGTGCAGGCAGCTCGCTCTCCGGTCCCCAACTCGCACCGCGAAGAAGATGAACACAGCGGCCAGGAGCTCTCCGCGTGTCATTGGCGTGCACGGGATTATTACAGGGCGAACGGTAGGGCTGGCTTTGGCGGGTAACACTGGCGGCTGCGGCCGCGTACGTAATAAGCGAATAGTTCAATATGCGCTCACAATGCGCTTTCCAATTCAATACAACTCCTTCCAGTCCTCCGACAAATCCTCCTCATAAGTTCTCATCAGTTCTCCGGTAGCAAGTCCTCATCAAGTCCTCTTTAAGGGCTTTGGGCGAAGACTTATATAGCCTTGCCCAGCGAACCTTCCAGCACTTGCTAGACGTGCCCTTACCACGCCCTATTACGCCATGCCCACAGAGCCCAGGTTGGCTGGGAGCCCTTACCGTCATCGCCTTCTGACGCGCTGCTTGACTCTGCCACACCCCGACCCCATGCTCCTCCCTCTCTCTCTGCCACACTCTGCCACACTCTTCCCTCTTTCCAGGCCTACGTCGTGTCACTTGGCTAGTTTCGAGCCAACAAAGGGCAGCGAACGCTGCTGGCAGCCAAAGCGTAACAAATTGCGGGTAGCCAAAGCGTAACAAACTTGAGGGATGCCAAATGGGGTGTGGGATCGATTATGCCCACTGATGTAATTGGGGGATGGTGCAAAGATGAAAGGACCTAAGCTCATTTCTTAACACAACGCAGATATTACGAGGAAAATGGCCTACTCTTACACATACTATGACATAACTAATACTCTAAGTGGGCCTACGTGTTGCTTGTGGACTAACTATGGGGGGAAAATCTTTAACCTTTTATGATGTCATATGTACAAATCTCAGAACCGTAGCAATATATATATATAGCAGTCATTATGCGACTTCATACCATCAGTGGGGAAGCGCCAGTAAGGTGTCCCATACAGCTACTGCATAAGGACGCTCCGCGAGATGGCTCCTCCGGAGCTTGGCAGGCAATGCGGACATGCGTGGCGATGACGTCATGAAATTTGCTCATTCGGTTGGAGAACCAAATTACAGATATATATACAGTCACTTGAAAAAGTAAGTACACCCCATGTAAAGTTTGGACTTTTTCAACATATTTCAACATGCAGCTATTTGATCTTCCTTTCAACAATATTGATAGATAAAGGTGATATAATACAACAAATATCATGAAACATTTACATTTTGTAGTCCATTGTATAATTCAAATAAACATAAATGCAAATTTCGCATGTGGAAAAAGTAAGTACACCCTTGGCTATAACAGGTGGTATTGCCCCCTTTGGCAGAAACAACCTCAAGTAGGCGTTTCTTATAACTGTCTACCAGTCTCTGACATCGACTGGGAGAAATTTTTTCCCACTCCTCCATGCAGAATTCTTTCAGCTGTGCGATGTTTGAGGGGTTTCTTGCATGCACAGCTCGTTTCAAATCCCCCCCACAGCATCTCAATGGGATTTAGATCCGGGCTTTGACTTGGCCATTCCAGAACCCTCCATTTCTTTCTTTTCAGCCATTCCTAGGTAGATTTACTGGTATGTTTAGGGTCATTATCATGTTGCAATGTGCACCTTCGGTTGAGCTTCAACTTTCCGACAGATGGCCTCACATTCTCCTCAAGCACCCTCTGGTACAATGAAGAATTCATCGTGGATTATATGATGGTGAGCTGCCCAGGCCCTGATGCAGCAAAGCTGCCCCAAACCATAATATTTCCACCACCATGCTTTACAGTTGGTATCAGGTTCTTGTGGTCAAATGCTGGCTTTGGTTTTCGCCAAACATGTCTTCTGGTACTGTGGCCAAATATCTCTACCTTTGACTCATCTGTCCAGAGCACATTGTTCCAGAAGTGCTGGTCTTTGTCGAGGTGTTCATTGGCAAACTTTAGTCTTGCCCTGATGTTCTTTCTGGACAGCAAAGGTTTCCTCCTGGCACACCTCCTATGTAGATCAAATTTGTGCATCCTCTTTCTAATGGTAGACTCGTGCACTTTGACATCAACAGTGGCAAGAGCTACCTGTAGGTCCCGTGATGACATTCTGGGGTTCTTAGAGACTTCTTTCAGCATCTTGCGGTCTGCTCTCGGGCTGAACTTGCTGGGGCGGCCTGACCTGAACAAGTTGGCAGTTGTTTGGAATCTTCTCCACTTGTAGATGATCTTCTGGACAATCAAATGATTGATTTCAAATTGTTTGGAGATATTTTTAAATCCCTTCCCAGACTCGAAGGCATCTATAACCTTCTTTCTGAAGGCCTCAGAGAGCTCTTTTGATCTAGGCATGGTGACGCTGCACACTTCAACAACAAAGAGCAAACCAAACTAAATGTCTGAGGTTTAAATAAGACAGGTTCCTCCAAGATCCTCTCTAACGATGTTCTAATCATTTGCATCTGAGCTAGTGCACCTGATTCTAATTTTAGGTGCTTGAAGTGGTGATCAATGTCGGGGTGTACTCACTTTTTCCACATGCGAAATTTGCATTTATGTTTATTTAAATTATACAATGGACTACAAAATGGATATGTTTCATGATATTTGTTGTATTATATCACCTTTATCTATCAATATTCTTGAAATGAAGATCAAATAGCTGTATGTTGAAATATATTGAAAAAGTCAAAACTTTACACGGGGTGTACTTACTTTTTCACGTGACTGTATATCTATATTGTTACGTGCTCCTCCCCGACCCCCTGGTCATGGTGTACCTCCGAGCCCCGAGAGAGGTCACGGCAGAAAAATGTGTTATTCTGTGTGTCAAAGATCAACAGAGAAGCCACCCCAATTGTTACTCACAAACAAATATTGTATTAAGATCACACAAGAATAACAGTACAACAACAATAGTATTCAAAAGTACAATCAATATGTCCTATGATGGTACCATCAGTTTTGTAATATATAACTCACTGTGCTCCAAGTGAGTGAAACAAGAACATTCCCCAATGTCTCTTATTCCCGTCTTCAAGACGAAGTTGATTCGCTCCAGCGATCGCCAGAACGATGTCCAATCGAGACTAGAATCCCGTGCGGATGGCAAGTACAGTCACACCGCCGAAGCTGTACAAAGGCGCCCTCAAGGCGACTGGGAAATCCAAAGGCGCCCTACAGGCGACTGAGAGATCACACCCTCGGGTATGGACGAAGTAACCTTCAAAAAGCCACGTCACACACATGCACCAGATCGACGTCTGAATGCGGTGAAAATGGTCGAAAAGAGACGAAACCGTGAGCCAAGCACAAGTCCTGCGTCAGTCAAAATGGCCGACGAACCGTTCTTGAGACGTAACGGCCGGCGATAATTCTCCTCAGAATCCACCGCCAAAAACCTGACACGCAGGTTGATCGGTCACAGCGATAACAACTCTGTCGCAGGAATCCCTTTCCTGGAAACCCGAAAGTTCGCTAGTGACTCTTGCTCACCAACGTTCGCTCCAGACCGCAAGTAGCTCGGCTCCTTCTTGTCCGATTCACTCGCTCCACCCTTTTTCTCCCTCTTCTCCCTCTTCTTCCTCTTCATCATCGGGTTCCCGATCAGGTTTCCTGTTTCTTTTAACATTAACTTTTTTACCTTTTGAAAACAGTTCATGAACAATAAACCTTTTGAACACAATAATCGTACATGGAATCAGAAATATTTACAGTGGATGCAAATCACCACAACGGAAGTGACAAATCCGTAACACTTCTCCCCCTCAAGAAAGAAAGTTTGAACATCGTGAAAACTTTCTTTGAAGGCAAAACTCTCCCAACAAACAAAAGTAAACTCACCCAAATCATCAATTCCCGTGAGCAACGATAATCAATATTTCCCAAAAATAAAGCAACAAAACTTCAAACAACCTACAGAGATTTCCAAAGTTAGTTCACTCTGGACAAAGCATCAGCAACGACATTGTCCCTGCCCTTTATATGCTCAATTTCCAAGTTGAACTCCTGCAAAGCCAAACTCCATCTCATCAACCTCTGATATTTATTTTTCATTTTTTGAATGAAGGTTAAGGGGTTGTGATCAAAAATCCAAAGTCAAGCAAATGTATAGCACTTTTTTAGGGAGGCCGAGCTGAGAGACAGGTTTCATGGTGGTTGGGTGGTGAGGCCTGGAAGTATTCACTACATGGACGCCTTTAGGAACGTGGAGTTCACAGTTAATCCGTGTAGGAATCTTGGCTCGGCTGCTCCGCAGCATTCAGTGCTTCAAACTCTTCCTAACTTTCATAATAATCACGGTTGGAGCACTTGTCGCTGTAGTCACGTGAATAGCGGTCTCCTTCTTGGCCACTACCCTGATAATCATCCCTCGGGAGCTGCCGTAACTCTGGGAGCCTCCATCGTAATCTCGGCTGCGGCCACCACCAAAACTATCACTCCCACCCCGGGAGCCATAGCCACCCCTGAAACTACCTCCACGTTTTCCTCCTCTGTAGCCCCCTCGACGCCCATGGCCTGCCTTCTCTACTATTAAGGTCCGACCATCCAAATCCTTGCCATTCAAATCCTTTTCTGCATCTTTGGCATCCTTTGTGTTTTCAAACGTGACAAAGCCAAACCCTCTTGACTTTTGCTTCTCCTTGTCTTTTATCAGCCACACTTACAAGAGTGGTCCATATTGGCCGAAGACAGAGTCCAGAACAACTTCCCTTGTTTTGAAGTTCAGTCCACCTACAAAGAGCTTGCCAACATTGCCTCCATCCATGACTTGTGTGTGCTGACACTTAGCTTTTGGGTACTTGACAAGACGTGCCTGTGCAAAGCGTGACGTCAGTACCTTCCTCTTCTCTTCAGAGCCCTTCCTACGAGTTGCGGCACAGGATGGAAAGATACCCGGAATCTTCTGCTCTAACTGTGCAGTGTTATTTTCCATGCTAGGCTTTTCAACAAACATCGGTTACCAGAAACTTGACCACCGGCCAAATTATTCCCGATAACAAAAGATATTCCCTCTACAGGTAGAGTGGCTTGTAAACCTACGGTGACCGGTCCTGACACCAAATCAGACTTTAAATGGATGACATGAAGTGGAGCTTTAACATAGCCACCAACTCCCTGTAAAAGAACACTAACACCAGTTGCCGTCTTCTCTGACAATGGCAAAATGCCTTCAAGCATCAAAGATTGATGTGCTCCTGTGTCCCTCAATACCCTAACAGGTCTCTGGTTAGTCCAGTCAACATCCAGTGACACAACCCCCTCTGAAATAAGGGGTTTGTAACCCTCTTGAACAAGGTCGTTCTGTGATGCCGTAACTTTGACATGGGAACCTTCACAAGGCACTGTGTGTGTGTGTGTTTGGGACGATTTCTCGTCTCGATCTCGATTTCTCGTCAAGGACGATTTCTCGCATTGGCCAATGCATTCGGAGTTGCACTGGTCTGACTCCGCTCCTGATTTTTCCTTTTCAAGGCGTAACATTGGGACATCAAATGTCCAGGTTTCTTGCAAAAGGCGCAAGTAGGCCCGGAGGAAAAACTCGTGGACTGCCTCGGGCCCCCCGGAAGATAGGTATGTCTTGGAACTGCAGTCTTCTGATCCCTAAAAGTCGCGGTATCAGATTTGTCCTCATAGTCATCTCTAGGTCGCCCCCATGAATATTCGTTCTCCGCACCGGAGGTACCATAACTCCCCTGGCGAACTCGAGGCGGGAAGTTAGGTTTGTGGAACCCCATCCTGTGTGTCAAGGCATAGTCATCTGCCACGGTTGCTGCCTCATACAACTCTGGTACTTTCCTTTCATCCAGATGTACTTTATTGTCCGCGTGGACACACTGTTTGAATTCCTCCACCAAGATCAATTGTCACAACAGGTTGAAGTCTTTCCCAATCCCCTTCAAATCACACCACCGATCAAACATGGTTTCCTTCATTCTGGCAAACTCCACATGGGTCTCACTCTCCCTCTTCCTGGCATTCCGAAATTTTTGCCGGTAAGGGTCAGGAACCAATTCATAGGCTTTGAGAATGGCTTTCTTCACTTCCTCATAATCTGTACATTTGTCAATCGGTAAAGCCGAAAATATATCTTGAGCTTTACCCACTAAAACACTTTGCACTGACATAGTCCAAGACCCCAGAGGCCATTTTAGCATTTGAGCCACTTTCTCAAAGTGTAAAAAAAACTCGGCTACCTCCTTTTCATTGAAGGGTGGAACCAGCCTCACATGCCTTCCAACATCCCAGGTGTTCTGACTAGTTGTCGAACCAGCCGGCATGGATGCTACTTCTCCCCGTTCTCCCATTAACTCCAGCTCCTTGAGTTTAACTTCCTTCTGATACTCCATGTCACGTTCCTTTAACTCCCTTTCGGCTCTCCTTTCCTCTGCTCTTTCCTTTGCTCCTCTTTCTTCTTCAGCTCTCCTTTCCTCGGTTCTTCTCTCCTCGCGTTCTCGTTCCTGTTCTACTCTTCTATCCTCGAGTTCCCTCGCAGCTCTCCTTTCCTCTGCTTTTAACCTTTCCTGGCTCTGCAGTTGCATCTCCATTTTCCGGAGCTCCACATTTTCTTTTTCCTCGGGTAGCCAATCCAAGGCTACCTCTGTCCATGTTCCTTGTCCCACCAGAGATTCTACCACCAATGTCTGCATCTCTGCTTTCTTCATATTAACTCCTCCAAGTTAAAATGTCTGGCCAATATCAAGAGTTCCGATTTTTTTAACGCTTGGAACTGTGCCTCATTAGGGGACGCCGCAAACTGTTCTGCGTCTAACACCATGGTGACTATCCGTTAACACCTGTTAACCTTCACACAAAAAAAATTGTCCAATGTTTTTGAAAAATTTGGGAATTTTGGGAATGTTAGGGAATTCTATCCCGGACGAATGTTATTAGGGAATTTAATCCCGGACGAAGACCCAATTCCGAGCCCCCGCGCCAATTGGACAAGCCCCCAATTTCTGTTACGTGCTCCTCCCCGGCCCCCTGGTCACGGTGTACCTCCGAGCCCCGAGAGGAGTCACGGCAGGAAAATGTGTTATTCTGTGTGTCAAAGATCAACGGAGAAGCCACCCCAATTGTTACTCACAAACAAATATTGTGTTAAGATCACACAAGAATAACAGTACAACAACAATAGTATTCAAAAGTACAATCAATATGTCCTATGATGGTACCACAAGTTTTGTAATATATAACTCACTGTGCTCCAAGTGAGTGAAACAAGAACATTCCCCAATGTCTCTTCTTCCCGGCTTCAAGACGAAGTTGATCCGCACCAGCGATCGCCAGAACGATGTCCAATCGAGACCAGAATCCCGTGCGGATGGCAAGTACAGTCACACCGCCGAAGCTGTACAAAGGCGCCCTCAAGGCGACTGGGAAATCCAAAGGTGCCCTACAGGCGACTGAGAGATCACACCCTCGGGTATGGACGAAGTAACCTTCAAAAAGCCAAGTCACACACAGTCACACACACATTCAGATCGACATCTGAATGCGGTGAAAATGGTCGAAAAGAGACGAAACCGTGAGCCAAGCACAAGTCCTGCGCGAGTCAAAATGGCCGACGACCCATTCTTGAGACGTAACGGCCCGGCGATAATTCTCCTCGGAATCCACCGCCAAAAACCTGACACGCAGGTTGATCGGTCACAGCGATGACAACTCTGTCGCAGGAATCCCTTTCCCGGAAACCCGAAAGTTCACTGGTGACTCTTGCTCGCCAACGTTCGCTCCAGACCGCAAGTAGCTCGGCTCCTTCTTGTCCGATTCACTCGCTCCGCCCTTTTTCTCCCTCTTCTTCCTCTTCATCGTCCGGTTCCCGATCCCGTTTACTGTTTCTTTTAACATTAACTTTTTTACCTTTTGAAAACAGTTCATGAACAATAAACCTTTTCAACACAATAATAGTACATGGAATCAGAAATATTTACAGTGGATGCAAACCACCACAACGGAAGTGACGAATCCGTAACAATATATATATAGTGTTTGTCTGTCATTGGTTGTTTTCTCCATAATTTGGGTTTTAGAAGGTGGAACAGAGTCCTCCAAGGGCTGAAAGTATCCCCTTCTTCTCAAAGTTTTTTTTTTTCTGCAGACTCTTTTCAGGTCATCGCCATCGAGCCCAGGACACCTTCCAACTTGGTTTGTTTGTAGCAATAGTCCCAGGGATGGTCTTTTAAAGATCTTCGTGAGGTTCTTCATCAATTCCAACATTCTTCATTTTACAAGATCTCTTCACTTCATTCTTGAGATTTATTTTTGTATGTTTCATCGAGGTCTGTGGAAGAGCTGTGTGCCCTGCAGAAACCTGGGGGGAATAAAGCATGGAAAGAGCAGAGGGTGAAAGACCGGAAAGGAGGTGATAGAAGACAGAGAGACCACCGACCTTTGTTCGATTGCGTAGTGATAGGTCCATAGACTTGGGTTCAGAGCAGGGGACTCCAATAATCTTGAAAGTTTTCGTTTCCATGGCATCAAATGAAGATGCGAGGATTTTTCATCAACTGAAGATTTTGTTTTCAAGGTCTGAAGAGAGTGAAGAGGCTGCAGCCTGCCTGTCTGAAGGATGTCTGAAGGACCGCAGAGGGTGGAGAAATCAGTAAATAGATAAAGTGGATTTTCCAGAGACCCAGAGAGATCATTGATGAAGATAAGGAATAGGAATGGGTCCAGAACACTACCTTGGGGCACTCTAGCCTTGTCATGGACCCAACCTCCGTTGAGAGCCACACGTTGGCTGGGAGAGTAGAGGAAGTCAGTGTGTGTGTGGTTTAACTTGGATGCCATAAGGTAAAGTTTGGCGAGTAAGGCTGGATTCCAGACTGTATCAAAAGCACGAGACATGTCCAGAGAGACGGCCCTGATCCCATGTCTGACATTGAGGGCCTCCATCCATTGTTGGGTGAGTAGAAGCAGCATGTCCAATGTGGAGTGACCTGGTCTGAAACCAAATTGTTGATCTGAGTTGAGGTTGTTGAAGAGAAGGAAGGATTTCATATTAACTGCGATGATGGATTCCATGACCTTGATGATGATTGGAAGTAAGCTGATAGGTCTTTAGTTAAGGGGATCCGTTTTTTCACCTTCTTATGTAGTACAGTGATGTTGGCAGATTTCCAAGCAGATGGAAGATGTCCTCGGGGAAATGGCAGAGAGAAGATGTGCAAGAACAGTAGAGCACGTTTTTAGGACACGTGAGCTGATGACGTCCGGTCCAATAGCAGAGTCACAGTCAAGGGTTGAAAGAACCTTATCCACCCTCTCAGGTGCAATAGACACAGTCCTTCTCAGGATCAGCATCATTCGATACAGGTATTCTTTGGTAATTGTCTTCAGCATTTGGTTGTGACACATTTGGCGTCACTCTTCTACTCTAAGATATTTGGATGATGCTTCGTGATCAAGTTGTTGTAGTTTTGTCAATCTTTATGTTGTCTGTTTTGTTGTTGGTTTGCCTTGTACGAATGAGCACTTGGCATGCTTATATCGGCCAAATTTCATTTGATTGTCGTCGGAGTAGCGTTTCACCAATTTCAGATGTTCTGCCAATTTTTCATCTTTCAGTGCAAAGAGGTTTAAATCGTCCATGTACGGTAGATGTGACACCTTTTCTCTCTCCTTGGATGTTAGGGTGCATCCGTGTGTCCTTGCTCATTGACGAGGTTGCTCAGTGGGTCCAGGGCCAGGTAAAATAGGAGGGGCGAAAGGACGTCATCCTGGAAGATCCTTCAATGTATCTCCTTCCCTGGTATTTCAATGTTTCCTTCCGAGTGCTGCATTGTCAATGTGGTGTTCCAGAGCTCCATTGGTTTCTCAATCCGTTTGATTATTTGGGGGCTGATCTTGTACAATTGCATGCATTTTATCATCCATGAATGTGAAATGCTATCAAAAGCTTTTTTGGTGGTTATCTGTCGAGGATTTCGGACAAATCCCAGTGTCAGGGATTTCATACATTTGGCTCTGTTGCCAGGGCAGCCCTTGAGCATTCTGGGAATTGAACAGAGGTGGCAGAAACGACCCCTCGCCTGTAATAACATAGCCTTTTGTTGCAGTTTTTCAGGCTCCGACCTTGGGCAAAAGCTGCATGGATGAGAAGATAGCTTTTCCCTTCGCAAACAGCCACAATTGTTATGCTTTCCGTCTCGTCTTTGAAGTTTCCTTTCATTATTTCCTGTGCAGTATAAACACCCTGGCCTTATGTGTTTTGATTGAGAAACTGGTCCATTCCTGGCTTCTACGGCAGCTCTCCCATGTACATGTGTATCCCCTGGTACCTTTAATAAATTCTCCTGTAACTGGCTGAATTTGGTCAAATTATCATCCCTGGGGGGTGCTGGGGGGTAAATCCCTAACATATCCAGGCTGTGCATAATTTACTTCTCTTTTTACAGTTTCCGAGTATAGCCTTGTTTAGTAGGTGGTCTATTGCTCAGTGGAATCCTCTTTTACATGGATACACCCTAACATTCTGCCTCTAGGCCTCCTTGTTGTGTGTTAGATGGTGGTACATCATTTCTGTGATGATTCCTATTAAAAAGCTTGTATGTTGTTGGTAGACAGGTTATTGGTCGGTATTTGTGAGGTAGTTGGGTTTCTTCAGATTTTGGAATGAGGAAGGTGTTACCTTATGTGAGCCATTCATCCATTTCCTGATCCCCTTGGATACGTTCATTGAATGCTCGAGCGTAGTGAACGCGGGGAGCATCGAATTGCTTCAGCCAGAAGTTGGGAATCCCATCTGGGCCTGGGATTTTAAAGTTTGTCATTTTTTCAGGTTGTTGTCTAATTTTTTCTTCATCAAATATTACCGGGGACATTTGGTTAAGATGTTGCTTCTTCTCTTCCACGTTTCGGAGCCATTCCGCCTCCTTGTTGTGTTCTTTTCGATCGTCATGCGTTTGTGTTTTTATGTAACTCGTTACATGGAAAAGTCGTTAAAATTCAGTTGTTTTTGTTAAAACTTGACTAATAGCTCAATTCGGAGGTAAACCTTGGGACTTGCTAGGTTGTAAGTGTAAGCAAGGTGAGTGCACATTCATAGGTAGTGTGAGGTGCCGGATTTGTCACCTACGCTTCCCGAAGGATATTGTTGGATCTTTATGTTGGATCTTCACTGGATTAATTTTGCACCATCTCTCTGGCTCCGACCTCACCCTCTCTGACCACTTAGCCATCACTATGACCATCAACATCCCCACCCCAACACCAAGACATTATCGCACTATCAACTTCCGTAAGCTAAACGCTCTTTCACCTACCTCATTCTCATCGACCCTCTCTGAAAAAATGTCCACTTCTCCCTTCATTGACCTCCACACCCCTTCCGACCTCACTGACTACGACAACCACACTCTCTCCTCCTGCCTTGACCAGCTTGCGCCTGTAAAAACCAAAACAGTTTCTTTCACCCATTCTGCTCCCTGGTTTACCCCTGAACTCCGCCTGATGAAAACTCGTGCTCGCCAACTTGAAAGACTCCGCAATAAAACAGGTCTCACAGTTCACTCCCAGGCCGACAAGGACCACCTACAACACTACAAAGATGCCCTCTCCCACGCCCGCTCCGCCTACTACTCTCAAATTATCCACTCTGGCTCCGGAAACCCAAAAGCACTCTTCTCGACAATAAACAAACTCCTCCGCCCCCTGGACACCACCACCCAGTCATTCACAGTAGACAACTGCATCTCCTTCCTTTCTTTCTTCCAACACAAAATTGACAACATCTACAACAGCTTGACCACCGCCGCACCCGCTCCCCCTCCAACCACCTGCCCCCCCTTATCCTGCCTTCCCCTGTCTCAATTCTCCCCGGTCTCCCCTACTGACCTCTCTGAACTCCTCATAGGAATGAAAACTGCCACCTGCACTCTTGACCCCATCCCCTCCAGCTTTGTCAAGGCCTCCCTCCCTGCTCTCTCTCCACTTATCATTGCAACAATAAACTCCTCCCTGTCTGCAGGCATCGTCCCACCATCCCTCAAAATTGCTGCTGTTACCCCCATTCTAAAAAAACCTGGTCTAAACCCTGACACCCTAAATAACTTCAGACCCATCTCCAACCTACCCTTTCTGTCAAAAGTTTTGGAACGCGCTGTAGCCGCTCAACTCAAACATCACCTCTCTGCCAATAACCTGTATGAAACATTCCAATCCGGATTCCGCTCCAACCACAGTACTGAAACTGCTCTCCTCAAAATCACCAACGACCTTCTCCTCTCCTCTGACGCTGGCAACCTCAACATTCTCGTCCTCCTCGACCTCAGCGCTGCCTTTGACACCATCGATCACACCATCCTCCTCACCCGACTTGAATCCACCTTTGACGTTACCGGCACTGCCCTCTCTTGGATTAAATCATACCTCTCTGACAGACGCCAGTTCATCTCCATCAATAACTGCAAATCCCCCACTGCTCCCCTCCCCCAAGGTGTCCCCCAAGGTTCAGTTCTTGGCCCCCTCCTCTTCATCCTTTACCTGTCCCCCCTCGGTCACTTAATCCGCCGTCATGGTCTCCAATTCCACTGCTTCGCCGATGACATCCAGCTTTTCATCTCCACCAAGTCCGTCTCCACCGACACCCACTCTATCCTGACAAACTGCATCTCTGAAATAAAATCCTGGCTTCAAATCAACTTCCTCAAACTTAACTGTGATAAATCTGAAATAATCATCATTGGCCCAAAAACGCTCACAAAATCCACCCATAACTTTGCCCTCAACATCGACCGTATCCCAGTATCCACCTCCCCTCTCATCCGGAATCTTGGCGTCATCTTTGACCAAACCCTCTCCTTCGACAAATACACTAAACAGATCACAAAGACAGCCTTCTTTCACCTGAAAAACATCGCCCGTCTCCGCTCATCCCTCTCCTCCACGGCTGCAGAAACCCTCATCCACGCCTTCATCACCTCCCGTCTGGACTACTGCAATAGCCTCCTCTATGGTTCACCCTCAACAATCACCAATAAACTCAAATACATTCAAAACTCCGCTGCCCGTCTACTCACCTATTCCCGGACCCGTGACCACATCACCCCCGTCCTTTACAAGCTTCACTGGCTCCCCATCCCCCAGAGAATCCAGTACAAAATCCTCCTCTTGACCTACAAAGCCCTCCATAACCTGGCCCCATCCTACCTGGCTGACCTCCTCTCCAGACACACTCCCACCCGCAACCTCCGCTCTGCTGGTACCAACCTCCTGACCCCCCCCCCCCCCCCCCATCCGGACCAAATTCAGATCCTGGGGGGACAGGGCCTTCTCCATCGCTGCTCCCACCCTCTGGAATTCACTACCTCACACCATCAGAGACTCCTCCTCACTCACCACATTCAAAACATCACTCAAGACCCACCTGTTCAGCACTGCATTCAACATTCAACCCACAGCATTTAACCCCTGACTATCGCTTCTCCTTCTCCCTCCTTTTGCTTTAAATATTTCCCTATTGATTCTTGTCTTTTTGCAATTGTTGTTTTCATGTTTTGTTATGCATTATGTTTTGTACTCTGTCAAAGCGCCTTTGGGCTTCATGAAAAGCGCTATACAAAATAAATGAATTATTATTATTATTATTAATGTCCACTAACTAATGCCGGCAGATGGGATGGCCAGTTTAATGTTCATCCTTGGGACAGCACCCTGCATGTGGTAGAAGTTTATAGCTGGGTCGAGGTTCGAACCTAGGCCTGCCAGCTTAGAGGTGAGTATGCATACCTTTAGGCCATCTTCCCAACCCACTGGTTGGGCCATTACAGCAAAAGGTGACATTCATGCAAGATGTGCGAAAGGTCTCCAATGAGGGTCCCTGCCCGTGTCATCATTCCCAGGTTGCGAAGACCTGCAGAAGCTGGATCTCACGTTGAACTTCGTGGGCGAGTTGAGCAGCGTGCGCTCTTTGTGCCATTCCCTGCACCTGGAGGAACTCTACCTTGTCGGGAACCCTTGCGCTCTCTTTGAAGGTTACAGAGCGTTTGTGGTCGCTACGCTACCACGGTTGAAGGTGATAAGGGGCCGAGCTGACGGTCGAGAAGGGTGAAAAGTGAAAATTTCTCACCACTTTCTGAAAACTACTTGGTGTGTGCAGGTTTTGGATGGACAGGCAATCGAAAGGTCGGAGAGGATTCGTGCTCTGCAGGATATCGAGAAAGTGACTATGAGGGTGGAAGAGCAAGAAAGAGAGCACAAAAAACGGCGTGAGAGAGAACGAACGGAGGGTGAGAAAAGAAAGAAAGACAGAGAGCACAAGAAGGCCGACATGGAAAAACAGAGAGACGCCAACGACCGGTAAGGGTATAAATGGAGGATGCTGCTATTGAAAGTCTTGACGGGTTATACAAGGATAGACGATGAACCTTGGTGCAGGAGAAGGCCATTCGGCCCATCATGCCTGAGCTACACCAACACGAGATGCAATCACCCATCCATACTCACGCTACCTACAAGTTCTGCCGTTATCCCTGTACCCCTCTATCTCCAATGCGTCTAGGTACCCATCAAACTAAAATTTGAACCTATAATTTTACCCTTTCTACTGCCACTACCTTTCCAGAGAACATTATATACACTACCTACTCTCTGAGTTAAAGACCCTTGCTTACCCCCCATATCTAATACCACCCCAGATCCTTCTCCTGTGTGACACCCTCCAACATTACCCCTTGTGTTATGTTATCTCTATTTTTTATTATTCTTTCCCATCACCAGCACCCTACAATTGCTTATGTTAAACTACATCTGCCATTATTTTTTTATTTTTTTACCAAATCTATGAATCTAGACTTTCCTGAATCTGTTCACCGCCCTCTTTGCTATCTACCTTACCTCCAACCTTTGTGTCATCTGCAAGTTTAGAAAGCCTACTCTTGAACCCCGCTATCCAAATCGTTGACGTAAACGAGTAATAGGCCTCCACAACCATCCTTGACCATGTTGTGGAACGTTAGACGAGGCCCTCACTTTTTTTCCCACCCTCACATATTCACCTTTATTCACTTTTAAATTTGTTTTCTCCACAACCGCTTGATCGATTGACAGAAAACTTTCAACATAGGAGCGCCTACACATGGAGATTTTTTTTTAGCAATACTTGTTGATTGGATGGAACGTATGGCCGGCATTCCAAAAAGTCTGTTTTCTGTAGGCGTGGGTTGCCGGGTGTTTCACATATCAGAAATAAACGGAATACTATAATTATGAATAACTAGCTGAAGTACCCAGCGTAGCCCGGGGAAATCCAATGAAATGTGTATTTAAATATTTATTGCATGACAAATTGGGGAATGTTGGCCTTGTGGTTTTGTATGAATTCCCAATCTTGGGCGTTGCAACAATCAGCTTGAACTGCTTTCCCTTCTTTCAACTTCTTTTTAATTTTATTTAAAATATATTTTTATTCAAGGCTTTTCCAGATATTCATGAAATGCCTTTTGAATCACTACAACCTCAACATACGATCTTCACAAGACATATTACTCAATCGCTCTTTGGAAAAAAGAAAAAAAAAAACCCAGGCAGTGTATAAGCACCAGACCCGATCGAGGCCTGAAGGCCAATTATATCCGGTTTGATCTGGGGTCAATTTTTTTTTTTTGATCCAAACAGCTATTGACCTTCCTCTGGATGAAAGAGGAGACCATGCAAAGTTTGGTTGCATAGGTCCCTGCAGGGCCTGGATGCACAAACAAACAAACTTTCTTCTTTATATATTAAATAACGGTCCCAGCACTGATCCCTTAAGTACCCCACTACTTACATCCTCCCATTCACAGCTACCCTTAGGTTCCTATCATTGAGCCAGCTTCCAATCTCGTTCATTACCTGGCCAGCCGCAGCGCAAGCCCTCACCTGAGCTGCAGCCTCCGATGCGCGGTACCTTATCAAACGCCTTCTGAAAGTCTAAATTCTAGATATACGACGTCCACTGCCATTTCCTCCTCCACCCAATGAGAAATTGCTTCATAGAACTCGAATAAACTTGTTCAACACGATCTCCCTTTGGTTTATCCATCTCTCCAATCCTCCGGTACCTGTATTAACTCCAGAAAGCTGTTAAAGATACCCCCTAAGGACTCTCTGATCTTCTCCATCACCTCCCACAATTCTCTGGGATCCATGGTGTCTGGTCCTGGAGCTTTACCATCCCTTGATGACGTCTTCCAAAAGCCCTTGCTTACCTCCTCTCAGCTAATGGCAATTCCTCCGACTTCCTGGGTAATTATTTAATAAGCCTGCCATCTCACCCTCGTCATTCACCAGTTCTCCTGTGCTCTTCCTCAATGGGCCCACACTTCTCTAATAACCCTTTCCTTACTCCTTATATCCTGGAATGTGTTTCTGCTATGTTTAATATTTTTGGCTATGTCCTTTTCTTATTCTCTTTTCACTTGCCGAGTTATTTCCTGAGAGTGCCGCTTTGTTGTTGCCTCACAGGTCTGTTACTATGGACGAAGAAGAAGAACGACAATTCTGGAGAGAAGAGACGCCATTCACTCCCGAATCGCGCCTCGAAGCTCACAGCTTCGTGGAAGAGCGCCGGGAAGCACGGGGAAGCGGCAGGTTCGTGCTTCGACTTCGAACGTTCGTTAAACCTCTTCCCTGTATCGGCCGAACCACAGGCCCAGCAATCTTGTCTGACTCTGACCGCATGCAGGGAGCAGCAGAAAACGGGAAAAGTTCAAGCGAGATCCCTGGTTCGTGCAGACGGGCGCATACTCAACATCAATGAACCCAGGTACGACTAGAAAACGTCTCAAAATGCGAAGCCCGTCCACGTGTGCTTTGTACTCGAACTAAACCTGATGAAAACAACAGCTAAAAAAGAAAAGCAAACTTCGTTAATTCAGGTTTTTTGGTTTTTTTTTTTTTTTGTATCCAAGATGGAGGCTCGTGTAAGAGCTAATAGTCAGGTTCACTATGTCAATAAATTATATTTCGTTCAAAATCATGGTAGATTAACAAACCTATACATTTTTGGAAAGGTTATAGCATAAGGAAACTAAAAATCAATGTTTACATTTTGAGAGATACCTGTATGGCGGCCATTTTGGATTTTCAAAATGGCCACTGTAAAATACATATTTTGTTCTATTCTGCCTCTAATTACCCTAAAAACTTTTAAAAATATACTAAACCTATATTTTCAGGGACAAGGAATCCAATGAAAGTATCAAATTAGTGCTATGGGGAATGGTAAGACACGAATCAAAGGTTTTGAATTGCAAAATACTGTCTTTATATTCGCGATAAGTTGCATAATCAAATACATGTTATCATTTTGTACGGGCAGTTAATAACATCAAAATGTGTCACAATAATTCATATCACCAAACATACACAGGCAGTCAGCAAAATCATACATACACATGCAGTCGGTATAACTTCACATCTACACAGGCAGTCAATGACAAAATATACACAGGCAGTCATTGGCATCAAACATACACGATTACAGAATATGCCATTTAGAGTTCGTCATCACTGTCCTGTGTGTCGTATCCGACAATATAGTCCGCATCGTTTTCACAGTCCGTTCCACACAAGCAAAGGTCGGTCAAATTGATTGGCAAATCGAATTGGTCGAATGGTCGATCGAATCGAATTCGATGAATCGAATCGAATCGAATCGATCGAATTTGTCGAATGGTCGAATTGGTCGAATGTAATTGGTCGATTGGTCGAATTGGTCGGAATTGGCAAATGTAAACATTGATTTTCAGATTTTCCATGTAATAACGTTTCCAAAAATGTATAGGTTTGCTAATCTACCATGATTTTGAACGAAAAAACATAGCGAACCTGACTATAACATCAACCACAAAAAAAAAAAACCGACACACAAAACATACAACAAAGAGAGCAGGAGACAACATGGGGAGAGAGAGGGAAGCACACAAGTACAACAGCAGAGAACAGGGACATCGGGAGATCTGTGGGAGAGAGAGGGCTTGGGAGGGGGGAGGGGAGGCATTGGAAGAGGGTGGGGGTGGGAGAGGCATAAAACACATGGACACTGATAGGACTTCCAGGAAAGAAGTCGGTATTTCAAAAAAAGTGGATGACACTCTGATGACAAACATGATGATGACAGTGGATGACAAACTGAAATAACAGGGGTAGAAAAGATCAAGGTTTTGGATGGGAGAAGATAAGAGATGGTGGTGAACAGCTGTTTTAAAGACCTGGAGGGAGGAGTGGGATTGAAGGGAGTGGGGGAGTTTGTTCCAGAGGCGGGAGAAAAGGGGAATGAAAGAGTGAGGGTGAGCAGAGAGTCTTGATTTTGGCAGTTTAACCATAAGAGGGTTGCAGGCAGATCTTGTGCGACCTGTAGGAATATTTGGGGGACAGAACACAGAACAGGGGGGGGGCAAGGCCGGAGAGGAGTCGGTAGAAGACAGAAAGACCACCAACCTGCCTGCGGTGAGTGAGTGAAAGACCCTCGGCAAACTTAAATCTATCCTCCATATTCCCACAATGAAGATTTTTAATTATTTTATTTCTTTTTTTGTATACAAAGTCAAGGCTCGTTGAAGAGCTAAAACATAGAATGTAGCATGACATAGCAGAACAAAATTGAAGGACAAAATATAGGGATATTTGGACAAACAGGGAGTAGCGGGGGAATGCGTGTTAGGAGAGGATGTAAGGGCATGGATACAGAAGGAAGCTCCTAGGATGGAAAAAAACTGGAAATTTGGAAGGAGGTGGGCAGTGGGATGTGAGGGGGTTGGGTTAACGGGGTAGAAAAGATCATGGTTTTAGATGGGGGTTTTGCCATTAGAAGAAATCTGCCATCTGAGTTTGGGTTATGCCATCCGAGATAGTGGTGAACAGTTCTGTTGAAAACCTGGAGAGAAGAACGAGATTGAAGAGAATGTGGAAGTTGATTCCACGGGTGAGAAAAAAAGGAGGAACAAATGAGTGGAGGTGAGCAGCAATCCTGGACTGCATTTTATTTCGTGAAATATTTTTCTTTCACCGTGACAGGTTCGATTTCCGACTTGCTGAGGCAGATGATGGCAGTTCCTTCACTCTCGACCTTGCTCTGTACAGGTAAGTGCAAGTCTGCACAGGTAACTCTGTGAAAAGCCATTACTCATCTGGTTGACTCCTTCAATTTGCCTGATTTTGAACTTTTATGGAAACATCAACTTGTATCATTCTGACCATTACTCATCTTACTCATCTCTCTTTGCTTGCAAGAGGAACCTTTTATCTAGGTTACAAAGTCCCCCACCCTCTAGAAACATGCCCCCCCCCCCCCACCTCCTCAATTACTCCCAATAATTAATCACAACTGTTTGTATCTGGACATATAAATGTGAAACGATTGACCCATTTAAAACAGAACTAAGTCTGCTTTTGGGATGCTGAGGGACCACCCCCTCCCCCTCGTTTCAGACCTATTCCCCTCTTCCGCCCCCGTGTCAGACTTATTACCCCCTCGCCCTCCTCCATCCCCATTTCAGACCTCTTTTCCCCACTGCCACTCCAACCCCTAGGTCTACCTGCCTCACCAATATCATCTATCCCCATCCATCTCCCCCTTTGGTCTGCCTGTCCCAACTCTACCCCCACCGTCTGCACCCCAAACCCACCCCCCTCCCACCCCCGCCCTATTAATCATGAAAGAAACTTGTTTTTTCTACATTGTCCTGTTACTTCTTTCTTTTTTTTCCACCTAAAACCCCAAGGTACTTGGATACCTCGCTGGTTGATGTTGACGTCCAACCCAAATGCATCAGAGTCAAGGTGAAAAACAAGGTACAGTTCACTCTACGCAAGATATTACACTTGTGAAAAGGAAAACGCTTTGTTGAGGGGTGCATTTAATATGCCACCAGTTAAAATAAATAAATAATGTTTTCAACATCTGCATTGTGAACCCCGACCCCGATCCTTGACCTCCGACCCCGATCCCTGACCGCCGACCCCCGATCCCTTATCATTTATAAGTTTTAGTTTTTGTTGTTGAATTGCGAATAAATGTTAAATTTCTGGTTTATAATATGGACAATAAATTAATTATCCTGAATATAGAATTTTTTTGCATATGTAATTTGTATATAGCACTTTTTGGGGGAAACAGTTTTGAGGGATAAGATTATATAATTATACATATACAATATACATATATCTCTGCTCCTATCAGCAAGTCCCATCTTATCAGTCCTTGTGCCAATCAAAATCTGGATCAATCACTGCTCTTCTAGGCGTGGCTTGATTGAGGTGGTGATGTTGTGGCTGCGGCACCAGAGGTAGTGTTCGATGCATGGTTTCCGGTTGGTTTTTAATTAGTGTCATTAATTATGGTGTCGATTGCTTGGCTGGGCTATGGTGAGTAGTGCGGTGTCATAAGGAACACAGGAAAATATTACAGAGGCAGTTACATACAGGGGATTAATTTACCCATAATCCCTCACTAATGAACAAACCCCACCCCTCTCATGGGGACGAAGATACAAGCTCTTCCACGACATACGGTCTCCACAAATTTCCTGGTTATAACGTGGGGTTTCTTCTTCTTCACGGCAGTCGGAGCACACTAATCTATACATTCTACCAGGTTCTAAAGTAATCATTGTCTACCCCCTACAAACGTAACAATACTTTAATTAGCCTGTGAGAGTAGATCGTGTTTCCAAGGCAAGCCACGTTTCGTTTGAATAGGCTGAAACATAATGGCGGCTTAAGAACCCAGCGATGTGAAAGTGGGCTGACCAAGATGGCGCACCGCCATTTTGGTAAGGTTTTTTAATTATTAGTTTTTTTTTTTGTAATGAGCATCCCCTAAATTATCTTCAAAAAGGGTGTTTAGACACACCCAAACACCAAGTTTCCATTCATGCACTCCCTTGGAGTTCGCTTAGCATGTGTGCAAAGTTTGGGGCCGCTAAGTTTCATGGTTTTGGGCTTTTGGAGGAGACACATACACACACATACTAACTGACTGACGTCATACACTGTCTTTTATTATTACAGACATTCCAGTTGGTCCTTCCTGATGAAGTGTCACCTGATAGCAGTGTTGCTCGAAGATCTCAAACTACAGGTCACCTTGAGGTCACCATGCCCAGGGTTCGATTTTACTATTTCACATTTCACCTCAATATTCTAATTCGAATGACCTTCCCCTCATCCTCTTTCATCCAATACCACTCGAGCTCTCCGCGTGCTCATCTTGATCTCCAATAATTATTTGGGCCTCTCGTCTTCATTTATTTTCGTGTTCCAATTCGTGCATGGTATCCGCACCCCTCTTCTTGTACCTGCATTTTACCTTTTTTATTTTCAAAACATTGAAAGGAAGAGGAGAGAGATTAATAGGTTGATACATTATTTAATAAATTGGAAGCAAATTGGACAAAATGGATAAGCGAACGGATTCTGTTCGCAGGTCGGTGTCGTTCTGAAGCCAAGACCTCATGGTGGACCTTCGAGACAGGCTTGTGATCACCTGCCCAGGAAGGCGACGTAAGGATCGTTTAATTTGCAGTGTTGTGAAATAGGTCTTCGGTTAGAAAAGCACATGGATGTGTGGTCTCTTCATTTGGACCTCACCCCTCGCTCTCGTGTTGTGGCTTAATGACTATTTTACCATTTGTCGTCGTCGTTGCTGTAACGCTCTGAGGCGTTCAGTCAAAATATATCGGAGAATACGCGTGGGGGGGGGGGGGGGGGGGGCCGAGGAGCTTTCCAGGACTCCACCCGACGTCCTCGACCCTGCAACAAATCCACTCAAACCGACACAGAATTAAAATGTACAGGAAAATGCCGGCTTTATTGACGGAATGCCGGTTACAGAATAAAACACGACAAAACTAAATTCCGAATTGGAGCACCCCCACACAGACTCGATTACAACACAAGGGATAAAAGAACTGGAAAATAAATGTGTAATTTGTGGCACTTAGCTCAAATCGGCTAAGCGAACTCCACTTGGCTGTGGATTGTCATTCATCTGCTGGGAGAACAGCTGCCCTTTGTAAGCTTGGGTAGCAATTTGTAATTTGGTCAGGGTGCCGGTGATGGCTCGCCTACTCTTTGCGGAGGTCACAGTGGGATCTTTAACATGCACAAACTAATGCGGGAAGGCGGGACGCCAGTTCAACGTCCATCCGACGGACGGCACACACATTGATGAATCACCCTGCCTGTGAAACACCAGGATGACGGTTCATAGCTGGGCCGGGATTCAAACCCAGGAGAGACAGCTCAGAGGTGTGTGCATACCTCTGGGCCACTTTATTTATTTATTTATTTATTTGTCAAAATGTATTAATTATGGAAAAAATTAAGCGAATTTGTTTGGCTCCTCTTGTTCCACTTAATTTAACTCTTCCCTCAATTTGCCATCTCCTTGTTTTTCCAACTTTCCCCTTCCTAAAGCCCCATAGAAGAAGGAAGTTGTGCCTACCGTACTCACCTGCCTTCACCGGCTCGCAGATCAAATGTGGACATGACATTTAAAGATGACAACGATGAAGTACCGCCATTAATATAAGAACATTTGCCGTTCTCTTGACACTCGTGCTCTGGCTGAGCTGATCCGAAGGAAGTGACCGTGTTTGGAAGACTGTGAATGTAAATGAAACGGAACGTCGAGTTTGTGATTCAGTTGCAGATAAATGGAGAATGCTTTGAGTCCATGTTTGTGGTAGATTGGCATGAAGGATGCTGCATCATAGAGTATGCTGTTCAGCTTCAGGAGCATGATCTAGGTCTAGGATACAGCAGTTTAACAGGCCGAGCACAGGTAGAATTATCCTTATAAACTCTCAATTTACACAACGGTTTTTACATTGTCCTATTTCGGTGAAGAATCCTTCGGGATCTGTGTGGTGGTTTTTTTTTGGTGGTGAAGGAGATTGTTTTGGTCGTCATGGAAACCATGTAATACTAATTTTTTCTGCCATGAAAATACATTTCGAAGGCAATACACCTGTTGATGTGTTGGAGGAATCAAAACTAGACAATGGTGATGATTGAGGTTGAGGATGTTGTAACAAGGTGATCAAAATGTTTTACAGCTAAAGTATGCAGGAAATAAGTTACGTTTGCTGTTCTCCTTGGTCTGATAACAGATCTGAACCTTTCACCTCTTGGCAAAGGTGGATTTCAAGAAGTGTTCTTCTTTTGTATGCAGCACAATAACTAGGACCTATAGACCACCAAGCGATTTTTACCCAGAACCAGGACTTAGACCACCAAGCGATTTTTACCCAGACCCAGGACCTATAGACCACCAAGCGATTTTTACCCAGAACCAGGACTTACAGACCACCAAGCGATTTTTACCCAGACCCAGGACCTATAGACCACCGAGCGGTTTTTACCCAGACCCAGGACCTATAGACCACCGAGCGGTTTTTACCCAGACCCAGGACCTATAGACCATCGAGTGGTGTTCACCTGGGACCTATAGACCACCAAGCGGTTTTTACCAGAACCAGGACCTATAGACCACCGAGCGGTTTTTACCCAGGACCTATAGACCACCGAGCGGTTTTTACCAGAACCAGGACCTGTAGACCACCGAGCGGTTTTTACCCGGGACCTATAGACCACCGAGCGGCTTTTACCCAGGACCTATAGACCACCGAGTGGTTTTTTACTAGAACCAGGACTTATAGACCTCCGAGCAGTGTTCACCCGGGACCCATAGACCACTGAGCTCATTTCCAGGTGAAGACCACTCGATTGTCGAAAACGTCGCACTTCAGTGTTTAATACCTACTAGATATACCGTGTACTCGGTGGTGGTCCTTTCAGTTTCAATCAATCTGGTCTCGTCTTCAAATGATCTTCCTTTATAGAATGGCGAAGCTTCATTGACCAAATGCGATTGTGGTGGACAATGGACACCGAAACACCCCCTCAATTAAACATTGGGTTTCGTGTGGAACCATTTTGTACCCACGGTTCGAGTTTCGGGACATCTTCTTCTTCTTATACCAATCTCCACGGTTCGAGTTTCGGGACATTCTTCTTCTTCTTATACCAATCTCCACGGTTCGAGTTTCGGGACATTCTTCTTCTTATACCAATCTCCACGGTTCGAGTTTCGGGGCATTCTTCTTCTTCTTCTTATACCAATCTCCACGGGTCGAGTTTCGGGATATTCTTCTTCTTCTTATACCAAGCTCCACGGTTTGAGTTTCAGGACATTCTTCTTCTTATAGTCCTTGAGCCAACCGGCCATTTTTTGAAGTGAATGCTCCGGGGGGGGAGTAATTCTCATTATGATTTTCCATTAGACCAATGTCTCAAGTGTCAGAAAAGGTGTGATGGACATCTGAGAACGGTAGCTTAGTGCCCGGATGGACGCCATCTTTGAAACCACCCAGCTCGAAAATGCCCATTTGGTGGGGTACATTGTTGCACGTATATCTGGACTTCTATACTAGCTATCGATGTGCGGTTGACGACTAAATATACGTCCGATGTGTACCGTCTAAATAAAAAATAATATGAAGCATTTTGTTTTAGATTAATTATTATAAAAATCAATTATCGAAAAAAAATCATATATTTTTCAATATTTTATTATTAGACTTGTACTTTTTTTAGTGAAACAACACTGGTATGATTTTCCAAATTATGCATTGTGCTACACCGTTTATCTGTCTATAAAAATAACTCAAAAACTAAAACATATCATCCACCATGAGTGTACACAAAAAATATATGAAAAGGCATGCACTTTCCACAAACCGAAACTATGTCAGTTGGAATTTCCCGCCGATAATCAACCCACAGAACCCAGTGCCGAAAGTGACGTCAGTCTATTCTATATCTATATTCTATATTCTATATCTCAGTCTGAGATTTGTTGCGGTGACCTGATTAATTTCTGAGGGGGGGGGGGGGGGGGGGAACCATGGGTTCGCTGGAACCATGCGACCAGACAATCAGTTCGTGGACTGGTTTCAACATCATGACTAGAGATCGTGTTCAGGTGACGGAAGATGTAGTTGGCTACCTGCCGACTATAAACGCGCCTGCCACAGATATGGCAACAGTGCAAGAAATCCTCAGAGAAGCTCTGAACATCATGTCATCACTTCAGCTTGAGCGTATACCGGTGGTGCTAGACCAGGCACTATTTGCTAAGGCGACCGAAATAGCATGGAAAGATGTCGATCGATATGGAAGAATCGTGCTCATGATGGGGAACTTCCATACCATCTGTAACTTCATGTCGAGCATTGGGAAAATGTTTGGAGATGCAGGCCTTCGGGATATAGCTGTTGAGTCAGGAGTAATCGCTGAAGGTTCCATCAACAGGGTTCTGGAAGGCAAGCAATACAACCGTGCTGTGCGACTCCACAAGTTGATGTACGAGGCACTAATGCGCATCATTTGGAAGGGCTTCCAGGTGTGGATAGAAAGCAATCATCCTGACAAGGAACCCCAGATTCGAAGCACTGACCTCAAAATTCGCAGCATCAAGGAGGATGTTTGCCACGAGACTCTCGCTGCTGCTCTCGATGATGATTCATGTGTACAGAGCTTTGACATGTTCGCGAAATACCTACATTTTCTGCGAACCAAACATGGAGACCTGGCTCGCTTCTGGATGATGTATATTGATATGGTAGAGACCCTGCTGGGGTTGATTCGTGCGGATAGAGAAGGCGACTGGATGCTTCACTTGGCTTGTGTCAGAAGAGTGATCCCTTGGTGTTTCGCAATGAACAAGGTGAACTATGCTAGATATCTACCAGTGTACTATGCACAGATGACGCAACTCCACGAAACATGCCCCGAGTTGTACAGGCATTTCAATCAAGGCTACTTCTCCGTACAGCTTAGACCAGGGAATCCATTTGCCAGAATCGCTGTTGATCAGACAACAGAAGAAACAGTAAACAAAGATACGCAAACAGCTGGAGGAACACGAGGTTTTAGTCTTCGACAAGGGGCTGTGTCACGATACTATCTAACTGCAGAAAATCGGGCTACTGCACTGAGGCAACTACGAGAAACTATCCTTGTGAATGGCAGCGACACATCTCACGCCAAGCACCCTGACTTGTCTACTTCTCGCATCAAACGTGATGAGTCTGGCGTCACAGCTATCTGTGATCTACTGGAAAATGACTGGACCAATCCATTCGCCGATGATCCGTCATGTCTTCTCAGTATATCTACCGGAGCGGCTGCGAGGGAGGACGTTTCTAATGACCTACTCAACACCCTGCAAAAGGGGGAAGCGGCGTATCAAAGCTTCCAGAAACGTCTTGAAGAGGGAACAGGCTTTCATGACACATTGAACAAGCTAAACTTGAAGACCTTTGGTAAGATCAAGCAGAAAGTTGTGAAGGGCACAAACAAGGAGATCGTCCTGAGAGCTGACAGACAACTGTTTGCCACCATGATACTCATCGCCAAGACAAGGAACCTCGACATGCAACTTGTCCTTTGTCACCCACTAGGGCCGTTACCATGGTCTTTGGCAAACGTTGATGGGTCAATGAAAAAAACGAACAAAGCTGCACTTGCGAAACACATGGAAGGTCTTGTGGAACCAGCCGAGAACGTTGACAAGCGAAGTGCAACAATAATTGATGCGATGGCTCTCATACAAAAGATGCATGGCGAGAACGACACGTTCGAAGAACTATCTGACCGCATCCTTGCTGCAGCGCTTCACGCTGGTCAAGGCAGTGAGCGCATCGATGTTGTCTTTGACACATACACAGAAGAATCCATCAAAGCAGCTGAGCGTGTGAACCGCGGTTCAAATGAAGGCATCAGTTTCAGCGAGATCAGACCCGCACACAAAATCATGAACTGGCGGCGTCTCCTTGCTTGCAGCCAGACAAAGGAGAAACTGGTTGTGTTTCTGGCGGAGTCGTGGAAACATGAAACAAATCGCGAAAAGCTAGGCAACAGAACACTGTATGTCACCTGTGGTGAAAAATGTCTGGTACTGACCCGCGATAGGTGGAAGTTGGTGCAAGCACTCGAATGTAGCCACGAGGAAGCAGACACGCGTATGTTTCTCCACGCAAAGCACGCCGCTACCCACTACAAGACGATCATCTTAGTGGCAGATGACACCGACGTTCTGATCATCAGTCTTCATCTCAGCAGAACCATCGATAGTCAGCTCTTCATCAGACAAGGAACAAAGGTTCGAGTCAGAATGATCGACGTTGGAAAGTTGGCTGCGGTATTGGGGTCTGGAGTTTGCAGTGCATTGCCAGGGCTTCATGCATGGAGCGGGTGTGACACTGTGAGTGCTCTGGCTAGCCAAGGAAAGATAAAGGCTTTGAAGCTTGTGCAAGCGAATGAGCTGTATCTTCAAGCATTCACAGATCTGGGATCTTCGTGGAATGTACCAACAGACGTCTTCAATAGCATTCAGGCCTTCACGTGTCAGCTGTACGCCAAGAACACGAAGATCGTCGGTGTTAATTCGCTCCGTTATCACATGTTCTGTGCAAAGAAGGGCCAGATCGAATCTGGACAATTGCCGCCTTGTGAAGACTCCTTGATGCAGCATACGCTTAGGGCCAACTATCAGGCGGCTATCTGGCGACGCAGCCTTGAAAACCTACCAGACGTCCCAACACCATCAGCAGGACATGGTTGGGAACTCGATGATGGCGGTTCGCTCACAATCCGATGGATGGCGGGTCTACCAGCTCCAGATGTCGTCTTGAATCTCATCTCATGCACATGCAGAAGGACGTGTCGACCGTCAGATTGCTCCTGCATACTGAATGGGTTGAAGTGCACTGTTGTGTGTAAGCTGCAGGGATGCTCCAACATGGTGCAGGATGATGCTATCGTGGCTCAGGATGCCAATGACTCTGATGGCGACTCTGATGATTAACTTTGTGTGCACTGTATATTGTATAGCATATGTTGTTCTCTATTATAATGCAGGCCAAATTGCCTGAAAATCTTTATAGACAGATAAACGGTTTAGCAAAATGTATAATTTGGAAGATCATACCGGTGTTATTTGACTAAAACATGACATGTTCAATGATACCTCCGCTTGCTTATTAGGAATATACATCGTATGGTGTTAAAATCAGCTCCATACGTCTTTCCAAACTCTAGTAATGAATAATTAATATAATTGGCGGCCATTTTGAAATCCAAGATGGCCACCAAAGTGCAGATTTCCTATGTAACAATTTCCGCCTGCTTATTAGATATTGTATGGTGTTAAAATCCTCTCCGTACGACATTCCTAACTTGCGTTATCGTCAGAATAGATAATGCCAGCGGCGGCCTAAGTCATTTTATGCCTCTTTACATTTATTTGTTGTAAACTCGTGGTGGATGATATGTTTTAGTTTTTGAGTTATTTTTATAGACAGATAAACGGTGTAGCACAATGTATAATTTGGAAAATCATACCAGTGTTGTTTCACTAAAAAAAGTACAAGTCTAATAATAAAATATTGAAAAATATATGATTTTTTTTCGATAATTGATTTTTATAATAATTAATCTAAAACAAAATGCTTCATATTATTTTTTATTTAGACGGTACACATCGGACGTATATTTAGTCGTCAACCGCACATCGATAGCTAGTATAGAAGTCCAGATACACGTGCAACAATGTACCCCACCAAATGGGCATTTTCGAGCTGGGTGGTTTCAAAGATGGCGTCCATCCGGGCACTAAGCTACCGTTCTCAGATGTCCATCACACCTTTTCTGACACTTGAGACATTGGTCTAATGGAAAATCATAATGAGAATTACTCCCCCCGCCGGAGCATTACTTTTGGTCTGGCTCAAGGACTATTATACCAATCTCCACGGTTCGAGTTTCGGGGCATTCTTCTTCTTCTTCTTATACCAATCTCCACGGTTCGAGTTTCGGGACATTCTTCTTCTTCTTCTTATACCAATCTCCACGGTTCGAGTATCGGGACATTCTTCTTCTTATACCAAGCTCCACGGTTCGAGTTCGGGACATTCTTCTTCTTATACCAATCTCCACGGTTCGAGTTTCGGGACATTCTTCTTCTTCTTATACCAAGCTCCACGGTTCGAGTATCGGGACATTCTTCTTCTTATACCAAGCTCCACGGTTCGAGTTTCGGGACATTCTTCTTCTTCTTCTTCTTCTTATACCAAGCTCCACGGGTCGAGTTTCGGGACATTCTTCTTCTTCTTATACCAAGCTCCACGGTTCGAGTATCGGGACATTCTTCTTCTTATACCAATCTCCACGGTTCGAGTTTCGGGACTCTTCTTCTTCTTATACCAATCTCCACGGTTCGAGTTTCGGGCCATATTCTTCTTCTTCTCATACCAATTTCCACGGTTCGAGTTCGGGCCATCTTCTTCTTCTTCTTAATCCAATCTCCGGTTCGAGTTCGGAACATTCTTCTTCTTATACCAATCTCCACGGTTCGAGCTTGGGACCATTCTTCTTCTTCTTGTTATACCAATCTCCACCGGAAGGATGCTCTGAGCGGTCTCAGGTCACCTCTGCATGACCGTCGTGCAGTCTTTTCCTCACATTCCCTCTCTGCCCAAAGTCCAAAGCCTTGCCGAGCGGTCTCTCATCGCCTCCTCCAACCCTCGTCCGTTCCTCGAACGCCGCCGCCATGACTCGCTCCCTTTGCCTTTTTTCCTTCTCCCTGCGGTGTCTCCCGGCGGTTGTTTTCCTCTCCCGCCTCCTCTGCCCAGGTAAGCCGATCCTCACTCACCTCGAACACTCCGTGAACGAACCGAATGCGATCGCAGATCGCGACTGCGGTATATATATCAATATCATGATTATCTAATTAAATCGCGCGATCGAAATCGGAGCGCGCTGGTGCCTACGTCACGAGTTGCCATGGAAACGGCGCCCTCGACACCCTGAGACTGTCATGACGACGTCGCCGCGATCGCTCGTCTCGTCCGTGCGAGAACCGTCGTCGTACCGAACCGAAACAGGCAGGCAATGGTGGATTGTTTCCCCAAGCCTTTCACGAACCCGCTGGCCAGGCCCGACGTTCGACCGATGCCGATTTGAGCAGGAGGTTGTAATTCAGAGTGCCGGCGATAACTTGCCTACCCTTTCACGAAAGACACCGTGGGGGGTCTTTAACGTCCACGCGTTGGTGGATGGGACGGCCGGCTTCTATAACGTGCGCACTCCCTGACTGTGAAGTATCAATCACACGGTTTATAGTCACGGCGGGAATCGAACCCAGAACCCAGACCTCGGGAAGTTATGTACGCGAGTTAAGTACCTTCACTCTGTCTGTCAAACAAAATCGAAAACTTACCATCGTTAACTGAACACGCTACTATTATGGTCCATATACCCGTATCATCCATGCGCCCTATTATGGTCCATATACCCGTATCATCCATGCGCCCCCTATTATGGTCCATATACCCGTATCATTCATGCACCCTATTATGGTCCATATACCCGTATCATTCATGCACCCTATTATGGTCCATATACCCGTATCATTCATGCATCCTATTATGGTCCATATACCCGTATCATTCATCCCGTATCCATATTCATACCCGTATCCGTATCCCGTATCCCGTATCCATATACCCGTATCCGTATTCACCCGTATCAGTTTGCGGGGCAGACGAATGACCCGGCCGAAGCGCCCCCTGGCGATCGGCGGCGTCCGGGGTGCAGGGATGCCAGGTGGGATGCCCCTGGCTGCCCCTGGGATGGGTGCAGGACCGGGGGGCGGCGGGGCTGGGCGGTGCCGGGGGTCCGCCCGCAGGGGGGCGGCCCCGACGTGAGGGTCGGGCCACTGGCGGTGGATGGTCCACGTCGAGGTGGGCCGGCTTGAGGCGGTCTACCGAAACGCGGTCAGGAGTACCGCCGATGTCCAGGGTGAAGTGCTTCGCCCCGGTCTCCAGCACGCGGAAAGGCCCGTCGTACGGGGGCCGCAGTGGTGTCCGGTGGGCATCGTGGCGGACGAACACGTACTCCGCCGTGCGAAGCTCCGGGGCGACGTGCATCGGTGGGTGCCCGTGGCATGCCGTTGGCACCGGGGCGAACCTCTGGGCGGTCTCTTGCAGAGCGGAGCGCTGCTGTGCCGCGGACCATGGTGCCGTGGAGTCGGGGAGGAACTCGCCCGGCACCCGCAGCGGTTGCCCGAAGACCAACTCCGCCGTGGATGCGCGCAGGTCCTCCTTGGGCGCCGTCCGGAGGCCCAGCAGGACCCAGGGGAGCCTGTCGACCCAGCCGCCGTCGCGGAGGGTGGCCCGGAGCGCGGCCTTCAATGAGCGGTGAAATCGCTCACACAGGCCGTTAGCCTGGGGGTGGTAGGCCGTGGTTCGGTGCAGCCGGACCCCGAGCCCCTGCGCGACCGCCGCCCAGAGCTCCGAGGTGAACTGGGGGCCGCGGTCGGACGAGATGTCTGAGGGGGCGCCGAACCGGGCGACCCAGGTGGCGATGAAAGCCTGCGCGACATCGGCCGCCGTTGTCGACGCCAAGGGCACGGCCTCCGGCCACCGGGTGGTGCGGTCCACCATGGTGAGGACGTAGGTGAAACCCCGCGAGGGGGGCAGAAGTCCCACCAGGTCCACGTGGACGTGGTCAAACCGGCGTTCCGGCATCGTGAACGGGGCCAACGGGGCCTGGGTGTGCCGGTGCACCTTGGCGCGCTGGCACGCGAGGCACGTCCTGGCCCAGCCGCGGACGGCCTTCCGGAGGCCATGCCAGACGAACTTGTCGGCGATCAGCCTTTGGGAGGCCCTCGCGCCCGGGTGGGACAGGCCGTGGATGGTGTCAAACACCTGGCGCTGCCAGCCCGCGGGCACGATGGGGCGAGGACGCCCGAGGGAGACGTCGCACAAGAGGGCCGCGCCCGCGCCGTCGAACGGCACCTCGGTGATGCGGAGGCCCGTGACGGCGGTCCGCAAGGCCTGGACGTCGGGGTCAGCGGCCTGGTCCGCTGCCATCCGGGCATAGTCGATGCCGAGGTGGACTGCGTGGGCGACGGCCCGGGAAAGGCAATCCGCCACCGGGTTGTCCTTCCCCGCGACGTGCTGGATGTCCGTCGTGTACTCGGACACGGCCGAGAGGTGACGCTGCTGCCGGGCCGACCACGGCTCGGTGACCTTGCCCATCGCGAAGATCAGCGGCTTGTGGTCGACGAAGGCAGTGAACGCACGGCCCTCGAGCAGATGGCGGAAGTGCCTGACCGCCAAGTGAAGCCCGAGCAACTCGCGGTCGAAGGTACTGTAACGGCGTTCGGGCAGGCGAAGCTGCCGGCTAAAGAACGCCAGCGGTTGCCAAGCTCCACGCACCCATTGCTCGTGCACCGCGCCCACCGCGTAGTCCGAGGCATCGGTGGTGAGGGCGATCGGTGCATCGGGCGCCGGGTGCGCGAGCATGGTGGCGTTAGCCAAGGCGAGCTTCGCGCCCGTGAACGCCGTGTCCATCTGCTCAGTCCAGGTAACGTCGCCTTTGCCCGGCTTACCTCGGAGAGCTTCGTGCAGGGGGCGCAGGAGCTGGGCGATACGGGGCAGGAACCGATGGTAAAAGTTCACCATGCCCAGGAACTCCTGCAGCCCTCTGATCGTGCGGGGGCGCGGAAACCCCTTCACCGCCTCCACCTTGGCCGGCAGGGGGACGGCTCCGTGCCTGGTGACACGGTGCCCCAGAAAATCGATTATGGCGGTGCCGAACCGGCACTTTGCGGGGTTCACAATCAGGCCATGCTGGCCCAGGCGTTCGAAGAGCGTGCGGAGGTGGCGTAGGTGCTCTTCGCGGGACACGCTGGCGACGAGGATATCGTCCAGGTAGGCGTAGACAAAATCCAAGTCGCGCAGGACGCTGTCCATCAGTCGCTGGAATGCCTGAGCCGCATTCTTCAGACCGAAGGGCATGCGCAGGAACTCGAAGAGTCCGAATGGCGTGATGACCGCCGTCTTCGGGACGTCCTCCGGCCTGACGGGGACCTGATGGTAGCCGCGTATGAGGTCCACCTTCGAGAAGAAGGACCTGCCCGCCAAACGGGCGGAAAAGTCCTGAATGTGGGGGACGGGGTAGCGGTCGGGAGTCGTGGCGTCATTGAGACGGCGATAGTCCCCGCACGGTCGCCATCCCCCGCCGGGCTTTGGCACGATGTGCAGCGGCGACGCCCAAGCGCTCTCTGAGCGCCGAACGATGCCGAGTCGTTCCAGGGTAGCGAACGCCACTTTTGCCACCGCCAGCTTCGTCGGCTCGAGGCGGCGTGCCCGGGCGTAGACCGGTGGCCCGACGGTGGGGATGTGATGGGCCACCCCGTGTTTGACGGCCCCCGCCGAGAAGGTGGGCCGCGTGAGGGCCGGGAAGCCGGCGAGGAGGCGGGTGAATGCGTCCGCTGCCGTAAGCGTACAGACCAACGTGGCCGGAACCGAACCGTTCGGCAAGCCGCTTGGCAAGCCGCTCGTTGAGCTGGGCAACGCACAAGCGAGCGAGCTGAACGTCTCGGCCTGGACAAGACGTCTGCGCTTGACGTCGACCAGGAGCCCATTAGCGCACAGGAAGCCCGCGCCAAGCAGTGCCATGGGCACGTCGGCGGTGACGAACGTCCATCGGAAAACCTGCCCTCCGAACCGCAGAGAGAGGCAGCGTTTTCCGTACGTACGGATGGGCGTCCCGTTCGCGGCAAGCAGCGCGGGGCCCCCACCCGCGGCGTGCTTGTCTGACGTGCCGGCGGGAACGACACTCACCTGCGCTCCCGTGTCGCACAGGTAACGGCGCCTGGAGAAGGTGTCCGTTATGAACAGCAGGCTGCTCGAACGGCCGGCGCTCATCGCCACTATTGAGCGCCGGCCCGGGCGTTTTCCGACCTGTTGAAGGAGCATGGCGGATGACACTGCCGAGCTTCGTGGCCGAACTTGGCGTGGAACCAGCACCAGGTGGTGGAGCTGGAGGAGCGTGGCTGGCTCCGCCAGGCCGGTGGAGTTGGCGGGTTTCCCCGCGGTGGCGGTTTTCGCCGCGGCGGTGGGCGGGGCGTGGCGGCGGTCACGAGGTGCGTATCAGCATGCTGCGTATGCTGTATAAGCTGATGCTGTGGAACAGCAGCATCAGCAGCATCAGCAGCATCAGCCTCGAGGGCCGTGACGGCCACGCCGACTCTCGCCCGCGTGTCCGAAGCGGCAAAGTACCGTTCCGCCTCGGCTGCCAATGCTCGGGGTTCCGTTAGCCCGGTCCCGGCCAACGCGATGCGAACCTGCACTGGAAGTTGGCGACGGAAAAGCGCCCGGAATAGAGAACCGGGGGCTTCGTCGCCCAACAGTGACAGCATATGGTCCATTCGGACCGACGGGCGCGTGTCACCGAGCTCGGGGAGATCCAGGAGGCGGTCAGCCCGTGCGTCGTCCGTGAGGCCGAACGTGGCTAGGAGTAGCCGCTTGAGTGCCTCGTACTTGTGGCCGTCCGGTGGGTGGCGAAGGACGAACACAACTCGAGCGGCCGTGCCGGGCCCGAGGGAGGCGACGACGTGGCACTAGCGCGTGTCATCGCCGGTGAGGCGCCGAAGCTGAAATTGGGCTTCGGCCTGGACGAACCAGACTTCGGCCTGAGCCTCCCAAAATTCGGGAAGTTTGATGAGGTTGGTCATGGCAATGGCGTCGCGTGTGGAAGGATCGCTCCGGCAGATCCAACGTCGAGGGGGTCACCAGTAAAGCGCGGCGTTACGCGCGCTGCTTGCGAGCAAGGAGGAAGCGGCCAAGCGGTAACTTATAAGCGTCTTTATTTCAGGAGCTCACTGTAACACTGGCGCGCTCCGGGCTGCGCGCCCGGTGTATATCATGAGGCCACGCCTACCCCTCGGGCGTGGCCACCGCCCACTTGGTGCGCGGAATGATGTCACCACGCCAGTGGGCTTTTGTGTCCGCCACACCCGTATCATTCATGCACCCTATTATGGTCCATATACCCGTATCATTCATGCACCCTATTATGGTCCATATACCCGTATCATTCATGCATCCTATTATGGTCCATATGTCGGTCGAAGACCTCAAGGGAAGGAAGAAGAAGAAGATCAGAGCAACAATGTTTAATGAAATCGATTACAAACACACAGTGTGGAGCAAGGCTCGAGAATGCACCGCCTAACACGCAGCGGGCAATTCCTCAAGACACTCGCTGCAAAATAAGTAAAAAGGCATTTCATTTATAGCAAAATATCAGACAAGAATCTGCGCTAAAGACATAGCAAAACCTGGGCCATAAAGACCCACCTTCCCTCGTCCCTTCCTGAAGAAGGCCAAACTTAGACAAAAAGATGTAAGCATAGGATAGGCTGAGCCTTTTTGGCTCTTTATCTAAACATATCAGACCCGAGCGCAGGCCGAAGAAAATATTCTCATACACTAGGCTAAATGGTAGATGAATGATTGGATACACATGCTGAATACAATAACTATCAAAGGATGTGTAATGTCTATATTTCTTTCCAAGGTTGGTTACATCCTTGATTTAGGAGACATACTAGAAACTACAAAGATATATAATTAATTATTCCCTTCGTGAAGGAGGCGTTTGGCGACATGTTTTCCCTGTACGTGGGTCGCGAGCATTTTATCTACTGTCTGGCACATACATTCAAGGACTTGTTTACTGGGCTAAGGATCCACCCTGCACCTCGAGCCTCGAAACCACATTTTATCCACTCGCCTCTGCCTGCAGCTGAGTTCAAATCAGTTTTCAGAAGCACGATATATAATTTCAGATGTTTATGATCAATTGAGTCATGGGGTTTAAACCCTAATGGCTAACAGTTCCTTCCTTTGTCTTTACAAGACAACTCCTTGGAAAGACACCGTATACCTAGTGGTTAGCATCCCAATTAGTCACATGCCAGGCACGACATAGCGTCACGTATGCTCAAAGAGAGATACCGGCCCTAACTGGCCGTCTAACATTCAACGCATAAATTGTTAGCCATAATTCGCGACGACGGCGCCTGGTTAGGAGATTGCTGCCGCCCGGCCAGATTCCGAATCCACCCTCGTCACGGCGTAGGTGCGACCCAGTTGCCAGCCAGATTTGGGGCCCTCCTTATGCAGGCGTGGTCCTCGCGAATCAGGGCAAACAATCGACGTCCAATGCCATCAAGCCTTGTACATGTGTTTGCTGGGTGGTGTAAGTGGTGGTGAGGGTGGTTCTTCCGGATACATGTTTGCCATCCGCTCCTTACTGCTGGCATAATAGCAATAACCTTTAAAAGAACCTACACTTTCTAAATCACAGGTATAATCATCCCAACTAAAATAATCATTATCAGAATCCCAAGCATCAATAGGTTCATCGATTACCCCACATACTCCTTCCTTTTCTGCCAACAACATATCCAAAGCCACTTGATTCTGCATCACCATCGTTCGCATATGCACTAATTCGTTTTCCAATTGTAGTTCTGCGATTCGGGTTTCGTTTCCAATTCGTTCCATTACTAATGCGAGACTATCTATTCGCCAATCATTCATAATACATAAGAGGCGTTAGCCAGTACACGCAAGGGGTTTACCACACAAGTATCACAGTCATCACAAAAATCAATACAGGCATCAGCCAGTTCCCACAAGGGATTTTTCAACACAAGTATCACAGTCATCACAAAAATCAATACAAAATTCTGAAGCGCCGGTCACATCTGCCTTGTTGAAGGACCCATTCAGGTCGACGGCCTCTATGGTCAAGATCATGGTCTTCCGACGGCGGTTTCTTCATTGTCCATCCTGAAAAATACTTTCTTACACACACCATGATCAAATTCCTAGCCCCCCGTCCCACCAATTGGCATTTAGTTACCTTATCTCTCAGATGGTTGGCTTATTCATAGCCGCATTTCCTGTGTCGTGTCTGGAAATTCGAATGCCATATTTACTTTCACCAATTTCCGAAAATACCTTCCTTTTAATCATCTTCCCTACATCTAATAATACATGATTTACCAACCATTTCCCCCCCAGTGCAAGCCAACCCCTTGTATCACCTTCTTATCACGAAACAACAGTCCATAACTAACCACTTTCCTTTATTTCCTGCCTTTTCCATTAACTTTTTATCACCTTTTCCTCCACTTTCTCATCAATTCCTGCAGTCACCTGTCATTGACAAATAATCCATCTGATTCGACTTTCCACTCCAATCATCTTTGCACTTTCCATGACCTTCTTCACACTTCCTTTTAAACCTTTTCTTCAGACACAACCCACATGAGTTATGAATACAATTTCCCCTTTCAGGCACGTGTCTAGCCACTCACAAAGTGTCCATAAGACAACGTCATCATATTTCACACCTCAGCTCTCGAGACCACCCAGGGGTCCCTTGAGAGATGCATCCTAATGTTAATCAGCTCTCGAGAGCTCAATTTTGAACAGGGGTAAAACCAGCAATACTCAATTCTGCCGAGCAAGAGGCCAGAGCAGTATCACTCCCTCTTCCCTCTGCCCACCATAACTGGCAGACAGACAATGGCGAGCCATAAGCCCCAAAATGACATTGCACGAACCCTTTCAATATCTGTCTAAACCTACTGCCATTTAACGACGCTTCCCAGATGACGGCTCCCATACACTATTCTGGCACAAAATTGTTGCATCCCACATAGCCTAGTCAAAAAATCTGAAAATGTGCCTTTATAGAATGATTGAGGCATTTTTGAGTAAAAGCAAACAAACCACTTTTTCTGGGGTAGTTTTTCATGCTGAATATGAATCTGTTGTTTGCCAAGCCCAAAAATGCGTAATTAGGTCACTAATCAAGGTCAAAGGTCAATGAGTGCAAAATTCAATTTTTTTGAAAAAATGCTTTATTTTACATCCCCTATCTGTACATTTCAATTATTTTACAATATTTTGTCTAGTAAGGTTGCTAAAGCTTTTCAAAATCTTATTTTTAAAGGAAAACGTGAGGACACATCTATGCTCATTTGCCTTTATCTCTGTAAGGGGCGACAATTAGTTTTTGCGTAATTTGCTTGCAGTTTAACCTCTAAATGCACAATGGGGCAGAGTTTTTATGCTCCTATTGATGGTCTAGAGATAGATTTTATAAAGACAGAATCTAAATGTCACCGGTAAACAACATAGGTCAAAGGTCAATGAGTGCGAAAGTCTTGCAATGACGTAACAGTTACTTGCACTTGAAACCATCCCTTTCACTCAACAGTGAAAGTGGCTTCATCTTTCTGACCCCAATGCATTTGCCATGTTTGTCAAATCATTTCCATTCAGACAGAGCAGGGTGTTCTTCAATAGACCCTTAATGATGAAGAATGAATCTAATAGCCTAGCATAAGCCATCTAGTTCGTACCCTAGGCATCAGGCATTAAACATTTCAGGAGTACAGGTAAGGGTCTTTTTAAGATTGTTAAAAAATGAAATATAAAATCAAATGAAAGTAAAGGAATGCATTCTTCTTTGGTGAGATACATGTACATACAAATGTGTAATGTATGCTTGACATCTCACATCATAGGCAGGCCTACATACATGTACATTTACCTAACAGTAGCAAAAAGACAGGCAGGGCATGGGCATTGACGATGAGTGCCTAATGCATCTACCACTAATGAATTAGTGATATCGGTTAGATGTTTTGTCTTGAAGAAGCTTTACTTTGTGTCTTTGAGAATAAGATTAAAACCCGGGCCAACACTGCCTGCGCTTATTCGATCATTTAAGGGCTGTTGCAGTATATCATACAACGTTGTAGTTTTCATGGTCAGAACATGCGTGCCTGGTGCTTAGTTTGGTTTCTGTTTCTCCCCTCAGGCCAACCATGGAACCTATTGCCAGCCTCAAGCGACAGCGTGAGGATGTGTCGTTTGAACTTTGTATCATTTGTCAGGGAACTAGCCAGGTCAAAGATACGATTTTCAACCAGACAAACCAGGGTATTGCTGCCATCAGAGAGGCGACCGAGCTCCGATGCAAACTTAGACACTATGAATTTCGATCAGCCGTGGACAGGCTTTCGACTCTCTTTGCAGAGCCTCCAGAAAGTCTCCCCAAACTTAAATGGCATAAGCTATGTTACTCTGCATACACACACAAGGGGAAAATAAATGCTAAGCTAGCCAAGGAACAATCGAAAAACGAAAAAGATCCTGAAAGAAAGAGTGTTTCGGCTGAAGCATGTCCGTTTTTACGCAGTAGTACTACTAAGATGCACTGGACATTGTGTATGTTCTGCCAGAACTTTGACAAGAAGCAGAAGACAAGTCGTGTCACAACCTTCAAAATGAGTAATGAAATTACGGAAAAAGCTAAATTTGTACATAACATCTTAGTCCGTACTGCAAATGAGAATGATTTAATCTCAGCTGAGGCATGTTACCATGTTAACTGTCTTAGTAAATTCTTTAGGGATGTCAAAAGGGCGGAAACTGAAAGCAAATCAGCAGACATGGCGATATCATGGTTGTGTCAAGAGCTGCGTCACTCTGCTGAGAAAGGGCACGTATTTGAACTATCTGCAGTGTTCGAGAGGTACAAAGAGTTAGCCAGTGAGTGCGACGGCACAATTCCTACATCGTATCTTAGTAGACTGGGGACTTTTAAAGAAACTTTGTCGAATTGCATTGGGGACATTTATGAATTTCTTGTGCTAAGAAATTTGGCACCTTCAGAGAAACAAACTTTGCTTCTTCCACGACATTTCAGTCACATACCTCTTTCAGAAATGGTGTGCGGTCAGAACAGTGCAGACTATATTCCCATATTTAGACAACAGGATGATCATTTTCTGTCTTTAGTGCACGTTGCTCTGCAACTCCGCAGTGATATCATGTCACATCCTGCATTCGAAGGTTGCGATGTAAGCGAAAAAGCAGAGTTGGCAAGTGTACCACCATCTGTACTCATGTTTGTGAATATCTTGCTTGGAGGCCAAAGTAGTGTCGATGCTGAGTTTGACGAAAGTGAGATGTCTGAAACTGGTTGGGTGAAGAAGACAAGGGTCCTTAGCATTGGACAAGACATGGTCTATGGTGTATGTGGAGACAAGAAGGCACCGCCTAAACACGTTGGAATGGGTATGACGCTGCACCAGTCAACTCGATCAAAGAAATTAGTTGAGCTATTCCATAATGCTGGGCACATAATCAGCTATAACCGGGTTCTTAGGTATGACACTGCCATGGCTGAAAACACTCTGAAAGCGCTTGATCAAGAAACTGGGGCAGTTGTTACCAGCAACCTGGTTTCGGGACGATTTGTGCATTTTTCTGGCGACAATATTGACATCAATGACTCTACCCTAGATGGCAAAAATACATTTCACGCTACTCAGTTAGCTGCCTGGCAGAGGGGGCCATCTGCTGAAAGCGGTCTTGGAGACATCAAACCATCCAATACGTCAACGTTGGATATACCAACAGCAGTTGAAAAGATCCAACAACAGCAGTTTCCGACACCATCAAAGAAGGTCACAGAAGATGCTGAAAAGTTCATTTGCCATATCTACAAGGAACCATCTGAGAACTGTAATCAAGCCCGCATTAAACTGTTCAACAAATGCCATGCAACGGAGACCCTACCTCCATCTAGTGATGCAGCAAAGTTCCACATAGAGCGTGCAAACTACCAAAGTTTCATTTGGAGAGAGGCCAGTAATCCAATGACAGATCTGCCACCGCCGACTGATTGTGGATGGAAACTCGTTGATGACAAGTTGTCACCGGTTCTTACAACTTTACCGTCAATTCCAAAGGGATGCCGAGAACTTACTCAGTGTGGTTGCAAGAAAGGTTGCAGTTCTGATAGTTGCTCTTGTCGGAAGTGGGGGAAACAGTTCTGCACTGAGGCCTGCAAGTGCAATGCCAGTGAAACACCATGTCGAAACAGGCCAAAGTAGGGGGGGGGGGTCAGAGCTTACACAGTTAAGCTAATTGGCATTCCCCTGGATGGCTCCTCCTTCCAGCCAATCAGTCTGACAGACTGCAATTGATTCAGGATTAATTAAGAATACATGTGATAATGATCAACTGCCTGCACTCCAAACATGTTTGCCATGAAGTGCACTTTGCGCCTTGTGACCGTTAGCCTTAATTAAGTGGCTAATTAGTCAAATATTGACATTTAGTGTAGAAAACAATCTTGCTATTATATAGGACTCAGGTAAACCACTTCACTGATGGTATTTAAGGCAACAATTCAAGTGAATTAAAACAGTATGTCAAAAAACGAAAAGTTGCTTCATTACGGATATATTCACAAAAATCTGATTTTTTCCCTTCACAATTCCCTTTACTTTCATAATTGTGAAAAGCTGTAGTAACCTTACCAGACAAAATACTGTAAAATAATTGAAATGTACAGATAGGTGATGTAAAATAAAACATTTTTTCAAAAATTTTGAATTTTGCACTCATTGACCTTTGACCTTGATTAGTGACCTAATTACGCATTTTTGGGCTTGGCAAACAACAGATTCGTATTCAGCACGAAAAACTACCCCAGAAAAAGTGGTTTGCTTGCTTTTACTCAAAAATGCCTCATGAATTCACGTTTCCCAGAAATTTGACTAGACTAACAGATGCCACGATTATTTGAACAAATTCATTTTCCTAATCCACCCTTTCAATTTTCATTTCAATTTAAAGTCAATCCAATGTCCTCTAATACCTCTCTTAGCATCCCATGCACCTGTTGCAGACACCTGTTTTAGCCTCTGGCCCCAGATAACTCTCTGCCGGTAGACCTTAATGGTTTGGTCGCCATATGCATATGTCTCCGTGTTCGCCCATGCCCTCATGTCCCCAGTGCTGGCAAAGCGGTATATTAAACTAAGTGTGATTGCCACCCCTAACAGGCGGTGGTGCAGCATCCTCGATCTGTGGTGGTGCGTTTGAGGTGTCTGTGTTTGTGGGTATGGCCAACTTACAATGTGTGGCATGTACCCAGGACGACTTGCCCTCACAAAACACCGCTGTTGGTGTGATCAGAAGAACTTGGTATGGCCCCGTCCACCTTGGTTCGAGCGCAGTCTTACGGGTGAAATGCTTCACCAGCACGTAATCTCCTGCCTCGAAGGTGTGGATAGGCTTGCTTGCTGGCTCCGGCAGGGCCTCCCGAACACGTTCATGTATGCTGCGTGCCACATGGGACAAACCTATGCAAAACTTTAGAAGCATGTCATCCATGATAGGTAATTCAAGGGCTGCCATATCCACTGGCGCCGATACCGGCAAGCTCATGGGCCGACCCATTAATATCTCGTGCGGAGAGAGACCAGTGGTGCGCCCTGGAGTGGAGCGCACGCTCATTAACGCTAGCGGAAGGGCCTCCGGCCACTTGAGGCCTGTCTCGTCGCAAATCTTTGCCAACTTACCTTTCAGTGTGCCATTCGTTCGTTCTACAAGTCCCGCCGATTGCGGGTAGTAAACACAGTGGAACGACTGTATCACTCCCAAGGCCTTTAACACGGCTTTAATGACGTCACCTGTGAAGTGCCCGCCCTGATCGGATGACACTTTCTGCGGGACACCGAATCGACATATAAAGTGCCGCAAAAGGCACTTGGCCACCGTTATAGCGTCAGCCCTGACGCATGGGTAGGCCTCCACCCACTTGGTGAACATGTCCACCACTACCAATACATGCTTAAAGGACATACAAGGCGGTAAATTGAAAAAATCGAACTGGATATGACAGAACGGCCCGACGGGAGCCGGGTGACCCACGTTGTGGCGGCGTCTGGGGGGTGCCCCCCTATTATGCCGTTGACATATAGCGCACGAGCGACAGACCATGGTAACCACAGTCGAAAGGCCTGGTGCTGCCCAGGTGGAAGTGACCTGCCTCATCACCCCCCTATGGCACACATGGCCATTTTGATGCGCCATGCGTGCCAACCATGGTAATAAAGCTCGCGGTGCCACGGGTTTGTCATTAATCGTCCACATTTGTCCTTCTGCGGGGCGTTGAGCTCCCAGTTTAATCCAATCTTGATGTTCTACGTTTGAGGCCGCGGCTTGTAATTGTATTACATCGAACTCTGTAGGTGCGGATGTCGGAACGTCTGTCTGGGCGGTCGCTTTAGCGCCCTGTTTGCGCGTAACTACTGGCATATTATATCCAACCTGTTGGTTTGCCGCTTGTGCTGCTGCTTCGTCGGCTCGGGCGTTTCCACGGGCCACAGCGTCGTCTGTACGCTGGTGACCTCGGCATTTAACTACAGCTATTTCACGTGGAAGCATAATACTATGAAGCAGATTACGCACTAAGTCCCCATTTTTGATGAGTGCTCCCGCTGAAGTGAGGAACCCTCTCATTTTCCATATGGCCCCTTTGTCGTGGACCACTCTGTGTGCGTATGCCGAGTCAGTATAAATTGTCACTGCCTTTTCCTCGCTTACTTCGCACGCTCTCGTGAGTGCGTACAGTTCAGCTTGTTGTGCTGACCAGGTGGGCGGGAGGCGGCCGCTTTCGACCGTCTCCGTATCCGAGCATACTGCGTACCCAGATAACAGGGATCCGTCCCAAGCCCGTTTGGCTGAACCATCGACGTAATAGGTGTGATCGGCTTCCTGTAGCGGTGTGTCCTGTAAGTCAGGCCTTACTGTTGATATTAACTGCACCACGTCCGTACAAACGTGCGGGATTCCCTCCTCCTTTGTTGGCAAAAGTGTCGCTGGGTTAAGAACGGTACACCGCATCACCGTCACGTTGGGTGCCATAATTAATGCCGTTTCGTATTGCATCAGTCGAGTGGCTGTGAAATGCTGTGTGTTTCGCTGTTGTAGTAGTGTATGGACGCAATGCGGTACCTGTAAAAGGACAGCATGTCCCATTACTATGTCGGCCGTCCGCTCAACTGCGTATCGGGCAGCCGCCACGGCTTGTAAACACAGCGGAAAGCCTTATTCTACCGCATCAAGCTTTTTGCTGAAATAGGCTACCGGACGTTCCTTATCTCCATGAGTCTGAGTTAACACGGATTGTGCGAATCCCCCTACTGCATGGGTGAAAAGTGTGAAGGCCTTTTTATAATCGGGAAGGCCCAAGGTTGGGGCCGTTACCAGGGCTCGTTTGAGTCCTTCGTAGCAGCGTATTTGATTGTCTGTCCAGTTCACCATCCGTGGCTGGTCGTTTTTCGTCGCCTCATACAGAGGTTTTGCTAATAACGCATAGTCAATTATCCATGTACGACAATACCCTGCCATTCCCAAAAATCGCAACACCTCCCTTTGTGTACGAGGCAACGGGGTTTCCATGATGGCCGTGACCCGGCTCGCGTTGAGCTCGCGTCTCCCATGCGAAATCGCGTGTCCCAAGTATGTAACTATCTCCCGCACAAATTGCAATTTTTCCCGGCCTACTTTGTGGCCTTTCTCGGCTAGCGCATTTAACAGCGCTAGTGAATCCGTCTCGCAGGCTGCCTGGGATGGAGAGCAGATTAATAAGTCGTCGATGTACTGCAACAGCACCGAGCCGCCTTCCAATTGGACATCTGCGAGATCGCGGTGCAGCGCTCGTGAAAACAAGGTGGGGCTATTTGCGAAACCCTGCGGAAGCACTGTCCAGGTGAATTGTCTCCCCCGGAAGGTGAAAGCGAAGAGATACTGGGACTCTGGAGCTATTGGCACTGAAAAGAAGGCGGAACACAAGTCTATGACTGTAAAATGTGTAGCATCTGGCGGAATGGAAGTCATCAAAACTTCTGCATTTGGTACAACCGGATGAATACCCTGAATTATTTTATTAATCTCTCGCAAATCCTGCACAAATCGCCACTTTCCTGTCATTGGTTTTGGCACTGGGAAAATGGGGGAGTTACATGGGCTGTTGGTTTCGATTATTATTCCTTGCTGCACGAGCGATTCTATCACCGGAAAAATGCCTGCGTCGGCCTCGTGCCGAAGTGGGTACTGCCGAATGTGTGGTAAAGGTAACCCTTCTTTAATTGGAATCACCAACGGAGGTGCATTCCTAATGCGCCCTACTTCATTCTCGTGTTGCGCCCATAGTGACGGGGTGACGGTATCGAGCAATCCATCGGAGTCCCCTGGAGTCGTGGGGACCGCCCTGACCATATGTGCCGCTTTGGGTGGCAGTTCCACCATCTCAAATCGAACTCGTCTGTCTTGAGGTGCCAAATTAATTATGAACCCTTCATTGTTGTCCAACACATGGACCGTTCGGTGTTCAACATTGTATCGACGCCTTACTGGCGTTTTCCGCAGTCGGTCCATCATCCATCCAATGCTCTCGGGTGGCCATCCTCTGGCGGTACTAAGGGTAACATGCGCTACCATCCCCTCGGGGTACTTAGCCTTTGATCTCTGGCGCGGCGACAAGGTTACCGTAATCCCAATGCCCTCTCGGCCAATCCATATGTGTGATAATTGAAGATCAGAGGTTTCCCCTAAAGCTGCCGCAACCATGTCTAAATAATAATCATCGCTTCCAGTCGCGTCATAACATGCGGTGCAATGCGGCGGATTATATTTCAATTTTGTGGCTATGTGGTGTTCTTCTAGCCAATCACGAATTTCTTGCGTTTGCGCGCCAATCGTGTCGATCACATGAGTCCATGTTGCTAAAGCCCCTTCCTCCAACCGCCACCAATACACGGTGGGGCTGGCGCGCTGCAATGCCATCATTAACAAATCGCGGTTAGATTCTCCGACGTCGACGTATACACCTTCTTTGGTGCACGCAATGTTACAACCTAATCGACACAGCAAATCCCGTCCTAGTAAATTAGTTGGGGCAGTAGTGGTCATGAGAAATGCATGCTTAGCTTCTAGCGGTCCGAGCATTACTCGGGTCTCCTTTGATACGGGGAGAGCTTCTAATTTTCCTGAAACGCCCTGGATTTGGACGCTTTTGTGTGTCGGTTTCAAAGTAGGTAGTTGTCCCTTATTGATACAACTGCGAGTCGCACCGGTATCCACTAAGAATTTTAGTGGTTGTCCATTTACATCTAACGTCAAGGTCGGTTCCTCATCTGGGGTCATTGTTATCAATGGACATTCCTTTGGCGGCCCGCATTCGTCCCGTCAATAGGCGTTTCCATATGACGGCCCTTGCTGTCCCTGGGGTCCTCGTGGTCCCCTTGGATAATTTGGACAATCCCGTCTCCAGTGGCCCATCTGTCCACATTCAAAACATGCCCCTCTCCCTGGGGGTCCCTGTCCTGGACCCCCCTGTTGGTTTGGCCTTCGCCCCCCTTTGTAGGGAGGTGGGCGCCCTTGCCCTCCCCTCGGCATTTGTTGGACTGGGGCACAAGGCCCGTATGGCATGCCCGAATTGGGGGTAACCCATGGGGTGGGACCCATATTGGAGGGTCCCCATTGCGGTGCCCATCCTGGCATGGGTGTTTGTGGTGGCCAATAGGCCGGCGGGGGACCTAGCACAGAACATGGTGGAGCAGCCCACTGGGGTTGTTGGGGTTGTCTCCACGTCTGATTCCCTGGCCCACTAGGCCCTTGTGGTTCCCGGGGTACTTGCATCATAGCTGCCTGCAGTGCCGGACCGAGTGTCTCGTCATCACTTGACCCACTCTCACTGTCACTTCCCATTATTTTTGCCCCCTTTTGTTTCTTCTTGCTCCCCATTGTTCTTGTTGTTTGTTGCTGGGCCAATTTTTCCCTTACTAACATCTGCAACATTTCTTCTTTAATTTCCTTTTTTTCCTCCGAAGAGGAGCCCGGACATTGTTCGAGTTTTGTACATAATTCATTGGTCCCCATTCCTTTCCAACCGAAAAGGACGGCATGCACTTGTTTTTTTAATGCGGGCCGAAGCCCTTCTACTAGGTAATTGTTCACCAGGGGAGCGGGTAGGTCCTCGACTTGGATTAATCCTAACCCGCCCCATCGAGCTATCGCTTTTTCTATTCTCTCTCGGTAATCGCCGATAGTCTCTCCTGCTTTCTGTTTTATGTTCCCAATTTTTCCCCAATCTGGCCCTCCAGGTGGCGCGAGCGCATTGCCAATGTTGGTCAGGAGATGATTTTTCAAAATGACCCAATCGTTTCCGGTCATGGGTGGATTCTGAGCCATGGGGTCATCTATTGGCCATAATGAAAGGGTTTTAGCCTTTACCCATACCTTTGGTGGCAATATAGATGCTCCCAAATGACAAATATCTCTCCAATCCGGGGCATCCTCTGTAATCCAGTGACGGAGCAATATTACTATATCCAAAGGTTGGTCGATCAACATTTCCTGAACCCTCTTTTGCATGGCCGTTAAATCAGATTCTTTCCAAGGCACACGTTCCCTTACTGCCACGCCGTTTGCGTCTATTCCCACGCATCGCATGGGGAACACTCCCTTTGTTTCTATCCCACGTTGCACTGGTGCCTGATACTCCACTAGTGAAGGGTAAACTTTCTGACCTGGACCAATCGGGGGTGGAAACCCCGGGGTGTCTGTGCTGCTATCTCCATCGTCCTCGACTTGAGGGGCTGATGGTTGTGGGGTCTTATGAACTTTAGGGGGTCTCCCATTTGTTTCCCTTATAGCGCCCTGGTGTCGGGTACGTGCCTTAGATCCTGGGACTGGACCATGGGGGGAATAGGAAACAGGGATTTCATCTTCCTCATCCTGTTCCTTCTCATCGGAATTAATCCGGGCTACCATTAGCCTCTGACTTGTCTGCGCTGCGAGCGCCTTCATCTGTTTACCCTGCTTTTTTGGACCCTGTTTGCGCTCATTCTGGTATTTGCCCAACTCTCCTCGCAAACTCGCTTGTCTGGAGGCTGCCTGTCTCTTCAAGGCCTCCACCTTCCACCAACTATAGACCTTCCATGAATCAGGTGGGAGTCTCTTCTTCTTCTTCTCTAGGGCATCTAAAGCCCCATATAATACATCCAACCTGTCTATTGCAAATGACCCTTCCTCTGGCCAAGGCGTATTCAACCCTTTGGTCAATACAGCCCATGCCTTGCTCGGTTGCAAAGCAGCATACCCATAATCTCTTTTCATATAAAACGCTGGAGTGTTCTTCAAAGGCTCTCCCTCCTTTCCTTTCCTATTACCCATTCTTCCTACCTTCTTGGGTTAATCCCTCCTGGTAGTCCTAAGATCGGGTCGCCCCCCGATCTCTAGCCTTAAACGCAGTTCTCACGCCGGAGTAACTTAACACCTATTATCTATCTCCCACATATGGGTCTACCTGCTTCCCACGCAGGAAGCTTACCTGAGGGATATCCCTCCTTATCTCGGGCGCCCTGTATAATCGATTCGTTACCCACTGCTGCTCTGGTTTAAACTAAATATGGTTCGGAATACAAGCCAGGTAGTACAGCCGACAGAGGTCCACACGTCCAAAGCAAGGCAGGAGGCTTCAATTTCGATGTGCAAAAATGCTTACCCAAATTTGATGCCGGCAGGCCTCCTTCCCGACCTGGAACGTGAGGGTCCACCTCGTCTGCACACCTGGATGATCCCACTTCTGACACCAAAATTGTCGGTCGAAGACCTCAAGGGAAGGAAGAAGAAGAAGATCAGAGCAACAATGTTTAATGAAATCGATTACAAACACACAGTGTGGAGCAAGGCTCGAGAATGCACCGCCTAACACGCAGCGGGCAATTCCTCAAGACACTCGCTGCAAAATAAGTAAAAAGGCATTTCATTTATAGCAAAATATCAGACAAGAATCTGCGCTAAAGACATAGCAAAACCTGGGCCATAAAGACCCACCTTCCCTCGTCCCTTCCTGAAGAAGGCCAAACTTAGACAAAAAGATGTAAGCATAGGATAGGCTGAGCCTTTTTGGCTCTTTATCTAAACATATCAGACCCGAGCGCAGGCCGAAGAAAATATTCTCATACACTAGGCTAAATGGTAGATGAATGATTGGATACACATGCTGAATACAATAACTATCAAAGGATGTGTAATGTCTATATTTCTTTCCAAGGTTGGTTACATCCTTGATTTAGGAGACATACTAGAAACTACAAAGATATATAATTAATTATTCCCTTCGTGAAGGAGGCGTTTGGCGACATGTTTTCCCTGTACGTGGGTCGCGAGCATTTTATCTACTGTCTGGCACATACATTCAAGGACTTGTTTACTGGGCTAAGGATCCACCCTGCACCTCGAGCCTCGAAACCACATTTTATCCACTCGCCTCTGCCTGCAGCTGAGTTCAAATCAGTTTTCAGAAGCACGATATATAATTTCAGATGTTTATGATCAATTGAGTCATGGGGTTTAAACCCTAATGGCTAACACATATACCTGTATCATTCATGCACCCTATTATGGTCCATATACCCGTATCATTCATGCACCCTATTATGGTCCATATACCCGTATCATTCATGCACCCTATTATGGTCCATATACCCGTATCATTCATGCACCCTATTATGGTCCATATACCCGTATCATCCATGCACCCAATTATGGTCCATATACCCGTATCATTCATGCATCCTATTATGGTCCATATACCCGTATCATCCATGCACCCAATTATGGTCCATATACCCGTATCATTCATGCATCCTATTATGGTCCATATACCCGAATCATTCACGCATCCTATTATGGTCCATATACCCGTATCATCCATGCACCCAATTATGGTCCATATACCCGTATCATTCATGCATCCTATTATGGTCCATATACCCGTATCATTCACGCATCCTATTATGGTCCATATACCCGTATCATCCATGCACCCAATTATGGTCCATATACCCGTATCATTCATGCATCCTATTATGGTCCATATACCCGAATCATTCACGCATCCTATTATGGTCCATATACCCGTATCATTCATGCACCCTATTATGGTCCATATACCCGTATCATCCATGCACCCAATTATGGTCCATATACCCGTATCTTCCATGCACACTATTATGGTCCATATACCCGTATCATTCATGCACCCTATTATGGTCCATATACCCGTATCATCCATGTACACTATTATGGTCCATATACCCGTATCTTCCATGCACACTATTATGGCCCATATACCCGTATCATCCATGCACACTATTATGGTCCATATACCCGTATCTTCCATGCACACTATTATGGTCCATATATCCATATCATCCATGCACCCTATTATGTCACATGATTTCTTGACATGGGTTCTGAACGTCAAATTGAATTCTTCACTCACATCGGGTCATAGATCAGACATATGAATTTTCAGATTTTTAGATGAGGATTTAATTTCAACTAATTATGGCTGGAATAACATTTTACCGATGACGTCATGATTATCACTCCACATACCCCATGGGGAGTTGACATATGCCAAGTTTTTTTTTTGTTGTTGAGCCGTTTTGGAGAAATGACCAAACGTTTTTCATTAATCCAATATGGCTGCCATACCATGTGATCTATGACCTCAGAGTTAGCAATCCAATATTCTCCATGGGGACTCCCTCTGTATAAAGTTTTGCATCAAATGGACAAGCAATTGAAGAGAAACCCGTTTTTAAAGTGAAAATATATGCGCATACAGGCACACATATACACATACAGACACACATATACACATACAGACACACACACACACACATATACACACATACAGACACACACACACACACACACACACACACACACACACACACACACATATAGACCATATACACACACATGTAGACCCACACACATATAGACACACACACATACATACAGACACACACATACATAGAGACACACACATACATACAGACACACACAAACATACACACACACACACACACACACACACACACACACACACACACACACACACACACACACACACACACACAATTTCGGGGGGCCTTAACCACCCGGCCGAAACGACTGATGACCCGAGCAGGGACTGTGAGCGGCTTGGCGGTGGGCGGGCCAACCGGGGACTTACACACACACACACACACACAAACAAACATGCACACACACACACACACACACACACACACACACACACATACGTACAGACAAACACCATTTTTAGGACGTCATAAAGGACACAAACACCAGGCACGAAGAACGAATGTAACGTGCTAAATAAGATGGTGTAAAAGAAGGTCCATCAACGGCGGTAAATTTCTGGAAAAAAAAATCTTTATTTTCTTTCAATGGAATTTCATACTTGAACACAAATCGTGTTGTTTCTACTTCCATAAACCTCCAGTTTAGTAGTAGTTAGGCAGAATATTACGCCATTTTACACCATCTCGACCAATCAAATTTGCCGCTCACACTGTCAGCGTTGGGGAATATCGAGATTAAGCCAAAATGGCGGCTTGTAGGACATCTAGATCGTGCTCGGAAAAGCAAAGCAAGTGATGAAAAGAGCCTTCCCATGTCCATTTTCCCAATACTGCGTGGGGTATGGTGTTCCACGAACTCTCTAGTTTGATAGTGTTGTCGGAGTTGCGGATGACGAGAAGACGAGGCCATGTCTTAGGTGTTCAAAGCTCCTTAATTCCAACAGAACTCCTCATGGAACGGAACTCATATAGCTTTTATAAAGCCAAAACCCTCTTCGGAGGGCGTGGCTCCAACAACCGCGCGCAGGCCATGCCCACATCATCAAAAGCCCCACTGGCCCATGCCCATGGATTATGTCCCAATAAGGTAACCGCGACATGCGCCCCCCCAGAATGCACTCGCACGGGCAATGTCAGTTTTTGAGGGACCTTAACCACCCGGCCGAAACGACTGATGACCCGAGCAGGGACTGTGAGCGGCTTGGCGGTGGGCGGGCCAACCGGGGACTTACCCGACGGGGGACGGCCCTGCCGTGGGGTTGAGCCAACCGAGGGGGCTGGTCAAGGCCTCGGGGGAGGCTGCTGAGGTTCCTCACGGGCCTCGGGGAGGCTGCGGAGGTTCTTCACGGGCCTCCTGAGGCAGCAGAGTAGGAGTTGTAGTTGCGTGAGTTGTACTCTTCTACACGCGAGTTGTAGTTGTAGTTGTAGAGTTTTCGCGAGTTGTAGTTGTAGTGTGTAGGAGTTGCGTGAAGGTGACGAGCGGCAGCGCACGTTGGAGAAGGCTCACCACTTTGGTCGCAGAGGAGGTGCTTGGCCGTAGTGTGCGCGAAGGTTATGAGCAGCAGCAAACGTTGGAGAAGGCTCACCACTCTGGTCACAGAGGAGGTGCTTGGCCGTAGTGCGCGTGAAGGTTACGAGCAGCAGCGCACGTTGGAGAAGGCTCACCACTCTGGTCGCAGAGGAGGTGCTTGGCCGTAGTGCACGCAAAGGTTACGAGCAGCAGCACACGTTGGAGAAGGCTCACCACTCTGGTCGCAAAGGAGGTGCTTGGCCGTAGTGCACGCGAAGGTTACGAGCAGCAGTACTCGGCCTGTGTGCGTGAAGGTTACGAGCAGCAGTGCTCGGCCTGTGTGCGCGAAGGTTACGAGCAGCAGTGCTCGGCCTGTGTGCGCGAAGGTTACGAGCAGCAGTGCTCGGCCTGTGTGTGCGAAGGTTACGAGCAGCAGTGCTCGGCCTGTGTGCGCGAAGCAAACGGCCACCCGTCGTTCCCAAAACTCCGGCAGTTCGATCGAAACTGCGCTTGCCATGTTCGTTTGAAGCCCCCGAAAACGTTCGGGAGCAGCCGGGGTCACCAATGTAGGAATTGCGGATGACGAGAAGACGAGGCCATTTCTTAGGTGTTCAAAGCTCCTTTATTCCAACAGAACTCCTCACGCGAACGGAACTCATACAGCTTTTATAAAGCCAAAGCCCTATTCGGAGGGCGTGGCTCCAACAACCGCACGCACGCCACGCCCACATCATCGAAAGCCCCACTGGCCCGTGCCCGTGGATTATGTCCCAATAAGGTAACCGCTACAGTGTCATCCTTTGCGGTTCAGGTTTCCCTCGGTTTAGTCAATTTTTCACAGTAGGCAAGGAAAGCTAAATGGAGAAGTATTCATTGTCCTTAGTTTTTCCACGTGACGCTCACCTCGTTAATCCGGTCTTTTCTCTTCACCAGCGAGCGGGCAGGCTGCCACGCACATCGCAGAGGACCAGCTTCTCCACTCCCTCTTCCTCAAATACCACAAGTGGTCGCGACCCGTTGCCAATGCCTCGGACGTCGTCTGCGTTCACTTTGGCTTGTCGATAGCCCAGCTTATCGACGTGGTACGTCCGACATGGAGCAACTGGAGGATAGAGCTGATGAGGATAAAGATGGAGTTTATTGATGAATATTGAGTGGTAACGGAAAGCTTTCCGATGACGGATGTTGACGTAGCCGAGGTTTTGTTTTGAACAAGATGAGCAGATGATTGGCTTGTTGATGACACAGGAATGTTTTGGTCAATGTCTTTGAAGGATGAGAAGAAGCAGATGATGACGACCAACGTTTGGCTGAAACTGGTAGGTGGTGTTCTTGATGTTATCGACTTAATATTGATGGAAATCTTCTGGTTTGATGTCTCAACACGAACTATACCTCCATTATTTAAGATCAATAGTAATGTCTTCAATGACACCAACAAGGCTCTTTTTACGGCCTGCAATTATTTGAGTCCGAGCAGAAGCTCCTCATCATTTACTGCAAGCTCAACGGAAAGGTTCAATGTTCCACAAACAGAATTCCTTTCGTCAGGTGACTCCACAGGTTGCATGCTTTGCCGTTGGGGGTGAAGTTGGGGAGATGGGAGCTGTGCGAACCAGCGGTGGATCATTACATTGATCTATAGTCTATACAATAATACGCTTGTTCGTCCACCAGTGTGTAATGCTCCTTTCTACCCATTGGTTGGACAGCTGGCCTGACTCCACCCACAATATTAACATAAAGAAATCTTACGGCCGCCATTTTGGTGATACAATGCAAAGCCAAAGACCTCTTCGGAGCTGTCATATTCACAATCGCCATGCCCTCCCTATAAGTTTACCCTTCAGCATAAAATGACCAAAATGACTGTTAAAAGGATCATCAAGTATCGATAGGTTAGAGCCGATGGGCATCATGGGCCATGTGAAGGCCACAGTAGTTATAGGCCTCAGGCTTCAGTCCTAAGGTTTCAAGCCTCTGGTGTCAGCCTATCGGCTCGTGCAACTGGAATCAATCCGAGCTATATATCTTGCGGGATTGTGAGTTGGACAGACGACTGTGATGGGCCATGACACGTAGGAGCCATGCTGTTGCGGTTTCCATCACGGTTTTACGTGAAGTCAGTGATAGCATGATAGGGGAAGGGAAAGAGTTAAATATTCCGCTGTTTCAATGAAGTAATGAAGAAAAATGTAATGATCAATGTGGGAATACCCTTTCGCTTTTATGAGTGGGAGGAGGCGGTGGAGAGGAGGATAGTTAGTGTTGGGAGTAGGGGGAGCAAATATTGGGGAAGCAGAGGGGGTTGAGGAGTTGTGGGGAGGAGGTTTGAAGCCTTAGATATGGGAGGGGGAGGTTGAGGACTTGTGGTTTCTGAGGGTGGCGGGGGAGGAGCTGTGGACTTGGGGTTTCTGAGGGCGGTGGTGGAGGAGCTGTGGACTTGGGGTTTCTGAGGGCGGCGGGGGAGGAGTTAAGGACTTGGGGTTTCTGAGGGCGGCGGGTGAGGGGCTGTAGACTTAGTCAGGTTCACTATGTTAACAAATATAATTTCGTTCAAAATTTTGGGATTAGCAAACCTGTACATTTTTGGAATCTTGAGAGCATGGAGAATCTGAAAATCAATGTTGGTATTTGCACAGACACCTGCATGGCCGCCATTTTGGATTTTGAAAATGGCCGCCATAAAATACATATTTTGCGCGATCTCGGCTTCTAGTCAACCTAGAAACTTAATTAAATATGCTAATCCTATGTTTTCTGGGTCAAGGAATCCAATAAAGGCCTCAAAATAGTGCTCAGGATTATAGAAAAGCAACAAACAAAGGTAATTGAAAACCATTGTCTTTATATTTGTGATATAACTGTATTACATAATACATGATATTGCAAGTCCTTTGAAGCTATATAGGCCTCAAGCTGACACCGTGTATCGTTCAATCCCGTTCCGAGGTCAAAGAGACTAAAAAATAATCACTGGTAATCTGAGTACGTGCCGAGTTGTAGCACATACAAAAAGTTTAACTATCAGATCCTGCCAGTTTGAAAGTTTTCCACGCGTTTATGTCGCACTACTTTGTCTTGCGTCGAAGGCACTGATGTTGAATCTAGGCCTATCAGAACACTTGCTTGGGTCACATGACATACAAAATGGCGGTGCCCATGTCGCGCTGAATGTTTAGTCATGGCCTCGGGAAAATCGCGTTTAAAGTGCTTCATGCACTTTGAACACGTCGTGAATGACATAACTTCGCCGTTTACGCCTCTTAGATGGAGTAAATATCGTGAATGCCTGCAGACATGGCTGCAATTGGACGGTGAGTGTCACAATCTTGCCAACAGACATCAGAATCTCGTCAACGTCGAGTTCACCAACACCTCCACGAGTCTATGATACACCTCCACGAGTCTAGGATCTACCTCCACAAGTCTAGGATCTACCTCCATGAGTCTAGGATCTACCTCCACGAGTCTAGGATCTACCTCCACGAGTCTAGGATCTACCTCCACGAGTCTAGGATACACCTCCACGAGTCTAGGATCTACCTCCACGAGTCTAGGATCTACCTCCACGAGTCTAGGATCTACCTCCACGAGTCTATGATCTACCTCCACAAGTCTAGGATCTACCTCCACAAGTCTAGGATCTACCTCCACGAGTCTAGGATCTACCTCCACGAGTCTAGGATGTACTTCCACGAGTCTAGGATCTACCTCCACGAGTCTAGGATCTACCTCGACAAGTCTAGGATCTACCTCCACGAGTCTAGGATCTACTTCCACGAGTCCAGGATCTACCTCCACGAGTCTAGGATCTACCTCCATGGGTCTAGGATCTACTTCCACGAGTCTAGGATCTACCTCCACGAGTCTAGGATCTACCTCCACGAGTCTAGGATACACCTCCACGAGTCTAGGATCTACCTCCACGAGTCCAGGATCTACCTCCACGAGTTTAGGATCTACCTCCACGAGTCTAGGATCTACCTCCACGGGTCTAGGATCTACTTCCACGAGTCTAGGATCTACCTCCACGAGTCTAGGATCTACCTCCACGAGTCTAGGATACACCTCCACGAGTCTAGGATCTACCTCCACGAGTCCAGGATCTACCTCCACGAGGCTAGGATCTACCTCCACGGGTCTAGGATCTACTTCCACGAGTCTAGGATCTACCTCCACGAGTCTAGGATCTACCTCCACGAGTCTAGGATCTACCTCCACGGGTCTAGGATCTACTTCCACGAGTCTAGGATCTACCTCCACGAGTCTAGGATACACCTCCACGAGTCTAGGATCTACCTCCACGAGTCCAGGATCTACCTCCACGAGTTTAGGATCTACCTCCACGAGTCTAGGATCTACCTCCACTGCTAATTATACCCCAAGTTATTGTGCAGGGTGGGACGAAACGAGCTCTGTTGTACAATGTCTGCATCGGTGGGTGATATTGGATATATGTCCGCCTCCGCCTGCGTTCGATGTCAACCCACTGTTTACGTTTGATCTCGATTAAAGGTCACATGACAGAGGTAAAACCTCAGATGTTTCAAACTCGAGTTATGATCTGCAAAAATATTTTCAAAGGGCACATGTCCTGTTACAACCAAAAATTTAATCTGTCCATCTTTGCACAGCAGGCCATTGTGGTGTCAAATTTGGTTGTTGTTGTATCACTTCGGACAGTTGTCTCGAACAAGCCCGTGACACAAAGACAGCGGATCGATCTCCCAGAAACGACCCAGAGATCCCCCACATCTAGGATGGTGTGACCCACCTTCACGAAGTCAGGGCCACGTCAGAGTTGGAGAAAGAGAGAAACAGGGACAAGAGGGAAAGGGACGGTCCATGGGGACCAATCGGCACTCTGACCCTAATAAAGCGCTGACCTGACGAATCCGGGCAGCAGGACAGAATGGGGAAGATTTTGCCCCCGAATTGCATTGGGGGGGGAGGGGGAAGGGTTCGACCACCATGAAGAAGCATCCGCGATATTTACTGTCAAGTTTGATTGAAATCCCTTCTCTCGTCCACAAGTTGTTGTGGTAACCAAGATTTTAAATTAAAGGTCACATGACCATGGTCCCTTTGACCTTTTCAACCCAAAATCGAACCAGTTCATCTTTGCATTACAGTTCATACCAATTTTGTTATCATCCCAATTATTACAGTTCATACCAATAAGCCAATCCCACAAGCGGTTATTCTGGAAACGAAAGTCTGGTACGGACCGACAACCGGACGGACAACCGTCCTGCGGAGGCATAAAAACGTGCACTGTATACTAATTTTAATAATAAAATGCTCACTATCACCTTGCTGTTCTACCTGACAAAATAATATTTTTCAAGTATATTGCTTGATCTTGCGCGTTATTCTGTCTGTCTGTCTGTTTGTCTGTCTGTCTGTCTGTTTGTTTGTCTGTCTGTCTGTCTGTTTGTTTGTCTGTCTGTCTGTCTGTGCCTGTCAGGCGCCTACAGGTCACAATTTTCAACCGATCTTCACGAAATTTCACCAAATGGTAGAGTTTGTCATAAGCAAGAAGCTTATTGTTTTTGGGATCAAAAGGTCAATAGGTCAACATAGGCCAAAGTTCACCAACTTTGTCGAATTTGTAAAATCCTCAATTTTCATCCGATTGCCTTGAAATTTTAAGAGGATTTGTGCTACTTGAGCCCGTGGACATTCAGAATGTTCGCATACATCGAAGCCTGCATCTTTGCGTATTGACACGACGGTGAATAAACTATCATGCGATTTACTTCAGGTGTGTGCCTTATTATCATCTATGGATTGATACTTATTGTATCAATGGATTATCATGTATTCATGTATTCATACCGCCGACCATAATACCAAGCTTCCCTACTCTACATTCACTATGCTATCCCTGGTCATCATGCGGTCCCCATATGCATCTGGAGGCATTTTTAGTGTCGCCCCCTTTATCCGTTGTTTTCCAGACAACCACGAAACGTCGTCAATAAGCAGTATCCCTTCCATATGCCAAGCTTACCCATTTTCGAGAGGATATCTCTGATGGTTTCGAAAATATTTTGGGTTAATTTCGGATAAATTCATTGAATTTTACAGTAGGTACGTACGACAAAAGTACATTTTTTACATTTCCGCTGTATGATGCGTGCGTAAGTAAGAGCCTTCAAAACTGACAGGGCCACAGAACCATGGGAGGTCTGTGCCGAGCAAAAAATCCTAGGCTGAATTATATGTACTGACGGGAGATACCAGGCCGCAAAGTCGGCACCGGAGCTAAAAACCCTCCTTTTTGACTCTACATGACCTAGTTTGACGTGGTCGTTCACGGAAACTGGCAGGATTTCAGAGTTAAACTTTTAACACAAGGTCAGACATGTTATATACAATAACAAAATGCATAGAAATCGTAGTCCCACGAGTTCGGAACGAAACTCATTTTTTTGGCACTATTTCAGACCTCAGCTTGAGGCCTAATAGGTTGTTATAGGAAGTTATAGGTAGTATCAGATTGAACTATAAGTCCTATACACAGGATCTACGAGGTCTATACCGTTCAGGAATATGCTTTTACAGATCTTCATCACTGTCCTGAGTGTCATTTTCGCAAAGGTGTCTACGCAAATGTAAACATTAATTTTTGGATTCCTCATGCTCTGAATATTCCAAAAATGTATAGTTTTGCTAATCTACCAAAATTTTGAACGAAAAAACATAGTGAACCTGACTAACTTGGGGTTTCTGAGGGCGGCAAGGGAGGAGTTAAGGACTTGGGGTTTCTGAGGGCGGTGGAGGAGCTGTGGACTTGGGGTTTCGGAGGGCGGCGGGTGATGAGCTGTGGACTTGGGGTTTCTGAGAGGGGCGGTGGAGGAGCTGTGGACTTGGGGTTTCGGAGGGCGGTGGGGGAGGAGCTGTGGACTTGGGGTTTCTGAGGGCTGTGGTGGAGGAGCTGTGGACTTGGGGTTTCTGAGGGCGGTGGTGGAGGAGCTGTGGACTTGGCGTTTCTGAGGCGGCGGTGGAGGAGCTGTGGACTTGGGGTTTCAGAGGGTGGCGGTGGAGGAGCTGTGGACTTGGGGTTTCTGAGGGCGGTGGTGGAGGAGCTGTGGACTTGGGGTTTCTGAGGCGGCAGTGGAGGAGCTGTGGACTTGGGGTTTCGGAGGGCGGCGGTGGAGGAGCTGTGGACTTGGGGTTTCTGAGGGCGGCGGGTGAGGAGCTGTGGACTTGGGGTTTCTGAGAGGGGCGGTGGAGGAGCTGTGGACTTGGGGTTTCGGAGGGCAGTGGGGGAGGAGCTGTGGACTTGGGGTTTCTGAGGGCTGTGGTGGAGGAGCTGTGGACTTGGGGTTTCTGAGGGCGGTGGTGGAGGAGCTGTGGACTTGGCGTTTCTGAGGCGGCGGTGGAGGAGCTGTGGACTTGGGGTTTCAGAGGGTGGCGGTGGAGGAGCTGTGGACTTGGGGTTTCTGAGGGCGGTGGTGGAGGAGCTGTGGACTTGGGGTTTCTGAGGCGGCGGTGGAGGAGCTGTGGACTTGGGGTTTCGGAGGGTGGCGGTGGAGGAGCTGTGGACTTGGGGTTTCTGAGGACGGCGGTGGAGGAGTTGAGGACTTGAAGTCACATTTTACATTGTGCGGATGTTACGTGGGTCCACCCTAGTAATAATAATAAGTGGTAGATCATCATATTGAATAACTGAATTAGTTACACCGACATTGCCCGACTTCAGTGTTGTGTGAATCCCAAGGCATCCCATTGTGTGTAAAGGACTTCTACCTGAATCTAACATTTCCCAACTCTATCCGTCACGTGCAGGAATGGGATGACTATAAGCTACACTGGAAACCAGAGGATTTTGAGAATATTTCGTCAGTCAGAGTTCCTTCCGAGATGATCTGGCGTCCAGACATCGTTCTCTACAACAAGTGAGTACCTAGCTCGAAAGTAGACCTTCGGCCTTGTTTTTAGAAGAGTCTGTTGATATCTACTTACGTTCAATGTATGTTTGGCCGGTTATCCATATTTCATTCTGTTTTACTGTCGCATCACCTTCGCGTCCTCTTTTACGCACTCGACTCATCTGTCTCACAGCGCTGATGGTGACTTTGGTGTAACTCACATGACCAAAGCTCACGTCTCTCACTCGGGTCGAGTTCGCTGGACCCCGCCGGCAATCTACAAGAGCTCCTGCTCAATCGACGTCACCTTCTTCCCATTTGACCGGCAGAACTGCACCATGAAATTTGGCTCATGGACTCACGATCAGGCAAAGATCGACCTGATTTCCATGGCGAATCACGTCGACCAGAAAGACTACTGGGAGAGCGGGGAGTGGTCCATCGAGCGAGCAGTGGCCAACTACAACATCAAGAAATACGACTGCTGTCCAGAAACATACACGGACATCACATACTCGTTCATAATTCGCCGTATGCCACTCTTCTTCACAGTCAATCTCATCATCCCTTGCCTTCTTATCTCGTGTCTTACTGTGCTCGTGTTCTACCTTCCGTCGGATTGCGGCGAGAAGATCACTTTGTGCATCTCGGTCCTGCTTTCGCTCACCGTCTTCCTGCTCCTCATCACGGAAATCATCCCGTCGACGTCACTGGTGATCCCTCTGATAGGCGAATACCTCCTGTTCACCATGATTTTTGTAACCCTGTCTATCGTTGTGACCGTCATTGTGCTTAACGTTCATCACCGTTCCACCGGCACACATGCAATGCCTGCCTGGGTACACGTCTGCTTCCTACGCGTCATTCCTCGACTACTCGTGATGCAAAGACCAGTGCTGCCCAGCCGCCATCACCTGCAGCACCAACACCGAAGACAACATGGATCTCCCAATATTTCAGTGTGCTCACATAGACTGAATGGCGAAGTGGTTTTATCGTCAGCTACCGAAGAGATAGCAGTAGTATCAGGCCTCACGGCAGCCAGTTCACCTGCCTGTGGTCCCTCACCTGCAAGAAGCTGGCGGCTCGGGGAAGCCGGAGATACTGGAGAGGCCGGAGGAATCTGGGGAACGACAGCACTGCCGGATGGGTTGCATCGAGCGCTGGAAGGGCTGGTGTACATCGCTGATGAAATGCGGGCTGAAAACGCAGACGGAGCGGTAAGAGGGTCGTCGGAGATGGACAAAGTGGGGAACAGAGGGAACGAAAAAACCCGATAAAGATTACAAAGAATGCATCATGAGGCTCACGCTCTGAAACACAATGTGGAAAAGACCAAGGTGTTGGACATTTCTGTGCTTAAGAATTTATTTAACGGTTGCTGAAAACATCGAGAAAAAATTCAACCGAGACATTATAGGCCCAACGGATGTCCTGTCGTAAGGCTGGTATCCGAGTGCCATCCCAACCATACTGAGATTCTTCGGCTGCGAGTAGGAGCACTTTATCTGGAGTTCCACGAACGTCTGGCTAAAAATCCCATCCAATTCTCCGATTAGCAAATCTATAACTTCAAAAAGGATGTCTAAGGTACTCCTTCAGTTCCAAGGATCTGCAACATAAACAGGTGACAGTAAACCTATGATGATGTCTATACAACAACAACAACAACAGGCATTTTAAGGCCATTTTCCCTGCTAGAGCGGGGGTTAGCCTTGCGGGCCCCATGACAATCTTCTCCATTTTGCCCTATTTTCTGCATCTCCCCTTGTTAACCCCCTTGCCCGCATTTCTTCTTCCACCACCTTTAGCCAAGTCTTTCTTGGCCTTCCCCGTCCTCTACTTCCTTCTAAATTCATTTCCAGCACTCTTCTTCCTCAACACATGACCAAACCATCTCAACCTGTTTCTCTTCACAGCATCCATCACAGGCTCTATTCCCATCATCTTTCGCAATTCATAATTTGTCTTCCTCTCTTTCAACGATACTCCGCACATCCACCGAACCATTCGCATTTCCACCCTTTCCAGCCTTCGTTGCTGCTCTACGTTCATTACCCATGTCTCGCTCCCATAAATCATAACACTTCTCACACATGCAGCATACACCTTTCCCTTCAACTTCAACGACACTCCCCTCCTCGTCAGCACGCCACTCAGTTCCCGAAACTTCTTCCATGCACATCTCACTCTAGCAACCGTTGCCGAGTCTGATCCACCTTTTCCATTCAGCATGTCTCCTAGGTAGCAAAATGTTTTCACACGTTCCAGCTTCACGCCGTTGCCAAGATCCAACCCAACATTTCCCCCATCTGCAGCTCCCTCTGTGCATACCTTACACTTGAATGTAGCTGCCACACTGGTTAATAACCCTCTAAGACCACTACATTTTTGATGAACCCACTCAGCGCACATTGTACATTGAATGGAGTTCACTCCGATACCATTTCTGCACACAGCACGCGGCCACTTCCCAGTTCTTTCCACCTCACCACATACTTTACCACTTGCCATCACCTTTGTTTTTCTGATATTCACCTTCAGACCTTCTGTCTCCATATATTCCTTCCACTTCTTCATCTTGTCCTTCAGTCCATCCATACTTTCCGCAATCAACACCAGATCATCTGCATACAACAACTCCCACGGTAAACCCTCCTTTACATTCCGAGCCAGCACCTCCATTACAGCTACAAATAGTAGTGGACTTAGTACTGACCCCTGATGCACTCCCACCTTCACCTCAAACTCACCACTGTTCCCGTCCTTTGTCCTTACAGCTGTGCGCGCTCTCTCTTACATTGCCATCACTATTCTAATCAACCATTCCTCCACTCCTAACTTCCTCAATGCCCATGTCAATACTTTGCGTGGAACCCTATCGAATGCTTTCTCCAGATCAACAAACCCAAGAAACAACTTCTTTCTCTTCTCCATGTACTTCTCCTGCAACTGCCTTACAATAAAAAGCCCGTCTGTCGTTCCTCTTCCTGGCATAAATCCAAACTGCATTTCGTCGATCTTCACTTTCGTCCTTATCCTCCTCTCCAAAACCCTTTCCAATACCTTCATTCCATGCTCCAATAACTTTATCGCTCGATACGCGCCACAGTCCAGAGGGTCACCTTTCCCCTTGTATAGAGGGACAAGGGTACTCAGTTCCCAAACCACTGGAATGCGGCCTTCTTTCACCACCAGATTACAGATCTCTGTCATTCTCTTCACACCCCAACTTCCTGCTGCCTTCAACATATCTCCCACAACTCCCGTCGGCCCTCCCGCTTTTCTCCTTTTCATTGCTTTTATCGCTTCCTCATCTTCCTTCTCAGTTATCTTCTCTGCCGGTCCTAAAACTGGGTTACTCTCTATGTTGCCATCCCATTCATTCTCTGCATTCAACAGCATTTCCATATATCTCTTCCATCTTCCTTTAATTCCATCTGGGTCCACAACGATCTGTCCCACCTCATCCTTCAAGCAACTCACTCCCATCACATCACACCTCTCTTTCACTATCTGCTTTGCAATCCTGAATACTGCTCTCTGACCCTCTTCCGAATCCAAGCGTTCTCTGAACATTTTCCTACATGCCTCCTGCACCTATGCTACCTCTTTCTTTCCAACCTTCTGGACTGCCTTATAACTTTCATGCTGTGCCTCTTCTGCTCCCGTACCCTTCGCCTTCTGCCACTCCGTGAACTTCTTCCTCTTCTCGTCAATCCTCTTTCCAACTTCATCATCCCATCACCATGTTTCCGAGTGCCTCGGTGGTCCTTTTTGTCCATCCACATACCTCACCAACAGCTCCCAACAGACTATCTTTCATTGACATCCAACCACTTTCAAGCTCAACCACATCATCCTCTACCATACTCAGCCTCTCTTTTAATGCCTCCCTCACTGTCACCTCTTTCAACCTCCACACCTTCATTCTCGGTTGGTACTTCACCCGCCGGGCTCTCCTCGCACCTTTCACCCTTATGTTGCAAACAACCAAGTGGTGCTGTGAAACAGCCTCCTCCCCCGGGATCACCTTTGTGTCCCGGAGGTGCCCCCTATCTCGCCTACGCACCAACAGATAGTCAACGGTTGTCGTCGACAACCATTGACTACCTGTCATCGACCCACCTGACGTGTATGTAACAAGCTTATTATCCTCTTTCTGGAACTGAGTATTACAAATCGACAAATCAGCTCCATCAGCAAACTCCAAAATCCTTTCACCTTCTCCATTCCTCACACCATATCCGTAACCCCCATGAACTCCCTCAAAACCTTCCATACTCCTTCCCACACGTCCATTTAGGTCTCCTCCTACCACAACAACTTCCTCATATTTCACGTTTTCCATCAGCTTCTCTATTGCACACCAGAACTTGTCCTTCTCTTCATCGCTCCGACCGACCTGCGGAGCATTTCCCGAGATGACGTTCACCAAGAGCTTTCCAATCATCATTTTCACCATCATCAACCTTTCACTCACTTGAGTCACACTCACCACACTGTCTACAAACTCCTCAGAAAACAGGACACCAACACCATGCACGCCTTCCGGGCACCCTTGCCACACAAACTTGTATTTCTGTCTCTGCCTACCCTTCACCATTCTCACACCACTTCCCTTCCATCTCGTCTCCTGCACACAACATTTGTCCACTCTTCTTCTGACCAATACTTCCACCACTTCTCCTGATCTCCCTGTCATTTTCCCTACATTCCATGTCCCAAACCTCAGAAACCAATCTCCACGACGGGCATCAGACGTTTCGTCGTCATAAATGGAGTGATGTCCACCCTTGCTTCGATCGGGTTCCCCACCTTGATTTTTGAAGAGAGGGAGTGAGGTCCCCCATGGGGTACTTCGGGCTGTACCCTCCCATATGTAGTTGTAATTGTCATGGTTCCCTTTTTGAGGCAATGTTTTATGGCCGGATGCCCTTCCTGACGCCAACCCTTTTAGTCGCCTCTTACGACATGCAGGGATACGGTGTACCTATTCTAAACCGGGGTACACACCGGGATGTTTAGAAGAGGTGATAAATGGCAATCTACCAAGCTCTATAATGCACACTCTAGCTCCAGATTGCCTGAGTAGCTTACCTTACAAACTTGGTTATGAGTGGGAGTAAAACAGGTTTACGTCCTCCTCCTCCTCCTCCTGCTCCTCCACCTAATCCTCAGAGCTGTGGGTGATTAGCGCCCCACAAACTTCCGACCCCAAAGCATCCTCATTTTGTCACTCCTTCCTACCTCCAACCCCCAGGTAAAGGCAGACTGGAAGTACGTTGCAATGGTCATCGACCGGATTTTCCTCTGGCTCTTTTGTCTTGTCTGCCTGTTAGGGACTTTTGGTCTCTTCCTCCCTCCTTGGCTTGCTGGCATGCTTTAGGTAACCTGCTCTCGTCAGGGTAAGTCGAGCGTTCCTTTTTATTGATTAATTAAACGTTTTCCTTCTTTCAAGGGCCTACGACTGTTCGGCCATTCTTTTGGTGTCTAACTGTCCTCGAATGCGTGTGTCGCAGATGGATTGTCCATCACCCTCCCACAGGGCACTTGCTATCCCATTGTCAGTGTTAACCAATCAGTGCAATAATCATAATAACAACAAATAATTCACCGTGGAAATGTCGATTGTGTACAGTATATTTTAGATAAGCATAGCTTCCGATTGGTTTCAGGGATATTGAATAACCGGATGTTGGAGTCTTTTCATCTGCATTTTGATTCGTGGTTTGTTTGTTTCCGGGGATGGCTTCGTCTGATGACTGGTCTTGGAGCGTGGATGGATCATGTGGTGGTACAGAAGAGGGTTGAGAGAGTTGGTATATGTGTTGACAATAAAGGCAGACACAGCACAGCTCATCTCTCACCTATAAAATCGCCTTCTTCTTCATGCGTCCGTGTCCTTTGATTGAAAGAGCTCGCGTCGCTCCCTCCCTTACTGAAACTTTTTTGAGTTGGGTGAGGCCTACTGTTTGAGAAATGCACTTGTGGAAATGAAATTTTGGGACGCTCCAGTGAAATTGGGAGAGGAGATGAAAGGATTCTGTTTTAGAGCTACGTACTGACAGCACAAGCAGCGGAAGTCAGCAAACTAGGAAAAAGGTGGCCTTGTATTCTACCTGGCAAGCCGAGCAGCTCAATGAGGCTGAAGAGAAGATACAATGTCAGCTGCGTTGATGGATACCATGGCTGATGAAAATGGCAGCAAGCGTATAGGCCTGTAGTTGAGACAATCTGTTTTTGCACCATTGCTGTGCACGGCAGTGTCTTCCTAACAACGGGGAAGTGGTCAGTAGGTGAAGGACAGCTGTAGAAAGCAGATGGAGGATAAGTGAGAGCAGCAGAACAGGATTTGAGAACACGGATGTTGATGCCATCTGCACCCATCACTAAGGCTGCCTGGCCAGAGCATTCTTCTTATCAGATGAAAATTTCAGTATCCAGGAGGCAGTGGGTAAAAGGGGTAAGATGGGGACAGAGAGGGATGGTTTGGGTACATGAGTTTTAGAGGTGCAACTGAGGTTGTTGAGTTTAGCCTTAGAATTATCGACATGATGCTTTGTGGTTCACACACTTGGTGCAAGCCTTTTTACACTGGACCAAATCCCGGGGATGGCCCCAAGGCAACTAGGTGGTCAATGTATCTCGAACTTTTACACTTGCTGTTTTTGCCCCAGGGTCACCCCCAAGATTGCTCTTGCACTGGGGCGAACTCAACCATACTCCAGACCAGGGGTGAGACTTTTCAACCCGGGGCGAAACACTCATCCCAATGCCAAAAGTATAGTGTGACCAAAAGGGGGGTTGCATTCGCCCCAGGGTTTGATGCTCTGGTGTAAAAATACCTCAAGACATGAAATCAGAATGACTGTACTGCAATGTTTGGTGGTCGAGATGGACAATGACAACAAGGAACAACTAGAACGGCTTCACCTGAATACGTCCACACCTGCAAGCACGCCGGGATCAGTGGGCACACCGACCTCAACAGGGTCGCTCATGTCTGCAAGACCACTCATGATGAGTAGTTCACTCGGAAGTAGTCCTTCCAAACCTTCACGCCGCTAACTCAGAATGATCAGAGGGACTCTCCTCATCTCAAGCTACCCTTTCTCTCCAAGCTGTGTGGACACCCTCCCCTCTGTCTCTACACCATTCCATGCAACAATCCTTATCCGGGACACACCATACATTTTATTTTTCCCGGAACTCTTGCGCTGCCTGGAGTTCTGCGCATGCGCACCGAGCATTTTGGGTGCATTCCGTCATATTTGCCTCTCTGATAAGAGGCTCCTCAGTTATGCCTACTCAATGAACCAACATCCCATAGGCCACCATCTCCAAGTTTATTATTAGGCATGTCAATGCACATGGCAAAAAAAATAAATCAATACTATAATAATTGGTGTGGCAATTAGAAATTCCTTCTCGCGTGGAATCGCCAAACTTCACGCAGCAAAGTTTCAAACAGGAAAACAATCAGTAATTAATAGCTTCTATATGTAAATAACGGTGACATAAACATCACACTGTAAGACCCCATGGACCCCTCCAAACTCACACCATAACCTACTTCTCAACTAACCGGTCATATCCTCACTACACCACGAGTGAGCAACGTCCATTTAATCCTCACTACAGCAAACCCACCAGCAAAGACGTTACGAGTGGTAGGAAAAAAAAACCCGGAACTTTTCTTTCCTTTTTTTATAGGTATTAAAACAGAAATGGGAAGGAAATAAAATGATAAAAGTTGCTTGCAAGTTGCAAAACAGTCCGACGATAAAATGTGAATCGTATCGAAACTCCGGTCTGTAGCTCGATGGAGTGCTGCTCTCTGCTATGGGCTGGCGCCCCAGCATCACGTCTGTCTTTCCAGGATCCTGTGGAGACTCCCGTGATGAGGCCAAAGCACAATGTCTGTTGGTCTCACATCAGAAGCCGGTCGGTGGGCTCTGTTCCTTACCTTCTACCTAACATGGCTCCCTCTGTTCTCTCTCGATCCTCCCTATGTACTCCAGGATGCACACGCTCTTCCAGAAACCCCTTCCTGCTTAAACTTCCAAAATCCAGGATGACTATACACATAAACTCTCATCTTCAATAAATGACACTCAACAGAACTCCTCCTCTGGTACCCTCAGTACTGGAGGCTCCATATCAACAAACTGGCTTGTACTACACACAGCACCCTGAAAACCCCTAAAACCAAATTTGGACCAATCGGAATGAATCCTCGGGCCTGCCGTCCGCACATGATGCCATCACAAGGGTAACGCAGCACTCTGTGTCCAATGCGATGAACAAGGCACCTCCATAGTCAAATCCCCAAAGTTTCTGCATCTACACCTCACCAAACTCGATCTTACAATCCCTCCATCAGTGCAACTGTACCACGGCCCGTGATTGGCACCGATCGTTAGAACATCCCAGCAATGAGGTAACACCTCCAAGTCTAAAAAAATTCCAAGCATCATCGGATATTCAAACAAACACCGACTCGGGGTTGTTGACCTCACAGGGTCTCTCCTGCACCTAAAAGTTGAAGTTAAACTCCAAACCATTGGAAAAATAATTCGCCAAAAAAAGTGCGATGACCCGTTCTTGCCCCGATTAAGGGCGAATGTTCAAAAAGTCCGGTTCACTTCACCCTCCACCATCACCGCAAGTATCAGAGGTATAACCGCTGCAGCTTTATACAATTCTCAAGGACTCCCTTCAAGTTCAACATGCTCATCTCCATCTCATAATGCTCCTCCCTAACACTTGTGTCCATGGGACCAATCACATGACCCTTATCAACAACTGCTCCATACTTGCTTGCATTTCCAAATCGTCCAAAAGACGCACGTTCTTCCACATTATCACACTTTACGACCTCCCATCTACTTTCCCAACAACCCTCTCGAAGAGGTTCGGTCACTCAAACTCCTGGGTCTCAATCTCAGCCATGATCTCTCTCGGGCGAGCCACATTTCAAAGTTGGCCTCCAGACGCCGACTGGGCATCCTCTGTCGTCCAAAGTCCTTCCTTGGCACACCTGAACCCCTATCCACCTACAAGGCCTTCATCCACAGCTTGATGGAGTACTGCTCCCCATTCTGGGCTGGCTCCCCTGCCTCACATGTTGCTCAGCTTGACACCATGGAAACCAAGGCTTTCAAGATCATTAGAATCACTCACAATGAAGCAGAGTCGATGGGCCTATCACTTCGCCATCACCGACAGGTTTATGGTCTCTCTGTATTCTTCTGCCTCATGTCTGGTCTTACACCCTCTGTCCTCTCTGTGATCTGTCCCTTAGTATCTGCAGGACACATGCGGTCCACCAGTAACCCCCTCTTGAAGCTGCCTAATTCCAGAAGGACTCCTAACCTCCACTCATTTATTCTTCTCTTTTCCCACCTGTGGAACCACCTTCCACACTCTCTTCGACCCAAATCTTCTCTCCTCATCTTCAAGATTTTCCAAGCTGTTCACCACCACCACCCCTAGTTGTTCCCCCATCGTTACCTGCATCCCTCGTTTGTCCGTCTCCGTCTACCTTCTCCCTCCATCCTGATATTGGTGTTTCCCCTTTCTCCTGCTGTTCTCTTTGTTATGTTGTGTCCTGGTCTGTTCTGTGTCCTAGCTCTTCCACGAGCCTAGACCATGTATTAAAATAAATAAATAATTGGCTCTTGGTTCCGGCTTCCTCAACATCCTGAAGACGTGATTCTTCCTGCTCTGAGGTCACGACCTCTGAAAGTCAGGATAGCGTTCAGGATTCATCTTGTCTCTAACTGCTACCGATCATTATCCACACTGTCAATCGTCCTGCGTGTACGCTTCCATGTCGAATGCCAGTAGCCATGCGAACACTTCTTTAACCTGATGTTGTGCGGAAAGTGGTCTACGTGAAGTGGGGCATATGGCAATTTGGCTCACACGTAGCCCAAATTATGTTGATCCACTCTTAACTTGGCCCAACTACACTGGATTCGATGGAATACTTCTCCACATTCTGGACAGAGCATCTCCGTCTGTGCCGTGCATCCTCAATTGAGTTCAGTCTAAGGGAAATCAACTTGTGGGGCACAAGTCACTTACTATCATCCTTCAGCCCCTAACCCAACCTGGAGCAGTTTCCTCTCTATCCCGCTTCTTCTTCTCTATCACCGATCCCACTACCTTGGTCATTGCTCAGCGGAAATTTTCAGTTCCAATTCCTCCATCCATGATGCCTCATCGCTCCACTCGCCTGGCTTCAGCTGGCCATCCCTACCGTGTGGCTCATCAAATATAGAGACCCAATAAACTTGCATCCTATTTTGTTCCTCACACGCAAACCTCACTTTTGGCTTTCCCAGCTACCTATGACCTCCAGCAGTTCACGGCCCAGATCAATAAGCTCTCCTCTGATCAACCTTTTCTCCTTCCTTCAGTTTCTCTTGTCTTATTTACAGGAGGTCATCCTGAAAGACGAAGTTGCCTTCCTCCAGCAACACGATATTCCAATTTTTTTTTTAGACAACGACAACCTCGACCCACGTTTGACTGCCCGCATCAGTTTGAAGAGGTGATCATTGGAAGTATTATGACCAAACTGGAGTTCTAAATGATATTTCTATGTGGAAACTTCCACATATGTCTGTAGTGAGAACAAAAGCTTGTGGAACCGGCTGTAGGCTAGGCCGGTTGGACCTTTGGTGCCAAGACAAGCTACCGTGGACTTGGGAGACCCTTGGAGCTCAAATGGTCTTGACAAAACGTGATGCCCAGTCGACTCCTGGACTTTTCAACAGTTCGAAGGATGGGTGAGAGTTTCTTGGGAACACATGTTTTGGGAGAGACGGTCACAGACAAATCGTCACGAGGGGGCATCGGAGAGGATCAAAGTCACCTCCAAAACACCAAACAAGAGAACCCCCTTTTGCTCCTGTCTCCTCGAAACCTGTCGATGTATCAATGATTGAGTGCCCCTAAAATGTAAAATACACTAATCCGATACACGGAGTGCCCCTAAAATGTAAAATACACTAATCCGATACATGAAGTGCCCATAAAATGTAAAATACACTAATCCGATACACGAAGTGCCCCTAAAACGTAACATACAATAATCCGATACACGGAGTGCCCCTAAAACGTAACATACAATAATCCGAAACACAGAGTGCCCCTAAAACGTAAAATATACTAATCCGATACACGAAATGCCCCTAAAACGTAAAATAAAATAATCAGATACACGGGAGTGCCCCTAAAACGTAACATACAATAATCCGATACACGGAGCGCCCCTAAATCGTAACATACACGAATCCGTTACACGGAGTGCCCCTAAAATGTTACACAGAGTGCCCCTAAAATGTTACACGGAGTGCCCCAAAAACGTTACACGGATTGCCCCTAAAATGTAACATACACTAATCCGTTACATAGAGTGCCCCTAAACCGTTACACGGAGTGCCCCTAAAACGTACACTGAGTGCCCCTAAAATGTAACACACTAATCCGTTACATAGAGTGCCCCTAAACCATTACACAGAGTGCCCCTAAAACGTTACATGGAGTGCCCCTAAAACGTTACATGGAGTGCCCCTAAAATGTTACACGGAGTGCCCCAAAAACGTTACACGGATTGCCCCTAAAATGTAACATACACTAATCCGTTACATAGAGTGCCCCTAAACCGTTACACGGAGTGCCCCTAAAACGTACACTGAGTGCCCCTAAAATGTAACACACTAATCCGTTACATAGAGTGCCCCTAAACCATTACACAGAGTGCCCCTAAAACGTTACATGGAGTGCCCCTAAAACGTTACACAGAGTGCCCCTAAAATGTAACATACACTAATCCGTTACATGGAGTGCCCCTAAACCGTTACACGGAGTGCCCCTAAAACGTACACCGAGTGCCCCTAAAATGTAACATACACTAATCCATTACATAGAGTGCCCCTAAACCGTTTCACAGACTGCCCCTAAAACGTTACACGAAGTGCCCCTAAAACGTTACATGGAGTGCCCCTAAAACGTTACATGGAGTGCCCCTAAAACGTTACATGGAGTGCCCCTAAACCGTTACACGGAGTGCCCCTAAACCGTTACACAGAGTGCCCCTAAAACTTTACACGGAGTTCACCAAAAACGTTACATACACAAATCCATTACACGGAGTGCCCCTAAAATGTAACATACACTAATCTGTTACACGGAGTTCCCCTAAAACGTTACATGGAGTGCCTCTAAAACATTACACTGAGTGCCCCTAAAATGTAACATACACTAATCCATTACATAGAGTGCCCCTAAAACGTTACATGGAGTGCCCCTAAAATGTAACATACACTAATCTGTTACACGGAGTGCCCCTAAAACGTTACACGGAGTGCCCCTAAAACGTCACACGGAGTGCCCCTAAAATGTAACATACACGAATCCATTACACGGAGTGCCCATAAAATGTAACATACACTAATCTGTTACACGGAGTGCCCCTAAAATGTAACATACACTAATCCATTACATGGAGTGCCCCTAAAATGTAACATACTCCATTACACGGAGTAAAATGTAACATACACGAATCTGTTACACGGAGTGCCCCTAAAATGTAACATACACTAATCTGTTACACGGAGTGCCACTAAAATGTAACATACACGAATCCATTACACGGAGTGCCCATAAAATGTAACATACACTAATCTGTTACACGGAGTGACCCTAAAACGTTACACGGAGTGCCCCTAAAATGTAACATACACTAATCCATTACACGGAGTGCCCCTAAAATGTAACATACACGAATCCATTACACGGAGTGCCCCTAAAATGTAACATACACTAATCTGTTACACGGAGTGCCCCTAAATCGTTACACGGAGTGTCCCAAAACGTTACATACACTAATCCGTTACATGTTTTAGGATATTAATGATTAAGACTCGGACCATAAATTGGAATTTTGTTTTATGCCTCTGCCGACAAAGTCGCCGAAGGCATGTTTTCGGGTTGTCCGTCCGGCTGTCCGTCTGTCCGTGATAGGTTTTCGTTGCAGCGATAACTTGAGAACGGCTGAAGCGATCTTAGTTAAACTTGGTGCAGGTATGTATATTGAGGTAAAGATGAACTGATTGGATTTTGGGGTCAAGAGGTCAAAGACCAAAGGTCTGATGTCATGTTAGGTTAAAATCCTGTTACCGCGATAACTTGTGAACCAGTGATTAGATTCTGACCAAAGTTGGTACAGTTATGTATAATGATGCAAACAACAACAACAACATGCATTTTAAGGCCATTTTCCCTGCTAGAGTGGGGGTTAGCCTTGCGGTCCCCATGACAATCTTCTCCATTTTGCCCTATTTTCTGCATCTCTCCTTGTTAACCCCCTTGCCCGCATTTCTTCTTCCACCATCTTTAGCCAAGTCTTTCTCGGTCTTCCCCGTCCTCTACTTCCTTCTACATTAACTTCCATCACTCTTCTCAACCAGTCACTTTCATCGTTCCTCAATACATGACCAAACCATCTCAACCTGTTCCTCTTCACAGCATCAATCACAGGCAATATTCCCATCATCTTTCGCAATTCATCATTTGTCTTCCTCTCTCTCAACGATACTCCGCACATCCATCGAACCATTCGCATTTCCACCCTTTCCAGCCTTCGTTGCTGCTCTACGTTCATTACCCATGTCTCGCTCCCATAAATCATAACACTTCTCACACATGCAGCATACACCTTTCCCTTCAGCTTCAGCGACACTCTCCTCCTCATCAGCACACCACTCAGTTCCCGAAACTTCTTCCATGCACATCTCACTCGAGCAACTGTTGACGAGTCTGATCCGCCTTCTCCATTCAGCATGTCTCCGAGGTAGCAAAATGTTTTCACACCTTCCAGCTTCACGCCGTCTCCAAGATCCAACTCAACATTTCCTCCATCTGCAGCTCCCTCTGCGCACACCTTACATTTGAATGTAGCTGCCACACTGGTAAATGACCCTCTCAGACCACTACATTTTTGATGAACCCACTCAGCACACATTGTACATTGAATGGAGTTCACTCCGACACCCTTCCTGCACACAGCACACGGCCACTTCCCAGTTCTTTCCACCTCACCACATGCTTTACCACTTGCCATCACCTTTGTCTTTCCGATATTCACCTTCAGACCTTTTGTCTCCATACATTCCTTCCACTTGTTCATCTTTTCCTTCAGTCCATCCATACTTTCCGCAATCAACACCAGATCATCTGCATACAACAACTCCCACGGTAAACCCTCCTTTACGTTCTGAGCCAGCACCTCCATCACAGCTACAAATAGTAGTGGACTTAGTACCGACCCCTGATGCACTCCCACCTTCACCTCAAACTCACCACTGTTCCCGTCCTTCGTCCTTACAGCTGTGCGTGCTCTTTTGTACATTGCCATCACTACTCTGATCAACCATTCCTCCACTCCTAACTTCCTCAATGCCCATGTCAATACTTTGCGTGGAACCCTATCGAATGCTTTCTCCAGATCAACAAACCCAAAAAACAACTTCTTCCTCTTATCCATGTACTTCTCCTGCAACTGCCTCACAATGAAAAGCGCATCTGTCGTTCCTCTTCCTGGCATAAATCCAAACTGCATTTCGTCGATCTTCACTTTCTTCCTTATCCTCCTTTCCAACACCCTTTCCAATACCTTCATTCCATGCTCCAATAACTTTATCGCTCGGTACGAGCCACACTCCAGAGGGTCACCTTTCCCCTTGTATAGAGGGACGAGGGTACTCAGTTCCCAATCCACTGGAATGCGGCCTTCTTTCACCACCAGATTACAGATCTCTGTCATTCTCTTCACACCCCAACTTCCTGCTGCCTTCAACATATCTCCCACAACTCCCGTCGGCCCTCCCGCTTTTCCACTCTTCATTGCTTTTATCGCTTCCTCAACTTCCTTCTCAGTTATCTTCTCTGCCGGTCCTAAAACTGGGTTACTCTCTATGTTGCCATCCCATTCATTCTCTGCATTCAACAGCATTTCCATATATCTCTTCCATCTTCCTTTAATTCCATCTGGGTCCACAACGATCTGTCCCACCTCATCCTTCAAGCAACTCACTCCCATCACATCACACCTCTCTTTCGCTATGTGCTTTGCAATCCTGAATACTGCTTTCTGACCCTCTTCCGATTCCAAGCGTTCTCCGAACATTTTCCTACATGCCTCCTGCGCCTTTGCTACCTCTTTCTTTGCAGCCTTCCTGGCTGCCTTATAACTTTCATGCTCTGCTGTTTCTGCTCCCGTACCCTTCGCCTTCTGCCACTCTTTGAACTTCTTCCTCTTCTCGTCAATCCTCTTTCCAACTTCAACATCCCACCACCATGTTTCCGAGTGCCTCGGTGGTCCTTTTGTCCATCCACATACCTCACCAACGGCTCCCAACAGACTAGCTTTCATTGACATCCAACCACTTTCAAGCTCAACCACATCATCCTCTACCCTACTCAGCCTCTCTTTTAATGCCTCCCTTACTGTCACCTCTTTCAACCTCCACACCTTCATTCTCGGTTGGTACTTCACCCGCCGAGCTCTCCTCGCACCTTTCACCCTTATGTCGCAGACAACCAAGTGGTGCTGTGAAACAGCCTCCTCCCCTGGGATCACCTTTGTGTCCCGGAGGTGCCCCCTATCTCGCCTACGCACCATCAGGTAGTCAACGGTTGTCGTCGACCCACCTGACGTGTATGTAACAAGCATATTGTCCTCTTTCTGGAACTGAGTATTACAAATCAACAAATCAGCTCCATCAGCAAACTCCAAAATCCTTTCACCTTCTCCATTTCTCACACCATATCCGTAACCCCCATGAACTCCCTCAAAACCGTCCATACTCCTTCCCACATGTCCATTTAGGTCTCCTCCCACCACAACAACTTCCTCATCTTTCACGTTTTCCATCAGCTTCTCTATCGCACACCAGAACTTGTCCTTCTCTTCATCGCTTCGACCAACCTGCGGAGCATATCCCGAGATGACGTTCACCAAGAGCTTTCCAATCATCATTTTCACCATCATCAACCTATCACTCACTCTAGTCACACTCACCACACTGTCTACAAACTCCTCAGAAAACAGGACACCAACACCATTCACGCCCTCCGGGCACCCTTGCCACACAAACTTGTATTTCTGTCCCTGCCTACCCTTCACCATTCTCACACCACTTCCCTTCCATCTCGTCTCTTGCACACAACATATGTCCACTCTTCTTCTGACCAATACTTCCACCACTTCTCCTGATCTCCCTGTCATTGTCCCTACATTCCATGTCCCAAACCTCAGAAACCGATCTCCACTTCGGGCTGCACCCTGCCCATATGTACTTGTGATTGTCATGGTTCTCTTTTTGAGGCAATGTTTTTATGGCCGGATGCCCTTCTTGACGCCAACCCTCTTAGTCGTCTCTTACGACACGCAGGGATACGGTGTACCTATTCTGACCAGGGTACACACTGGGAAACGTTTAAAACATGTAAATTCTGGGGGGGGGGGGGGGGGGGGGGTCAGCATCACGGCTGCGGTTTAAACATATTCCAACAATATCCAAACAGAACCATGTAAAAAAAAAAAAAAAAACTTTTTTCGTTGGAGGTATTGACTTCTATAGGGTTGGTTTTCTAAGGGTTATATCAAAATATTAACTTATATCAAATAAATCTTTTAAGGTGAAAGCGCGATGACGTCACCACGTCACGCGGCACGAATGCGCGCTTGTGTCGTTGGAAGTATTGACTTCTATAGGGTTGGCTTTCTAAGGCTTATATCAAAATATTAACTTATATCAAATAAGTCTTTTAAGGTGAAAGCGCGATGACGTCACGCAGCCTTGCCTAGATGTAGGCCGCACCTCATTTTGTCAAATAAAGTGGTATTCGGGTGGTTCCGGTATTTGGGACCGCAGGGACGGAAAGTGCAGGTACGGGGTGCCAGGCACTCCCCAGCCGGCCCGCTCTGAAGGTTCGGATCGGGACACCGGGATTCGTTCCGGTCGCCCGGTCGGCCCGGAGGTGGGGGTGCGGGGCCTGTCACGGAACGTCAAAACAAACGGCCTGCCGGGGCCGCCCAAAAGTCGGGCGTGAGGGGCGCGTCCACTAATGGAACGCCTCTCGCTTCCCAGATCGAGGGCCACGTGGTCAGGAGAACCTCGTCCCTTCTGGTTGCCCTGCCATCCCACCGTGAGCGCTGGCAGGGGGTACTTCAAACTAAGCTTAAGTGTTAAGTGTTAAGTTCCTCCTTGCCCTCGCAAGGGAAAGGCTAGGGTCAAGCTCTTCCAAACACTAGAAATCGGACGTCTCAAATTAATTAACTAATTTGTTAATACATCTCAGTCGCCCGCGACCTCTCTAGCGCGGGCGTCGAACCAGTTCATTTCCGGGCGACCGGGCCGAGTATCGGCATAGTTCAAATAGGGTGGCATAGTTCCGAACCCGAAGGATCGGTAACCGACACAATTTCGGTCTTCGAGGCCGGCCGATAGGCAAAGTGTGACCAGAAGGGACGAGGTTCTCCTGACCACGTGGCCCTCGACTTGGTGGGGTTTGTCCGCACAATGTGGGCGCTTTCAGGATGAACTTTAGCCGGGGAGCGTTTGGGCGCCCCGGTCTGATACTGCCGCCCACGCGCAGAACAACTTGTGAGTGCACGTGGGTCCCGGCGGTCCCACTGGCCTAGCGCTACCATGTTTAGACAGCGAACTCCGTCCCCGGGCACCGGCACCTACTCCCGGAAGTTTGAGAGAATAGCGGCGCCAGGCACGGTAGGACACCCGCGGAGCCCCGGCGGACCAGGGACGCGCGAGCCTACGCGTTAGCGTGCTACGGCGGAATCAACGGCTTCGGCCACGGTCGGGCCGATACTCGGCCCGGTCGCACCGGGAATGAACTGGTTCGACGCCCGCGCTGGAGAGGTCGCGGGCGACTGAGATGTATTAACAAATTAATTAATTAATTTGAGACGTCCTATTTCTAGTGTTTGGAAATTTGGAAGAGCTTGACCCTAGCCTTTTCCTTGCGAGGGCAAGGAGGAACTTAACGCTTGACACTTAAGCTTAGTTTGAAGTACACCCTGACCAGCGCTCACGGTGGGACGGCAAGGCAACCAGAAGGGACGAGGTTCTCCTGACCACGTGGCCCTCGATCTGGGAAGCGAGAGGCGTTCCATTAGTGGACGCGCCCCTCACGCCCGACATTTGGGCGGCCCCGGCAGGCCGTTTGTTTTGACGTTCCGTGACAGGCCCCGCACCCCCACCTCCGGGCCGACCGGGCGACCGGAATGAATCCCGCTGTCCCGATCCGAACCTTCAGAGCGGGCCGGCTGGGGAGTGACTGGCACCCCGTACCTGCACTTTCCGTCCCTGCGGTCCCAAATACCGGAACCACCCGAATACCACTTTATTCGACAAAATGAGGTGCGGCCTACATCTAGGCAAGGCCGCGTGACGTCATCGCGCTTTCAACTTAAAAGACTTATTTGATATAAGTTAATATTTTGATATAAGCCTTAGAAAACCAACCCTATAGAAGTCAATACCTCCAACGACACAGGCGCGCATTCGTGCCGCGTGACGTGGTGACGCTTTCACCTTAAAAGACTTATTTGATATAAGTTAATATTTTGATATAAGCCTTAGAAAACCAACCCTATAGAAGTCAATACCTCCAACGACACAGGCGCGCATTCGTGCCGCGTGACGTGGTGACGTCATCGCGCTTTCACCTTAAAAGACTTATTTGATATAAGTTAATATTTTGATATAAGCCTTAGAAAACCAACCCTATAGAAGTCAATACCTCCAACGACACAGGCGCGCATTCGTGCCGCGTGACGTCATCGCGCTTTCACCTTTAAAGACTTATTTGATATAAGTTAATATTTTGATATAAGCCTTAGAAAACCAACCCTATAGAAGTCAATACCTCCAACGACACAGGCGCGCATTCGTGCCGCGTGACGTCATCGCGCTTTCACCTTTAAAGACTTATTTGATATAAGTTAATATTTTGATATAAGCCTTAGAAAACCAACCCTATATAAGTCAATACCTCCAACGACACAGGCGCGCATTCGTGCCGCGTGACGTGGTGACGTCATCGCGCTTTCACCTTGAAAGACTTATTTGATATAAGCCTTAGAAAACCAACCCTATAGAAGTCAATACCTCCAACGACACAGGCGCGCATTCGTACCGAGTGACGTGGTGACGTCATCGCGCTTTCACCTTAAAAGACTTATTTGATATAAGTTAATATTTGGATATAAGCCTCAGAAAACCAACCCTATAGAAGTCAATACCTCCAACAACACAGGCGCGCATTCGTGCCGCGTGACGTCATCGCGCTTTCTCCTTAAAAGACTTATTTGATATAAGTTAATATTTTGATATAAGCCTTTGAAAACCAACCCTATAGAAGTCAATACCTCCAACGACACAGGCGCGCATTCGTGCCGCGTGACGTGGTGACGTCATCGCGCTTTCACCTTAAAAGACTTATTTGATATAAGTTAATATTTTGATATAAGCCTTAGAAAACCAACCCTATAGAAGTCAATACCTCCAACGACACAGGCGCGCATTCGTGCCGCGTGACGTCATCGCGCTTTCACCTTTAAAGACTTATTTGATATAAGTTAATATTTTGATATAAGCCTTAGAAAACCAACCCTATATAAGTCAATACCTCCAACGACACAGGCGCGCATTCGTGCCGCGTGACGTGGTGACGTCATCGCGCTTTCATCTTGAAAGACTTATTTGATATAAGCCTTAGAAAACCAACCCTATAGAAGTCAATACCTCCAACGACACAGGCGCGCATTCGTACCGAGTGACGTGGTGACGTCATCGCGCTTTCACCTTAAAAGACTTATTTGATATAAGTTAATATTTGGATATAAGCCTCAGAAAACCAACCCTATAGAAGTCAATACCTCCAACAACACAGGCGCGCATTCGTGCCGCGTGACGTCATCGCGCTTTCACCTTAAAAGACTTATTTGATATAAGTTAATATTTTGATATAAGCCTTAGAAAACCAACCCTATAGAAGTCAATACCTCCAACGACACAGGCGCGCATTCGTGCCGCGTGACGTGGTGACGTCATCGCGCTTTCACCTTAAAAGACTTATTTGATATAAGTTAATATTTTGATATAAGCCTTAGAAAACCAACCCTATAGAAGTCAATACCTCCGACACAGGCGCGCATTCGTGCCGCGTGACGTGGTGACGTCATCGCGCTTTCACCTTAAAAGACTTATTTGTAAGTTAATATTTTGATATAAGCCTTAGAAAACCAACCCTATAGAAGTCAATACCTCCAACGACAACGACATTCATCATGCAAAGATGAACTTATTTGATTCTGGGGTCAAGAAGTGAAAGGTCAAAGTCTGTAATAGGTTTATAATTTGAGAACGGCTGAAGGGATCTCATTTAAACTTGGTACAGGTATGTATAACGATGTAAACATTAACTGGTTAGATTTCGAGGTCAAGAGGTCAAATGTCAGACATCCCGTCAGGTAAAAATTCTGTTACAGAAATAACTTGTGAACCAGTCATGGGATTTTTACCAAAGTTGGTATAATTATATATTCTGATGCAAAGATAAACTGATTCGATTTTGGCATCAAGAGTTCAAAGATCAGAGGTCATGTTAAGTTACAATTATTTCATTACCGCAATAACTTAAGAACGGCTGAATGGATCCAAGTCAAACTTGGTACAGGTATGTACAATGACGTAAAGATTAACTGATTAGATTTTGGGGTCAAAAGGTCAAAGGTCAAATTAAGTAACAATTCTTTTCCTGTTCTAACTTATGAACCGGTGATGGGATTTTTACGAAACTTGGAATAAGTACATATATTATGATGCAAAGATGAACCGATTATATTTTGGCTTGAAAGGTGAGGAGTGAGGTGATATTGGTAAGGTTATGTCAGGTAAAAATGTGATACTAGGGAACAGCTGAATGGATTTAAATCAAATTTGGTACAAGTATGTATAATGATGTAGTGTGGCGGACACGAAAGCTCACTGGCGTGATGGCATCATTCCGCGAACCAAGTGGGCGGCGGCCACGCCCGAGGGGTAGGCGTGGCCGCGGGATATACACCGGGCGCGCAGCCCGGAGCGCTCCAGTGCTACAGTGGAGCTCTTGTAATAAAGACTCTTTGAACTAACCGCGTTGTCCGCTTCCTCCTTGCTATACAAGTAGCGCGCGTAGCACCGCGCTTCATTGGTGACCCTCCGACGTTCTGGTCAGCCGTCGTTGACCACCCGAACCCGCCACAGCAATGGCAACCAACACGGTCCAAATCAAACTCCCCGAGTTTTGGGAGGCGCAAGCCGAAGTTTGGTTCCTGCAGGCAGAAGCCCAGTTCCGACTTCGAGGCATCACGGTGGATGAGACCATGTACTGCCACGTGGTCGCCTCCCTCGGGCCCGGCACGGCCGCTCGCGTCGTGTCGGTCCTGAGGAACCCACCGGCCGACAGCAGGTACGAGGCGATCAAGCGTCTCCTCCTCGCCACGTTCGGCCTCACGGTGAACGCACGGGCTGACCGCCTCCTGGACCTCCCCGAGCTCGGTGACACGCGACCGTCGGTCCGCATGGACCATATGCTGTCGTTGATGGGCGACGAAACCCCGAACGTTCTATTCCGGGCGTTATTTCGGCGCCAGCTGCCGGCACGAGTACGCCTCGCCTTGGCCGGTTCTGCGACGACGGAACCCCAAGCTCTCGCTGCCGAGGCCGACAGGTTCTTCGCGGCTTTGGACACGCAGGCGAGTTTTGGCGCGGCCGTCGCGAATCCCGAGGCTGATGCACACCTCGTGGCTGATGCTGATGCACAGCTCGCGGCCGCCGCCACGCCCCGCCCACCACCGCCGCCGCGGAGAAAACCGCGGCCTCCGCCGCCAACCTGGTGTTTTTTCCACGCCCAGTTCGGCCACGAGGCTCGGCAATGTCGCCCGCCGTGCTCATTCGGCAGGTCGGGAAACGCCCGGGCCGGCCCTCGGTAGTGGCACTGAGCGCCGGCCGTTCAAACAGCCTACTGTTCATCACGGACACCTTATCCGGGCGCCGTTACCTGTGCGACACGGGAGCGCAGGTGAGTGTCGTTCCCGCCGGTATGTCCGACAAGCAGACCACGGGCCGGGGCCCCGCGCTGCTTGCTGCCAACGGTACGTCCATTTGCACATACGGAAAACGCTGCCTTTCTCTGCGGTTCGGAGGGCAGGTTTTCCGGTGGTCGTTCGTCACTGCCGACGTGCCTATGGCGCTGCTTGGCGCGGACTTCCTGTGTGCCAATGGTCTGTTGGTGGACATAAAGCACAGAAGGCTTGTCCAGGCTGAGACGTTCAGCTCGCTCGCTTGCGCGCTGCCCGCCTCCTTGAGCAGCTCCCGGAGCGGCTCATCGAGCGGCTCGCCGAGCGGCTTGCTGAGCGGTTCGGTTCCGGCCAGGTTCATCTGTACGCTTCCGGCAGCGAACGAATTCACCCGCCTCCTCGCCAGCTTCCCGGCCCTCACGCGGCCCACCTTCTCGGCGGGGGCCGTCAAGCACGGGGTGGAACACCACATCCCCACTGCCGGGCCACCGGTCTATGCCTGGGCACGCCGCCTCGAGCCGACGAAGCTCGCGGTAGCTAAAGCGGAGTTCGCTACGCTGGAGCGGCTCGGCATCGTGCGGCGCTCCGAGAGTGCTTGGGCGTCGCCGCTCCACATCGTGCCAAAGCCCGGCGGGGGATGGCGACCGTGCGGGGACTACCGGCGCCTCAACGACGCCACCACCCCCGACCGGTACCCCGTCCCCCACATTCAGGACTTCTCCGCCCGGTTGGCGGGCATGTCCTTCTTTTCAAAGGTGGACCTCATACGCGGCTACCATCAGGTCCCCGTTAGGCCAGTAGTCCGGAGGACATCCCAAAGACGGCGGTCATCACGCCATTCGGTCTTTTCGAATTTCTTCGGATGCCCTTCGGATTGAAAAATGCGGCTCAGGCGTTCCAGCGACTAATGGACAGCGTCTTGCGCGACTTGGATTTCGTCTACGTCTACCTGGACGACATCCTCGTCGCCAGCGCGTCCCGCGAAGAGCACCTACACCATCTCCGCACGCTCTTCGAACGTCTGGGCCAGCATGGCCTCATCGTGAACCCCGCCAAGTGCCGTTTCGGCGTCGCCGACATCGACCTTTTGGGGCACCGCGTCACCAGGCACGGGGCCATCCCCCTACCGGCCAAGGTGGAGGCGGTGAGGGGGTTTCCGCGCCCCCGCACGATCAAGGGGCTCCAGGAGTTCCTGGGCATGGTAAACTTTTACCATCGGTTCCTGCCCCGCATCGCCCAGCTCCTGCGCCCCTTGCACGAGGCCCTCCGAGGGAAGCTGGGCAAAGGTGACGTTACCTGGACCGAGCAGATGGACGCGGCGTTCGCGGGCGCGAAGCTCGCCTTGGCTAACGCCACCATGCTCGCGCACCCGGCGCCCGATGCACCGATCGCCCTCACCACCGACGCGTCGGACTACGCGGTGGGCGCGGTGCACGAGCAATGGGTGCGTGGTGCGTGGTGCCTGGCAACCGCTGGCGTTCTTCAGCCGACAGCTTCGCCCGCCCGAACGCCGTTATAGTACCTTCGACCGCGAGTTGCTCGGGCTTCACCTGGCGGTCAGGCACTTCCGCCATCTGCTCGAGGGCCGTGCGTTCACGGCCTTCGTCGACCACAAGCCACTGGTCTTCGCGATGGGCAAGGTCGCCGAGCCGTGGTCGGCCCGGCAGCAGCGTCACCTCTCGGCCGTGTCCGAATATACAACGGACATCCGGCATGTCGCGGGGAAGGACAACCCGGTGGCGGATTGCCTTTCCCGGTCCGTCGCCCACGCAGTCCACCTTGGCATCGACTATGCCCGGATGGCAGCGGACCAGGCCGCCGACCCCGGCGTCCAGACCTTGCGGACCGCCGTTGGACTAAAGAGTTTGTGGTTTTTATAACAGAAATGTTTATAGGTGGGAAATATTGAATCAATGCTTACACTTCAAAATCAATGAAATAATGGATGGTTTGAGTTAAATTGGTGAGTCCAAGGAGTAGAAGAATGCTAACCATGTGGTCTACAGTGCAGAAGCTGCCGCCCAGAGAGCAAGCCCACTCTTCGAGATGGCAAGTGGTGTAACCTGGTGTCAAGGATCCTCCCATTTGGGCAGCATTTTGTAATCAGTTCAGTGTGCCGGAGATGGCTCGCCTACTCTGCGCGAAGGCCACCGTGGGGGTCTTTAACGTCCAACAACTAATTCCGGCAGACGGGACGCCAGTTTAACGTGCATCCGAGTGGTGGCACACCTCTTGATGAATCATCCTTCCTGTGATACACCAGGATGGCAGTTTATAGCCGGGTTAGGATTCAAACCCAGGGTAAGTAGCTCGGAAGCGAGTGTTCGTACCTTTTGGATACATTGCCAGCCCCCCCCCCCCCCCCCAAGTGAGCGTACATCCATGAAATGTAGGAGATCCCTCATCAAACTGTTAGTATATGTGCACAGATTGGCCCCCAACCATTGTCAAAGGGAAACGGAGTAAAAGCGTTGTGTGGGTTATAGTAAGTCTTCTTCTTCCTCCTCTATACCCATGCTGTTTTTCCTTCATTTCTCCTTTAAATGTTGCCATTTCAAGCACTACACTATACTATTCAGTTCTCTGTCTTCCCCAAAATTACCATTTAAGATTCTTCATACACATTTATGTATGTATATATATATATATATATGTATATATATATATGTATGTGTATATATATATATATATATATATATATATATATATATATATATATATATATATATATATATATATATGTTGGAACCCATCTGTGGATCGGTCCCATCGGCCGATGGGTCTGACCCATCTGTGGATGCACGAGAAATGACAATGCAGACCCATCGGCCGATGGGTCTGCGCCATCTGCGGATGTGTTGTTCACCTTGAAGGAATGTGTTGACAGAATGGTGCTCTTCAATCAGGTACACAGTCATTGGAATTACATGTGGTAGGAATTTAACAGAGATGATTTTAAAATGTTTTATTATCTATTTCTACCCATCTATTTATACATTTTGTCAATACATTTTGTAATTAACAGATACATGGCAGTTTTCGTAAAGTTTTACATAACATACTCAACATTCATACAAAACATTAGGTGTTCTTCTGATAATGGCGGAGGGGAATAGTGGCAGGGTAGAGAGTGGCAGGTGCTGATGAAGGTGATGGCGAGGGTAAATGTAGTTTTGGTGGCAAGGATCCTGACCTTCCAACAGGGTTTTATTTATGACATTTATTTATGACAAACCACATGTCACGGACTGCTTTATAAACATTTATGACATCAATTGCTTATTTTTAGGTTCAAATAAACATACTCATCCACCATTGATGCATACACATTCCTTCAAGGTGAACAACACATCCGCAGATGGCGCAGACCCATCGGCCGATGGGTCTGCATTGTCATTTCTCGTGCATCCACAGATGGGTCAGACCCATCGGCCGATGGGACCGATCCACAGATGGGTTCCAACATATATACTGTATATATATACAGACTTGGCATTTAATATGGAATTTTTTTTTTTCTTGACTTAGGTTTACTTTCTGAACTCGGTATATCAATCTGGTGAGTTTCTTTTACCCTTCGGTGATGTCTTTGTTGAAAGAACCATGTCACTGATTCTCTTTCGCAGCAAGAAGTCAATAACAGGATTATATCACAGGTGGCGTGACAAAATGTAAGGACAGGTACATTTGACGATTGGCTCCACAATCAGGTATATAAGGGTTGTTGCGTTCTGTATTAGTGGAAAACAACTGCTGCACGTCTACAAAAGTTATTGCCACTTCCTCTGGAGATGGTCCGTCAACTTGACAATGCTGTTTGTCATGGAGTGGTGGCTTTACGAAATTCTGGCATGAAACAGCATGCTATTGCTCGGCAGTATGGCATCACTCAAGGTCAGGTGTCAAAGATCCTGAAACGAAATGCTCAGAGGGGTGTCCCTACTCCAATACCGAGGCCAGGACGTCCACGCAGAACCACAAGGAGAGATGATCGCCAGCTGCACCGGTTAGTCTGCAATGGCCGTACCAAGTCAGCTAATCGGCTTAGGGCTGAGTGGCAGCAACTGACAAATGTGCCTGTATCCAGAAGGCTGGTCAACCAACGACTGGTTCAAGCAGGCTATCGTGCCAGGCGTCCCCTGAGAAAGCCACGGCTGACCAGACAACACAGCCGGCGCCGATTGCAGTGGGCCAGAGGGCACCGTCAATGGCAGCCAGGACACTGGAATCACGTGACCTTCAGTGACGAGTCTAGATTTCTGGTCTATCGTCAAGATGGCCGCGTCCGAGTGCGCAGATAAGTGCATGAAGCCCACAACGAAGATTGTATAGTGCCAAGAGTCCAAGCTGGTGGTGGTGGGGTGACCGTTTGGGCTGCTTTTCATGCAGGGGGCAAAACTGACCTGGTTGTTCTGAATGGAAACCTGAACCAGTTCAAGTACAGGGCCATTCTGGAAGAAACATTGCTTCCATTTGCTCGTGCAGCCTTTCGAGGAAACTTTGTCTTCCAAGATGACAATGCACGGCCTCATCATGCTCGCATGATCCAACACTTTCTTGCTGACCGTGGTGTAGAGCAAATGGAGTGGCCTGCCATGTCCCCGGATATGAATCCGATAGAGAACTCGTGGGCAGAATTAACGCGTCAAATCGACCACTTGGACCAGCAGCCGACCTCTGTGCGTGAATTGCAGCAGGCTATTGTCACTGCATGGCAAGCGATTCCTGTCCAAACCTTGGCAAATCTCGTGAACAGCCTGCCTCGACGTGTATGTGCTCTCCTGAATGCTCGTGGGGGTTACACGAAGTACTGAACTGTAATTTAACTGTCCGTAATCCCAGTAATAATTTAGCTTTTGTTTTTGTTGAAAATTTTTTTGGCTAATGTGCAAAATAAAGAGATACTTCTGGAAAACGTACAGAAGTTTAACACAGTACTGTCCGTGAATTGAGTTCGATATCAGTTTACATCACTTTCAAGGATCAATTTATTTGCTTCGAAATGTCAAATGTGGTTTTTGTTTCTTTTACAGGTCACATTAACAAAATCTAGAATAATTTCAACATAATTCCAATGAACTTTTGGTTCTAAGTCGTCTTGAAAAGTAAGTTCACCCCCACAGAAAAAATATTCCATATTAAATGCCAAGTCTGTATATATATATATATATATATATATATATATATATATATATATATATATATATATATATATATATATATATATATATATATAATATATATATATATATATATATATATATATATATATATATATATATATATATACATACATACATACATACATACATACATACATACATACATACATACATACATACATACATACATACATACATATATACATATATATATATATAGGAAATTCCCTTTCTTTCTGTTATTAATACTCACGTGCAGCATCACACAACCACATTCTAAACCATCAAAACACCTACAACCACAAATCAGACAACGAAGAGAGCAACAACGTTCCTGCCTTTTTAAACGTGCTGGGTGGGAAATACCTGTTAACGAAGAAGCAGACGCTACTTGGGGGAGGGCTGCAGCTCAAGAATGATTGGCAGCAAAAGGAGGCATTGGCTGGTGAATGCACCAATGAGAACACGTTGTGGCGTATCAATGGGCAAACTGGCCTGTGCTTCCAGGAACAACTCCACTTCCCGTGAACTCTGGTCCCCCAGGTATCCGTCCCGCTGGAGCTACTGATAAAGGTGGAACATCAGACCGATCGTGGCTGTTGACACGTGATGGGGACCCCAAGACAACCTGCCTGCCTGTTCGTGCTGTGGAAGGAGAGACCACCGTTGGAGTCTGTGCTGCAGTCAGCACTGATTGCGCTGAAGCTAGGACGAGCTACGCCAGACAGCACTGTGAGAATAGCACAAGGAGCACGAGGCAGGGGTGCGAGAATGAGCATCACAATTATAAAGAGTTGTCGGTGACTTGCCTCATGACCCTTCCAGGCGACGCTTTACATACACACCTCACATTTAAACATACATCACTCACATTGTCTCACTTACATTCACATCTTTCTGCTTTCCTTACCCCTCCTTATTCCTCATTTGTTTCCTGTTTCAGAATTGGCACACGTGTGCAATTTGTCAATTGGCAATTCGTCGACGTGTGCCACGGTGAGTCAAAGGCCAAACTAATGCCTTACTCTCCATCTATCTTCTTTTCTTCCTATCTACGTTTCCTCTGCATTATTCTGCTGGCGTCATGCCCTGTGTGTAGCTAATTAAGGTAAGATTGTAGAAGAGGAATAAGTGCTGAAGGTTAGAATCGGATCTTTTGTGCCTTTTATTGATTGTTTGCTGTATATATATGTGCCTTTCGTGATTGCAAAATACGTGCTTGCTTATTTGGTAAACGGTTTGTTTCCTTCCTGCCTCTTTCGTCTTTCTGCATATGCTCAAGTTAGTGTGTACAATAAGATAGATGGGAAGATCTGCCCCACCGATTGGCTCCGTAATTTAGCCAGTGCGTACTTGACGGTTCCGCTCGACCGTACATAATAAATATACGAGTGCACACTGAGGGTACGTTCCCAAACTGGCAGCGCCAACCCACCGGAAAGGTAACACGTTTGTAAAAGAGCAAGGACCCTACCAGGTTTGGCGGTATCGATTGGCGCCCGTACTTGCTTGCCAACCCTACGAGCTGCGAACTCATCCGTGGCGTGGCGGCCAGCAAGGCCGGAATTCGGGAGGTGTCCGAGAAGTCTCTCTCGTGGTAAAATCCAAACCACGGTTCCGTAACAATATACTTTACTATATTTACACACAGTGTCCGAAACGGAGGAAAAACTAAGTATTAAAAGCAAATAGCACATTTTAGAATCGCACGTCACGGGTGAAAAAGAAATGCTCCATAGGACAGTCACATGTGGATATAGTACACTGTGATTGTCATGCAAGCAATCAGGAAGTGCCACATCGACAGAAGCACTATAAAGGTAGAGGTGGTGATATTGTAGTGTGGTGAATACCGCATTTGTTGGGTATAATTCGATACTTTTTTTCCCAGAAGTCCAGGCCTCGACTTGTAATCAGAATCGACTCATCTATGGTTTAAGACAGTACTGATGATTCTGTAGCTTGTTTTAAATTATCGACTTCTCCATGATAACAAACATGTTGAAAAACTATTTACATTCCTAATTTCTTACAAAGATCTCCAACAAAGTAATTCGAATAATATGCACAACATAGCTCTAATGTCCACAACTCTGGAAGTACCATAGCTACTGATCCTAGACGTACCATAGCTAGTGTCCCTCGAAATACCATATGTAGTGACCCAGGAATTACCCTAACTAGCGACCCTGGAAGTACCACAGCTTGCGACACTGGAAGCATCATAACCAGTGATATTGAAAGTACCCTAGCTAGTGACCCAAGAAGTTCTATGGCTAGTGGCCCTGAAAATATCACAGATAGTGACTCTGGAAATACCATAGCTAGTGACCCTGGAAATACCATAGCTAGTGAACCTGAAAGTACCCCAGCTAGTGACCCTGGAAGTACCCCAGCTAGTAACCCTAGAAGTTCCAGAGCTAGTGACCCTGGAAATACCATAGCTAGCATCCCTCGAATACCATAGCTGGTGACCCTGGCAGTACTCTTAGCCAGTGAGCCTGGAAGTACCATAGCTAGTGACCCTGCAAGTACTCCAGCTAGCGAACTTAGAAGTATAATCACTAGTGACCCAGGAAGTACCCTAGCTAGTGACCCTGGACATACCATAGCTAGCGCCCCTCGAATACCATAGCGAGTGACCCTGGAAGTACTCTTAGCTAGTGACCCAGGAAGTACCCTAACTTGTGACCCTGGAAGTATCATAGCTAGTGACCCTGGAAGTACCCGAGCTAGTGACCCTGCAAGTACCCTAGCTAGTGACGCTGGCCATACCATAGCTAGCGCCCCTCGAATACCATAGCTAGTGACCCTGGAAGTACTCTTAGCTAGTGACCCTGGAAGTACCATCGCTAGTGGACCTGGAAATACTCAAGCTAGCGACCCTGAAAGAACCATAGCTAGCAACCCTGGAAGTACCCTAGCTTGTGACCCTGGAAGTTAGTACCGTAACTACCGACCCTGGAAATACCATAGCTATCATCCCTCGAATACCACAGCTGGTGACCCTGGCAGTACTCTTAGCCAATGACCCTGGAAGTACCATAGCTAGTGACCCTGCAAGTACTCCAGCTAGCGACCTTAGAAGTATAATCGCTAGTGACCCAGGAAGTACCCTAGCTAGTCACCCTGGACATACCATAGCTAGCGCCCATCGAATACCGTAGCGAGTGACCCTGGAAGTACTCTTAGCTAGTGACCCAGGAAGTACCCTAACTAGTGACCCTGGAAGTATCATAGCTAGTGACCCTGGAAGTACCCGAGCTAGTGACCCTGCAAGTACCCTAGCTATTGACCCTGAAAGTACCCTAGCTAGTGACGCTGGCCATACCATAGCTAGCGCCCCTCGAATACCATAGCTAGTGACCCTGGAAGTACTCTTAGCTAGTGACCCTGGAAGTACCATAGCTAGTGAACCTGGAAATACTCTAGCTAGCGACCCTGAAAGTACCATAGCTAGCAACCCTGGAAGTACCCTAGCTTGTGACCCTGGAAGTTAGTACCGTAACTAGCGACCCTGGAAGTACCATAGCTAGTGACCCTGGAAGTACTCTAACTAGCGACCCTGGAAGTACCATAGCTAGCGAGCCTGGAAGTACCACAGCGAGCGACACTGGAAGCATCATAGCCATTGACCCTGAAAGTACCCTAGCTTGTAACCCTGGAAGTACCCTTGCTGGCGACCCTGGAAGTACTGTAGCTAGTGATCTGGGAAGTACCCTAGCTCGTGATCGGGGAAATATCATAGCTAGTGACTAGGTAAGTACCATTGGTAGTGACCCTGGAAATACCCTAGCTAGTGACCCTGGACGAACCACAGCTCGCGACCCTGGAAGTATAATAGCTAGTGACCTTGGAAGTACCCTAACTAGTGACCCTGGAAGTATCATAGCTAGTGATCCTGGAAGTACCCAAGCTAGTGACACTGCAAGTACCCCAGCCACTGACCCTGAAAGTACCCTAGCTAGTGACCCTGGACATACCATAGCTAGCGCCCCTCGAATACCATAACTAGTGACCCTGGAAGTACTCTGAACTAGTGAACCTGGAAATACTCCAGCTAGCGACCCTGAAAGTACCATAGCTAGCAACCCTGGAAGTACCCTAGCTCGTGACACTGGAAGTTAGTACCCTAACTAGCGACCCTGGAAGTACCATTGCTAGTGACCCTGGAAGTACCCCAACTAGCGACCCTGGAATTACCATAGCTAGCAACCCTGGAAGTACCACAGCTAGCAACACTGGGAGCATCATAGCCAGCAACCCTGAAAGTACCATAGCTAGCAACCCTGGTAGTACCCTAGCTAGTGACCCTGGAAGTACCATTGCTAGTGACCCTGGAAGTACCCCAACTAGCGACCCTGGAATTACCATAGCTAGCAACCCTGGAAGTACCACAGCTAGCAACACTGGGAGTATCATAGCCAGCAACCCTGAAAGTACCATAGCTAGCAACCCTGGTAGTACCCTAGCTAGTGACCCTGGAAGTACCATTGCTAGTGACCCTGGAAGTACCCCAACTAGCGACCCTGGAATTACCACAGCTAGCAACACTGGGAGCATCATAGCCAGCAACCCTGAAAGTACCATAGCTAGCAACCCTGGAAGTACCCTAGCTAGTGACCCTGGAAGTACCACAGCTAGCGACACTGGAAGCATCACAACCAGTGACCCTGGAAATACCATAGCGAGTGACCCTGGAAGTACCAGAGCTAGTGACCCTGGAAATACCATAGCTAGTGACCCTGGAAGTACCCTAGCTAGTGACCCTGGAAGTACCCTAGCTGGTCACCCTGGAAGTACCCTAGCTGGTCACCCTGGAAGTACCCTAGCTAGTAACCCTGGAAGTACCCCTGCTGGCGACCCTGGAAGTACCATAGCTAGTGACCTGGGAAGTACCCTAGCTAGTGACCATGGAAGTACCCTAGCTCGTGACCCTGGAAGTACCCTAGCTAGTGACCCTGGAAGTACCATAGCTAGTGACCCTGGAAGTACCCTAGCTAGTGACCCTGGAAGTACCATAGCTAGTGATCGGGGATGTATCTTGGCTAGTGACTAGTGAAGTACCATTGGTAGTGACCCTGGAAATACCCTCGCTCATGACCCTGGACGAACCACAGCCAGCGTCCCTCGAAGTACCATAGCTAGCGACCCTGGAAGTATAATAGCTAGTGACCTTGGAAGTACCCTAGCTACTGACCCTGGACGTACCATAGCTGGCATCCCTCAAAGTTGACTTCCAGTTTTGCCGGCGAGGTTGTGTTTTTTCCAAGCTCTCCACGCTGTCAAAGTCAAGTATTTTTCCCGTTTGTATTTTTGTCCAAACTGTATTTTTATTTTACGGTGTACGTGCCGACTGTGTGTTTCTAATAAGATCTCGATGTAAATCTTACGTACCTGTATATAATTGTTGGTTGTTTCCTTGCCGCGTTTTTCAGGCCTGGTCCCTCGAGGCTTTGTTGTCTCCTCTCAGCGGTTGTTTGTGGTCCATTTACTTTCGTTATCTCACTGTTTTTTCCAGTCTTTATTTTCATCCCATACTTCCCCACACATCTTACCCTCTGTTTAAAGTCTTAATTAAAGCAATAATAATAATAATAACAAGCGTTACGCCTAGGTCCCCCGTCGGTGAAGTGATGCGAGTTGACAAAGTGGAAGACGCAAGGCGGCTATCTTGGATTTTGACGTGGCGACCCAATTTTCAATAGCATTCTTCCTTATGCCTAGATACACCCACACACCAGATTAGAAGTTGGTACTTCGCTTATTTTTCAAGATATTCAGCTCACAAGGTTCAGACATATATATGGAGGCGGCCATATTGGATTTTGACGTGGCGACCCAATTTTCAATGGCGTTCTTCCTTATGCCGAGATACACCCACACACCGAATTAGAAGTTGGTACTTTGCTTATTTTTCAAGATATTCATCTCACAAGGTTCAGACATGTATGGCGGTGGCCATCTTCGATTTTGACGTGGCGACCCAATTTTCTATAGCGTTCTTCCTTTTGCCTAGATACACCCACACACCAGATTAGAAGTTGGTACTTCGCTTATTTTTCAAGATATTCAGCTCACAATGTTCAGACATACATGGCATCAGACATACATGGCGGCGGCTATCTTGGATTTTGACGTGGGTTGCACCCACACACCAAATTCGAATGCGGTCCTTCGCTTACGCACACACGCCCGCACGGACACACGGACGGAGGGGAAAACCATAGTCCCCCTTTCGCTCCGCGGTGCGACGGGGGACAAAAAAAAAATATCTAATTTCCTTCTTTGTTTGTGTTCGTTCGTTCTTCGACCACGTGTTTCGCCCCACCCGTTTTTTTCACTCTCCTTCCTTCATAACTCAATCCTCTCCAGCCAAAAGACACCTTTCCAATTCTATTTTTCACCATACTCCTTCAACTTTCTCCTTCTTCCTCGGATCCACTTTCACCTAACCTTCAAAAAAACATATTAATGAAGAATTTAAAAAGTAGGCCTCTCCTCCCATACCAACACATTTGCTTATACACCTCCCTGTTCCTTGGTTCTCTGCTCTCTTGGCTGTCAATCTCCTATTCTTCTGTTCCTGCTTCTGCACATGTGCTGGAATCATTAATCCCCCATAGGAATCCTTCAAGCCGTCATTTAGGGAATTTCCACAGATCGTTTTCACGGTTTAGTTTTAAAATGTTTAAACTTTCCCCTGGAGTGTTGTATTCTGTTGTATATTATGACACACTTTTCTTCTTCTTCTTCTTCTTTAAAAGGTTGCTTTCGATTTGCTCACCAAATCTCCTCATTTCGAATAAAAATTCAATCTCTTACAGTTCTTCCTTCCTACATTCCCTAAGCTCACCTGCATTCCACCCCTCCTCCAACGTTTTCAAACGGATCTCTGACTCAAAAATCACAAGAAACTCATTTTGCAATAAATGTTCGTTTTCCATTAATCGTCCAACACTTTCCAAAATCCAAACTCACTTCTCCCCTCCTAAACTCCCCACTCACCCATCCCTTTCAAATATACCCCCTTGCCCCTCCCCTCCCAATTCCCCCTCACCCCATAAACTCCCCCCTTACCCCTCCCCTCCCAAACTCCCCCCTCACCCCGCCCCTCCTAAATTCCCCCCACTCCTCCCTTCAAAACTCCCCCATGCCCCCATCCCCTTCAAATCTCCCCACCCTCCTTTTTTCTCCAATTCTCCCCTCTCACCCCTCCTCTTCAAAGCATCCTCCCAGCTTCCTCTCCCTTTCAACTCATACCTCCATCACCTCCAACCTTCTTCCTCGCTCTTCCCCCCCCCCCCCCCCCACCCCCTCAAACAACACCTCACTGTGCCTCACCCAATCACCATCAAACCTTTTGTCCTCCTCATCCTTCCCTTTCTTGTGACCCAAGGCGATGACGTTTGAGCCCATCAAGTTGGATTTGCATAGGCGGTAAACTCAGGTCTTTTTGCGCTCTGACTGATCCTTGCAAATTTGAATCTATACCTGTTTCTACGTTTACATGGGAATTTCCCAAGAGGCGCGTTTTTGTGTATCAGAAAGACATTTGATGGACGCAGCGTTGCAAATGCTGAGAAGCTGATTGCATGCTCTGGATGGCGTTGCTGAAAGAGTGCATGTGTTTCCTGAAGATGCATGCCTCAACCTGTGTCAGACGATCCTTCACTTCATTGGCCAGCTTGTTCCATGGTGCAGCTGGGGGCACATACACTGAGATGACAAGCCCCGTCTACATGGTTATTGTATGAGGAGAATAATAAGATTGACATCATCGGATCGGATCGGATCTCATCTCATTTGAAGAGAGTTGGAGGAGTCGCTCCTGAGGGGAGAGTCGGAGGAGTCGCTCCTGAGGGGAGAGACTGAGGTGTTCGACCCTTCAAGTTCAAGCTCGTAACGCTTCGCTGAGGAAAACCTACCAAGCATGAACTCGTGGAATGGTGCATTGGTGGACACACGCGGCTCTGTGTGATCGTGTGGCGATTCGGCGCCATCTTGTTCGCGTCGACGCGCTTTTTTTGAGCGCTGTCCTTTTGCTGACCGGCCGGACCCATTCAACCACCACCAACGGCTACAAGCGTCTTCATTGAACTCAAAGCTGAGTGCCGGCCGACTACAAAACCATTTTCCTTTCTTTCATCTTTTCCGTGTCTTTTTTTATCTTTTCCGTGTCTACCCGGTGTGTACCCTGGTTAGAATAGGTACACCGTATCCCTGAGTGTCGTAAGAGGCGACTAAGAGGGTTGGCGTGAGGAAGGGCATCCGGCCATAAAAACATTGCCTCAAAAAGAGAACCATGACAATTACCACTACAAATGAGCAGGGTACAGAAATCCCCTGAAGTGGAGATCGGTTTCTGAGGTTTGGGACATGAAATGTAGGGACAATGTAGGGATCTCCCAATGACAGGGAGATCAGGTGAAGTGGTGGAAGTATTGGTCAGAAGAAGAGTGGACATAAGTTGTGTGCAAGAGACGAGATGGAAGGGAAGTGGTGTGAGAATGGTGAAGGGTAGGCAGCGACAGAAATACAAGTTTGTGTGGCAAGGGTGCCCGGAGAGCGTGAATGGTGTTGGTGTCCTGTTTTCTGAGGAGTTTGTAGACAGTGTGGTGAGTGTGACTAGAGTGAGTGATAGGTTGATGATGGTGAAAATGATGATTGGAAAGCTCTTGGTGAACGTCATCTCAGGATATGCTCCGCAGGTTCGTCGGAGCGATGAAGAGAAGGACAAGTTCTGGTGAGCGATAGAGAAGCTGATGGAAAACGTGAAAGATGAGGAAGTTGTTGTGGTCGGAGGAGACCTAAATGGACATGTGGGAAGGAGTATGGACGGTTTTGGGGGGGTTCATGGGGGTTACAGATATGGTGTGAGAAATGGAGAAGGTGAAAGGATTTTGGAGTTTGCTGATGGAGCTGATTTGTAATACTCAGTTCCAGAAAGAGGATAATAAGCTTGTTACATACACGTCAGGTGGGTCGACCACAACCGTTGACAACCTGAAGGCGAGATAGGGGGCACCTCCGGGACACAAAGGTGATCCCGGGGAGGAGGCTGTTTCACAGCACAACTTGGTTGTCTGCTACATAAAGGTGAAGTACCAACCGAGAATGAAGGTGTGGAGGTTGAAAGAGGTGACAGTAAGGGAAGCATTAAAAGTGAGGCTGAGTAGAGTAGAGGATGATGTGGTTGAGCTTGAACGTGGTTGGATGTCAATGAAAGATAGTCTGTTAGGAGCTGTTGGTGAGGTATGTGGATGGACAAAAGGACCACCAAGGCACTCGGAAATATGGTGGTGGGATGATGAAGTTGGAAAGAGGCTTGACGAGAAGAGGAAGAAGTTCAACGAGTGGCAGAAGGCGAAGGGTACGGGAGCAGAAAAAGCAGAGCATGAATGTTATAAGGCAGCCAAGAAGGCTGCAAAGAAAGAGGTAGCAAAGGTGCAGGAGGCATGTAGGAAAATGTTTGGAGAACGCTTGGATTCGGAAGAGGGTCAGAGAGCGGTATTCAGGATTGCAAAGCAGATAGCGAAAGAGAGGTGTGATGTGATGGGGATGAGTTGCTTGAAGGATGAAGTGGGAGAAATCGTTGTGGACCCAGATGGAATTAAAGGAAGCTGGAAAAGATATATGGAAATGCTGTTGAATACAGAGAATGAATGGGATGGCAACATAGAGGGTAACCCAGTTTTAGGACCGGCAGAGAAGATAACTGAGAAGGAAGTTGAGGAAGCGATAAAAGCAATGAAGAGTAGAAAAGCGGGAGGGCCGACGGGAGTTGTGGGAGATATGTTGAAGGCAGCAGGAAGTTGGGGTGTGAAGAGAATGACAGAGATCTGTAATTGGTGGTGGAAGAAGGCCGCATTCCAGTGGTTTGGGAACTGAGTACCCTCGTCCCTCTATACAAGGGGAAAGGTGACCCTCTGGAGTGTGGCTCGTACCGAGCGATAAAGTTATTGGAGCATGGAATGAAGGTATTGGAAAGGGTGTTGGAGAGGAGGATACGGAAGAAGGTGAAGATCGACGAAATGCAGTTTGGATTTATGCCAGGAAGAGGAACGACAGACGTGCTCTTTATTGTGAGGCAGTTGCAGGAGAAGTACATGGAGAAGAGGAAGAAGTTGTTTCTTGGGTTTGTTGATCTGGAGAAAGCATTCGATAGGGTTCCACCCGAAGTATTGACGTGGGCATTGAGGACGTTAGAAGTGGAGGAATGGTTGATCAGAGTCGTGATGGCAATGTACAAAAGAGCGCGCACAGCTGTAAGGACGAAGGACGGGAACAGTGGTGAGTTTGAGGTGAAGGTGGGAGTGCATCAGGGGTCGGTACTACGTCCACTACTATTTGTAGCTGTGATGGAGGTGCTGGCTCAGAACGTAAAGGGGGGTTTACCGTGGGAGTTGTTGTTTGCAGATGATCTGGTGTTGATTGCGGAAAGTATGGATGGACTGAAGGAAAAGATGAACAAGTGGAAGGAATGTATGGAGACAAAAGGTCTGAAGGTGAATATAGGAAAGATGAAGGTGATGGCAAGTGGTAAAGCATGTGGTGAGGTGGAAATAACTGGGAAGTGGCCCTGTGCTGTGTGTAGGAAGGGTGGCGGAGTGAACTCCATTCAATGTACAATGTGCGCTGAGTTGGTTCATCAAAAATGTAGTGGTCTGAGAGGGTCATTAACCAGTGTGGCAGCTACATTCAAATGTAAGGTGTGCACAGAGGGAGCTGCAGATGGAGGAAATGTTGAGTTGGATCTTGGAGACGGCATGAAGCTGGAAGGTGTGAAAACATTTTGCTACCTCGGAGACATGCTGAATGGAGAAGGTGGATCAGACTCGGCAACGGTTGCTGGAGTGAGATGTGCACGGAAGAAGTTTCGGGAACAGAGTGGCGTGCTGATGAGGAGGGGAGTGTCGTTGAAGCTGAAGGGAAAGGTGTATGCTGCATGTGTGAGAAGTGTTATGATTTATGGGAGCGAGACATGGGTCATGAATGTAGAGCAGCAACGAAGGCTGGAAAGGGTGGAAATGCGAATGGTTCGGTGGATGTGCGGAGTATCGTTGAGAGAGAGGAAGACAAATGATGAATTGCGAAAGATGATGGGAATAGAGCCTGTGATTGATGCTGTGAAGAGGAACAGGTTGAGATGGTTTGGTCATGTGTTGAGGAAGGATGAAAGTGACTGGTTGAGAAGAGTGATGGAAATGAATGTAGAAGGAAGTAGAGGACGGGGAAGACTGAGAAAGACTTGGCTAAAGATGGTGGAAGAAGTAATGCGGGCAAAGGGGATTGTGTCAAATCCGTTTCTGGTGTTAACAAGGAGAGATGCAGAAAATAGGGCAAAATGGAGAAGATTGTCATGGGGACCGTAAGGCTAACCCCCGCTCTAGCAGGGAAAATGGCCTTAAAATGCATGTTGTTGTTGTGTTGTATCCTTCCCTTCTTCCAGTTCTTTTGAAATCTCTGACACACTATCAACAGCTCTCCCTACCTCCTCCTCCTCTTCCTCATCTTATCCTATCCCTCCCCTCCCCTGTCCTGTTTCCGATGCTCCCCCTTCCTCTTCCTTAACGGTATGGACTTCAGACATCCGGGCCTTCGCTCAAACCTGATTGATCTCTCCATATAGGTTGCTTCTGACAAACCAGACTTAATCTGCTCAACAGAAACTTTCCTCCTTCAAGATGTCTCTGATTCCTTAATATCTCTCCCTGGTTACTCCCTCATCCGGTATGATAGACTTGAGCCTCGTCCTGGAGGTGGGGTTGCTATCTTTATCGAAAACTCTCTTCCTCACTCCCTGCACTGCCCTCTCTCCACCTCACCCCCAGGAGTACCTCTGGTTACGGCTTCCCCTTCGCTCCCACCTTTTGTTCATACAGTATGTGTGTTGTACCGTCCACCAAACAGTGATGACTCTGTCTACATCTCGCTGTCTGACAACATGGACCAACTTCAATCTACTCATCCCAACTCTCTCTTCCTCATATGTGGTAACTTCTCCCCTCCTATTTCAACTGTCATCATGCCAGCTGGCTGTGTGTGGGTGCCTCTTTCACCAGCCATGGCACCTCAGCAAAGGACTTCTGCGACCAACTGGGACTGACACAATCTGTCAATTTCCCGACCCGGATCTCAGTCAACGGAGCATCTTCCCTTCTGGACTTGGTGATGACAAACGTCCCTGCAAATGTCTGCTGCTCTTCTTCTGCTCCAATCGGTTCTTCTGATCATGTGCTTGTTAAAGTGGACATCTCTCTGGCCATTCTCAGAGAGCCTCCTCAGCCTCGACGAGTCTGGCATTTCACTCAGGCCGACTGGCATGGTCTTCAAGCAGCCATCAATCATCTGGACTGGTCTCCCATCTCTACTGGCTCTGACATCAACTCATCCTGGGAATTCTTCCAAAGTAAATTGCTCTCTCTCATGCACGGATTTATCCCATCTCGTCTTCAGTTGTCATACCGTTCCTCCCATCCATGGTACATTGAATCTTGTGGTGAGGCAGCTGCCCTGAAACAACTTGCGCTCGCCTCCTGGAAGGCAAATCAAACGGAAAGCAATCCCATTTCCTTTCACAAAGCCTGGAATGAGTGTGTGTCCAGTCCACCCTCAGGAGAGCTAGGAAACAATATATCTCTACTCTCAAGACTGAACTCTCAAACCTGTCTCCCTCTTCCAAATCCTGGTGGCGTCTGGTCAAATCCGTTTCTGGTGTTTGTTCCCCCTCCATCCCCTCCCAGCTGACTCTGCATGTGGAAAAGCTGAATGCCTTAACTCTACGTTTGCCTCAAAATCTTGTGTCCCAAACCTGTCTCTCTCTCTGTACCCACCGTACCCAGTCGAACCCAGCTGCTCCTGGACTCTGTGTCCTTCTCTCCTGACAAGGTGGAGAAGTTTCTGTAAATCCTCGACTCTGATTCGACAAGTGGACCAGACGGCATCAGCCCACGCTCTTTCACACCCTCTCTCTGTTCTCTTCACCTTCTCTTTTGCTCAAGGTCATCTGCCATCAGCTTGGAAATCAGTCAACATTACCGCTTTACACAAAAAATGTGCAACAACAGATCCTTGCAACTACAGACCAATCAGCCTGCTTCCAATTATCAGCAAAGTACCGTATTTTCCGGTGTATCAACCGCGGTTTTTTACCGACGGGAAAACCCTAAAAAAAGGGGGTGCGGTTGATACACAGTAACAGAAAAAATTGTGCATTGAAAAACTGTCATATCAACGGGACGTAATCTTTATACTACTTTGGGGTTGCGGGGATACAATGATGAATGATCGTCAATTACGTTACTAAGGTAGGTTCAACGCCGATTACTGCTGCCAGTCAAAATACAAGAAAGTTTGAAGTTTGTAATATTTGATTTTTCTATGCGTGTTTGTGAAAATGTGTACTTTCACTAGTCCTCTTTGAATGAGAGGTCACATAGTGAATAGAGTGTGCTAAATAAAGACAGGATTAAGTCACAAAACAAAAGCGTCAACATGGTAAACAGGATGTTTTGCATGGGACATTATGACGTACCTATTGTCTAACCAACGCCGCGGTAACCTATTGAAGTCGGCTTTGATGCCGCCGCATGGGCTGGGCGAATGTATAAAACGGAGAGGTCAACGGGGAGTTTCACCATTCGTTCTATCCTGTTCGAGCTATCAAGACCAAGATTCACCATTCGCTTCTATCCTGACCAAGACCATGAGATGGCACCGCGATCATTCACAGCAGCTTTCAAGCTGCTGCAGCCGCGAGACGTTTCAGTCAACAAGCCGTTTAAAGACGGTCTGCGGCGCTGTTGGTCGGAGTGGATGCTGTCGGGGGACAAGACCTTCACCAAGACTGGGAGGATGAGGAAGGTGGACCTCCCGACGATCTGTAGCTGGATACTGAAGGTCTGGGAGGAGTTGCCGGCAGCCATCATCGAGCAGGCCTTCCTCAAGTGCTGCATATCTAATGCCCTTGATGGCACTCAAGATGACATCATCTGGGAGGATGAAGTGGCAGTGACCGACGATGGAGAAGAGGATAACGACGACGATGATCTCGCCTACCTAGACTCGGATGATGATCTTCGTTATGTCTTCCCTGAAGAAACAGATGACGAGGACTTCTTCGGATTTTAGAGCCTAAACCCAACGGCCCTTTTCCGACGATGGAGAAGAGGATAACGACGACGAGGATCTCGCCTACCCCGACTCGGATTGGACTGAAGAAACGGATGACGAGGACTTCTTCGGATTTTAGAGACTAAACCCAACGGCCATTTTCAGGGCCCCACATTGGCAAGAAAGAATAATTATGTTTTTAAAATTCTCTTTCAACTCATTTCATGTATTTTCACTCTTTCTCTGTCTTCAGTTTCTCTTTCCTTTCATCATATTTCGCTTTCCATTTTATTTATTTATTCTCTTCTCTTTTTTAAATTTTCCTGATTTTTTTTTTTTTTCCCCTCGAAATCTGATTTTTTTAAATTTATTTTTGGAAGTCGAAAATCGGGGGTGCAGTTGATACACGGGTGCGGTTGATACACCGGAAAATACGGTAATGGAATCCATCATTGCTTCGGATATCAAATCCTTTCTCTTCTCCAATGGCTTGATCTCTGATCATCAATTTGGTTTCAGACCAGGTCACTCTACTCTGGGCAGTGGGCATGCTGCTTCTGCTGTCTCAACAATGGATGGAGGTCCTCAATGTCAAACAGGAAATTAGAGCTGTCTCCCTTGACATATCACGTGCCTTCGATACGGTCTGGCACCCCGCTCTGCTCACCAAACTCTCCTCCGATGGTATCCATGGAAATCTCCACGCACGGCTTGCGGACTTCCTCTCTGGTCGTAGTGAACGTGTGGCCCTGAATGGATTTCTCTCATCTCCCCTTGCTGTTCAGGCTGGAGTTCCCCAGTGTATGTTTCTGGGCCCTGTGCTTTTTCTGGTCTTCATCAATGATCTCTCCGACTCTCTGGAAAATCCTCTATCTCTTTGCTGATGACTCCACTCTCTGTCGCTCCATACCTCATCCCTTAGATCAGCAGTCTGCAGCCTCCTCACTCTCTGCAGACCTGAACAAAATCACAGACTGGTCAAACAAGTGGATCATGTCTTTAAATCCTGACAAATCTCACACTCTCCCTATGTCTCTCCGAAAAGACCGACTGGACAACCCTCCCATCTACTTTCTCAACACTCCTCTCCAAGAAGTTCTGTCACTCAAGGTTTTGGGTCTCACTATCTGTCATGATGTTTCTTGGGAAAACCACATTTCCAAGCTGTCCTCCAAAGCCAGTCGCCGACTGGGCATCCTCTGTCATGCGAAGTCCTTCCTTGGCACACCTGAGCTCCTCACCACATACAAGGCTTTCATCCGCAGCTCAATGGAATACTGTTCTCCCCTCTGGGCTGGTGCTCCTGCCTCACACCTAGCTCGGCTTCACGCTGTTGAAACCAAAGCAATCAGAATCATTGGAATCTCCCGCAATGAAGCTAAATCCGAAGGCCTTTCAAAATTGCAGGCATGTTGGTGGTCTTTCTGTCTTCTACCAACTCCGATCCGGCCTTGCTCCCCCACCTCTGTCTGTGCTCTGTCCCCCAAATATTCCTACAAGTCGCACAAGATCTGCCAGCAACCCTCTTATGGTGAAACTGCCAGTCAATACTCTCTGCTCACCTTCACTCTTTCATTCCTCTTTTCTTCTGCCCTTGGAACAAACTCCCTCACTCTCTTCAATCCCACTCCTCCCTCCAGGTCTTTAAAACAGCTGTTCACCGCCATATCTTATCCCATCCAAAACCAAAACATTGATCTTTTCTACCCCCGTTAATGCACCCAGATCCACTTTTTTGAAATAGCGACGTCTTTCCTGGAAGTCCTCGCAGTTTCCATGTGTTTTATACCTCACCCCCCACCCCCTCTTCCCATGCCCTCGCCCCCCAAGCCCCCTCCCTCCCACAGATCTCCCGTTGTCCCTGTTCTCTACTGTTGTACTTGTGTGCTTCCCTCTCTCTCCCCATCTTGTCTCCCGCTCCCTTTATCATATGTTTTATGTGTCAGTTTGTTTTTATGTGATTAATGTGTCTCCCGCTCTTACACGAGCCTCGATCTTGTATACAAAAAAAAACAAAAAAAAAGTACCATAGCTAGCGACCCTGGGAGTATAATAGCTAGTGACCCTGGAAGTATAATAGCTAGTGACCCTGGAAGTACCCTAGCTAGTGACTGGGGAAGTACCCGAGCAAGTGACCCTGGAAGTACCATAGCTAGTGATCGGGGAAGTACCATAGCTCGCCATGCGTTATGAGAATCGGGGAGAAATCAACACCTCTATTGTTCTGACTGACAGTTTTGCTAACTGCCGTGGTTGATTGATTTTGTCTTGTTCTCCATATCGAATTATCTAGGAATGAAGGAAAGAAATATGGGAAAATTTGCCGATTTAACTTGTATGTACTCCACATTGACTTATACACCAAAAAAATGGGAACTTGGCACCAGTCATGTGACACTGAGGTTCTTATCATCACTTTCAGAGAGTTTATGTTTTCTTCCTCGATGACTTCCATCTCTAACAGTCCCTGATTAGAAATCCTCCTCTGGGTTTTGTATACAGCTCCTGCTGAAACATGGATTCAGGATGCAATCCGACGTGTAGAGTATACTTCGCTAGGCAAGACTGATTTATATACGCTTGTCATGTGATTGGTGGTGTTCCCATTTTTCCCATTATCTCCCCTGAAAACCTTTGCTGGGGAGAGGAAACACGTGGGGGGGAAGGAAACACATGGGGAGAAAAAAGGTTTTTCGGGTACTCCTCATCCATTGAGAACCCTTTGCATGAATCTTATCCGACTGTTCTAGAAGAAATGTTAACATCCACATTTTCAGCTCGACGTCGCAACGTCTCTACGAGATAATCGTCTATCACGTAAAAAACATACCCTGAGGTTCTTATCATCACTTTCAGAGTTTGTGTTTTCTTCCTCAATCGCTTCCATCCCCAACAGTCCCAGATTAGAGATCCTTCTCAGGGTTTTATATACAGCTGCTGCTGAAACATGGAATCAGGATGCAATCTGATGTATAGAGTAACCTTCGCTGGGTAAGACTGATTTATATACACTTGTCATGTGACATTTATTTCCCTGGTGCCAAGTTCCTATTTTTTGGTGTATACGTCGATGTGGAGTACATACAAGTCGAATCGGCAAATTTCCCCATTCTTCTTTCCTTCATTCATACATAATTTGATATGGAGTGCAAGACAAAGTAGATAAACTACGGTCGTTAGCAAAACTGTCAGTCAGAACAATAGGGGTGTTGATTTCTCCCCGATTCTCATAACGCATCACCAGCTATGGTATTTCCAGGGTCACTAGCTAGAGTACTTCCAGGGTCACCAGCTAGGGTATTTTCAGTGTCACCAGCTGGGGTACTTCCAGGGTCACTAGCTGGAGTACTTCCACTAGCTATGACACTTCCAAAGTCACTAGCTAGGGTAATTCCAGGGTCACTAGCTTTTATACTTCCAGGGTCGCTAGCTATGGTACTTCGAGGGACGCTAGCTATGGTACTTCCAGGGACGCTAGCTATGGTACTTCCAGGGTCAGTAGCTAGGGTACTTCCAGGGTCAGTAGCTAGGGTACTTCCAGGGTCACCAGCAAGGATACCTTCCATGGTCACGAACTAGGGTACTTCCAAGGTCACTAGCTAGAGTACTTCCAGGGTCACTAGCTAGAGTACTTCCAGGGTCACTAGCTAGAGTACTTCCAGGGTCACTAGCTATGATACTTCCACAGTCACTAGCTAGGGTATTTCCAAGGTCACTAGCTAGGGTACTTCCAAGGTCACTACCTAGGGTACTTCCAGGGTCACTAGCTATTATACTTCCAGGGTCGCTAGCTATGGTTCTTTGAGGGACGCTAGCTATGGTACGTCCAGGGTCAGCAGCTAGGGTACACAGTCACTAGCTATGATACTTCCAGGGTCACGAGCTAGGGTACTTCCAGGGTCACTAGCTATTATACTTCCAAGGTCGCTAGCTATGGTACTTTGAGGGACGCTAGCTATGATACGTCCAGGATCAGTAGCTAGGGTACTTCCAGAGTCATGGATATTAAAGAGCTGTTTTGTGCATATTATTTGAATTACTTTGTTGGAGATATTTGGGATAAATTCGGAATGTAAATCGTTTTTCATCATGTTTGTTATCATTTAGAAGTAGATAATTTAAAACAAGCTGCGGAATCATCAGTACTGTCTTAAAAAATAGACGAGTCGATTCTGAGTCCAAGTCCAGGCCCGGACTTCAGAGAAAAAAAGTATCCACTTGTACCCCCCAAAAATCCGGTATTCACCACAATGCAATGATATCAACACCTTTACCGTTATAGTGCTTCTGTCGATGTGACACTTCCTGATTGCTTGCATGACAGTCAATGACAGTGTACTATATCAACACGTGACTGTCCTATGGAGCATCAGGTTTGCCTCGTATTACAACTGCGATGTGAATACATTTTGAATTGCACAATAAAAGCTTCAAAGTCCATCATTTTTAAAGCACAGCTTTACTAAAATAATAATAATCATGCAAACTATTATTTACCTTGATAAAGGTGCATACTGTAAAATGGTTAATCGGTAAACAGTAAAGGTAACCATTGCAGTGAAGTAGGAGAAACTGGGGTGCATTGGGACATCCCCTCGGGCAGGTATTCCTGGTAAATGATATCAAGTAGCAACACATAGGTTGAAAATCTCGTGTTTTGATCAACTCGGGGCCAACACATTGGGTCTTGATATCATTGGTCACCTCTGAGCTATCTAGCCTGGGTTAGAATCCCGAACCCAGCTATAAACTGTCATCCCGGTGTTTTACAGGCAGGGTGATTCGTCAAAGTCCTTCAGATGGACGGCGGGCGTCCCGTCTGCTGGCATGAGTTGGTCGACGTTATACATCCTACGGCATCCTTCGCCAAGATTAGGCGAGCTATTGCCGGTGCCCTGAACAAATTACAAATTCCTACCTAGCACGTCTTCTTGGTGGTTCCTCAACACCAAGTTACACCGCTTGCTATCTCAGAGTTTGGTTGCGGTCTGGGTCAGAGCCTCTGCACTTCCAAGGAATTGACCGGATCGTTCTCACGTTTCATGTGAACGGTCTTCTTCAGATACGAAGGGGGCAACCTACACTTACAATATCATCGGTCAAGAATAGCCACAAGAAGCGATGTCCCAATGCAGGCCGTTTTAATCCTCCACAACAAGTAAAGTGAGTGGTTCGTTAATCGAGTAAAACTATCCAATTAGAAAATCACATTGCAAGCTGCAAAACCTTGTTGTTACTTTGGTGATTTGTGTCGAGAAGAGAATCAACGCTCCACTTCAGATCGACCAGATCAGTTTCATTCAAACTCCACGGGACAAAGGGTCTTACCCTACACCAACTACATCCCCAGAAATTTGGTCCCGTCAAGGAATCAGAACTCCTTGAGCTGCAGGTCCTTGAGTTTTCCAAAAAGGAAGTCTTCCCGCCTCGTACGTCCGAATCGGAGATGCATAACCATTTGATTTGAGGCTCCGCGATTTTACATCTTCACCTCTCGAGTCTTTGAAGTGCCATCAATAATCATGGCCAAACGAATAAGGTTTTCAATTCAACCTGCCCGGGTACCTGTCGGGTTCAATTAGTCGTAAAGACACGAGACGTGCTAGCTTGGCTTCCTAAAGCCTGGAAACTCACGTTGTTATCCCCTGAGAGTAAATAGGATAAAGTGCTAACATTAACCAACACGTTACTTTCAATCTTATCGTCACCAAGAATATCAAATTCTTCATAGTCTCAACGGCTGTCCCTCTTCCTCTCTCCTTACAGGAAGTACATTCTTAAAAGTATAAATAGAGAAGCAAAGCAATATACTATATCATAATATCAAGCGTTCTTCATTCCTAGACAAACTGTCCTCAAAGGGATTTTTTCTAAAGGAGACGTTCTTCTTTAAACGCTATTCTTGTATCCTTGCCGAATGTTATTGACACATCAAGAGCGGCAAAATTTTAGACATAACCTTGCTCAGTAACCTTGGAAACAAACGTCTTCTCAATTGGTGTTTGTAGACATCTTTCACATAAATCTGGGGTAGAATGCTCCACCCGTCAGGGGCGATGCAACGGTCGACCTGATGGGAAAGTGGCCTCCGAAGCCAGGGAATGGACTGTAGCCAGCTGGGCCGTGAAGCGATACTCGAGGTGGGTTGTACCAGGCCGGCCGAGGCATGATGGGACAGGTGGGAGTCGCGATGGGAGAGCCAAATGCTGACGGCAGCCGATGGATTGTCGGCAACGGCATGTAGAATAGGCTGCGAGGCTCGCCGATAGGAAAGTGTGATGGCGGGAGGCCGATGTGTGGGCTTCGCGCGAATGGTTCTTGTCTGGGTAGGTTGGAGTAGGAAAGAAAACCAGGATCTGGTCCGTATCTCGTTCGCAGTAGATTTCCTGAAGTGCGCTCTACCGCCTTTGGCATGGTGTGACTCAGCTGAGTAGATGCAGGACGCATGGGAGCTGGAATGGAGCCTCCTCCACTCGACGAGGTTGGTGGATGCTGCCGATCCTGTTCTTCAGCTACATTATGGAGACTTTGAGAATGCTCTTCGCTTCCCAGGCCTGTCACAACGCTACACACAGCCTGGTCAGTTCCCTCTAGAACATTTATAGCATCTTTTTCATTTGTTTCTGCCTGAAAAGTCCATTTGTGTACGTTCTGCAGATCAGTAGTTTCGTTGGAATCACTCGAAACGTCTAGACTTTCAGGAGTGACGACATTTTGGCCAGTTTCAAATCTATTCGGCACAACATAATCCATAATTCCTGAAGTGTCTTTCTCCAAGGATCCCTGTAGATGCAGTTCTGAAACTGTGCAAGCATCTGTTGGAGAATCACAAACATGTCTCTCAGGAGATCTCGACCATCCATGGAAGGTCTGACGTTCCACAAAATCTTCTGGGACATTACTCCCAGCTGGGAGAACCTGAGAGGAAGAGGAGGGCTCCGATTCTTCTGGAATCTCCCATGATATTTCCTTCTCAACAATGTGCTCCTCAATTGATCCAAGGGGCTCATCATCAATATCGACAGAGATTTTTGCAGAAGAGGATTGTTTTTCAGGACAATCATTGATGTAGAATATTTGGTCATGACTTGGGTCAAATGAAACGGCCTTCTTAGGGCTCCCTGCTGTGGTGGTAGAGCGCTTCAACGATGAGCGCGTTGGTTGAGGACTCTCACAGATCTTCGAAGCCATTGTTTCTCGCAACCAGTTGAGGGGGTTGTTACCCGACCGAATGGTAGTGGACGTCACAAGGGTGTAATTCAGGGTAGACGAAGCAGGGCGTCTTGTGAAGGGAGATATACGAAACTCTTTTGGAGAAGCCCGCCGATTGAAGTTAGGTTGTGGCAGAAAGTCTCTTGACCAACAGGGAGATAAGGTCGATGAAAATGGCACTCCTACCTTCGATACCCGATGAGGCCCGTCTATTGACAATGCCGAAGAGACAGAGCTGACAGGCGTTTGGTTTCTGTGTTGGATGATGCTTGCCCGGTGGTGGGGATTTGACGAGTTGGTGAGCGATGGGGAGAACAGGCGCGCAGCGGTAAGTGGTGATGAACGAAGAGTAGTCAGTGGCCGATGGAGTGTGGCATCGCACCAAGACCCAGGCCATGATCGGCCTGACGATAAGCTTGGTGAAAAGTGAGGAAATGGCCCTGTTTTCGGTCATGGGGTGGGAAGAAAAGAAAGGCACGATTTAAACGTTAGTATGTTATCGATTGTTATGTTATCTATTACTCATACCTTCAAATTTGCAATGCATTCGTAAAAATAATGTTGATGGTGAGGAAAAGGGAGTGAAATGTAATCAAAAAAGGAAAGCGGAGAAGTGGGTAGGTTATGTGAAAAAAAAAGAAGAAAGAAAGACAAATCCAGATTGAGGAATCGAAAAATCGAAAGAAAAGATAAAATAAGCGAGAAAAGAAAAGAAAAGAGGTGGAATCGAAAGAAAAAACATCCTATTAACAAGAAAAAACAATCAGCAATTGCAGACCCTCGCCAGGACGTGTTTTAGTAGTTTTTAAGGCTTTTGTGTTAAAACAAATATGGCGGCCGAACCACGTGACCGATGACGTCATCATGTTTTTTTTTCTCCACCAATTCATCCATAGATGACGCTCAATAGATTTCATCTTGATCGGATGAAGTTTTGTACTTGTCGAATTAGGACGTCATAATGGAGGCACCTATGACATCATCATTAACTTATTTTATTCCACATGGAGAGTTCTTTACAATGAGCCATGTCTCAATTTTTTATATTCAGCACTTTCGGAGATATAGAGGTGCAAAGTTTTTCCGCTTTTTCCAAGATGGCGGCCGAACCACGTGACCGATGACGTCATCATTTTTTTTTCTCCACCAGTTTATGCCGACATGTCGCTCAAGAAATTGCATCTTGATTGGATGAAGTTTTGTACTTGTCGAATTATCAAATTATGACGTCATAATGGAGGACTTGGGCTGAGAGAGTTAAAAATTGGGCACAGTCTATTCCAGGGCAAGACAAATGTGTGTGTAAAGTTTGGCGATTCTACGTGCAACAGTGTAGACGTAGTACTGCGCACAAACAGACAAACCAACCGATCAACATACTTGCCGGAATCTTTTCCGGAAAGTAACAAACCAACCGATCAACATACTTGCCGGGATCTTTTCCAGCAAGTAACAAACGGACTCAAATGATTAAAAAAAGAACCGGGTAAAAATAACCGGAATTAAAAAAAAGAGAACAAAAACATCTTACAGTAAATGGGCACTTGATACGTCCTGTCAACCCGGAATGAATTCATTTATACACCTTTAAAAAACTTCAACTTTTAATTTAAATTAAATTATATACTTGAACATTGTAAAACACAAATCGCCTTCATAATACGTACTTCCATGAGCCACGCAATGGATCAATATATAGCATGAGAGGGCGTGGCATGTGTGTCGGGGTGAAGAAGATTCCGCCATTATGGGTGTGAACCATCATCTCCATCAACTTGTCATTATCGTCGCCATCATCAACATTGCCATCACATTATTGGATCAAGTTTATCATCATTATTAGCCGCCGTTGGACTGAGTCCGAAACGGAGGCTTATGGATTTGGTCTCGTCCGTCCGTCTGCAACCATATCTCGGAAATGTATGGACCGATTTTGTTCATACTTAGCACAAAGACAATACTGTATATGATGATATACGGACATATGCACATCATTTTGTTTCACGATGCGATCAAATATGGCCGACTGGTGGCCATTTTAGTTGTAAAAAAAACCTGATGTTTAACATGTCCTCAACCATTTCTCGGACATGTATTTGCCGATGTTGTTCAAACTTGGCACACAGATAATGAATGATCGCTTACATATGTACGCCATGTTTTTTTTAGATCAGATCCAAGATGTCCGACTGGCGGCCATTTTGTTACTCAAACGTGTCCCCAACCATTTATTTGAACATGCCTGGTCCGAATTTAGTTCAAATTTGGCACAAGCACAGCACATGACGACATGTACGTGCCTCTCACTTTATTTTGCGATTGATCAAAGATGGCCGACTTGTAGACTGGCGGCCATTTTAGTTGTAAAAAACCTCATATTGACCTCGTCCTCAACCATTTCTCGGACATGCATTCAAATTTCGCACATATACTAGTACCCGACTGAAAGCCGCAATGACCCGGTGAAGCCAAAGCCTCTTGCCACTACTTTACCCATCACTATGGCATCAGTAGGTTAGATAGTTGGTAGTAGGTAGGTGTAGTAGGTACCGTACCTAGTTCAAAATGAAACCATTTGCATTCTGGATGAGATTAAAATTTATAAAATTTCCTTCTTGATTAATTCGGTGAATTCCGTCTCAACTTCGGATATTTCCGGCCGTGAAAAACTATCCCCTACGGCCGCGAGATTTCTAAAAAATAATTCTTCGTCAATTTTGGAATATTTGACGCCGTTTTCAGCCTCTGAAACGCGGTAATAAGCTTTTTTGAAATATATTTTCAAATGCTCGAATCTCATTGGTTCCGGTGTTTGGTGACGATTTTCGTTGAAGATAACCAGGCCCGTGCGGGCCCGGGGAACGAGGTTGGTCTTGAAGTATTTTGGAACAAACGAACAATCTCCCTCACTCTCTTCAATCCCACTCCTCCCTCCAGGTCTTTAAAACGGCTGTTCACCACCATCTCTTATCTTCCCCAATCCAAAACCTTGATCTTTTCTACCCCCGCTAATTTCACCCCAAATCCACTTTTTTGAGGTGACTTTTGTCTTCTTTCCTGGAAGTCCTTGGTGTCCTTGCGTTTTATACCTATCCTGCCTCCCCCCAGGCCCTCTGCCTCCCACACATCTCCCGATGTCCCTGCTCTCAAATGTTGTGTTTGTGTGCTTCCTCCCCTTCTCTCCCCATCTTGTCGACCGCTCCCCTTTTTATATACTTTGTTTGCTTGTTTGTTTGATTTGTTTGTTTGATGAATGTTAGCTTATTCACGAGCCTCGACTCTGTATTATAAAAAAATTAAAAAAAATTAAAAAAGTTTTACAAATTAGAGGTGCATAAGATTGTGAATCAAAAAAGACGGATGAAACAAATTCCTATTGAACTTTTTCTCAATTTTTTATGCATACTTCCGCATCCGGAAGATGGCGGCCTCCATGGAGCGATTTGGTTTTTTAAATATTTTTTCAAATGCTCCAATCTCATTGGTTCCGGTGTTTGGTGACGATTTTCGTTGAAGATAACCAGGGCCCATGCGGGCCCGGGGAACGAGGTTGGTCTTAAAGTATTTTAATTACAAATTAGAGGTGCATAAGATTGTGTATCAAAAAAAGACGGGTGAAACAAACTCCTATTGAACTTTTTCGCAATTTTTTATGCATACTTCTGCATCCGCAAGATGGCGGCCTCCATGGAGCGATTGGGTGCGTCAAAGCTTCGAAATTCTCAAAGGATTCAGCAAAATCTGGCTTTTCAACATAATATGTACGCGTTCATTCACAACACCGACTTCGCCGGCTATAATGATTGATGGCTTACATATATATGTATGCCATTTTTGTTGAGATCAGATCCCAGATGGCCGACTGCCTGCATTTAACTCCGTAAAGCAAAATGACTAAAACCATGTTGGTGGCTATGGGGCTATGACATTTTATGTCTTTTTCTTCTTGTTATTAAAGGTAAGTTTATATAAACTTGATTTTATGTTCTTAACAACTCTTTTATTCATCAAAATAAATGGCACAAAACAGTGTACAAAACGGTACCTACAGTTTGGACAAATTTTAAAGGTGAAGTTCCGAACCCTATTTTACCCACTACCCCCTGAGTTTGTGGATTTGCGGTTCGTGGACCTTTTCAAGATTGTAACCCCCACTAACGTCAAAGCCCTCTTGTATATACTCGTATATACCTGAGCACTGCGCGGGGTAGCTTTTTCTATGAACTCTCTGGTTATAAAGGTCGCCCCAGGTTATTATTTACTTTTAACAATGTGTGTATATCGGCCGATGCATCAGGAAGAAGATAATCGCTTTTGGGTCATTTATTAGCACAATTAACCTGCTCATGGTCATATATCTAGTCCACATATCTTTGTGAGTTGAACAGGTGGCCATGATGGGTGGGGAGTGAGTTTGAAGGCTTTGGAGTTGGGAGGGGATTGACACCTTAGGATGAGGAGGAGTGTGAGGACTTGGGGTTTGGGGGAGGTGGAAGGTTGATGACATGGATTTTTTGAGGGGCGATGGGGAAATGGGGGAGAGGTGGGGACTTAAAATCACATTCTACATTGCGCGGATATTCCGTGGATCCATGCTCATGATAATAATGATAGAGAGGTTGCTCTCAAATGTTGTGGTTGTGTGCTTCCCCTTCTCTCCCCATCTTGTCTTCCGCTCCCTCTTTTTGTATATTTTGTTTGTCTGGTTGATTTGTTTGTGAAATAAATGTTAGCTCTTTCACGAGCCTCGATTCAGTATACAAAAAAAAAAAAAAAAGGTGCAAATTCATCATTTCTTTTTAGGGTATTTTGGTTACAAACAGATAAACAGAGACAGAGACATATACAGATATGCATACATAATGAGACATATACAGATATGCATACAAATTTAAAATTGAATTGACGATAAATCAGGACGTCGGAAGACTTCCTATGTAAGAATGACACACAATTCCTCAAAAAAGAAAACCTACCAAGATACGAACTTGTGAAGCTATAAAAGTACCAACCAATCAGTCATCTGTGGAGGATTTCACATCAAATAACACTCATTAACCCTTTGTGTGCTGCATCTTTTATTTTGTCTTTTTTCAAAAATTTCATCAAAAAAAATTACATATTTTTGGTCATTTTCAAAAAAAAGAAAATAATTTTCATCTTGTGACAAATCTGCGACAGCAGCACACAAAGGGTTAAACGTTTGGATAGCATCACTGAACTACAAAACTGACAGAACAAAAATATCCCGGTTGTAATTCTTCTTTTCAGACATTAACTCAACATTGGGTTAACCTCAGTACTTTGATCAAACTGAATCTACTGTATTTTACAGTGGGAAGATCCATGACTCATCAATTTTTTTTATAACTTCAAAGGATTCCACGAAAGGTAGGCTTGACTGAATATTTACACATTGGGCAATAAAGTGCAAAGATGGGTGGGACAACGACTGTCAATCAGCCTGATGGGGGCGGGGCCACATGTACTAATTACCTTCGCAAAAGCGGAAGGTTATGTTTTGATCGCTGTGTATTTATTTGTATGTCTGTGTGTGTGTATGTTAATCGCATAACTCAAAAAGTATTCAACCGAATTGCATGAAATTTGGTGGGATGATTGGTTATTATACGGGACACATTTGATTAGATTTTGGGAAACAGATTTGCTCAAATTCTGACTATTTTTAACTCGATCGTATTTCACTCAAAGTTATGAGCGACTGAAGAAGAAGATGTCCATCCAGGACGTCATCACTATAACGCGATCTCCCGCGATCATTTCAACCTCAAAAAAAATTATAATTGCAGATTTGACAATAGATGAGGCATATTAACAAACGAATGAAACAGATTTGCTCAAATTCTGACTATTTTTAACTCGATCGTATTTCACTCAAAGTTATGCGCGACTGAAGAAGAAGATGTCCATCCAGGACGTCATCACTATAACGCAATCTCCCGCGATCATTTCAACCTCAAAAAAAATTATAATTGCAGATTTGTCAAGAGATGAGGCATATTAACAAACGAATGAAACAGATTTGCTCAAATTCTGACTATTTTTAACTCGATCGTATTTCACTCAAAGTTATGAGCGACTGAAGAAGAGGATGTCCATCCAAGACGTCATCACTATAACGCGATCTCCCGCAATCATTTCAACCTCAAATGAAATTCAAATTGCAGATTTGTCAATCGGGGAGGCATATTAACAGACGAATGAAACAGATTTGCTCAAATTCTGATTTTTAAAAATCGATCGCATTTCACATAAAGTTTGAGGTACTAAAGAAGAAGAAGATTCGTTTAGCTCTCAGATAAAATAAATAATTCTGTCTGCAATTTCAGGTTAATTACCTTCGCAAAAGCGGAAGGTTATGTTTTGATTTGTATGTCTGTGTGTGTGTGTGTGTGTATGTTATTCGCATAACTCAAAAAGTATTCAACCGAATTGCATGAAATTTGGTGGGATGATTGGTTATTATACGGGACACATTTGATTAGATTTTGGGAGCAATCGGGTCAAAGGTCAAGGTCAAGGTCACGAAAAGGTCAAAATCGTATTTTTACCATAGCGCGGTCAATTTTTATCCAATTGGCATGCAACTAATGCCAAAATGTTCAGAATTCAATGCCCGATCTTGTGATATACGACATGACCCAGTGAAGACATTACCCTTGTTAGCGGTTGGGGGTCAAAGGTCAGGGGGGTCACGACCTTGCAAAATGTGCGTTTTTTGTCATAACTCGGTCAATTCTTATCCGATTTGCATGAAATCAGCACCAAACTGTTCACTGTTCTGTTCCCTACACTCCCATGCCAAGTACAGAACAGTAGCTGCGGCGAAGGTATGCGCTCTACCGAGTGCCCGTTCTAGTTTGACTATGTACTAATTAGAATGCTAGATCATATATAAAGTCTATACAGTGCTGTACCTTTACAATGTTAGATCGTCTATAATGTACAGTGCTGTACCATTACAATGTTAGATCGTCTGTAAAGTATGTACAGTGCTGTACCATTACAATGTTAGATCGTCTGTAAAGTATGTACAGTGCTGTACCATTACAATGTAAGATCGTCTATAAAGTATGTACAGTGCTGTACCATTACAATGTTAGATCGTCCATAAAGTATGTACAGTGCTGTACCATTACAATGCAAGATCGTCCATAAAGTATATACAGTGCTGTACCATTACAATGCAAGATCGTCCATAAAGTATGTACAGTGCTGTACCATTACAATGTTAGATCGTCCATAAGGTATGTACAGTGCTGTACCATTACAATGCAAGATCGTCCATAAAGTATGTACAGTGCTGTACCATTACAATGTTAGATCGTCTATAAAGTAGGTACAGTGCTGTACCATTACAATGCAAGATCGTCCATAAAGTATGTACAGTGCTGTACCATTACAATGTTAGATCGTCTCTAAAGTATGTACAGTGCTGTACCATTACAATGTTAGATCGTCTGTAAAGTATGTACAGTGCTGTACCATTACAATGTTAGATCGTCTGTAAAGTATGTACAGTGCTGTACCATTACAATGTAAGATCGTCTATAAAGTATGTACAGTGCTGTACCATTACAATGTTAGATCGTTCATAAAGTATGTACAGTGCTGTACCATTACAATGCAAGATCGTCCATAAAGTATATACAGTGCTGTACCATTACAATGCAAGATCGTCCATAAAGTATGTACAGTGCTGTACCATTACAATGTTAGATCGTCCATAAGGTATGTACAGTGCTGTACCATTACAATGCAAGATCGTCCATAAAGTATGTACAGTGCTGTACCATTACAATGTTAGATCGTCTATAAAGTAGGTACAGTGCTGTACCATTACAATGCAAGATCGTCCATAAAGTATGTACAGTGCTGTACCATTACAATGTTAGATCGTCTCTAAAGTATGTACAGTGCTGTACCATTACAATGTTAGATCGTCTATAAAGTATGTACAGTGCTGTACCTTTACAATGTGAGTACGTCTATAAAGTATGTACAGTGCTGTACCATTACAATGTTAGATCGTCTATAAAGTATATACAGTGCTGTACCTTTACAATGCGAGTACGTCTATAAAGTATGTACAGTGCTGTACCTTTACAATGTTAGATCGTCTGTAAAGTATATACAGTGCTGTACCATTACAATGTTAGATCGTCTATAAAGTATGTACAGTGCTGTACCTTTACAATGCGAGTACGTCTATAAAGTATGTACAGTGCTGTACCTTTACAATGTTAGATCGTCTGTAAAGTATATACAGTGCTGTACCATTACAATGTTAGATCGTCAATAAAGTATGTACAGTGCTGTACCTTTACAATGCGAGTACGTCTATAAAGTATGTACAGTGCTGTACCTTTACAATGTTAGATCGTCGATAAAGTATGAACAGTGCTGTACCTTTACAATGTGAGTACGTCTATAAAGTATGTACAGTGCTGTACCTTGACAATGTGAGTACATCTATAAAGTATGTACAGTGCTGTACCATTACAATGTTATATCGTCTATAAAGTATGTTCAGTGCTGTACCATTACAATGCAAGATCGTCCATAAAGTATGTACAGTGCTGTACCATTACAATGAGAGTACTGTAGCGGTGTAGCGGTCCCCGCTGAATGTACACAATCGCCTTGCACCTGCCAGGACGCGGCCAGGGCGCGATCGCCATGCCAGGCTCGTCCGGACGGGCCCAGACGCGCCTCTCCTAGGCATGCCCGGACTCGCTGTTCCCGGGCACGCCCGAACCTCCCGGGCACGCCCGGTCTCGTCTTTCCCGGGCATGCCCGCTCTCGCCTTTCCAGGGCTCGCCCAGAGCGCCCGGGCACGCCCAGCCTCGACTTGCCAGGCCGCGTCCAGGACGCCCGGGCATGTCCAGACTCGCCTTTCCAGGGCTCGCCCAGAGCGTCCGGGCATGCCCGCTCTCGCCTTTCCAGGGCTTGCCCAGAGCGCTCGGGCACGCTCAGCCTCGACTTGCCAGGTCGCGTCCAGGACGCCCGGGCATGTCCAGACTCGCCTTTCCAGGACTCGCCCTTGACACCCGGGCATGCCCGGTCTCGGTTTTCCCGGGCAAACGCCCCGGCATAAATGTGTATATATATTGCTGCCCGATAAACGGGCTTTTCAGAATACCTGAGCTGTTTTGTTTCAATAAAGCAACTCGGACGAATTCCGTCTTTGGTCGCGTCAATTCTTTCGACTCACGTTGGAGCGCAGCTCCTTCACTGGTGACCTACCGACATGGACACGGCAGTGACTCTTAAACTGCCTACCTTCTGGGAGGCTCACGCGGCTGTTTGGTTCGCCCAGGCGGACTCCCAGTTCACCCTGCGAGGCATCACCGCGGACGACACCCGCTTCCACCACGTCGTGGCAGCGCTCGGTTCCGCCACCGCGGCCTGCGCCCTGAGCCTCCTCGAGCACCCGCCGGCTGCTGACAAGTATGACGCGCTGAAGACGCTCCTCCTCGACGCTTTCGCCCTCTCACCGGCGGCACGCGCACGGCGCCTGCTCGACCTGCCCGAGCTCGGCGACACGCGCCCGTCCGAGCGCATGGACTATATGCTCTCGTTGCTCATTGAGCACTCTCCGGATTTTCTGTTCCGCGAGCTGTTCCTTCACCAGCTCGCGGAATTCCCGGCCCTCACGCGGCCGACGTTTTGGGCCGTCGCAGTGCGGCATGGAATCGAGCACCACATACCCACTACGGGCCCGCCGGTCTACGCCAGGGCCCGCCGCCTCGACCCGGCCAAGCTCGCCATGGCAAAGGCCGAGTTCGACGCGTTGGAGCACCTTGGCATCGTGCGGCGCTCCAATAGCGCGTGGGCCTCACCACTGCACATCGTGCCAAAGCCGGGGGGCGGATGGCGCCCGTGTGGCGACTACCGCCGCCTCAACGACGCTACCACCCCCGACAGGTACCCGATCCCGCACATCCAGGACTTTTCCGCCCGTTTGGCGGGACGGGTCATATTTTCCAAAATTGACCTGATACGGGGATACCACCAGGTACCTGTCCGGGCGGCCGACGTCCCGAAGACGGCCGTCATCACGCCGTTCGGCCTGTTCGAATTTTTGAGGATGCCGTTTGGCCTCAAGAACGCGGCCCAGGCGTTCCAGTGCTTAATGGACGGCGTGCTGCGCAACCTGCCATTTCTTTTCGTCTATCTGGACGACATCTTCGTCGCCACACGTCCCGCGCCGAGCACCTCCTCCACCTCCGAACACTGTTCGGTCGCCTCAGCGAGCACGGCTTAATTGTGAACCCGGCCAAATGCCACTTCGGCACGACGACCGTTGACTTTTTGGGCCACCGCATCACCAAGACCGGGGCCGTGCCGCTGCCGACCAAGGTCGAGGCCATCACCACGTTCCCGCGTCCCCGTTCCATCAAGGCCCTACAAGAGTTCCTCGGCATGGTGAATTTTTATGACCGATTCGTGCCCCGCGCTGCTCAGCTCATGCGGCCCCTTTACGAGGCCCTCCGGGGCAAGCCGGCCAAGCATGACATCGTTTGGTCCGCGGCCATGGACGCGGCCTTCGCGAGCGCAAAACGGGCCCTCGCCGACGCAACGCTGCTGGCTCACCCGGTGCTCAACGCGCCCATCGCCCTCACTACGGACGCCTCCAACTACGCGGTGGGCGCCGTCCATGAACAATGGGTGGACGGGGTTTGGCAGCCACTCGCCTTTTTCAGCCGGCAGCTCCGGCCGAATGAGTTAAAATACAGCACGTTCGACCGTGAGCTGCTCGGTCTATTCCTGGCCGTTCGCCATTTCCGACACCTCCTGGAGGGCCGCCCGTTCACGGCTTTCGTCGACCACAAGCCGTTGGTCTACGCAATGGCCAAAGTCACGGAGCCGTGGTCGGCCCGCCTGCAGCGCCACCTCTCCGCCGTGTCGGAATTCACCACGGACATCCGGCACGTCGCCGGCAAAGACAACGCCGTGGCCGACTGTCTTTCTCAGGCCAGCGCGAACGCGGTCCACCTCGGCGTGGACTTCGCGCTCATGGCGGCCAACCAGACCACCGACACCTCGGTGCAGGCCCTCCGGGCGGCGGACACGGGCCTCCGCCTGGCCGACATCCCCTTCGCGGGCACCGTCCTGCTCTGCGACGTCTCCCAGGGCCAGCCTCGCCCCATCGTGCCCGTTTCCTGGCAGCACCGCATCTTCGCCTCCATCCACGGCCTTTCTCACCCGGGCCGGAAAGCTTCTCAGAAGCTGGTGTCGGCGCGTTTCGTCTGGCACGGCCTGCGACGGAACGTCCGCGACTGGGCCAACGCCTGCACGGCCTGCCAGCGGGCCAAGGTCCACCGCCACACCCAGGCCCCGCAAGCACCTTTCACCGTGCCTGCACGGCATTTCGACCACGTCCACGTGGACCTGGTGGGTCCCCTGCCCCCATCGCGGGGGTTCACCCACCTGCTCACCATGGTGGACAGGACCAGCAGGTGGCCGGAGGCCGTGCCCCTCACCTCCACCACCACCGCCGACGTGGCGCAGGCGTTCATCGCCACCTGGGTCGCGCGCTTCGGCGCACCGGCGGACATCTCGTCCGACCGCGGCCCAGTTCACGTCCGAACTTTTGGGCGCGGTCGCCCGCTCATTGGGGGTCACGCTGCACCGCACCACGGCCTACCACCCCCAAGCCAACGGGTTGTGCGAGCGGTTTCACCGCTCCATGAAGGCCGCACTCATGGCCGGCCTTCAGGACGACGGTTGGACCGACCGGCTGCCGTGGGTCCTTTTGGGCCTCCGCACGGCCCCCAAGGAGGACCTCTGGGCGTCCGCCGCCGAGCTCGTCTACGGCCAGCCGCTCCGCGTCCCGGGCGAGTTCGTGCCCGACGCTACCAGTCCCTGGTCCGCCGCACACCAGCACTCGGACCTCCAGGAGGCCGCCCGCCGATTTGCCCCTGTGCCAACGTCCCGCCACGGTGGCCCCCAGTCCTACGTCCCCCCGGCGCTTCGCACAGCGGAGTACGTCTTTGTGCGTCATGACACGCACCGGGGGCCACTCCGGCCGCCGTACGACGGGCCCTTCCGGGTCCTGCGACGGGGCGACAAGTCCTTCGTCGTCGACGTCGGCGGCCGGTCGGACCGGATCTCTGTGGACCGCCTCAAACCGGCGCACGTGGACGTCGACCGACCACCACGGTTGGCCCTTCCTCCGCGGCGAGGCCGCCCCCCGTCTACAGTTCCCCCCGCTCGACCACCCACCACCGGATCGGACCCCCCCCCCCCCCCCCCACGACCCTCCAGGGGTCGCTTCGGCCGGGTCATCCGGACCCCCCTTAAATTGACCCTGCCGGTGCAGGTCGATTCTGGAGGGGCATGTGTAGCGGTCCCCGCTGAATGTACACAATCGCCTTGCACCTGCCAGGACGTGGCCAGGGCGCGATCGCCATGCCGGGCTCGTCCGGACGGGCCCAGACGCGCCTCTCCTGGGCATGCCCAGACTCGCTGTTCCCGGGCACGCCCGGTCTCGTCTTTCCCGGGCATGCCCGCTCTCGCCTTTCCAGGGCTCGGCCAGCCTCGACTTGCCAGGCCGCGTCCAGGACGCCCGGGCATGTCCAGACTCGCCTTTCCAGGGCTCGCCCAGAGCGTCCGGGCATGCCCGCTCTCGCCTTTCCAGGGCTCGCCCAGAGCGCTCGGGCACGCCCAGCCTCGACTTGCCAGGCCGCGTCCAGGACGCCCGGGCATGTCCAGACTCGCCTTTCCAGGACTCGCCCTTGACACCCGGGCATGCCCGGTCTCGGTTTTCCCGGGCAAACGCCCCGGCATAAATGTGTATATATATTGCTGCCTGATAAACGGGCTTTTCAGAATACCTGAGCTGTTTTGTTTCAATAAAGCAACTCGGACGAATTCCGTCTTTGGTCGCGTCAATTCTTTCGACTCGCGTTGGAGCGCAGCTCCTTCAGTACGTCTATAAAGTATGTACAGTGCTGTACCTTTACAATGTGAGTACGTCTATAAAGTATGTACAGTGCTGTACCTTTACAATGTTATATCGTCTATAAAGTATGTTCAGTGCTGTACCATTACAATGCAAGATCGTCCATAAAGTATGTACAGTGCTGTACCATTACAATGAGAGTACGTCTATAAAGTATGTACAGTGCTGTACCATTACAATGAGAGTACGTCGATAAAGTATGGACACTGTACAGTGCTGTACCTTTACAATGTGAGTACGTCTATAAAGTTTGGACACTGTGCAGTGCTGTACCTTTACAATGTGAGTATATCCAATTGTCCATAAAGTATGTACAGTGCTGTACCATTACAATGTTATATCGTCTATAAAGTATGTTCAGTGCTATACCATTACAATGTTATATCATCTATAAAGTATGTTCAGTGCTGTACCATTACAATGAGAGTACGTCTATAAAGTATGTACAGTGCTGTACCTTTACAATGTGAGTACGTCTATAAAGTATGTACAGTGCTGTACCTTTACAATGAGAGTACGTCTATAAAGTATGTAAAGTGCTGTACCTTTACAATGAGAGTACGTCTATAAAGTATGTACAGTGCTGTACCATTACAATGAGAGTACGTCTATAAAGTATGTACAGTGCTGTACCATTACAATGCAAGATCGTCCATAAAGTATATACAGTGCTGTACCATTACAATGCAAGATCGTCCATAAAGTATGTACAGTGCTGTACCATTACAATGTTAGATCGTCCATAAGGTATGTACAGTGCTGTACCATTACAATGCAAGATCGTCCATAAAGTATGTACAGTGCTGTACCATTACAATGTTAGATCGTCTATAAAGTAGGTACAGTGCTGTACCATTACAATGCAAGATCGTCCATAAAGTATGTACAGTGCTGTACCATTACAATGTTAGATCGTCTCTAAAGTATGTACAGTGCTGTACCATTACAATGTTAGATCGTCTGTAAAGTATGTACAGTGCTGTACCATTACAATGTTAGATCGTCTGTAAAGTATGTACAGTGCTGTACCATTACAATGTAAGATCGTCTATAAAGTATGTACAGTGCTGTACCATTACAATGTTAGATCGTCCATAAAGTATGTACAGTGCTGTACCATTACAATGCAAGATCGTCCATAAAGTATATACAGTGCTGTACCATTACAATGCAAGATCGTCCATAAAGTATGTACAGTGCTGTACCATTACAATGTTAGATCGTCCATAAGGTATGTACAGTGCTGTACCATTACAATGCAAGATCGTCCATAAAGTATGTACAGTGCTGTACCATTACAATGTTAGATCGTCTATAAAGTAGGTACAGTGCTGTACCATTACAATGCAAGATCGTCCATAAAGTATGTACAGTGCTGTACCATTACAATGTTAGATCGTCTCTAAAGTATGTACAGTGCTGTACCATTACAATGTTAGATCATCTATAAAGTATGTACAGTGCTGTACCTTTACAATGTGAGTACATCTATAAAGTATGTACAGTGCTGTACCATTACAATGTTAGATCGTCTATAAAGTATATACAGTGCTGTACCTTTACAATGCGAGTACGTCTATAAAGTATGTACAGTGCTGTACCTTTACAATGTTAGATCGTCTGTAAAGTATATACAGTTCTGTACCATTACAATGTTAGATCGTCTATAAAGTATGTACAGTGCTGTACCTTTACAATGCGAGTACGTCTATAAAGTATGTACAGTGCTGTACCTTTACAATGTTAGATCGTCTGTAAAGTATATACAGTGCTGTACCATTACAATGTTAGATCGTCAATAAAGTATGTACAGTGCTGTACCTTTACAATGCGAGTACGTCGATAAAGTATGTACAGTGCTGTACCTTTACAATGTTAGATCGTCGATAAAGTATGAACAGTGCTGTACCTTTACAATGTGAGTACGTCTATAAAGTATGTACAGTGCTGTACCTTTACAATGTGAGTACATCTATAAAGTATGTACAGTGCTGTACCATTACAATGTTATATCGTCTATAAAGTATGTTCAGTGCTGTACCATTACAATGCAAGATCGTCCATAAAGTATGTACAGTGCTGTACCATTACAATGAGAGTACTGTAGCGGTGTAGCGGTCCCCGCTGAATGTACACAATCGCCTTGCACCTGCCAGGACGCGGCCAGGGCGCGATCGCCATGCCAGGCTCGTCCGGACGGGCCCAGACGCGCCTCTCCTGGGCATGCCCGGACTCGCTGTTCCCGGGCACGCCCGAACCTCCCGGGCACGTCCGGTCTCGTCTTTCCCGGGCATGCCCGCTCTCGCCTTTCCAGGGCTCGCCCAGAGCGCCCGGGCACGCCCAGCCTCGACTTGCCAGGCCGCGTCCAGGACGCCCGGGCATGTCCAGACTCGCCTTTCCAGGGCTCGCCCAGAGCGTCCGGGCATGCCCGCTCTCGCCTTTCCAGGGCTTGCCCAGAGCGCTCGGGCACGCTCAGCCTCGACTTGCCAGGTCGCGTCCAGGACGCCCGGGCATGTCCAGACTCGCCTTTCCAGGACTCGCCCTTGACACCCGGGCATGCCCGGTCTCGGTTTTCCCGGGCAAACGCCCCGGCATAAATGTGTATATATATTGCTGCCCGATAAACGGGCTTTTCAGAATACCTGAGCTGTTTTGTTTCAATAAAGCAACTCGGACGAATTCCGTCTTTGGTCGCGTCAATTCTTTCGACTCACGTTGGAGCGCAGCTCCTTCACTGGTGACCTACCGACATGGACACGGCAGTGACTCTTAAACTGCCTACCTTCTGGGAGGCTCACGCGGCTGTTTGGTTCGCCCAGGCGGACTCCCAGTTCACCCTGCGAGGCATCACCGCGGACGACACCCGCTTCCACCACGTCGTGGCAGCGCTCGGTTCCGCCACCGCGGCCTGCGCCCTGAGCCTCCTCGAGCACCCGCCGGCTGCTGACAAGTATGACGCGCTGAAGACGCTCCTCCTCGACGCTTTCGCCCTCTCACCGGCGGCACGCGCACGGCGCCTGCTCGACCTGCCCGAGCTCGGCGACACGCGCCCGTCCGAGCGCATGGACTATATGCTCTCGTTGCTCATTGAGCACTCTCCGGATTTTCTGTTCCGCGAGCTGTTCCTTCACCAGCTCGCGGAATTCCCGGCCCTCACGCGGCCGACGTTTTGGGCCGTCGCAGTGCGGCATGGAATCGAGCACCACATACCCACTACGGGCCCGCCGGTCTACGCCAGGGCCCGCCGCCTCGACCCGGCCAAGCTCGCCATGGCAAAGGCCGAGTTCGACGCGTTGGAGCACCTTGGCATCGTGCGGCGCTCCAATAGCGCGTGGGCCTCACCACTGCACATCGTGCCAAAGCCGGGGGGCGGATGGCGCCCGTGTGGCGACTACCGCCGCCTCAACGACGCTACCACCCCCGACAGGTACCCGATCCCGCACATCCAGGACTTTTCCGCCCGTTTGGCGGGACGGGTCATATTTTCCAAAATTGACCTGATACGGGGATACCACCAGGTACCTGTCCGGGCGGCCGACGTCCCGAAGACGGCCGTCATCACGCCGTTCGGCCTGTTCGAATTTTTGAGGATGCCGTTTGGCCTCAAGAACGCGGCCCAGGCGTTCCAGTGCTTAATGGACGGCGTGCTGCGCAACCTGCCATTTCTTTTCGTCTATCTGGACGACATCTTCGTCGCCACACGTCCCGCGCCGAGCACCTCCTCCACCTCCGAACACTGTTCGGTCGCCTCAGCGAGCACGGCTTAATTGTGAACCCGGCCAAATGCCACTTCGGCACGACGACCGTTGACTTTTTGGGCCACCGCATCACCAAGACCGGGGCCGTGCCGCTGCCGACCAAGGTCGAGGCCATCACCACGTTCCCGCGTCCCCGTTCCATCAAGGCCCTACAAGAGTTCCTCGGCATGGTGAATTTTTATGACCGATTCGTGCCCCGCGCTGCTCAGCTCATGCGGCCCCTTTACGAGGCCCTCCGGGGCAAGCCGGCCAAGCATGACATCGTTTGGTCCGCGGCCATGGATGCGGCCTTCGCGAGCGCAAAACGGGCCCTCGCCGACGCAACGCTGCTGGCTCACCCGGTGCTCAACGCGCCCATCGCCCTCACTACGGACGCCTCCAACTACGCGGTGGGCGCCGTCCATGAACAATGGGTGGACGGGGTTTGGCAGCCACTCGCCTTTTTCAGCCGGCAGCTCCGGCCGAATGAGTTAAAATACAGCACGTTCGACCGTGAGCTGCTCGGTCTATTCCTGGCCGTTCGCCATTTCCGACACCTCCTGGAGGGCCGCCCGTTCACGGCTTTCGTCGACCACAAGCCGTTGGTCTACGCAATGGCCAAAGTCACGGAGCCGTGGTCGGCCCGCCTGCAGCGCCACCTCTCCGCCGTGTCGGAATTCACCACGGACATCCGGCACGTCGCCGGCAAAGACAACGCCGTGGCCGACTGTCTTTCTCAGGCCAGCGCGAACGCGGTCCACCTCGGCGTGGACTTCGCGCTCATGGCGGCCGACCAGACCACCGACACCTCGGTGCAGGCCCTCCGGGCGGCGGACACGGGCCTCCGCCTGGCCGACATCCCCTTCGCGGGCACCGTCCTGCTCTGCGACGTCTCCCAGGGCCAGCCTCGCCCCATCGTGCCCGTTTCCTGGCAGCACCGCATCTTCGCCTCCATCCACGGCCTTTCTCACCCGGGCCGGAAAGCTTCTCAGAAGCTGGTGTCGGCGCGTTTCGTCTGGCACGGCCTGCGACGGAACGTCCGCGACTGGGCCAACGCCTGCACGGCCTGCCAGCGGGCCAAGGTCCACCGCCACACCCAGGCCCCGCAAGCACCTTTCACCGTGCCTGCACGGCATTTCGACCACGTCCACGTGGACCTGGTGGGTCCCCTGCCCCCATCGCGGGGGTTCACCCACCTGCTCACCATGGTGGACAGGACCAGCAGGTGGCCGGAGGCCGTGCCCCTCACCTCCACCACCACCGCCGACGTGGCGCAGGCGTTCATCGCCACCTGGGTCGCGCGCTTCGGCGCACCGGCGGACATCTCGTCCGACCGCGGCCCAGTTCACGTCCGAACTTTTGGGCGCGGTCGCCCGCTCATTGGGGGTCACGCTGCACCGCACCACGGCCTACCACCCCCAAGCCAACGGGTTGTGCGAGCGGTTTCACCGCTCCATGAAGGCCGCACTCATGGCCGGCCTTCAGGACGACGGTTGGACCGACCGGCTGCCGTGGGTCCTTTTGGGCCTCCGCACGGCCCCCAAGGAGGACCTCTAGGCGTCCGCCGCCGAGCTCGTCTACGGCCAGCCGCTCCGCGTCCCGGGCGAGTTCGTGCCCGACGCTACCAGTCCCTGGTCCGCCGCACACCAGCACTCGGACCTCCAGGAGGCCGCCCGCCGATTTGCCCCTGTGCCAACGTCCCGCCACGGTGGCCCCCAGTCCTACGTCCCCCCGGCGCTTCGCACAGCGGAGTACGTCTTTGTGCGTCATGACACGCACCGGGGGCCACTCCGGCCGCCGTACGACGGGCCCTTCCGGGTCCTGCGACGGGGCGACAAGTCCTTCGTCGTCGACGTCGGCGGCCGGTCGGACCGGATCTCTGTGGACCGCCTCAAACCGGCGCACGTGGACGTCGACCGACCACCACGGTTGGCCCTTCCTCCGCGGCGAGGCCGCCCCCCGTCTACAGTTCCCCCCGCTCGACCACCCACCACCGGATCGGACCCCCCCCCCCCCACGACCCTCCAGGGGTCGCTTCGGCCGGGTCATCCGGACCCCCCTTAAATTGACCCTGCCGGTGCAGGTCGATTCTGGAGGGGCATGTGTAGCGGTCCCCGCTGAATGTACACAATCGCCTTGCACCTGCCAGGACGTGGCCAGGGCGCGATCGCCATGCCGGGCTCGTCCGGACGGGCCCAGACGCGCCTCTCCTGGGCATGCCCAGACTCGCTGTTCCCGGGCACGCCCGGTCTCGTCTTTCCCGGGCATGCCCGCTCTCGCCTTTCCAGGGCTCGGCCAGCCTCGACTTGCCAGGCCGCGTCCAGGACGCCCGGGCATGTCCAGACTCGCCTTTCCAGGGCTCGCCCAGAGCGTCCGGGCATGCCCGCTCTCGCCTTTCCAGGGCTCGCCCAGAGCGCTCGGGCACGCCCAGCCTCGACTTGCCAGGCCGCGTCCAGGACGCCCGGGCATGTCCAGACTCGCCTTTCCAGGACTCGCCCTTGACACCCGGGCATGCCCGGTCTCGGTTTTCCCGGGCAAACGCCCCGGCATAAATGTGTATATATATTGCTGCCCGATAAACGGGCTTTTCAGAATACCTGAGCTGTTTTGTTTCAATAAAGCAACTCGGACGAATTCCGTCTTTGGTCGCGTCAATTCTTTCGACTCACGTTGGAGCGCAGCTCCTTCACTGGTGACCTACCGACATGGACACGGCAGTGACTCTTAAACTGCCTACCTTCTGGGAGGCTCACGCGGCTGTTTGGTTCGCCCAGGCGGACTCCCAGTTCACCCTGCGAGGCATCACCGCGGACGACACCCGCTTCCACCACGTCGTGGCAGCGCTCGGTTCCGCCACCGCGGCCTGCGCCCTGAGCCTCCTCGAGCACCCGCCGGCTGCTGACAAGTATGACGCGCTGAAGACGCTCCTCCTCGACGCTTTCGCCCTCTCACCGGCGGCACGCGCACGGCGCCTGCTCGACCTGCCCGAGCTCGGCGACACGCGCCCGTCCGAGCGCATGGACTATATGCTCTCGTTGCTCATTGAGCACTCTCCGGATTTTCTGTTCCGCGAGCTGTTCCTTCACCAGCTCGCGGAATTCCCGGCCCTCACGCGGCCGACGTTTTGGGCCGTCGCAGTGCGGCATGGAATCGAGCACCACATACCCACTACGGGCCCGCCGGTCTACGCCAGGGCCCGCCGCCTCGACCCGGCCAAGCTCGCCATGGCAAAGGCCGAGTTCGACGCGTTGGAGCACCTTGGCATCGTGCGGCGCTCCAATAGCGCGTGGGCCTCACCACTGCACATCGTGCCAAAGCCGGGGGGCGGATGGCGCCCGTGTGGCGACTACCGCCGCCTCAACGACGCTACCACCCCCGACAGGTACCCGATCCCGCACATCCAGGACTTTTCCGCCCGTTTGGCGGGACGGGTCATATTTTCCAAAATTGACCTGATACGGGGATACCACCAGGTACCTGTCCGGGCGGCCGACGTCCCGAAGACGGCCGTCATCACGCCGTTCGGCCTGTTCGAATTTTTGAGGATGCCGTTTGGCCTCAAGAACGCGGCCCAGGCGTTCCAGTGCTTAATGGACGGCGTGCTGCGCAACCTGCCATTTCTTTTCGTCTATCTGGACGACATCTTCGTCGCCACACGTCCCGCGCCGAGCACCTCCTCCACCTCCGAACACTGTTCGGTCGCCTCAGCGAGCACGGCTTAATTGTGAACCCGGCCAAATGCCACTTCGGCACGACGACCGTTGACTTTTTGGGCCACCGCATCACCAAGACCGGGGCCGTGCCGCTGCCGACCAAGGTCGAGGCCATCACCACGTTCCCGCGTCCCCGTTCCATCAAGGCCCTACAAGAGTTCCTCGGCATGGTGAATTTTTATGACCGATTCGTGCCCCGCGCTGCTCAGCTCATGCGGCCCCTTTACGAGGCCCTCCGGGGCAAGCCGGCCAAGCATGACATCGTTTGGTCCGCGGCCATGGACGCGGCCTTCGCGAGCGCAAAACGGGCCCTCGCCGACGCAACGCTGCTGGCTCACCCGGTGCTCAACGCGCCCATCGCCCTCACTACGGACGCCTCCAACTACGCGGTGGGCGCCGTCCATGAACAATGGGTGGACGGGGTTTGGCAGCCACTCGCCTTTTTCAGCCGGCAGCTCCGGCCGAATGAGTTAAAATACAGCACGTTCGACCGTGAGCTGCTCGGTCTATTCCTGGCCGTTCGCCATTTCCGACACCTCCTGGAGGGCCGCCCGTTCACGGCTTTCGTCGACCACAAGCCGTTGGTCTACGCAATGGCCAAAGTCACGGAGCCGTGGTCGGCCCGCCTGCAGCGCCACCTCTCCGCCGTGTCGGAATTCACCACGGACATCCGGCACGTCGCCGGCAAAGACAACGCCGTGGCCGACTGTCTTTCTCAGGCCAGCGCGAACGCGGTCCACCTCGGCGTGGACTTCGCGATCATGGCGGCCAACCAGACCACCGACACCTCGGTGCAGGCCCTCCGGGCGGCGGACACGGGCCTCCGCCTGGCCGACATCCCCTTCGCGGGCACCGTCCTGCTCTGCGACGTCTCCCAGGGCCAGCCTCGCCCCATCGTGCCCGTTTCCTGGCAGCACCGCATCTTCGCCTCCATCCACGGCCTTTCTCACCCGGGCCGGAAAGCTTCTCAGAAGCTGGTGTCGGCGCGTTTCGTCTGGCACGGCCTGCGACGGAACGTCCGCGACTGGGCCAACGCCTGCACGGCCTGCCAGCGGGCCAAGGTCCACCGCCACACCCAGGCCCCGCAAGCACCTTTCACCGTGCCTGCACGGCATTTCGACCACGTCCACGTGGACCTGGTGGGTCCCCTGCCCCCATCGCGGGGGTTCACCCACCTGCTCACCATGGTGGACAGGACCAGCAGGTGGCCGGAGGCCGTGCCCCTCACCTCCACCACCACCGCCGACGTGGCGCAGGCGTTCATCGCCACCTGGGTCGCGCGCTTCGGCGCACCGGCGGACATCTCGTCCGACCGCGGCCCAGTTCACGTCCGAACTTTTGGGCGCGGTCGCCCGCTCATTGGGGGTCACGCTGCACCGCACCACGGCCTACCACCCCCAAGCCAACGGGTTGTGCGAGCGGTTTCACCGCTCCATGAAGGCCGCACTCATGGCCGGCCTTCAGGACGACGGTTGGACCGACCGGCTGCCGTGGGTCCTTTTGGGCCTCCGCACGGCCCCCAAGGAGGACCTCTGGGCGTCCGCCGCCGAGCTCGTCTACGGCCAGCCGCTCCGCGTCCCGGGCGAGTTCGTGCCCGACGCTACCAGTCCCTGGTCCGCCGCACACCAGCACTCGGACCTCCAGGAGGCCGCCCGCCGATTTGCCCCTGTGCCAACGTCCCGCCACGGTGGCCCCCAGTCCTACGTCCCCCCGGCGCTTCGCACAGCGGAGTACGTCTTTGTGCGTCATGACACGCACCGGGGGCCACTCCGGCCGCCGTACGACGGGCCCTTCCGGGTCCTGCGACGGGGCGACAAGTCCTTCGTCGTCGACGTCGGCGGCCGGTCGGACCGGATCTCTGTGGACCGCCTCAAACCGGCGCACGTGGACGTCGACCGACCACCACGGTTGGCCCTTCCTCCGCGGCGAGGCCGCCCCCCGTCTACAGTTCCCCCCGCTCGACCACCCACCACCGGATCGGACCCCCCCCCCCCCCCACGACCCTCCAGGGGTCGCTTCGGCCGGGTCATCCGGACCCCCCTTAAATTGACCCTGCCGGTGCAGGTCGATTCTGGAGGGGCATGTGTAGCGGTCCCCGCTGAATGTACACAATCGCCTTGCACCTGCCAGGACGTGGCCAGGGCGCGATCGCCATGCCGGGCTCGTCCGGACGGGCCCAGACGCGCCTCTCCTGGGCATGCCCAGACTCGCTGTTCCCGGGCACGCCCGGTCTCGTCTTTCCCGGGCATGCCCGCTCTCGCCTTTCCAGGGCTCGGCCAGCCTCGACTTGCCAGGCCGCGTCCAGGACGCCCGGGCATGTCCAGACTCGCCTTTCCAGGGCTCGCCCAGAGCGTCCGGGCATGCCCGCTCTCGCCTTTCCAGGGCTCGCCCAGAGCGCTCGGGCACGCCCAGCCTCGACTTGCCAGGCCGCGTCCAGGACGCCCGGGCATGTCCAGACTCGCCTTTCCAGGACTCGCCCTTGACACCCGGGCATGCCCGGTCTCGGTTTTCCCGGGCAAACGCCCCGGCATAAATGTGTATATATATTGCTGCCTGATAAACGGGCTTTTCAGAATACCTGAGCTGTTTTGTTTCAATAAAGCAACTCGGACGAATTCCGTCTTTGGTCGCGTCAATTCTTTCGACTCGCGTTGGAGCGCAGCTCCTTCAGTACGTCTATAAAGTATGTACAGTGCTGTACCTTTACAATGTGAGTACGTCTATAAAGTATGTACAGTGCTGTACCTTTACAATGTTATATCGTCTATAAAGTATGTTCAGTGCTGTACCATTACAATGCAAGATCGTCCATAAAGTATGTACAGTGCTGTACCATTACAATGAGAGTACGTCTATAAAGTATGTACAGTGCTGTACCATTACAATGAGAGTACGTCGATAAAGTATGGACACTGTACAGTGCTGTACCTTTACAATGTGAGTACGTCTATAAAGTTTGGACACTGTGCAGTGCTGTACCTTTACAATGTGAGTATATCCAATTGTCCATAAAGTATGTACAGTGCTGTACCATTACAATGTTATATCGTCTATAAAGTATGTTCAGTGCTATACCATTACAATGTTATATCATCTATAAAGTATGTTCAGTGCTGTACCATTACAATGAGAGTACGTCTATAAAGTATGTACAGTGCTGTACCTTTACAATGTGAGTACGTCTATAAAGTATGTACAGTGCTGTACCTTTACAATGAGAGTACGTCTATAAAGTATGTAAAGTGCTGTACCTTTACAATGAGAGTACGTCTATAAAGTATGTACAGTGCTGTACCATTACAATGAGAGTACGTCTATAAAGTATGTACAGTGCTGTACCATTACAATGCAAGATCGTCCATAAAGTATATACAGTGCTGTACCATTACAATGCAAGATCGTCCATAAAGTATGTACAGTGCTGTACCATTACAATGTTAGATCGTCCATAAGGTATGTACAGTGCTGTACCATTACAATGCAAGATCGTCCATAAAGTATGTACAGTGCTGTACCATTACAATGTTAGATCGTCTATAAAGTAGGTACAGTGCTGTACCATTACAATGCAAGATCGTCCATAAAGTATGTACAGTGCTGTACCATTACAATGTTAGATCGTCTCTAAAGTATGTACAGTGCTGTACCATTACAATGTTAGATCGTCTGTAAAGTATGTACAGTGCTGTACCATTACAATGTTAGATCGTCTGTAAAGTATGTACAGTGCTGTACCATTACAATGTAAGATCGTCTATAAAGTATGTACAGTGCTGTACCATTACAATGTTAGATCGTCCATAAAGTATGTACAGTGCTGTACCATTACAATGCAAGATCGTCCATAAAGTATATACAGTGCTGTACCATTACAATGCAAGATCGTCCATAAAGTATGTACAGTGCTGTACCATTACAATGTTAGATCGTCCATAAGGTATGTACAGTGCTGTACCATTACAATGCAAGATCGTCCATAAAGTATGTACAGTGCTGTACCATTACAATGTTAGATCGTCTATAAAGTAGGTACAGTGCTGTACCATTACAATGCAAGATCGTCCATAAAGTATGTACAGTGCTGTACCATTACAATGTTAGATCGTCTCTAAAGTATGTACAGTGCTGTACCATTACAATGTTAGATCATCTATAAAGTATGTACAGTGCTGTACCTTTACAATGTGAGTACGTCTATAAAGTATGTACAGTGCTGTACCATTACAATGTTAGATCGTCTATAAAGTATATACAGTGCTGTACCTTTACAATGCGAGTACGTCTATAAAGTATGTACAGTGCTGTACCTTTACAATGTTAGATCGTCTGTAAAGTATATACAGTTCTGTACCATTACAATGTTAGATCGTCTATAAAGTATGTACAGTGCTGTACCTTTACAATGCGAGTACGTCTATAAAGTATGTACAGTGCTGTACCTTTACAATGTTAGATCGTCTGTAAAGTATATACAGTGCTGTACCATTACAATGTTAGATCGTCAATAAAGTATGTACAGTGCTGTACCTTTACAATGCGAGTACGTCGATAAAGTATGTACAGTGCTGTACCTTTACAATGTTAGATCGTCGATAAAGTATGAACAGTGCTGTACCTTTACAATGTGAGTACGTCTATAAAGTATGTACAGTGCTGTACCTTTACAATGTGAGTACATCTATAAAGTATGTACAGTGCTGTACCATTACAATGTTATATCGTCTATAAAGTATGTTCAGTGCTGTACCATTACAATGCAAGATCGTCCATAAAGTATGTACAGTGCTGTACCATTACAATGAGAGTACTGTAGCGGTGTAGCGGTCCCCGCTGAATGTACACAATCGCCTTGCACCTGCCAGGACGCGGCCAGGGCGCGATCGCCATGCCAGGCTCGTCCGGACGGGCCCAGACGCGCCTCTCCTGGGCATGCCCGGACTCGCTGTTCCCGGGCACGCCCGAACCTCCCGGGCACGTCCGGTCTCGTCTTTCCCGGGCATGCCCGCTCTCGCCTTTCCAGGGCTCGCCCAGAGCGCCCGGGCACGCCCAGCCTCGACTTGCCAGGCCGCGTCCAGGACGCCCGGGCATGTCCAGACTCGCCTTTCCAGGGCTCGCCCAGAGCGTCCGGGCATGCCCGCTCTCGCCTTTCCAGGGCTTGCCCAGAGCGCTCGGGCACGCTCAGCCTCGACTTGCCAGGTCGCGTCCAGGACGCCCGGGCATGTCCAGACTCGCCTTTCCAGGACTCGCCCTTGACACCCGGGCATGCCCGGTCTCGGTTTTCCCGGGCAAACGCCCCGGCATAAATGTGTATATATATTGCTGCCCGATAAACGGGCTTTTCAGAATACCTGAGCTGTTTTGTTTCAATAAAGCAACTCGGACGAATTCCGTCTTTGGTCGCGTCAATTCTTTCGACTCACGTTGGAGCGCAGCTCCTTCACTGGTGACCTACCGACATGGACACGGCAGTGACTCTTAAACTGCCTACCTTCTGGGAGGCTCACGCGGCTGTTTGGTTCGCCCAGGCGGACTCCCAGTTCACCCTGCGAGGCATCACCGCGGACGACACCCGCTTCCACCACGTCGTGGCAGCGCTCGGTTCCGCCACCGCGGCCTGCGCCCTGAGCCTCCTCGAGCACCCGCCGGCTGCTGACAAGTATGACGCGCTGAAGACGCTCCTCCTCGACGCTTTCGCCCTCTCACCGGCGGCACGCGCACGGCGCCTGCTCGACCTGCCCGAGCTCGGCGACACGCGCCCGTCCGAGCGCATGGACTATATGCTCTCGTTGCTCATTGAGCACTCTCCGGATTTTCTGTTCCGCGAGCTGTTCCTTCACCAGCTCGCGGAATTCCCGGCCCTCACGCGGCCGACGTTTTGGGCCGTCGCAGTGCGGCATGGAATCGAGCACCACATACCCACTACGGGCCCGCCGGTCTACGCCAGGGCCCGCCGCCTCGACCCGGCCAAGCTCGCCATGGCAAAGGCCGAGTTCGACGCGTTGGAGCACCTTGGCATCGTGCGGCGCTCCAATAGCGCGTGGGCCTCACCACTGCACATCGTGCCAAAGCCGGGGGGCGGATGGCGCCCGTGTGGCGACTACCGCCGCCTCAACGACGCTACCACCCCCGACAGGTACCCGATCCCGCACATCCAGGACTTTTCCGCCCGTTTGGCGGGACGGGTCATATTTTCCAAAATTGACCTGATACGGGGATACCACCAGGTACCTGTCCGGGCGGCCGACGTCCCGAAGACGGCCGTCATCACGCCGTTCGGCCTGTTCGAATTTTTGAGGATGCCGTTTGGCCTCAAGAACGCGGCCCAGGCGTTCCAGTGCTTAATGGACGGCGTGCTGCGCAACCTGCCATTTCTTTTCGTCTATCTGGACGACATCTTCGTCGCCACACGTCCCGCGCCGAGCACCTCCTCCACCTCCGAACACTGTTCGGTCGCCTCAGCGAGCACGGCTTAATTGTGAACCCGGCCAAATGCCACTTCGGCACGACGACCGTTGACTTTTTGGGCCACCGCATCACCAAGACCGGGGCCGTGCCGCTGCCGACCAAGGTCGAGGCCATCACCACGTTCCCGCGTCCCCGTTCCATCAAGGCCCTACAAGAGTTCCTCGGCATGGTGAATTTTTATGACCGATTCGTGCCCCGCGCTGCTCAGCTCATGCGGCCCCTTTACGAGGCCCTCCGGGGCAAGCCGGCCAAGCATGACATCGTTTGGTCCGCGGCCATGGACGCGGCCTTCGCGAGCGCAAAACGGGCCCTCGCCGACGCAACACTGCTGGCTCACCCGGTGCTCAACGCGCCCATCGCCCTCACTACGGACGCCTCCAACTACGCGGTGGGCGCCGTCCATGAACAATGGGTGGACGGGGTTTGGCAGCCACTCGCCTTTTTCAGCCGGCAGCTCCGGCCGAATGAGTTAAAATACAGCACGTTCGACCGTGAGCTGCTCGGTCTATTCCTGGCCGTTCGCCATTTCCGACACCTCCTGGAGGGCCGCCCGTTCACGGCTTTCGTCGACCACAAGCCGTTGGTCTACGCAATGGCCAAAGTCACGGAGCCGTGGTCGGCCCGCCTGCAGCGCCACCTCTCCGCCGTGTCGGAATTCACCACGGACATCCGGCACGTCGCCGGCAAAGACAACGCCGTGGCCGACTGTCTTTCTCAGGCCAGCGCGAACGCGGTCCACCTCGGCGTGGACTTCGCGATCATGGCGGCCAACCAGACCACCGACACCTCGGTGCAGGCCCTCCGGGCGGCGGACACGGGCCTCCGCCTGGCCGACATCCCCTTCGCGGGCACCGTCCTGCTCTGCGACGTCTCCCAGGGCCAGCCTCGCCCCATCGTGCCCGTTTCCTGGCAGCACCGCATCTTCGCCTCCATCCACGGCCTTTCTCACCCGGGCCGGAAAGCTTCTCAGAAGCTGGTGTCGGCGCGTTTCGTCTGGCACGGCCTGCGACGGAACGTCCGCGACTGGGCCAACGCCTGCACGGCCTGCCAGCGGGCCAAGGTCCACCGCCACACCCAGGCCCCGCAAGCACCTTTCACCGTGCCTGCACGGCATTTCGACCACGTCCACGTGGACCTGGTGGGTCCCCTGCCCCCATCGCGGGGGTTCACCCACCTGCTCACCATGGTGGACAGGACCAGCAGGTGGCCGGAGGCCGTGCCCCTCACCTCCACCACCACCGCCGACGTGGCGCAGGCGTTCATCGCCACCTGGGTCGCGCGCTTCGGCGCACCGGCGGACATCTCGTCCGACCGCGGCCCAGTTCACGTCCGAACTTTTGGGCGCGGTCGCCCGCTCATTGGGGGTCACGCTGCACCGCACCACGGCCTACCACCCCCAAGCCAACGGGTTGTGCGAGCGGTTTCACCGCTCCATGAAGGCCGCACTCATGGCCGGCCTTCAGGACGACGGTTGGACCGACCGGCTGCCGTGGGTCCTTTTGGGCCTCCGCACGGCCCCCAAGGAGGACCTCTGGGCGTCCGCCGCCGAGCTCGTCTACGGCCAGCCGCTCCGCGTCCCGGGCGAGTTCGTGCCCGACGCTACCAGTCCCTGGTCCGCCGCACACCAGCACTCGGACCTCCAGGAGGCCGCCCGCCGATTTGCCCCTGTGCCAACGTCCCGCCACGGTGGCCCCCAGTCCTACGTCCCCCCGGCGCTTCGCACAGCGGAGTACGTCTTTGTGCGTCATGACACGCACCGGGGGCCACTCCGGCCGCCGTACGACGGGCCCTTCCGGGTCCTGCGACGGGGCGACAAGTCCTTCGTCGTCGACGTCGGCGGCCGGTCGGACCGGATCTCTGTGGACCGCCTCAAACCGGCGCACGTGGACGTCGACCGACCACCACGGTTGGCCCTTCCTCCGCGGCGAGGCCGCCCCCCGTCTACAGTTCCCCCCGCTCGACCACCCACCACCGGATCGGACCCCCCCCCCCCCCCACGACCCTCCAGGGGTCGCTTCGGCCGGGTCATCCGGACCCCCCTTAAATTGACCCTGCCGGTGCAGGTCGATTCTGGAGGGGCATGTGTAGCGGTCCCCGCTGAATGTACACAATCGCCTTGCACCTGCCAGGACGTGGCCAGGGCGCGATCGCCATGCCGGGCTCGTCCGGACGGGCCCAGACGCGCCTCTCCTGGGCATGCCCAGACTCGCTGTTCCCGGGCACGCCCGGTCTCGTCTTTCCCGGGCATGCCCGCTCTCGCCTTTCCAGGGCTCGGCCAGCCTCGACTTGCCAGGCCGCGTCCAGGACGCCCGGGCATGTCCAGACTCGCCTTTCCAGGGCTCGCCCAGAGCGTCCGGGCATGCCCGCTCTCGCCTTTCCAGGGCTCGCCCAGAGCGCTCGGGCACGCCCAGCCTCGACTTGCCAGGCCGCGTCCAGGACGCCCGGGCATGTCCAGACTCGCCTTTCCAGGACTCGCCCTTGACACCCGGGCATGCCCGGTCTCGGTTTTCCCGGGCAAACGCCCCGGCATAAATGTGTATATATATTGCTGCCTGATAAACGGGCTTTTCAGAATACCTGAGCTGTTTTGTTTCAATAAAGCAACTCGGACGAATTCCGTCTTTGGTCGCGTCAATTCTTTCGACTCGCGTTGGAGCGCAGCTCCTTCAGTACGTCTATAAAGTATGTACAGTGCTGTACCTTTACAATGTGAGTACGTCTATAAAGTATGTACAGTGCTGTACCTTTACAATGTTATATCGTCTATAAAGTATGTTCAGTGCTGTACCATTACAATGCAAGATCGTCCATAAAGTATGTACAGTGCTGTACCATTACAATGAGAGTACGTCTATAAAGTATGTACAGTGCTGTACCATTACAATGAGAGTACGTCGATAAAGTATGGACACTGTACAGTGCTGTACCTTTACAATGTGAGTACGTCTATAAAGTTTGGACACTGTGCAGTGCTGTACCTTTACAATGTGAGTATATCCAATTGTCCATAAAGTATGTACAGTGCTGTACCATTACAATGTTATATCGTCTATAAAGTATGTTCAGTGCTATACCATTACAATGTTATATCATCTATAAAGTATGTTCAGTGCTGTACCATTACAATGAGAGTACGTCTATAAAGTATGTACAGTGCTGTACCTTTACAATGTGAGTACGTCTATAAAGTATGTACAGTGCTGTACCTTTACAATGAGAGTACGTCTATAAAGTATGTAAAGTGCTGTACCTTTACAATGAGAGTACGTCTATAAAGTATGTACAGTGCTGTACCATTACAATGAGAGTACGTCTATAAAGTATGTACAGTGCTGTACCATTACAATGCAAGATCGTCCATAAAGTATATACAGTGCTGTACCATTACAATGCAAGATCGTCCATAAAGTATGTACAGTGCTGTACCATTACAATGTTAGATCGTCCATAAGGTATGTACAGTGCTGTACCATTACAATGCAAGATCGTCCATAAAGTATGTACAGTGCTGTACCATTACAATGTTAGATCGTCTATAAAGTAGGTACAGTGCTGTACCATTACAATGCAAGATCGTCCATAAAGTATGTACAGTGCTGTACCATTACAATGTTAGATCGTCTCTAAAGTATGTACAGTGCTGTACCATTACAATGTTAGATCGTCTGTAAAGTATGTACAGTGCTGTACCATTACAATGTTAGATCGTCTGTAAAGTATGTACAGTGCTGTACCATTACAATGTAAGATCGTCTATAAAGTATGTACAGTGCTGTACCATTACAATGTTAGATCGTCCATAAAGTATGTACAGTGCTGTACCATTACAATGCAAGATCGTCCATAAAGTATATACAGTGCTGTACCATTACAATGCAAGATCGTCCATAAAGTATGTACAGTGCTGTACCATTACAATGTTAGATCGTCCATAAGGTATGTACAGTGCTGTACCATTACAATGCAAGATCGTCCATAAAGTATGTACAGTGCTGTACCATTACAATGTTAGATCGTCTATAAAGTAGGTACAGTGCTGTACCATTACAATGCAAGATCGTCCATAAAGTATGTACAGTGCTGTACCATTACAATGTTAGATCGTCTCTAAAGTATGTACAGTGCTGTACCATTACAATGTTAGATCATCTATAAAGTATGTACAGTGCTGTACCTTTACAATGTGAGTACGTCTATAAAGTATGTACAGTGCTGTACCATTACAATGTTAGATCGTCTATAAAGTATATACAGTGCTGTACCTTTACAATGCGAGTACGTCTATAAAGTATGTACAGTGCTGTACCTTTACAATGTTAGATCGTCTGTAAAGTATATACAGTTCTGTACCATTACAATGTTAGATCGTCTATAAAGTATGTACAGTGCTGTACCTTTACAATGCGAGTACGTCTATAAAGTATGTACAGTGCTGTACCTTTACAATGTTAGATCGTCTGTAAAGTATATACAGTGCTGTACCATTACAATGTTAGATCGTCAATAAAGTATGTACAGTGCTGTACCTTTACAATGCGAGTACGTCGATAAAGTATGTACAGTGCTGTACCTTTACAATGTTAGATCGTCGATAAAGTATGAACAGTGCTGTACCTTTACAATGTGAGTACGTCTATAAAGTATGTACAGTGCTGTACCTTTACAATGTGAGTACATCTATAAAGTATGTACAGTGCTGTACCATTACAATGTTATATCGTCTATAAAGTATGTTCAGTGCTGTACCATTACAATGCAAGATCGTCCATAAAGTATGTACAGTGCTGTACCATTACAATGAGAGTACTGTAGCGGTGTAGCGGTCCCCGCTGAATGTACACAATCGCCTTGCACCTGCCAGGACGCGGCCAGGGCGCGATCGCCATGCCAGGCTCGTCCGGACGGGCCCAGACGCGCCTCTCCTGGGCATGCCCGGACTCGCTGTTCCCGGGCACGCCCGAACCTCCCGGGCACGTCCGGTCTCGTCTTTCCCGGGCATGCCCGCTCTCGCCTTTCCAGGGCTCGCCCAGAGCGCCCGGGCACGCCCAGCCTCGACTTGCCAGGCCGCGTCCAGGACGCCCGGGCATGTCCAGACTCGCCTTTCCAGGGCTCGCCCAGAGCGTCCGGGCATGCCCGCTCTCGCCTTTCCAGGGCTTGCCCAGAGCGCTCGGGCACGCTCAGCCTCGACTTGCCAGGTCGCGTCCAGGACGCCCGGGCATGTCCAGACTCGCCTTTCCAGGACTCGCCCTTGACACCCGGGCATGCCCGGTCTCGGTTTTCCCGGGCAAACGCCCCGGCATAAATGTGTATATATATTGCTGCCCGATAAACGGGCTTTTCAGAATACCTGAGCTGTTTTGTTTCAATAAAGCAACTCGGACGAATTCCGTCTTTGGTCGCGTCAATTCTTTCGACTCACGTTGGAGCGCAGCTCCTTCACTGGTGACCTACCGACATGGACACGGCAGTGACTCTTAAACTGCCTACCTTCTGGGAGGCTCACGCGGCTGTTTGGTTCGCCCAGGCGGACTCCCAGTTCACCCTGCGAGGCATCACCGCGGACGACACCCGCTTCCACCACGTCGTGGCAGCGCTCGGTTCCGCCACCGCGGCCTGCGCCCTGAGCCTCCTCGAGCACCCGCCGGCTGCTGACAAGTATGACGCGCTGAAGACGCTCCTCCTCGACGCTTTCGCCCTCTCACCGGCGGCACGCGCACGGCGCCTGCTCGACCTGCCCGAGCTCGGCGACACGCGCCCGTCCGAGCGCATGGACTATATGCTCTCGTTGCTCATTGAGCACTCTCCGGATTTTCTGTTCCGCGAGCTGTTCCTTCACCAGCTCGCGGAATTCCCGGCCCTCACGCGGCCGACGTTTTGGGCCGTCGCAGTGCGGCATGGAATCGAGCACCACATACCCACTACGGGCCCGCCGGTCTACGCCAGGGCCCGCCGCCTCGACCCGGCCAAGCTCGCCATGGCAAAGGCCGAGTTCGACGCGTTGGAGCACCTTGGCATCGTGCGGCGCTCCAATAGCGCGTGGGCCTCACCACTGCACATCGTGCCAAAGCCGGGGGGCGGATGGCGCCCGTGTGGCGACTACCGCCGCCTCAACGACGCTACCACCCCCGACAGGTACCCGATCCCGCACATCCAGGACTTTTCCGCCCGTTTGGCGGGACGGGTCATATTTTCCAAAATTGACCTGATACGGGGATACCACCAGGTACCTGTCCGGGCGGCCGACGTCCCGAAGACGGCCGTCATCACGCCGTTCGGCCTGTTCGAATTTTTGAGGATGCCGTTTGGCCTCAAGAACGCGGCCCAGGCGTTCCAGTGCTTAATGGACGGCGTGCTGCGCAACCTGCCATTTCTTTTCGTCTATCTGGACGACATCTTCGTCGCCACACGTCCCGCGCCGAGCACCTCCTCCACCTCCGAACACTGTTCGGTCGCCTCAGCGAGCACGGCTTAATTGTGAACCCGGCCAAATGCCACTTCGGCACGACGACCGTTGACTTTTTGGGCCACCGCATCACCAAGACCGGGGCCGTGCCGCTGCCGACCAAGGTCGAGGCCATCACCACGTTCCCGCGTCCCCGTTCCATCAAGGCCCTACAAGAGTTCCTCGGCATGGTGAATTTTTATGACCGATTCGTGCCCCGCGCTGCTCAGCTCATGCGGCCCCTTTACGAGGCCCTCCGGGGCAAGCCGGCCAAGCATGACATCGTTTGGTCCGCGGCCATGGACGCGGCCTTCGCGAGCGCAAAACGGGCCCTCGCCGACGCAACGCTGCTGGCTCACCCGGTGCTCAACGCGCCCATCGCCCTCACTACGGACGCCTCCAACTACGCGGTGGGCGCCGTCCATGAACAATGGGTGGACGGGGTTTGGCAGCCACTCGCCTTTTTCAGCCGGCAGCTCCGGCCGAATGAGTTAAAATACAGCACGTTCGACCGTGAGCTGCTCGGTCTATTCCTGGCCGTTCGCCATTTCCGACACCTCCTGGAGGGCCGCCCGTTCACGGCTTTCGTCGACCACAAGCCGTTGGTCTACGCAATGGCCAAAGTCACGGAGCCGTGGTCGGCCCGCCTGCAGCGCCACCTCTCCGCCGTGTCGGAATTCACCACGGACATCCGGCACGTCGCCGGCAAAGACAACGCCGTGGCCGACTGTCTTTCTCAGGCCAGCGCGAACGCGGTCCACCTCGGCGTGGACTTCGCGCTCATGGCGGCCGACCAGACCACCGACACCTCGGTGCAGGCCCTCCGGGCGGCGGACACGGGCCTCCGCCTGGCCGACATCCCCTTCGCGGGCACCGTCCTGCTCTGCGACGTCTCCCAGGGCCAGCCTCGCCCCATCGTGCCCGTTTCCTGGCAGCACCGCATCTTCGCCTCCATCCACGGCCTTTCTCACCCGGGCCGGAAAGCTTCTCAGAAGCTGGTGTCGGCGCGTTTCGTCTGGCACGGCCTGCGACGGAACGTCCGCGACTGGGCCAACGCCTGCACGGCCTGCCAGCGGGCCAAGGTCCACCGCCACACCCAGGCCCCGCAAGAACCTTTCACCGTGCCTGCACGGCATTTCGACCACGTCCACGTGGACCTGGTGGGTCCCCTGCCCCCATCGCGGGGGTTCACCCACCTGCTCACCATGGTGGACAGGACCAGCAGGTGGCCGGAGGCCGTGCCCCTCACCTCCACCACCACCGCCGACGTGGCGCAGGCGTTCATCGCCACCTGGGTCGCGCGCTTCGGCGCACCGGCGGACATCTCGTCCGACCGCGGCCCAGTTCACGTCCGAACTTTTGGGCGCGGTCGCCCGCTCATTGGGGGTCACGCTGCACCGCACCACGGCCTACCACCCCCAAGCCAACGGGTTGTGCGAGCGGTTTCACCGCTCCATGAAGGCCGCACTCATGGCCGGCCTTCAGGACGACGGTTGGACCGACCGGCTGCCGTGGGTCCTTTTGGGCCTCCGCACGGCCCCCAAGGAGGACCTCTAGGCGTCCGCCGCCGAGCTCGTCTACGGCCAGCCGCTCCGCGTCCCGGGCGAGTTCGTGCCCGACGCTACCAGTCCCTGGTCCGCCGCACACCAGCACTCGGACCTCCAGGAGGCCGCCCGCCGATTTGCCCCTGTGCCAACGTCCCGCCACGGTGGCCCCCAGTCCTACGTCCCCCCGGCGCTTCGCACAGCGGAGTACGTCTTTGTGCGTCATGACACGCACCGGGGGCCACTCCGGCCGCCGTACGACGGGCCCTTCCGGGTCCTGCGACGGGGCGACAAGTCCTTCGTCGTCGACGTCGGCGGCCGGTCGGACCGGATCTCTGTGGACCGCCTCAAACCGGCGCACGTGGACGTCGACCGACCACCACGGTTGGCCCTTCCTCCGCGGCGAGGCCGCCCCCCGTCTACAGTTCCCCCCGCTCGACCACCCACCACCGGATCGGACCCCCCCCCCCCCCACGACCCTCCAGGGGTCGCTTCGGCCGGGTCATCCGGACCCCCCTTAAATTGACCCTGCCGGTGCAGGTCGATTCTGGAGGGGCATGTGTAGCGGTCCCCGCTGAATGTACACAATCGCCTTGCACCTGCCAGGACGTGGCCAGGGCGCGATCGCCATGCCGGGCTCGTCCGGACGGGCCCAGACGCGCCTCTCCTGGGCATGCCCAGACTCGCTGTTCCCGGGCACGCCCGGTCTCGTCTTTCCCGGGCATGCCCGCTCTCGCCTTTCCAGGGCTCGGCCAGCCTCGACTTGCCAGGCCGCGTCCAGGACGCCCGGGCATGTCCAGACTCGCCTTTCCAGGGCTCGCCCAGAGCGTCCGGGCATGCCCGCTCTCGCCTTTCCAGGGCTCGCCCAGAGCGCTCGGGCACGCCCAGCCTCGACTTGCCAGGCCGCGTCCAGGACGCCCGGGCATGTCCAGACTCGCCTTTCCAGGACTCGCCCTTGACACCCGGGCATGCCCGGTCTCGGTTTTCCCGGGCAAACGCCCCGGCATAAATGTGTATATATATTGCTGCCCGATAAACGGGCTTTTCAGAATACCTGAGCTGTTTTGTTTCAATAAAGCAACTCGGACGAATTCCGTCTTTGGTCGCGTCAATTCTTTCGACTCGCGTTGGAGCGCAGCTCCTTCAGTACGTCTATAAAGTATGTACAGTGCTGTACCTTTACAATGTGAGTACGTCTATAAAGTATGTACAGTGCTGTACCTTTACAATGTTATATCGTCTATAAAGTATGTTCAGTGCTGTACCATTACAATGCAAGATCGTCCATAAAGTATGTACAGTGCTGTACCATTACAATGAGAGTACGTCTATAAAGTATGTACAGTGCTGTACCATTACAATGAGAGTACGTCTATAAAGTATGGACACTGTACAGTGCTGTACCTTTACAATGTGAGTACGTCTATAAAGTTTGGACACTGTGCAGTGCTGTACCTTTACAATGTGAGTATATCCAATTGTCCATAAAGTATGTACAGTGCTGTACCATTACAATGTTATATCGTCTATAAAGTATGTTCAGTGCTATACCATTACAATGTTATATCATCTATAAAGTATGTTCAGTGCTGTACCATTACAATGAGAGTACGTCTATAAAGTATGTACAGTGCTGTACCTTTACAATGTGAGTACGTCTATAAAGTATGTACAGTGCTGTACCTTTACAATGAGAGTACGTCTATAAAGTATGTAAAGTGCTGTACCTTTACAATGAGAGTACGTCTATAAAGTATGTACAGTGCTGTACCATTACAATGAGAGTACGTCTATAAAGTATGTACAGTGCTGTACCATTACAATGAGAGTACGTCTTTAAAGTATGTACAGTGCTGTACCTTTACAATGAGAGTACGTCTATAAAGTATGTACAGTGCTGTACCTTTACAATGTGAGTACGTCTACAAAGTATGTACAGAGCTGTACCTTTACAATGTGAGTACGTCTATAAAGTATGTACAGTGCTGTACCTTTACAATGTTAGATCGTCTTTAAAGTACGTACAGTGCTGTACCATTACAATGTGAGTACGTCTATAAAGTATGTACAGTGCTGTGCCATTACAATGTGAGTACGTTTTTCAAGTTTGGACTGCAACATTTACAAACTAGAATGTCACTTATAAACTAGAGTGCATACCTCGGCCAGGGTGAGCAGTTTACGTTTTGTATCCCTCTTATAGGTCAGATCTGGATCCGGAACTGACCCAAAATCTAATTGGCTCGTTCTTGTTGCCTAACCAACTCATCCACCAAGTTTTGTCATAAGTCGTCCACAACATTTTGAAATATCATCCTATATATTGTTTTTGGCCCTATCACTCAATGGTGAAGAATCATTTGAAATATTAAAAACTTGTATCCGGCTCTGGATTCGAATCTTCACGAAAATTGAATCAATTCTGGCTCAGTTAGCACTTTCTCCAATGTAACAAAACTAATTTTTTTCTTACCTAACAATTTCACTATACAGCAATACCCCGGCCTACGTCATTAATTGGTTCCATAAGCCGTGACGTAACTCGGTTTTTGACGTAAACCGGGCGTAATGTCTTAAAAATGCCTTAAAATGAAGACAAACACCCTAAAACTAGAATAAATAACTGGAGGAGGCTGCGGCTTCGCCCTGAATCTTTGCCGCTCCCCGTCGGGAGTCCCTCCGTTGTTTTCTATCGATCGGGTCTTCTCCTCGAACGGGGTGACCGGCACGGACGTGTCGACCGTGAGCGGGCTTGTGTGCCGAGTAGCTCCGCGGCCCGCTTCACCACGGCGTGCTTTACCCAACGTGTCCGAGCAGTTTCACCGGTGGTCGTGTCGTGTCGTCTGTGACGAACGAACGAGCTCAGGGTTCCATGAACACGGCCGCCCCGGGGATCGACGCTCGCCTCCGAGTCATAGGCGTGCCCCGTCTTTCCTCGAGCGGCCGAAGTTGCGTGCTTCTTTTTATTGGACGATGCGATATACGCAGGAACGACGATGTACAGGCAGGCATTTGCAAATCCATGCACATGTGCACATGCACACGTCAATCGGTTCGTCGACGCCGGATGCCGGCGAGGTGCCCGACGAGGCACCCCGGCTCGAGGCATGACACGGTCGTTCGTTTCACATGGGCCATGGGCCGTGGGGCCTGACCTCGTCGCGGACATTGCACACTCTGCACGGTGACGTGACGTGACGTATGCCACGGACGGTCATCCGAGCCGGCATCGTCGTCATGTTTCGCTGTTGCCACGTTACGTTGGTTTTTTTTTTTTTGGTTTTTTTTTTGTATACTGAATCGAGGCTCGTGAAAGAGCTGACATTTACTTCACAAACAAATCAACCAGACAAACAAAATATATAAAAAGAGGGAGCGGAAGACAAGAGAAGGGGAAGCACACAAACACTTGAGAGCACACAACATTTAAGAGCAGGGAGATGTGTGGGAGGGAGAGGGCTTGGGGGGAGGAGGCATGGAAAGGGGGGAGGGGGGTGGGAGAAGTATAAAATACAAGGACACCAAGGACTTCCAGGACAGAAGTTGGTATTTCAAAAAAGTGGAATTGGGGTGAAATTAGCGGGGATAGAAAAGATCAAGGTTTTGGATGGAGAAAGATAAGAGATGGTGGTGAACAGCTGTTTTAAAGACCTGGAGGGTGGAGTGGGATTGAAGAGAGTGAGGGAGTTTGTTCCAGAGGTGGGAGAAAAGAGGAATGAAGGAGTGAAGGTGAGCAGAGAGTCTCGATTTTGGCAGTTTAACCATAAGAGGGTTGCAGGCAGATCTTGTGCGACCTGTAGGAATATTTGCAGGACAGAGCCCAGAGAGAGCTGGGGGGGGCAAGGCCAGAGAGGAGTCGGTAGAAGACGGAAAGACCACCAAACTGCCTGTGGTGAGTGAGTGAGAGGCCCTTGGAGTTAGCTTCATCGCGGGAGATTCCAATGATTCTGAATGCTTTGGTTACAACAGCGTGAAGACGAGCTAGGTGTGAGGCAGGAGCACCAGCCCAGAGGGGAGAGCAGTATTCCATTGAGCTGCGGATGAAAGCCTTGTATGTGGTGAGGAGCTCAGGTGTGCCAAGGAAGGACTTCGCACGACGGAGGATGCCCAGTCGGCGACTGGCTTTGGAGGCCAGATTTGAAATGTGGTTTTCCCAGGAAAGATCATGGCAGATAGTGAGACCCAAAAGCTTGAGTGACAGAACTTCTTGGAGAGGATTATTCAGAAAGTGGATGGGAGGGTTGTCCAGTCGGTCTTTTTGGAGAGACATCGTAAGAGTGTGAGATTTGTCAGGATTGAAAGACATGTTCCACTTGTTTGCCCAGTCTGTGATTTTGTCAAGGTCTGCAGAGAGTGAGGAGGCTGCAGACTGCCGATCTGAGGGATGAAGAATGGAGCGACAGAGAGTAGAGAGAGTAGAGTAGAATCAGCAAAGAGATAGAGAGGATTTTCAAGAGAGTCAGAGAGATCATTGATGAAGACCAGAAAAAGCACAGGGCCCAGAACACTGCCTTGGGGAACTCCAGCCTGAACAGGAAGAGGAGATGAGAGAAACCCATTCAGGGCCACACGTTGACTACGACTAGAGAGGAAGTCCGCCAGCCATGCGTGGAGATTTCCATGGATACCAAAAGAGGAGAGTTTGGTGAGCAGAGCGGGGTGCCAGACCGGATCGAAGGCACGTGATATGTCAAGGGAGACAGCTCTAATTTCCTGTTTGGCATTGAGGACCTCCATCCATTGTTGAGAAAGCAGAAGCAGCATGTCCAGAGTAGAGTGACCAGGTCTGAAACCAAATTGATGATCAGAGATCAAGCCATTGGAGAAGAGGAAAGATTTCATATCTGAAGCAATGAGGGATTCCATGACTTTGCTGATAATTGGGAGAAGGCTGATTGGTCTGTCGTTGCTGGGATCTGTTTTTGCACCTTTTTTGTGCAAAGCGGTGATGTTGGCAGATTTCCAAGCAGATGGCAGTTGACCTTGAGCAAAAGAGAGGGTGAAGAGAGCAGAGAGAGGGAGTGAAAGAGCGGAAGAACAAGATTTTAGGACCCGTGGGCTGATGCCGTCAGGTCCAGTTGCAGAATCAGAGTCAAGGGTTGACAGAAACTTTTCCACCTTGTCAGGAGGAAAGGACACAGAGTCCAGGAGCAGCTGGGTACGACTGGGTACGGTGGGTACAGAGAGGGATGGGTTTGGGACACAAGATTTAGAGGCAAACACAGAGTTGAGGCATTCAGCTTTTTCATGTGCGGAGTCAGCCGTGTGGCCGTTTGAGGTGAGGGAGGGGATGGAGGGGGAACAAACACCAGAAACAGATTTGACCAGACGCCACCAGGATTTGGAAGAGGGAGATAGATAAGAGAGTTCTGTCCTGAGAATGGAGAGATATTGTTTCCTGGCTCTCCTGAGGGTGGACACACACTTGTTACGGGCTTTGTGAAAGGAAATGAGATTTCCTTCTGTTGGATTTGCTTTCCAGGAGACGAAAGCAAGTTGTTTCTCGGCAATAGCCTCACCACAAGATTCCGTGTACCATGGACGGGAGGAAGGGTATGACAACTGAAGACGAGATGGAATAAAACTGTGCATGAGAGAGAGCAATTTACTTTTTGAAGAATTCCCAGGATGAGTTGATGTCAGAGGCGGTAGAGATGGGAGACCAGTCCAGATGATTGGTGGCTGCTTGAAGACCGTGCCAGTTGGCCTGAGTGAAATGCCAGACTCGTCTACGCTGAGGAGGCTCTCTGAGAATGGTCAGAGAGATGTCCACTTTAACAAGCACATGATCAGATGAGCCGATTGGAGCAGAAGAAGAGCAGCAGACATTTTCAGGGAAGTTAGTCATAACCAAGTCCAGAAGAGAAGATGCTCCGTTGACTGAGATCCGGGTCGGGAAATTGACAGATTGTGTCAGTCCCAGTGAGTCACAGAAGTCCTTTGCTGAAGAGCCATGGCTGGTGAGAGAGGTACCCACACCCAGCCAACTGGCATGGTGACAATTGAAATCACCACATATGAGGAAGAGATAGTTGGGATGTGTAGATAGAAGTTGGTCCATATTATCAGACAGCGAGATGTAGATGGAGTCATCACTGTTTGGTGGACGGTACAACACACATATGAACAAAAGGTGGGAGCGAAGGGGAAGCCGTAGCCAAAGGTATTCCTGGGGGTGAGGTGGAGAGAGGGCAGTGCAGGGCGAGTGAGGAAGAGAGTTTTTTATAAAGATAGCAACTCCCCCTTCCCCCCCCCCCCCCCCCCCCCCCCTCCAGGACGAGGCTCAGGTCTACCATACCGGAGGAGGGAGTAACCTGGGAGAGATACCAAGGAATCAGAGACATCATGAAGGAGGAAAGTTTCTGTTAAGCAGATCACGTCTGGTTTGTCAGAAGCAACCTGTATGGAGAGATCAGTCAAGTTTGAGCGAAGGCCCCAGATGTTTGAGGTCCATACTGTTAAAGAAGAGGCAGGGGGAGCATCGGATACAGAACAGGGGGGGGAGCGGTCGTGTAAGATGTGGAAGAGGAGAAAGAGGTAGGGATTGTTGTTGAAGGTGTCAGAGATTTCAGAATAGCTTGGAGAAAGGGAAGAATGGGGCGGACAAAAGGTTTGATGGTGATTGGGTGAGGCGCAGTGAGGTGTTATTTGAGGAGGGGGAAGAGTGAGGCAGAAGGTTGAGGGAGATGAAGGTGAAAGTTGGAAGGGGGAAGAAGCGGGAGGACGCTTTGAGGAGGAGGGGTGAGAGGGGAGTCTAGGAGGGGAGGAGTGAGGGAGGGACTCGGAGGGGAGGGGTGTGGGGGGAGTTTAGGAGGGAAGGGGCAAGGGGGGAGATCTGAAAGGGATGGGTGATGGGGATGATTTGGAGGGGAGGGGCAAGGGGGAAGATTTGAAAGGGATGGGTGATGGGGAAGATTTGGAGGGGAGGGGCAAGGGGGAATATTTGAAAGAGATGGGTGATGGGGAAGATTTGGTGGGGAGGGGCAAGGGGGTGGATTTGGAGGGGAGGGGTGATGGGCAAGTTTTGAAGGGGAGGGGTGATGGGGAAGTTTTTGAGGGAAGGGGTGATGGGGAAGTTTTGGAGGGAAGGGGTGATGGGGAAGATTTGGAGGGGAGGGGTGAGATTGGATTTTGAAAAATGTACGATTAATGGGAAATGAACATTTCTTGCAAAATGAGTTTCTTGAGACCTTCGAGTCAAAAATACGTTTGAGGACACTGAAGGATGGGTGGAGTTCTGGAGAGTTTAGGGAATGTATGAAAGAGGCACTGTAACTGTAAGAGATGGAATTTTTTTTTGGAATGAATATATTTGGTGAGCAAGTCGAAAGCATCCTTTTATAGAAGAAGAAGAAAAAGGTGTTATAGTATATGACAGAATACAGTTCTTCAGGGGACAGTTGAAACATTTTTAACGACGTGAACACGTGATCACGAACAACGTGGTCGAAGAACGAACGAACAAATAAGAACGAACAACGGATAAGAACAGAGAAGGGAATTTTTTTATTTTTTTTTGAGTTGAGATGAAAACAGAGACAGAGACCGAATGTGAAACGTGAAAAATAGAGACCGAAAGTAATTGCGAGCGCAATCGAAGAACTGCTGAGACAGAAACAACGCCTCAAGCCAAGGTCAGACATGGTAGCCTACTAGTACTACACTAGGCCTCAGAATACGTGACACGAACTAACCGACGATTCTATGCACAGGTATGAAAAACCAACACCAAGAATACTATTAAAGACACACCAATAGTTACACACACCGAAAGAAAGATACAGTTTCGACAAAAACACAATTGTGAAAAGTTACTTAACTTCGAAAGCGTGCGCGCATGGACAGCTTTGAAGAGACGTGACGTGACGTGACGAGAAGAGACGTGAAGAGACTTTGAAGAGATTTAAAACGTTAGACAAGTGGTCGATGTTCGGGGAAGTTAGGGGGAGAAGAGAAAATCTAAGAAATAAGCAATACAGCGAAGGAAAGAACTTAAATTCACAGAACACCTATTGGGGTAGGGAAGCCGAGAGAAACCAGGCCGCGCACGCGGTGGAACAGAAAACGATTAAATTATACAAAAGTTTGCAAGAATTGCAAATCAACACCAACTGGAAAACACACTGCAACACATGCACAATAAAAAGCGAGTAGAAATTGACGAAGACACGAATGGAAAAAATACTTTAACTTTTGCTGCCGTCCAGAGGTCGAAGACGCTTCCTTGCTCTAGGGACCGGAAACGGAAATCGACTTTTACACAGTAAAGGAATAATCACAAAAATACCAGCGAAAGACAAAGCAAGCACGCGACCGCAGCACAGGACAAATGCATATGGCGTCGCCTTTGTTTTGAATGAGAACCAGCAGCTATGCGTACGTACAGTATACTGTACATACATTTTAAAAATATTTTTAATGTGCTTTTTATTGTATTTTAAATTGTTTTTTAGCTTCTTTTATTGTTAATTTATGTACTATTTTATTTATTTTAAATATATTTTTAAGGAAAAATTAATTTTTTTCACGTCCTCCTGTTATGATGTAGGAGTGAAGTAAAGTCGCACATAATGACGTTCGCTGAACTGAAATTTACTCGAGAAGAGTGGCGTAAAGTCGGATTTGACGTAAGTCGAAATGGCGTAAAACGGGGTATTGCTGTATGGGCGAACAAAGAGGCTCCTTCGGAAGAAAAGGTGAAGGAACATAGTTACACAGCACTACAGAGGGAATGTCTACCGGTATCACACTTTCAGTAATCACTAATCACGTGACACATTTTAGCGCATGCGTGCACTAACCATTGAGATCCAGCACGACATGCACAAGCTGATACCCCTCTCCGTTATTGAATAATTCCCACCAGTGCAGGGTCGATTTAAAAGATAGATTATTTGGGGAAAGTTAATATTGATTTATACATAATTAGATGATGTATTTGGACAACATCCCGCATCCGGGCCTGTGTTGATTGTATAGAGCAACGCATTTTATGTTATATATCGAGTAGAAAGTGGGGGGGGGGGGGGGGGGATAATCCCCCTTCATCAAAAAAGTGTGGGGGGGGGGGATATGTCCACCCCGTCCCCCACCCATTGACGCCCATGGTTCTCGCAACAGGTGAAAGGTCAAGGTCACAGCTGAAGGTCAAAAATTTGTGGGTGTCTTATCCAGGTGCATTTGATGGTGCCTCAGTTATGCCTCTTTATGGATGCATTTTGCTGAACTTTGACTTTGACTTTTAACCCATATCCAACAGAATTTAACTATTTATTTCCATGTAGACTCCCAACTAACATGTTAGATTTCGTTTAAAAATGCTGTAGAAGTAACAAAGCTCACTCTTTTCCACTTACATTGCTTAAGGTCGAAAACTTAAGGTTTAAACAGAGACTTACGATTGGCTCAATCTTTAAGGTCAATCCACCCAGTTTAAAGTCCTTGCCTGTGAAACCCCAGGCCGACAGTTTATAGCTGGGCCTAGATTCGTACCCAGACAAGGCAGCTTCAGAGGCGATTGTGCGTACCTCGAGGATATCCTGCCTGCCCTACTAACCTTTGACCTACACAGGTCAAAAATGAAGAGTTCATACCTAGCTGAGGCTGAACCCACTGGCCAAGTCTAATCAAATTGGGTCCACTCATTTTTGAGATAAAAAAAAATAAAATACGTGTGCTCGTAATTCGAGACTGGACCAATGACATCTACTCCGAACCTGATGCTAACCTTGTGGGAGTAAATATGTAACCATAATGATAGGTAATTTTTTTTTTAATCATGGTTTTAATAATGTTATTACAAATATATTCCAATGGAGATATGTTTTTTTTTTTGCTCCGAATCCACTTCAGTTGGCTCCTCCAATCACATCCTGCTGAAAGTCCTGCAACTCTTCAACATTTTGAGAAAACAATCCAAAGCACCACAGGACCAGTTTGTGCCACTCCGCAGGACCAGTTTGTGTCACACCGCAGGACCAGTTTGTGCCACTCCGCAGGACCAGTTTGTGTCACAGCGCAGGACCAGTTTGTGTCACACCGCAGGACCAGTTTGTGTCACACCGCAGGACCAGTTTGTGTCACACCGCAGGACCAGTTTGTGTCACTCCACAGGAACAGTTTGTGTCACTCCACAGGAACAGTTTGTGTCACTCCGCAGGAACAGTTTGTGTCACTCCGCAGGACCAGTTTGTGCCACTCTGCAGGACCAGTTTGTGCCACTCCGCAAGACCAGTTTGTGTCACTCCGCAAGACCAGTGTGTGTCACTCCGCAAGACCAGTTTGTGCCACTCCGCAGGACCAGTTTGTGCCACTCCGCAGGACCAGTTTGTGCCACTCCGCAGGACCAGTTTGTGCCACTCCGCAGGACTAGTTTGTGCCACTCCGCAGGACCAGTTTGTGCCACTCCGCAGGACCAGTTTGTGCCACTCCGCAGGACCCGTTTGTGCCACTCCGCAGGACCAGTTTGTGTCACTCCGCAGGAACAGTTTGTGTCACTCCGCAGGAACAGTTTGTGTCACTCCGCAGGAACAGTTTGTGTCACTCCGCATGAGCAGTTTGTGTCATTCCGCAGGACCAGTTTGTGCAACTTCGCAGGACCAGTTTGTGCCACTCCACAGGACCAGTTTGTGCCACTCAGCAGGACCAGTTTGTGCCACTCTGCAGGACAAGTTTGTGCCAATCTGCAGGACCAGTTTGTGCCAATCTGCAGGACCAGTTTGTGCCACTCCGCAGGAATAGTTTGTGTCACTCCGCATGATCAGTTTGTGTCATTCTGCATGACCAGTTTGTGTCACTCCGCAGGACCAGTTTGTGTCACTCCGCAGGACCAGTTTGTGTCACTCCGCAGGACCAGTTTGTGCAACTTCACAGGACCAGTTTGTGCCACTCCGCAGGAACAGTTTGTGCCACTTCACAGGACCAGTTTGTGCCACTCCGCAGGACCAGTTTGTGCAACTTCACAGGACCAGTTTGTGCCACTCCGCAGGAACAGTTTGCGCCACTTCACAGGACCAGTTTGTGCCACTCCGCAGGACCAGTTTGTGCCACTCTGCAGGACCAGTTTGTGCCACTCCGCAGGACCAGTTTGTGCCACTCCGCAGGACCAGTTTGTGCCACTCCGCAGGACCAGTTTGTGCCAATCTGCAGGACCAGTTTGTGCCACTCCGCAGGACCAGTTTGTGCCACTCTGCAGGACCAGTTTGTGCCACTCCGCACCGCAGGACCAGTTTCTTTCACTCCGCAGGACCAGTTTGTGTCACTCCGCAGGACCAGTTTGTGTCACTCCGCAGGACCAGTTTGTGTCCATCTGTCCACGAGAGCTAGATCTTAACAAAAGGTTCGCTGGAGAACATCTAGGACTTTGTTCTCTCTTTCCTCAAATTCCTTGTGGCAACTGCTCAAGAATGTGCTCATCTTCCATATCCTTTTGCTCATCAGGAATGGAGATGGAGTCATGGTAGATGAAGCAGACGATCTGAATGGTGTCCTTTTGGGGAATTCTCAAGTTATTTCTGTTGATATTTCTTAGAAGGTTTCCTCACTTCTTTGTGGAAGGTAGTCAAGGTCAGCCATAATCATAATAAGAGTGCCAAGAACGATCCTGTGAACTCCAGACTGGTCAGCTTTCTGCCGATCATCAAGTTCTAGGTAATGGAATATATCATCGTTCGACCTGATATCCGATCCGTTCTCTACCTTTTTAATCGCAGGCCTCCATATTTGTTTCCATCTTGGTCATACCACGAAAGAAAAGTTTTTTCCCCCCCAACTCAGCATCGCATGGAACCCTCAAGAAAGATGTCAGGCCAGTCTCTCTATACATTTTCTGATAAATTTGACACAATCTGACATCCTGTTCATCTACTTCGCAACTTTGCAAATCGATCCACCCTGTGTCTCAATTTCCCTAGCTATAACCCAACCAGAACGGCAGTTTTAAAAACGCAAATCAGATTTTGACCTCGGCAGGAATCATACTTGGATCCGGACAAGTCGGAAGCAAACACTTCTTACTGGGCTCCGCTTCCAATCCTGTACGACAGATTCTAGCTTTTGAATTCCAACCAGGACACAAGTCTCTTAAGCATTACTCTTGGGATCTGATGACATTCCCATCAGATTCCCTGAGAAATCCAAATGGGATGTCTTGAGGGCAAATTTAGCTTCACTTCATGGTTTCCAAAGCTCAATCACAGCAGCTGTTATGGTATGTTCCTTCCGTTTCATTTAACCCAGAATCAGTTTAAATATCTACCTACATAAAACACAGTGCGTATTTGTCTGCCCCCTTTCATGACGATTTGAGTAGGGCTTTAAAGGCCAATATTTTAACACAAATGGGTGTTCACTACGGTCAATTTTTGAGGATAAAACAAACTCAAAAAACATTTCCCATAAAAGAGTAATTATGTTTCTTATATTGGAATTGTAGACGGTGACTCGCAAACCGATCTTCAAGGGCGGTGTACAGAAGCGTTAAAAAAAATAACAATAAATACAAGGTGCAGGGAGGTGAAATGCACTGCATGTGATGTGCAATGCGCGCAGAGTAAAATGAGTGTTCATTTACATCAGTAGAATGTCTAATAAATAAGGATATAAGAACACCTGACACTAGGCCGAGGCTTCAGACTTTGGCATGCTGATGAGGCTGTATTGCCCGTCATTTCTGACAGGATTTTATACTCGTATAGTAATTACACTATTATTAATGGTTTGACATCCAAACATGTTTGTGCCTCTCTGTGTCTGTCTCTCTCTCTCTCTCTCTCCCACCGATGGCAGATTCAGTGTTACCATGGCAGCCCTGCAAAAATGACTACCCCATCCGGTTTTCCTAAATTTCCCTTCGCAGCAGTAATTAGGTAGGAATTTGTACTTCAGGACACTGGCGATAATTCGCCTGCTCTTCGCGAAATACACAGTGGGATCTTTAACGTCCACCAAGACAAGTGCATGGAGACAGAGCCTCCGGTTTAACGTCACAACACAAAAACTATTTGTTTAGCATCACAATCATAATCATTTACAAAACAAAACCATCAACAAATGACTTCCATTACTAACATACTGAACCTGACAATCGGTTTGATCATTTCCCAGAAAGAATTCAATTTTTATCATCGCAAAGTGACGCTGATCGGAACTTGAGGAGTGAGGTAAAAACCATCTGGTGGAGTACCGACCGTGCGATCTGCTGGAGAAGGAAGCTGGAGATACGCGGCGAGCATCAAGGGTAGGCCAGGTGGCCATGCGAGGAGCGGATATATCGCCGTAACCACAGAACATCCTCTGCCTGGACCCAAGGTGCGGGAGTCCAGGAACTCGAGCGCCACTCCATCTTAGCTCGCAAGGACTATACATCGACGTTCGGAATATGATGTACAGAGTCTGACTCTCCCTCACTTCCTCCCCTCTCACTCGAGACAGCGGAATGCAGAGAGAGCCCCAAGCGGAATGTCACAACCTCAGCACAGCATGAACATGACTGACAATGGAAAGCGTGCTCTTCAACACAAAAACGTCAGACAAGTAAACACTCGTGCAATGGTACACTGGTACAGTAATAAGTGCCGGTGTAGTAGAATGCAATGCACTACAGTACAATACACCAGAAATGACGAGATGACAAAGTTACAGAAGAAAGGCTGATGCAATTGTACCCTGAAAACTACAAAGCAGACAATGCCAAGATTAAAAAACGGCAGAGCACCGCTAGACAAAACTTTCCGAAATACACGGTTGTCGAGCGGAGCGTAGCAATGCGCCAGATCACACTCAGATATCACACGATGCAAATCGGTCACATATCATACCGCCGATACTTTCGGTAACGATATGACCGCAATGACGTGCCAGCACAACGATCTTATGGACAAGTCAGACTTATTCCGAAAGCAAGAAATTGCACATCACAAGACGATGCAACATATCCAACACGGACCTACAGCACGACTCGCCATCGTCACGTGTCCCGCAAGGTCCACAGCAGAATACTCGACAGATCTGATACGGACAAACGGGCAATACACTGCACGAGACGGTCACATAGAACACAAGACCCCACGCAGCATACACGGCATGAAGCTTGCGCAACAGAGCATCTGAGGCGCCTCTCTCTTTGCCAGCGGGAAGGACGCTCCGCTAGCTTAGCTCATGCTACTGGCACAGAAGTGGCACTGACATCACTGTGTACGTTTCGGCATCGCCTCACAAGCTCAACCAACGCAGTCGCAACCTCAACCAACGCAGTCGAAACCCCGTCATCGACCGACGAGCTTGCCACGCGGTCAGAATCCACAAAATGGACCTATCGTTGGACGCATTGTGCCATTCTCCCTCGAGACCGCCAAGTCGACCTCACAGTTAAATAACTCGACAGGGCAGAGCTGGCAACGTGCCTTGTTGGTAGTTTGTGTAAAGTAATGGGTCCTTCATAGCTCACATAAACTAGCTTCAATAAACCTGATCTTCATCGCTCTGGGTTACACCCATTACTCAAAATACTGCCTTCATATCTCACACTTGGTGATGTCAGGGTCTAGTTAATAACAGTTATAATAATTATCATCATTAGGGGACCAAGCCATTCTTGCTGGTACCCTATTGATTCCATTCAGATTATTATCCACATGTTTCTTGGGAGAAACCAAAAAATGGGAGGATATTGTAATCGGCTCCGTCTGTCTGTCTGTCTGTCGCGCCATTTTCCTCGAATCAGTTGGGTAGAAAATTTGAAATTCAAACTTGGTAGTTATGATCATTACATGGCACGAAGGTGCAAGAGCAGTGTCACTTTTGCCCCTGTCCCCTGGGGCGGGGTCAAAAGGTCAAGTACCGAAAAATGCAATTGAGGGGCAATTTTTAAATGAAACTTTGTATGTGCAATCAACATTGGGGGGGCTGCATGACATATGTAACGATATTTTTGGATTTGACCCCTGGTTCATGCCCCAGGGGGTGCGAACTTAAGGTCACAGGTGTCAAAATGGGGAAAATGTCTAACTCAAAATTTGGTATTGGGTCATTCCTGGTGGAACTTTTTTCCATCTTTCAACTTTGCTTTCGGTGGGAAGCGTGGGGATTTGCGATGGCGCACCATCAACTTCACTCTAGCTTTTATTATACTTCCGTCACTGTTTTGCACTTTTATTCGCTTTTAAATTTGTTATGTCTGCCACAGAAGGTGGTAGAGGGAGGTTATGTTTTCACCCCTGTTTGTCTGTCTGTTTGTTAGTGAGCAGAATATCTCAAAAAGTTATGGACGAATTCGGATGAAATTTGGTGGACAAATTCGGTGGTTGATAAGAACAAGCCGATTAGATTTTGGTTCAGGTCCAGATGCAGATCTGGCCTATCAGTGGTATACAAAACGTAAACTGTTCAGCTTGGTGGAGGTATGCGCTCTACCAAGTGCCGTTCTAGTTTTCTCTGCAACCGCTTGTCCAATTGATACAAAATTTTCAACATAGAAAAGACTACACATGGAGATTTTTTGGTTCATCACTCTGATGTCATAGGTCACATGGTATGGCAGCCATATTGGATTGAAAGAAAAACTTTGGATATCTTCTCTGAAACCATGCAACAAAAAATAGAAATTTGGCATATGTTGAGTACTCCCCATGGGGAATAAAAAGCTCGATAACGATGACGTCATTGGTGAAGCGGTATGCTAACAAAAAGTGGTTGAATTGAAAGAATTCACCGATCAATACGAATTTTTTTTGCTTGAGATCAACAGAAATTTGTCGAGATTTAAATTGACGACGTCATCAGACACGTGTTTTGGCAGCCATATTTTTGACAAAAAGAAAAGTTTTCTAAATCTCCAGAACGGCTTACCAGATCAATGCGGACTCTTCATACATATTGTTGCGGTTTTTAGAACCTTCACATGTAAATTTAGTATTAAATTCCCTTATAAATAAACCCCTGTGTACATTTCCCCTTAATTGGCTGTTAATTGAAATAAGTGCACCTTAGTTAGTCCATGCACAACACGTAGCGAATCATAGGACCTCTCTATAGTTATATCGTTATTCTGTGTTCCAGGTAAGGCCGTGTGTCCAATAATTGACTCTCCATTGCATCAAATCAAATAAGATAGGATCAACTGCAATATCCCCATGGCCTCCTAAAAGTGCCAGTAAGTCAGCGTTCGCTGCCCTTTGGCTGGGGCTCGTTTGATTGCCCCAAGACGCCATTGCCCATGTGCTCCATCTCAGAGAAGAAGAGGGAGGAGCCGGCAGAGCACGGGCGTGGCACCACCTCGTCATAAAAGGTGGAGTCAGCCAGCCCTTACCAACCAACCAGGAATCAGTGGGCATGGCTTGAGAGGGCGGAGAGAGAAAGATCTGGCAGGTTCGTGAGGGTTCCATGGGGGTCGAGATAAAACCCGTTGTGCGGAGCCCCCACCACAGTTCTGTGGAGGGAGGCGCTTGAGCAAGTTACGAGAGGGAGAGGGAGAGAGACGCATGAGCAAGGAGCACAAGTTGAGAGGATCGTTCATTCATTTGCTTGGCGTGAACGTCCTGCGGCGAATGAGAATCGGCACGCCCTGCTCGCGATACCAACCAGCACTGACGACCGGGTTTTTCGTGGCTGAACAAGAACAAGTGCGTGCACGCGGACCTCGACGTCGTGCCGCGATCCCCGGACCTCCCTGCTGCCCGCTCTTTGGACCATCTGCCCTTCTCATCCTTCCCGCCATTCCTGCCTGAGAACCCCCATTAGTGTATGTGAGTTTGTCCTGTTTGTTTGTCCCTGGGTATAAGTAAGCCTGTTTAAGAATTGCACTGTGTCTTTTTCTGTAAATTACGTTAATTTCTCTTCTTTGGGTTGTGTAAATAATTAGTAATAAATACCTGTTCCTCCGTACTACTTTGGCTTTCATTCTCATCCGATCGCCTTCGTGTTTTCCCCAATAAGTACCTGTGGCGCGATTTTGGCCGAACCGCTTCGCAATCGGGTTTAGTCTAATGCTAACGGCTCGGATTCCGGACTGCTAAACCGCTCGGCAAAATACCATCTTGTCCGGGATTCGAGCGGGGCCATCCACCTGCTTTGTGGAGGGGTTGGCGGAGGTGTCTGGGAATCCCTTGACCAATCACCTTGGCCAATCCTATCCCACAGAGGAGCGGGGTGGGTCCAGGAACGGAGACGGCCAGCTTGAAAAGACAAGGGGATTAACCCCCCCTTGCTAACGGGAGTGCCGTCCCCCGATTCCGTAACAATATGATCAACTCGCCATGGGGAATGTAGTTCGAAACTTTAATCATCATAGGTCACATGTTCTGGCAGCAATGTTGGATTTTAGCTAAAACCTTTAAAACCATCTCTCAAACCGCTGAACGAATGAAAGTGAAACCAAGTATATCTTTGACTACCTGTGGGGATAAAAGTTTGATCAACAAAACGTCATCAGTCAAGTGGTCTGGCAGCCATGTTGGACTGAAGGTAAAACTTTTAAATATCTTCTCTCAAACCGCTCAACCAGCGGATGCGAAAATTCATATTATGATAGACTACCCATGGGGTAGAAAATTAAAACTTCATAGGCATCTCTGTGTTTGCCTCTAAATCTTGTGTCCCAAACCCATCCCTCTCTGTACCCACCGTACCCAGTCGTACCCAGCTGCTCCTGGACTCCGTGTCCTTTCCTCCTGACAAGGTGGAAAAGTTTCTGTCAACCCTCGACTCTGATTCTGCAACTGGACCTGACGGCATCAGCCCACGGGTCCTAAAATCCTGTTCTTCCGCTCTTTCACTCCCTCTCTCTGTTCTCTTCACCCTCTCTTTTGCTCAAGGTCAACTGCCATCTGCTTGGAAATCAGCCAACATCACCGCTTTACACAAAAAGGTGCAAAAACAGATCCTAGCAACTACAGACCAATCAGCCTTCTCCCAATTATCAGCAAAGTCATGGAATCCATCATTGCTTCAGATATGAAATCTTTCCTCTTCTTCAATGGCTTGATCTCTGATCATCAATTTGGTTTCAGACCAGGTCACTCTACTCTGGACATGCTGCTTCTGCTGTCTCAACAATGGATGGAGGTCCTCAATGCCAAACAGGAAATTAGAGCTGTCTCCCTCGACATATCACGTGCCTTCGATACGGTCTGGCACCCCGCTCTGCTCACCAAACTCTCCTCCTTTGGTATCCATGGAAATCTCCACGATGGCTGGCGGACTTCCTCTCTAGTCGTAGTCAACGTGTGGCCCTGAATGGGTTTCTCTCATCTCCTCTTCCTGTTCAGGCTGGAGTTCCCCAAGGCAGTGTTCTGGGCCCTGTGCTTTTTCTGGTCTTCATCAATGATCTCTCTGACTCTCTTGAAAATCCTCTCTATCTCTTTGCTGATGACTCCACTCTCTGCCGCTCCATTCCTCATCCCTCAGATCGGCAGTCTGCAGCCTCCTCACTCTCTGCAGACCTGGACAAAATCACAGACTGGGCAAACAAGTGGAACATGTCTTTCAATCCTGACAAATCTCACACTCTTACGATGTCTCTCCGAAAAGACCGACTGGACAACCCTCCCATCTACTTTCTGAATAATCCTCTCCAAGAAGTTCTGTCACTCAAGCTTTTGGGTCTCACTATCTGCCATGATCTTTCCTTGGAAAACCACATTTCCAAGCTGGCCTCCAAAGCCAGTCGCCGACTGGGCATCCTCCGTCGTGCGAAGTCCTTCCTTGGCACACCTGAGCTCCTCACCACATACAAGGCTTTCATCCGCAGCTCAATGGAGTACTGCTCTCCCCTCAGGGCTGGTGCTCCTGCCTCACACCTAGCTCGTCTTCACGCTGTTGAAACCAAAGCGCTCAGATTCATTGGAATCTCCCGCGATGACGCTATCTCCGAGGGCCTTTCACTTACCCACCGCAGGCAGGTTGGTGGTCTTTCCGTCTTCTACCGACTCCTCTCCGGCCTTGCTCCCCCAGCTCTCTCTGGGCTCTGTCCCCCAAATATCCCTCCAGGTCGCACAAGATCTGCCTGCAACCCTCTTATGGTTAAACTGCCAAAATCAAGACTCTCTGCTCACCTTCACTCTTTCATTCCTCTTTTCTCCCGCCTCTGGAACAAACTCCCTCACTCTCTTCAATCCCACTCCTCCCTCCAGGTCTTTAAAACGGCTGTTCACCACCATCTCTTATCTTCCCCAATCCAAAACCTTGATCTTTTCTACCCCCGCTAATTTCACCCCAAATCCACTTTTTTGAGGTGCCGACTTCTTTCCTGGAAGTCCTTGGTGTCCTTGCGTTTTATACCTATCCTGCCTCCCCCCAGGCCCTCTCCCTCCCACACATCTCCCGATGTCCCTGCTCTCAAATGTTGTGTTTGTGTGCTTCCTCCCCTTCTCTCCCCATCTTGTCGACCGCTCCCCTTTTTATATACTTTGTTTGCTTGTTTGTTTGATAAATGTTAGCTCTTTCACGAGCCTCGACTCTGTATACAAAAAAACAAAAAAAAAACAAAAAAAAAGGCGATGTGGATTTTTCTATCCAATATGACTTAATTTGTGTCGTAAGGAAGTTTGGAGGAATCCTGACATTTGAGGCATTCTATGGAAGAATATTGACATCTGAGGCATTCTATGGAGGAATATTGATATCTGAGGCATTTTATGGAGGAATATTGACATCTGAGGCTTTCTATGGAGGAATATTGACATCTGAGGCATTTTATGGAGGAATATTGACATCTGAGGCATTCTCTGGAGGAATATTGACATCTGAGGCATTCTATGGAGGAATATTGACATCTGAGGCATTTATGGAGAATATTGATATCTGAGGCATTCTATGGAGGAATATTGACATCTGAGGCATTTTATGGAGGAATATTGACATCTGAGGCATTTTATGGAGGAATATTGACATCTGAGGCATTCTATGGGGGCATATTGACATCTGAGGCATTCTATGGAGGAATATTGACATCTGAGGCATTCTATGGAGGCATATTGACATCTGAGGCATTCTATGGAGGAATATTGACATCTGAGGCATTCTATGGAGGAATATTGATATCTGAGGCATTCTATGGAGGAATATTGACATCTTTTTTTTTTTCTTTTTTTTTTTGTATACAAGATCGAGGCTCGTGAAAGAGCGAACATTAATCACACAGAAAGACAAACCGACACATAAAACATATAACATCGGGAGCGGTAGACAAGATGGGGAGAGAGGGGGAAGGACACAAACACAACATTTGAGAGCAGGGACCGAGAGACATGGAGACATCGAGAGATCTGAGAGAGGGCGAGGGCTTTGGGGGGGGGCATGGGAAGGGGGCGGTGGGAGAGGTATAAAACATATGGACACTGCCAGGACTTCCAGGAAAGAAGTTGGAATTTCAAACAAGGTGGATCTGGGGTGAATTAGCGGGGGTAGAAAAGATCAAGGTTTTGGATGGGGGAAGATAAGAGATGGTGGTGAACAGCCGTTTTAAAGACCTGGAGGGAGGAGTGGGATTGAAGAGAGTGAGGGAGTTTGTTCCAGAGGCGGGAGAAAAAAGGAATGAAAGAGTGAAGGTGAGCAGAGAGCAGAGATTTCGGCAGTTTAACCATCAGAGGGTTGCTGGCAGATCTTGTGCGACCTGTAGGAATATTTGGGGGACAGAGCACAGAGAGAGCTGGGGGTGCAAGGCCGGAGAGGCATTCTATGGAGGAATATTGACATCTGAGGCATTCTATGGAGGAATATTGACATCTGAGGCATTTTATGGAGGAATATTGACATCTGAGGCATTTTATGGAGGAATATTGACATCTGAGGCATTCTCTGGAGGAATATTGACATCTGAGGCATTCTCTGGAGGAATATTGACATCTGAGGCATTTTATGGAGGAATATTGATATCTGAGGCATTTTATGGAGGAATATTGACATCTGAGGCATTTTATGGAGGAATATTGACATCTGAGGCATTTTATGGAGGAATATTGACATCTGAGGCATTCTATGGAGGAATATTGACATCTGAGGCATTCTATGGAGGAATATTGATATCTGAGGCATTCTATGGAGGAATATTGACATCTGAGGCATTTTATGGAGGAATATTTACATCTGAGGCATTTTATAGAGGAATATTGACATCTGAGGCATTCTATGGAGGAATATTGACATCTGAGGCATTCTATGGAGGAATATTGACATCTGAGGCATTTTATGGACGAATATTGACATCTGAGGCATTTTATGGAGGAATATTGACATCTGAGGCATTCTCTGGAGGAATATTGACATCTGAGGCATTTTATGGAGAAATATTGACATTTGAGGCATTTCATGGAGGAATATTTACATCTGAGGCATTTTATGGAGGAATATTGACATCTGAGGCATTTTATGGAGGAATATTGACATCTGAGGCATTTTATGGAGGAATATTGACATCTGAGGCATTCTATGGATGAATATTGACATCCAAGGCATTTTATGGAGGAATATTGACATCTGAGGCATTTTATGGAGGAATATTGACATCTGAGGCATTCTCTGGAGGAATATTGACATCTGAGGCATTTTATGGAGGAATATTGACATCTGAGGCATTTTATGGAGGAATATTGACATCTGAGGCATTTTATGGAGGAATATTGACATCTGAGGCATTCTACGGAGGAATATTGACATCTGAGGCATTTTATGGAGGAATATTGACATCTGAGGCATTTTATGGAGGAATATTGACATCTGAGGCATTTTATGGAGGAATATTGACATCTGAGGCATTCTATGGATGAATATTGACATCCGAGGCATTTTATGGAGGAATATTGACATCTGAGGCATTTTATGGAGGAATATTGACATCTGAGGCATTCTCTGGAGGAATATTGACATCTGTGGCATTCTCTGGAGGAATATTGACATCTGAGGCATTTTATGGAGGAATATTGACATCTGAGGCATTTTATGGAGGAATATTGACATCTGAGGCATTTTATGGAGGAATATTGACATCTGAGGCATTTTATGGAGGGATATTGACATCTGAGGCATTCTATGGAGGCATATTGACATCTGAGGCATTCTATGGAGGAATATTGACATCTGAGGCATTCTATGGAGGAATATTGATATCTGAGGCATTCTATGGAGGAATATTGATATCTGAGGCATTCTCTGGAGGAATATTGACATCTGAGGCATTTTCTGGAGGAATATTGACATCTGAGGCATTCTATGGAGGAATATTGACATCTGAGGCATTTTATGGAGGAATATTGACATCTGAGGCATTTTATGGAGGAATATTGACATCTGAGGCATTCTCTGGAGGAATGTTGACATCTGAGGCATTCTCTGGAGGAATATTGACATCTGAGGCATTTTATGGAGGAATGTTGACATCTGAGGCATTCTCTGGAGGAATATTGACATCTGAGGCATTTTATGGAGGAATATTGACATCTGAGGCATTATATGGAGGAATATTGACATCTGAGGCATTTTATGGAGGAATATTGATATCTGAGGCATTCTATGGAGGAATATTGACATCTGAGGCATTTTCTGGAGGAATATTGACATCTGAGGCATTCTATGGAGGAATATTGACATCTGAGGCATTTTATGGAGGAATATTGACATCTGAGGCATTTTATGGAGGAATATTGACATCTGAGGCATTCTCTGGAGGAATGTTGACATCTGAGGCATTCTCTGGAGGAATATTGACATCTGAGGCATTTTATGGAGGAATATTGACATCTGAGGCATTATATGGAGGAATATTGACATCTGAGGCATTTTATGGAGGAATATTGACATCTGAGGCATTCTCTGGAGGAATGTTGACATCTGAGGCATTCTCTGGAGGAATATTGACATCTGAGGCATTTTATGGAGGAATATTGACATCTGAGGCATTATATGGAGGAATATTGACATCTGAGGCATTCTATGGAGGAATATTGACATCGGAGGCATTCTATATCGAGGAATATTGACATCTGAGGCATTCTCTGGAGGAATATTGACATCTGAGGCATTTTATGGCGGAATATTGACATCTGAGACATTCTATGGAGGAATATTGACATCTGAGGCATTCTATGGAGGAATATTGACATCTGAGGCATTTTATGGAGGAATATTGACATCTGAGGCATTTTATGGAGGAATATTGATATCTGAGGCATTTTATGGAGGAATTACCACACAAAAGAAGTAGAAGGTAGATCTAGGCTTGGGTCCGTTCGTCTTTGGTGAATGCAATTAGCATAGAATGCCTCACAAATGTCGGGATTCCTCCAAATTTCTTTCAGTTCAGTGTTAAACAGCAGTAGTAACTGTTTCAAATGGTAATCATATGTGTTTGTGGTTTAGTTTTTGTTTTTGTTTTACTTCTGGTAGGGGTGCCCCCACAAAATACCACAAAAAGCTATTTATACATGTTAACACAGTGCTTGTCAAAGGAGGAATTACCCTTGGGGGGGAGAGGATATTATTATTATTATTGTTTTGTAATAACATTAATATTATGCTATTATCATTGGTATTGTTATTCGAAGCAGCCTTGGAAAAATGCCACGATTAGCTATCTTAACACGGATATACACCTTAACACGTATTTCACTCAAGGCAGAAAACCCCTTTGAGGAAGAAGGCAAATTAATGCGCTACAACCTTCATCATGTGACACTTCGGCCTCCTGTCAAGTTTGGTTGAGATTGGATAAGTAACGACTGAATGTATCATGGTCAAAAAAACAGTGGAGAGACAGACACCAAATGACGTATTTTAGTATTTTTAAATACGTGATAGACTGCCCATGCAGAGAACAAGTTGATACCAATGACATCATGAGTTACGTGTCTGATCAAGGCGGGGATGCTTGGGCCCCAGCATAAATTCTCGCAGTTATAAAGTGTGCATCTGGTTATTATTATTACTAGTAACAGGGACCCATGGAACATACATGCAATATTAAATGTGACTTCAAGTCCTTTACATCTCTCCCCCCGCTCACAAACCCCAAGTCCTCAACCTCCCCCTCCCAACCCAAAGGCTTCAATTGCCTCCCCATCCTCCCCACCACAAATCCGTAACCCCTGCCCTCCCACCGAAAGTCCACAACCTCCCCCTCCTCCCAAAGCCTAAACTTCCCCTCATAATTCTGCCCCATCTTCACTCGCAACCCCTCCTCCCTACTTCTGGTAAATTATGAGAGATTTACTCAGAGCGTTAACAAAGAGACCAAGTTCAAGCTGCGGTAGTAAACTGTTAGTCACTTATGTGACATACGTCCAACAACACTAGGTGGAATCAACTGGAATTAATATGGAAGAATCGCCTCGTTGGACGGCCACCTTTAACGACACCCAGATACAGCATAAACAAGCCACCGTAGAAATACTCATACATGGACAACGGCTGTTTGCTTTTGTCACCACTCTCCTACAACCGAACATTGCGACCCTTGTAAATTCTCCAACCTCCAGGTACTTAAATACTATTAAATTTAGCATCGAAAAATCGCTCATAACGTCACACAATTCCATAATCAAAATGCAAACAAACAAAGCATGACAAAACATTACGGCAGCTCAGTAAACAGCATGCAGATAAGTGGCCTCAAGAGGTGTTAGTCATAAAATCAGAAAAAGATATCAACAAGGCCCAAATGAAGCAAGTAAATAATCAGTGTGTAAACAGAAATGTCTAGGAAGAGAAACGAGAGAAATGCAGAATAAAGTCAAATGTAAACGTTCCCAGGTATTATAACATACTCAAAGGAGAAATCAAAACGCTTACCGTCAGAGGTGTCGAGCAAAGGCCATCATGTCTATGGTTTAACAAATGTCCAAAAAGGAGTGAAGGCCTCCAAACACTTCCTGGCATTAGTGAGAAACTTTAAAAAAAAAAAAAAAAAAAAAAAAAAAAAAAAACCTGAGGCCTACTTTCGCAGATTTGTGGTGGGGAGGATGGGGAGTGCAGAAAAAAGAACCTGCTTTGGAATACGGTGTGTTAGTAGAAAAGGAAACGGACTGAAGGTAATGAACATGATAGAGGGGAGAAAGCTCGAGCTCTTGCATGTACAAGAGACAAAATGGAATGGTGGACAGCTCGACTGCTAGGAAAGGGAAGTTTGCTGGATGCTAAAGGAGGACTCTTATTACATATTAGACATCTTCATCCAACATCTCGGAGGCTCACAACGAGCCCCTTTGATATTACAATAAATCGGCAAAGAAGTGCAACGAGTAGAAAAATTGGGACGGAAGAATATTGGCGGTGTGGATAGCTATCAGAGGAGGGCGAGTGCCTAGCTACGAACCACAAGCAGGTAGAACTCAACTGGCGAAAACTCCAGGCGCTATTTTAAGAATAACCAGAAAACTCAAATTGACGCATTGGAAAGGGATAAAGTGCAGATGAGGAACTTATGGGAACGTTTCATGTCCATGAAAAAATGTTTGCCATCACCAGATCATTCCTCAACAACTGGAGCATGCATGACCCAATGGCTTGATAACATCTTCTGAGGTCATAAACAGTTCCTTTATGCATGGTAAAGAGCCTTGCAACATGGCTCACGGAAGACCCTGCTTGAAGCTGTCCAATGATTTATTCCTCTCATTTTCTGACAGACGTGGCATTATAATGGATTATTAAATAATGTAATATGGGTGTATTATTTGGATGATCCACACGCTGGTGTCTCCTCGGAAAGACTGTTTCAAATTTGCTCAGAATGCCTTGTGTCACACCTCCAAAAACCTGAGGGTGCATGTGCCGCACGATTATTACACGAGGTAATTACATTACGTGGAAACTTGCAGTCATGTGTTCTGCGCATCCCTCGTGCCAATAAGGCACTTGGCATGAACGCTGGAACAGTCCTTCAACAATTACATACTCAATTCTACATGTTCACTTTTTTATGGTGGAGCGTCTAGCACCTCAAAGCACCACCCAAAGGGGGCAGTGTACCTCATGGTATGAGTTTACAAAAGTTTAAACCAATACAGTACACGTCATCAGCAAAGATTTAATTGTGGATAAAAGGGTGGAAGGGAAATTGAAGAGGAACAGTGGTGTCAACTGTACTTGTTCAACCTGGAGACGATGGCAATTACAACGAAACAGGAGGAAAAATTGCAAGTTTACGAAAACATTTGTATCTGAAAAAGGCCAGGTAGGATTGGGTTGAACAAAATGAGAAAAGGAGTTCGAATTGGGTGAATCATTGGGAAAAGGTAGGCTGGAAGAGACGGGAGAGATTAATGGTCGATGGAACCCAAATAGGCTGGGAGACTCAGATTGAACTGGAAAGATGGAAAGAAACTGGAGTGGTAGATGTGAGAGTATGATGGAAAACAAAGAAATAGCCTGCTTGTACATTGTAAAGCAAACAGAACAGCTTTAAGGATCCCGCTGTGTTCTTCCTTAAGAGTAGGCAAGCTACCAGGAACATCCTGAACAAATGACTAATTCCTGCCCAAATCAAATGTCAGGCCTAACCGAGCACATTCTTGAAAGTCTAACTAACCCAAACGACATCCCATGGAGACCGAGCTCTAAACAACCACCAGATGCTCAAAGTGGTCCTCAAAACCAATTGCATCGTTCCGATAGATGAAAACAGACAGCACGATAACCTCAAAAGCCTTCACCCTGGCATCGCTTCAAAACTGGTACAGTCGTCCAAATGTCCCCGTGAGACATGTTGACGATTGGCAGGTGCTGCTTTGCCTTGTGGGGTGGAAAAAGATACACGCACGACTTGGGAGGACTCATTTCAAGTTTGATTGTGCCGCCCCAAAACTTTCATCGGAGGACTTGAATCTCAACATGTAGTTGATGTAGAGTGTGCAGCTTGACGATTATGGAAGCTGAAAGAGGAGTTAGGTAATGTAGGTGTGGCACCATCAGCGAGTTCAGTCGGGAATGCAAGTTGGGGCAGGTTTTGATGTGGTTCTTATTTAACTATTCAGGGTGGCCTTCTGTAGCATTTCCTACCTGTTTGACTGCTTCCTATTAGCATTTAATGGAAAATAGAAAATAATTAAACTAAACCAAAAAAGTCTCTCATGGTGACTATCGCTCTCAGACTCCCTCAAATAATTTTTGATTCTTCCTTCCTCTAGCAAGTGCGTCTTCCGGCACACTGAGTCAACTGCCGACAACGAAGAATCTGCGTCCGTCTTCTCAAGACATGTGTAGCCGAGTGTTCGACGCGTCGCTTTCAAAACCTTTGTGGCATCTTCGAGGTGCCGAACTGCAAACAATTGGCAAATGCTCTTTTGGAGGGGGCCGAAGCGGATGTGGTAATCTCCCTCCCGTTTGTGGATTTGGAAAATGGAGAAAGTACATTTTGTCGAAGAAAACAAATCGCAGTAGGGAATTAAATTGCGCTTGAGTAGGCCCGGCTGGGTAGCCTAGAGGTGTGCACACTCGCATTTTTGCGGTCTAACCCAGGTCGAAAATCCCATAGAAAACCAATACAATAGGACAAATCGCATAAAATCTCATTGGAAATTGAACCAGTAGGATCTACTGGTTACAATAAGGAAGGGTGAAATACTGGACTAGTAGAAAATAACAATAAAAAACAGTAGGTCAGGGGACCAATAGAATACCAATATATACTCGACTGACTGGTTCCTGGCAGCTACATTCAAGTGTAAGGTGTGCACAGAGGGAGCTGCAGATAGAGGAAATGTTGAGTTGGATCTTAGAGATGGCATGAAGCTGGACGGTGTGAAAACATTTTGCTACCTCGGAGACATGTTGAATGGAGGTGGATCAGACTCGGCAACGGTTGCTGGAGTGAGATGTGCATGGAAGAAGTTTCGGGAACTGAGTGGCGTGTTGACAAGGAGGGGAGTGTCGTTGAAGCTGAAGGGAAAGGTGTATGCTGCATGTGTGAGAAGTGTTATGATTTATGGGAGTGAGACATGGGTAATGAACGTAGAGCAGCAATGAAGGCTGGAAAGGGTGGAAATGCGAATGGTTTGACGGCTGTGCGGAGTATCGTTGAGAGAGAGGAAGACAAATGATGAATTGCGAAAGATGATGGGAATAGAGCCTGTGATTGATGCTGTGAAGAGGAACAGGTTGAGATGGTTTGGTCATGTGTTGAGGAAGGATGACAGTGACTTGTTGAGAAGAGTGATGGAAATGAATGTAGAATGAAGTAGAGGACGGGGAAGACCGAGAAAGACTTGGCTGAAGGTGGTGGAAGAAGAAATGTGGGCAAGGGGGTTCTCAAGGGGAGATGCAGAAAATAGGGCAAAATGGAGAAGATTGTCATGGGGCCTGCAAGGCTAACCCCCGCTCTAGCAGGGGAAATGGCCTTAAAATGCCTGTTTTTGTTGTTGTTGTTGTTGCTGACTGGTTCCAGTAGAAACCAATAGAAACCCATAGAAATGTCCTTCTGGTTTCCATTGGTTTATGTGGAATTTTCGACCTGGGAGTCTCAAACCAGCTACGAACTGTCATCCTGGTGTTTCACGTTCAGACCAACGCCAATATCTCACAGTTCATGAGTTTGGTCCGAACGCTCATGCCTCAAATCCAGGATAATGGTAAATCCTGCAAGTGAATCTGACATCAGCGGAGAATGTAAACAGGGCCTCACACAGCCTGCGGCTTGAGCGTTTGAACGCAGGCGAAGCAGGGCAGATGGCAGGGGTAAAATATCACGACAAACAGCACGGTGTTTGTGTGGGAAGTTCGTTGTGACAATTATCTAATGTTTGTTGGATCCCAAGAAATTAGTCACCCAAAAATTCTTCTTCATTTAATTAACAATTCATTGATATGACTTCGGTTTGTTTCTCACAAACGTTATCAGTTGAAGTTGAAGTTGAAGCGTGTCGAGTTGAAGGATGAATTTGGAGGAAAACGAAAGAATGTCTCGACGCATCGCAAACATACCTCGTCTTGAGCACCAACAGCACTTCCTCATACTGCAGGTTCCTCTACAGAAGGTCACTTTGTTGCAGTAAAGTTTTAAAAATAATTAGTTTGGCTACTTTCAACATCACTTAAAATAATGATTGTGATGAGCCTTCAAATCAAATTCCTTTCATGAAACAAGACAATAAATGGCATCTACATCTACAAGTGGTAGGGGGACATCAAGTGTGCAAATTGGCATCATTTGCCCCCCAACCTCCCACCTCAGAGTACATCTCAACTTCCCTTCAAGCGCTCCTCTAGATGCTACCGCTCTAGAGGCGCTCCTCTAGATGCTTCAAGCGCTCCTCTGGATGCTACCGGTCTAGAGGCGCTCCTCTAGATGCTTCACGCGCTCCTCTAGATGCTACCGGTCTAGAGGCGCTCCTCTAGATGCTTCAAGCGCTCCTCTAGATGCTATCGGTCTAGAGGCGCTCCTCTAGATGCTTCAAGCGCTCCTCTAGATGCTACCGGTCTAGAGGCGCTCCTCTAGATGCTTCAAGTGCTCCTCTGGATGCTACCGGTCTAGAGGCGCTCCTCTAGATGCTTCAAACGCTCCTCTAAATGCTACCGGTCTAGAGGCGCTCCTCTAGATGCTTCAAGCACTCCTCTAGATGCTACCGGTCTAGAGGCGTTCCTCTAGATGCTTCAAGCGCTCCTCTAGATGCTACCGGTATTTGCTTAGATCTTCTTCTTTGTCAGCTGTCTCTCCGAAATGTCTCTCCGAAAAGACCGACTGGAAAACCCTCCCATCCACTTCCTTAATAATCCTCTCCAAGAAGTTCTGTCACTCAAGCTTTTGGGTCTCACTATTTGCCATGATCTTTCCTGGGAAAACCACATTTCAAATCTGGCCTCCAAAGCCAGTCGCTGACTGGGCATCCTCCGTCGTGCGAAGTCCTTCCTTGGCACACCTGAGCTCCTCACCACATACAAGGCTTTCATCCGCAGCTCTATGGAATACTGCTCTCCCCTCTGGTCTGGTGCTCCTGCCTCACACCTAGCTCGTCTTCACGCTGTTGAAACCAAAGCGTTCAGAATCATTGGAATCTCCCGCGATGAAGCTAACTCCAAGGGCCTTTCACTCACTCACCGCAGGCAGGTTGGTGGTCTTTCCGTCTTCTACCGACTCCTCTCTGGCCTTGCCCCCCCAGCCCTCTCTGGGCTCTGTCCCCCAAATATTCCTACAGGTCGCACAAGATCTGCCTGCAACCCTCTTATGGTTAAACTGCCAAAATCAAGACTTTCTGCTCACCTTCACCCCTTCATTCCTCTTTTCTCCCGCCTCTGGAACAAACTCCCTCACTCTCTTCAATCCCACTCCACCCTCCAGGTCTTTAAAACAGCTGTTCACCACCATCTCTTATCCTCCCCCATCCAAAACCTTGATCTTTTCTACCCCCGCTAATTTCGGTCCCCTTGTGTTTTATACCTCCCCCCCCCCCCCCCCTTCCCACGCCTCCTGCCCCCAAGCCCTCTCCCTCCCACACTTCTCCCTGCTCTCAAATGTTGTGGTTGTGTGCTTCCCCTTCTCTCCCGATATTGTCTTCCGCTCCCTTTTTTTGTATATTTTGTTTGTCTGGTTGATTTGTTTGTGAAATAAATTTTAGCTCTTTCACGAGCCTCGATTCAGTATACAAAAAAAGAAAAAAAAAAGAAAAAAAAAAGAAAAGCTTTCCTCCAACATCCTGCCCTGCTAGTCTCACTTATCTTCTTTCTGCTCTCTTCAGTCTGTCCTTCACCTTCAACAATTTCTGGATTCCAATAATAAGAGAAGTCATGGAATCCATCATCACAGCTGACATCCTTTTCTTACCTAGCCTAGTTGAGGGTCGAGTACCCCAAGGTAGGGTCTTCGCAGTAGTAAAGTGTACTCGGTGTTAAGCATCCTCCCGAGGTGGTATGGGGGCATCAAGGGAGTGCTGCAACCAGCAGATGGTGAGACCTAATGATGCCCGCATGGTTCCAGATGAAGACCACTCGGTGTTCGAAGCATCGGTCCTGAGCCTCGCCTGATAGCCATGACCTATATTAGTTGGTGGTGCCTTCAGTTTTGAATATGTTGTTTACTATTCATGAAAACTGGGTCAGATGGATAGCTCAAAGGTAGTATACTCACATCCCCAACCCAACCGTAAACTGCCACCCTGGTGTCTCACAGGCAGGGCGTTTCATCACCGAGTGTGCCATCTGTCGGAGAGGAGAATATGCTGGATGTCCCGTCTTCTCGTAATCCCTGATGACATCTTTTCCAAGAGTTGGCCATTCAACAAGTAACAAGTAACAAGTACAGATACATTCAAAGTACACCGCCTCCGAGCCAAATAAATAAATAACATATCCATCCGGCGATGCCACTGTGCAGCACATCGAAAAGGTATTGGGAGGGAGAGGCGTACAATAATTGATTGATTAATTGCGTAATTAAAATAAATAAATGGTAATCATAAAATAATTAATTTCTTAATCAATTGGCTAATAGCATACCTAAACCCCCGGTGTTTCATCCAAAACTGTAATTTTTTGAAAATGAAATACAATACTTAATTAATCAAAATAAATAAATAATTAATTGATTCATTGATTAATCAATAAATAATTAATGGATTAACTAATAAATCAAAAATACCCTTTGCAGCCAAATCATTTGGTCGTTGTCGTATCCGAATATCATCTTCCTCGCTCAAAAGGTGCCTGAGATATTGCCCAGATGAGAAAGAACATAAATAAGTATTTAATAAATTGCTAATACTTAAATAATTAATCAATCAATTAATTAATCAAAAAAAAAATACTGTTTTTACCCTGCGCTCGCGAAGCGAAAAGCGGGGTTAAGCATTCAGGTACGTACGTGTCTACATTTCAGTAAAGTGAAGCGTGTGCCGTGTCTGCATTTTAAAAATTCATTTTCTCGGCAACCGTTGGTCCGATTGACATGAAATTTTCACCATAGGAGGGCCTCATCCTGTAGAATATTTTAGTGAATATTATGACGTCATAGGTCACGTGGTACAGGCACCATCTTGGAAAAACGTTACACCTCGATATCTCCCAAACCGCTCAATGGAAAAAATGGAAACATGGCTCATTGTCAAGTACTCACCATGAGGAATAAGATAAGTTGATGATGATGTCATCAGTGCCTTAATTATGACGTCATAATTCGACAAGTACAACACTTGATCTGATCAGTATGAAAAAAAAAACATTCCTCTGCAACTGTTAGTCCGATTGGCACAAAATTTCAGAATATAAGCGGCTCCTCCTGTTGAATTTTTTAAATGATAATTATGACGTCATATGCCACGTGGTACAGGTGCCATATTGGAAAAATCGAAAAAAGGTTGCACCTCTATATCTCCGAAACTGCTCCATGGAAAATATCTGAAACATGGCTCATTGTCAAATACTCCGCTTGGGGAATAAGATATGTTAATGATGATGTCATCGGTACTTTAATTATGACGTCATAATTCGACAAGTACAACGCTTGATTCGATCAGTATGAATTTTTTTCTCTGCAATTCTTGGTCCGATTGACACAAAATTTTCACCACAGGAGGGCCTCCTCATGTAGAATATTTCAATGATTATTATGTCGTCATAGTTCACGTGGTACAGGCGCCATCTTGGAAAAACTTTGTACCTCTATATCTCTGAAACCACTCCATGGAAAAAATTGAGACCTGGCTCGTTGTCACCGACTCCCCATGGGGAATAAGATATATTAATGATGATGTCATCAGTGCCTTCGTTATGACGTCATAATTCGACAAATACAACACTTATCCATCCGATCATGATTTTAAAATTTTCAGCAACTGTTGGTCTGATGGACATGAGATTTTCACCATATGAGCACCTCCTCCTTTAGAATATCTTAATGATAATCATGACATAATAGGTCATGTGTTACAGGCGCCATCCTGGAAAAACCGAAAAACGTTGCACCTCTATATATCCAAAACCGCTCTATGGAAAAAATTGAAACGTGGCTCATTGTAAATAACTCCAGATGGGGAATAGGTGTTGTTAACGATGACGTCATAATTCGACAGGGACAACGCTTAGTCTGATCAGTTTTAAATTTATTGAGCATGATCTATGCAACAATTATTTAAAGAATATAAATGTATGTCATCGCTCATGTGGTCTGGCAGCCATATTAGATCAAAAAAAAAGAAACGTTCAAAAACAGAAGAGTTGGCTCACACCAAGTTGACTGCACAGGGTAGGTATTCTATGAATACCATCTAGTTGCCAAAGCACTTGCTCAATATTGTGCCCAAATTTCAGCTTCTGAGGTCAAAGGATGGCTGAGATATCGCCCGGACAAACAAGAAAACAAACAAGAAAACAAACAAACAACAAACAAGAAAACAAACGGAGTGAAAACTGAGTACTCCCCTTCGGTGCCCGGCGATGACGTCATGCAGCGCCTGGACATGGAATACGAAAAGAGCGGTGTACAACAGATAGATAAATACATCATCATAAACTCAATCCTCTCTGGATGGACAAAATGAGGTGAGCTCCTATTGTTCTTCATCAATACAAGGTTTACAATAAACCATCACAACATTGTGCACCAAAATGATACCGAAGAAACCATACCCGGTGTGATCATTTAATATCTCTGTGCACATCAATTAGTGCAACGCAGAACATGTTCAATATCCGGTGATGAGCAACCACATCAATGCCGGTGATGGACCGCAGGTTGGACGGTTGGTCAGAACATCTTAACACAGGTGTTATTGTTGTGGATTTTATAAGCACCTGGTCGAACTCGGACAGTGTACAAGATATTTATTAAAAGATAAGGATAACATGCATGGGAGATATGGGCGCTTAAGCAAGTAGCACCATTGTAGTTCTCACACAGCCAGCAACAACATCATCTCAAAGAATCACAATTTGTATTCCGCTTCATATACTTTCTTCAAAGGACAGGGAACTCAAAACATTAACCCAGTTTCACAGATTGTAGCAAGGAGAAAGACTCAGCATGCTGGGAGCTCATAAGGAAAGACTGTTAAAGAGCTTCTCAGAACCAGACAGTCAGACACTAGTGAGCCAAATGGATCATACTGCCCTCTCCTCCCCCTCTCCCCCCCCCCCCCCCATTAGCCTGAGATTCGAATGAAATCCCTTACATTACCTATCTATATTATAATAGCCGTAGATGATTCTGTCTGTCTGTCTGTTGGGTGTCTGTCCGGGGTGTGGCTTACTCGGTTTGCAGAGTAGCTCCACCCATTCTGGGAGTGGCTTCATATAATTATAAACAAATATCCACCATTTTATTAACTCGCATAGCTTTGAGGCCTGTTTTGTAGGCCTGTGGTGTCTTGCTCTCTCTCCCAGTTTTATTTCAAATCAAATTCGATATATCATTTCATTTTTCACAGTCGCTAACATAGTTTTAGACTCGATTGAAAAAAAACGGGAAGAAAATCCAATGAAAGTTGCCCTTTATAGAACGAAATGAATTCTCAAACGCCTGTAACTTCAAGGCCATTGAGTCTCTCTCACGCCTTTATCTCCAATCTAACTCATCATATGATTTCATTTTTATCGATGGTTTCAGACTCGGTGTCAGCAATAATTGAGAACATCTGAACATTCCACACACGCGGGAAAATGCAGAGATATATATTTAAAAATCGCGTCATGGTGTATCATACACCGCCCAACATGACACCGACGGCAACGTGTCAATATATATTAAAAATTCGCTTTTGCTTTTCCGTTAAGATATATTACTTTTTCGTTTGATGACAGTCGTCACAAAAACGTCAACAATGATGCCGACATATATTTCTTCGTTTTTATTTCATTCAACATTATTAGCCGGAAGTAAAATGTTTCAGGAAATTACCGAGAGATATTTCTTCGTTTTTTTGCGCATACACTTTAAATAGGTTTATTTGAAATCTTTAATTTTCCACAAACATTCCACACACGCGGGAAAATGCAGAGATATATTTTTTAAAATCGCGTCATGGTGTATCATACACCGCCCAACATGACACCGACGGCAATGTGTCGATATATATTAAAAATTCGCTTTTGCTTTTCCGTTAAGATATATTACTTTTTCGTTTGATGACAGTCGTCACAAAAACGTCAACAATGATGCCGACATATATTTCTTCGTTTTTATTTCATTCAGCATTATTAGCCGGAAGTAAAATATGTTTCAGGAAATTACCGAGATATTTCTTCGTTTTTTTTATTAGTTATGTGCGTATACACTTTAAATAGGTTTATTTGAAATCTTTAATTTTCCACAAACATTCCACACACGCGGGAAAATGCAGAGATATATTTTTAAAAATCGCGTCATGGTGTATCATACACCGCCCAACATGACACCGACGGCAATGTGTCGATATATATTAAAAATTCGCTTTTGCTTTTCCGTTAAGATATATTACTTTTTCGTTTGATGACAGTCGTCACAAAAACGTCAACAATGATGCCGACATATATTTCTTCGTTTTTATTTCATTCAACATTATTAGCCGGAAGTAAAATATGTTTCAGGAAATTACCGAGAGATATTTCTTCGTTTTTTTTATTAGTTATGTGCGCATACACTTTAAATAGGTTTATTTGAAATCTTAAATTTTCCACAATATAATTTACTTGCCATTTATCATTTGATGATTACGAGACACTTCCTCTTGAGGATCATGACAATTCATGCGCTGCGTGGAAACTTCTATTTCCAAAATGAATGAGACGATCGATGAAGAATGCAGCCTTGAACAGGATGTAGCAAGAAAACGAATGAGACGGGCGAACGAGTCCATCGACAAACGTAAATGCAAACTTGCGGGCTGCGGGGTCACCCGTGGGAATCCCACGGGCATGGATGTGTGTGACATTTCGACATATTGAGTTAGATGCTGCACATTCATTTTTACAAAATGGTTACTGGCAAGTCATCAGATCCAGAAATGGTGTAATGAACACAATTTATTTACGCGCAAGCACGAAAGCAAGACGGGCCGATTTCCGATTCCGACGGGCGAGACGGGCCGATTTGGAGCAAGAAAAAGAATGAGACGGGAGAAAAACGAGAGAAACGAGACGGGGAAAGCCGATTGGAGAGGCGAGTGAGAAGCGATTGGAGAGGCGAGTGAGGAGCGATTGGAGAGGCGAGTGAGGAGCGATTGGAGAGGCGAGTGAGGAGCGATTGGAGAGGAGAGTGAGGGATTGGAGAGGAGAGGAGTGTGAGGGATTGGAGAGGAGAGGAATGTGAGGGATTGGAGAGGAGAGGAGTGCTAGGTGGAGAGAGGAGAGTGTCAGGTGGAGAGAGGAGAGTGTCAGGTGGAGAGGCGTGAGGGGTCACATATGATGTGAAATAAATAAATTGTGTTCATTACACCATTTCTGGATCTGATGACTTGCCAGTAACCATTTTGTAAAAATGAATGTGCAGCATCTAACTCAATATGTCGAAATGTCCCACGGGTGACCCCACTATATTTCTTCGTTTTTATTTCATTCAACATTATTATCCCGAAGTAAAGGTTCACATGTTCATTTCACGTGTGCAAAAACAAACTCCATTTCACGTGTGCAAAAACAAACTCCATTTCACGTGTGCATGGACATGAAACACAGACGGGAAATTGCTTAGAGATATTTCGTTCGAAGCAATTATACACCGCCCAAATAAAATATTTCACCGATACACCGAGCGAATTTCAGCGAATTTCAGCGAATTTCACCGAGTTTCAGGAAATTACCCAGAGATATTTCTTCGTTTTTATTTCATTAGTTACTAGCAGAAGTACTCAGCGTTTCCGGGCGGGGGAGGGGGGAAGGGCACGTACACTTTAAACATGTATATACATGTGGGATGTGGGATATATACATGTGGGACGTGTGTGTGTGTGTGTGTGTGCGTGTGCGCGCGCGTGCATATATGTGTGTGTGTGTGTGTGTGTGTGTGTGTGTGCATATATGTGTATGTGTGTATATATATATGTGTGTGTGTGTGTGTGTGTGTGTGTGTGTGTGTGTGTGTGTGTGTGTGCATATGTGTGTATGTGTGTGCATGTGTGTCGATGTACATTTGTCTATACGTGTGTGTGTGCGTGTATGTGTGTGTATATATGTGTGTGTGTGTTTTTGTGCATGTGTATATATGTGTGTGTCTGTATGTGTATATGTGTGTGTGTGTGTGTGTGTGTATATGTGTGTGTGTGTTTGTGTGTGTGTATGTGTGTGTGTATGCATGTGTGTGTGTGGGTGTACATGTGTGTATGTGTATATATATATGTGTGTGTATATGTGTGTATGTGCATATGTGTATGTGTGTGCATGTGTGTCGGTGTACATGTGTGTGTACACGTGTGTATATATGTGTGTATGTGTATATGTGTGTGTGTCTGTATGTGTATATATGTGTCTGTATGTGTATATATATGTGTGTGCATGTGTGCGGGTGTACATGTGTGTGTACGTGTGTGTGTGTGTGTATGTATGTATGTGTATGCATGTGTGTGTGTGTGTGTCTGTGTGTGTGTATGTGTATATGTGTATGTGTCTGTGTGTGTATATGTGTATGTGTGTGCATGTGTGTGTATCCATATGTGTATGTGTAGTGTGTGTGTGTGTGTGTGTGTGTGTGTGTGTGTGTGTGTGTGTGTGTGTGTGTGTGTGTGTGTGTGTGTGTGTGTGTGTGAATAAGAGAGAGACCGAATTGTGAGATACAGAAATGAAAAAACGAGGTGTGTGTGTGTGTGTGTGTGTGTGTGTGTGTTATTGTGAAACAGGTGCAGCATCTAACTCAATATGTCGAAATGTCACACACGTCCATGCCCGTGGGATTCCCACGGGTGACCCCACTAGTCTTACTATAATTCACCAAATGTATGTCTGTCTGTCCGTCTGTTCCCAGGTACCGCAAAAACGGCTGAACCGATCGCAACAAAATTTTGGGTGGGTAATCCTGGGACCCCCTGGAGTAAAATAGGCTACATTGTTTTCCCAATTTTCAATTTTTTCCAATTTCAAATTTTCCAATTCTCCGAACATGATTGTTAATTTTTTTTTTGCATAAAACATCGAGGCTCGTGAAAGAGCTAACATCAATCACAAACTAGAACGCCACTCAGTAGAGCGCATACTCCCGCCGTGGGTGGCCGCTGCTGAGCCCTATCTTCCAATGGTAAAAAAATCCTTCAAAAAATTCCTGGATCCAGAATAATATCCTGAACTTCACCAAAAACTAATCAATTCTTCCTTATCCCAAGGGCAATCATCCCACCAACTTTCATCCAAATCTGTTCAGAACTTTTCCAGATATCTTGTTCACGAACACACGAACACACACACAGACGGATACGATCGAATGCATTACTCCCTGGCGGGAGTAAAAAAGACAAACAGATACACAAAAATACAGATATAATATAATTGATATTGATATTGATTGATTGATTTGATCTGATTGAATTGAATTGAATTGATTGAATTGATTGATATAATAATATAATATAATTACCGATATAATATATACATATAACCACCTTTAGAGGCCATTTTTCCCTGCAAAGTGGGGGTTGGCCTTTTTCGGGAACCGTGGTTGTTGTTGTTTTTCCACCCCCTTTTTGAAGCAATGTTTTACAGCCGGATGCCCTTCCTGACGCCAACCCTTTTTGCCGCCTTTAATGACAAGCAGGGAATTACCAGTGAGCTGGTACTCAATTAGCCGACCTCGGAAGGATGACAGGCTGAGTCAACCCCCCTGGCGTTAATTCAGCAATCAACCGGGATTCGAACCCAAGATCCTGGGATTCGAACCCAGGATCCTAGGTCATCCTAAGCCGGCACCCTAGCCGCTAGCCCAACACCAGGGTTGATGAATAATATTTACCGACATGAACAGTGATGTGGCTTTTATTGAAATTCTACAAATACTGTTTCGATTTTGATGATTTGCGTGCGATATGATTTAACGAATGTTTATATAAATCGTTTAAAATAAAAAAAAGCCTTCGATTTCTGATATTTTGCCTTTTAATTTGGGCCTCCCAATTGAAGCCCCGCCCGTAGGGCATATCATATCAACACAAAAAATGATGTTTCTACCAGGAAATGATGGACTAGCGATCGCATTGACTATTTGGGTTTTAAGGAAGAAGTGACAGAAGAAAGGTTACCTATGTGATAACCGATGTATGGCAAACGATTGTCCAGAGTGACGTCACTGTTTGATTCCCCGGCGTGTGGTCTTCGCATCATCGTGAAGTGGAGTCCGTTGCAGCGTTGCATTGTCCACCCACTAACGGAAGACGTGAGCTGGGTTTAGACCGCTGAGAGAGAAGTTGGGTTTACCCTACCAACGCCTGTTGCCCTGGTAGCGACTAAAATTTGTATGAGAACACACGAGTCAGGGAACTGGCATCGCAGTCGGGCCGACGAGCCAGGGTGCGATGCTGCCCTTTTAGGATTAATGGCTGACCGCCTCAAAGCCTTAAATCCAACTGAAGGAGGACAATAAACGTGCAACCTGCAGCGCACCATTGAGGCTCAATTTGGAATCGAGCCATGGGACCAAATGCAATTGAAGTGTCCAGTTGGGTGCCGGAAATTCCGTAAAGTAAAAAACTAATGTGGAAATAGAAAGAAAACGAGCAAAGATACATTGAAAGTACACCGACCGCCCCCATGTCAAAGAAATAAATAGCACATCCTCCAGCGGCCGGCGATGCTGTAGTGCAGCACATGGAGATGGAATCGGGAAGGAGCAGTGGACAATAAATCGATGGATTAATAATTGCATAATTAAAATCAATAAATAATAATCGCACAATAATTAATTTCTTAATCAATTGGCTAATAGCATATCCAAACCACAAGTGTTTCATCCAAAGCTGTAACTTTCTGAAAATTAATGAATTAATTAATTGATCGAATTTTTTAAAATCTACGACACAAGAGCCGTTGGTCTGTCTGTGTGTCACCATTTTTCTCAGAAATGGCTGAACAGATCTTTGTGTCCGGGAGACCGGGAGAGGGGCGTAAAATGTGTACCGTGTAGCGCCACCTGGTGATGGTGGCAGAGGGTATTACAATTTCCTTTTTTACCTGTGCAACACTGAGCTTAAAGCACTCTTTGCACAGGTAAATTTTTCCTCCTTCCCTCCCCCCCCTCCCCAAAAACGGAGGGGCCTGTCCAAGCCGCCCCTCCCCCCACCCCCCCCCCCCCCAAAATATTTATGGGTAGTATATCTTTCCCCTCCCTTCCCCTCCCACCACTCCCTTCCCCTCCCCCCACTCCCTTCCCCTCCCCCCACTCCCCGAGCGCCCGATCTCTTCTTGTGGGTGTATCTTTTAAATAAAGTGTCTAGCAGACAAGACCAAGGATTATTCAGGCCTTGCGTAAGAAAATTCAACACAAAATAGCCCGTATTCTACTTGAAACCTTGAGGAAGGTGATGCAAAACGTTGTTGTTCGTGCGTGTCAATGCATACTTGAAAATGGTCGTTACCGAAAAGGTGTTATTTTCAAGACCCAGGTCTTATAATGTGCTTTTTTTTTTGTACACATAATCGAGGCTCGTGAAAGAGCTGACATTTACTTCACAAACAAATCAACCAGACAAACAAAATATATAAAAAGAGGGAGCGGAAGACAAGTGAAGGGGAAGCACACAAACACTTGAGAGCACACAACATTTAAGAGCAGGGAGATGTGTGGGAGGGAGAGGGCTTGGGGGGAGGAGGCGTGGGAAGGGGTTGGGGGGGTTGGAGAAGTATAAAATACAAGGACACCAAGGACTTCCAGGACAGAAGTTGGTATTTCAAAAAAGTGGAATTAGGGTGAAATTAGCGGGGGTAGAAAAGATCAAGGTTTTGGATGGGGGAAGATCAGAGATGGTGGTGAACAGCTGTTTTAAAGACCTGGAGGGTGGAGTGGGATTGAAGAGAGTGAGGGAGTTTGTTCCAGAGGCGGGAGAAAAGAGGAATGAAGGAGTGGTGAGCAGAGAGTCTTGATTTTGACAGTTTGACCATAAGAGGGTTGCAGGCAGATCTTGTGCGACCTGTAGGAATATTTGCGGGACAGAGCCCAGAGAGAGCTGGGGGGCAAGGCCAGAGAGGAGTCGGTAGAAGACGGAAAGACCACCAACCTGCCTGCGGTGAGTGAGTGAGAGGCCCTTGGAGTTAGCTTCATCGCGGGAGATTCCAATGATTCTGAATGCTTTGGTTTCAACAGCGTGAAGACGAGCTAGGTGTGAGGCAGGAGCACCAGCCCAGAGGGGAGAGCAGTATTCCATTGAGCTGTGGATGAAAGCCTTGTATGTGGTGAGGAGCTCAGGTGTGCCAAGGAAGGACTTCGCATGACGGAGGATGCCCAGTCGGCATGACAGATGAATTTTCTCATTTTCTATTAAATTGCTATTTACCGCCGCCACCGAAGGTGGATGGAGGTTATGTTTTCACCCCTGTCTGTTTGTTTATTTGTGAACAAAATATTTCAAAAAGTTGTGAACGGAATCGGACGAAATCTGGCAGAGAGGTAGTGTGTATGTGACAAGGACGAAATGACTGGATTTTGGTGAAGATCCGGATCCGGCTACCAGAATATTTTAAGTGATTCTTCACCATTGAGTGATAGGGCCAAAAACGATACATAGCAGGATATCTCAAAAAGTTATGGACAAGTTATGACTAAACTTGGGGGACGAGTTGGTTTGGTGACGAGAACAAGCCGATTAGATTTTGGTTCAGGTCCGAATCCAGATCCGACCCATCATTGGGATACAAAACAAACTGTTCAGCCTGGCAGAGGTTTGCGCTCTACCGACTGCCGTTATAGTTCTACATCTATAATAGTAAAAGACAATGTCCGTGTCAGTCAGTTAGTGTGTCTCTTCCATAACTGCAAAACCATGAAACCTAGCTGGCCGAAACTTTGCAAGCATAATAAGGGAACTCCATGGGAATGCATGAATTAAAACATGGTGTTTGGGTAAATTTAAACACCCCTTTTGAAGAGAAATAACCCGTCATTAAATTAAAACAAAAACAGGCTTTATCGTTGGTCAGCCCGCCATCCATCACAGGGGTCTTAAGCTTTGCTTCGGCCTGCTCAAAACACTTTACCTTGGAAAAGGATGCAAAGGTATCTGTACGAGTAAGCACTGAAAACGTATTTTTTCACATTCCTCACTCACATCATCAAATTTCTTTCTTTTTTTTGTATACAAGATCGAGGCTCGTGTGAGAGCTAAAATTTGAGCTAAGAATGTTTGATCTTCATAACCTACGAATCGCTGTATGCTTTTGTAGGTGCTATATAGTTTTCAAATTAGGAGTTTGATGCGATTTCCTGCATTATGTGATGTAATTTTCCACGATGGACTGTCAAGGACTAATTAAAGTATATAATTGAAATTTGATTTCAGATTTGAGGGTCGCATCTGTTGCATACAGAAACGACACGAAACGTACTGCTTGTAAATGCCAATGGTTTAATCACAGCTTTTACAAGCAATCACAGCATGGCATTTAAGCCTCAAACTACGTGTCTCTCCCAGGCCCTCCCACACCAGCAAAACCAAAAGTCACTTCCGTTCCCGATGACGTCACTGCCATTTTCCAAACATTTGAATTATAAACGTAAATTATAAACACAACAGCATCTCGTGGACGAAACAAATGTCAAAATCTGGAGTGAATTCTGCAAATTTTAAAGAAATCAGCGATAATTATAACTAAGCTTACTTACCAATTTGAATAGAGGGTGATGAAGACCACTCTTATCAATCTGAATGGTGGGGGATGGAGACCACTCTTACCAATTTGAATAGAGAGCGACAGAGACCACGTTACCAAAGCCTCAATGCAGCTGCTGTCCTTGCCTCGCAAATCCAGGCAAGTTTCCTGCTCAGCGACGCAGTACATCGTGTGTGGTCTGAGAACATCCAGCGTCCCCACATGACCGGGGCGCTAACAGAGCGGAGGGAGGAACCCGAGAGGGAGTGCACGGGAGGCAAACCCAAACCGCCAAGCATTGGGGGCCACAAATTCAGCTGGTTTGTGGAAGGTGCGTCGGGGTACGGAGAAGAACCCTCGATGCCTTTCTCACAACTATTTCTCACCAATCATGACGCACTTCCTATAATTTATTTTGGTGTATGAATCCATTTGCACAAGTAATTGTTTTAAGGCATCCAATGGTGGGTATATCACATACGAGATAAGGGGAATTTATATGTGCTTGCGCATTTGTGAATATTACTGGCATTGCCTTTCCCGAATTTCTCACCATTTCCCCATTTGAATTTCCACAACCGCCATTTCTTCCACCAATTTCCTGCTTGTGTAATAAATTCATGAAAGAGTTGATATAGTGTCTTGCCTTATCTTGCTCAGGTTTGATCTGAGATCGTGCTCCCAGGCAAATTGGTCTGATAGATGATAGGGTGCGGCGTGTAATGCTGGTTCACTCGGCCAATTAATATCCGTTACGCAGCCCCCGGCACAGTTCCCCTCCAGCTTCATTCATCTCACAGGTACGATAAACCGACTGTGGGCACGAAGACCCGGTCAGAGGTGAGCGTTGTAGATAGCATCCGTGGTCTTTTGATAGACGCGCCACCTTTCGGAGTTATCTGGGTCGCATCCACACCAATATAGTACTATGTGCCAAATTCAAGATTTGTCTCTCCAAGACTGAGCAATATTTTGCCTGTGGCTAATTTGAACTCGAATGTTTTTTTGTGATGAGTGCAGCTGTTGTCATCCAGATGATGAATCAGAACGGCAATATAAACAAACAACAGTGCTTTTCCTCTCTTACACAGCATTGACTACATTACAGTACTGGTACTACCACCTAATTTCCTTTTAATATCAATGTTAAACGATACGAGTGTGAAATGAGTGTGCTCGCTGATGCAATGATATGCACTGTATAAGCAACTATTCACAATCTGCTGTATGGTTGTGGTTAAGGGCTAAGTTCCTATTCACCTGAGCATGAAAGGGTTAATCTTAGCATTAGCGTTGCATTTGTGCTGAAGTTTGTGGTTAGTTTTATGTTAGCGTGCGTGTGCTCAGTCAAGAGTCTCCATACAATTATTTGCAGTGGTTGTACCCTCCAACGCAAGTTGGGGATCAAATCTTCCCCATTCTTCCCTGCTGCCTGGATTCGTTAGGGCAGCGCGGTCATGGTCAGAGGACCCCATGGACTGGCCCTTTCCCTCTTGTCTCTTCTTCTTCTTCTTCTTTCTCTCTTTCTCTCTGTCTCTCTCTCTCTCTCTCTCTCTCTCTCTCTCTCTCTCTCTCCCTCTCCCTCTTTAACTCTGGCATGGCCCTGACTTTGTGAAGGTTGAGTACAACATCCTGGATGTGGGGGGAGTCTCTGGGTCACTCCTGGAAGATTGATCGGCTGTCTCCGTGCCGCGGGTTTGTTCGAGAGAACTGACCGGGGCTATGCAACAACAACAACAACAACGCCTCTGTGCCACTGGTCTGGTCAATCAGAAATGACAGGGACAACACAACAACAGTCCCACATGCTCTCTCGTACCTCGCATTCCAATAAGGGGCCAGACCAGAACTTGAAGCGCAATCGCGTTAGGGGCTCCGAAATACTCTCCCATTCTGTACGAGATCCTCACCATAGTCCAAGACAGAGCGTCGATTTATTTCTTTTTCGCGATAAATGTCTTTAACGAGTAAGAAGAATGAATTACTTGCTCGTCTACTCTTTGAGAAAGCCACCATTTTTGTTTTGAACATCCACCAACTAGTATTAGCAGACAGAACATCCGGCTTAACGCCCATCCGAGAGACGGGGCGCATGTTGATGATGCCTCGCACTAGTTGTAAAGCATCAGCATGACAGATTGGATTCAAACCCAGGGTAGAAAGCTCAAATTCCTATGGCCAATGCCTAAAAAAAAAAAAAAAAATTTTTATGACGACTAAGTGCCCTCGCTACCTTTGTACCATCAAGTCTTGTCGGACCCCAAGGCATGACCACTAACGGATTTACACCGTCAGACTCACAGATAATTCACCTTGATGTAACGGATAACGGAATCCGTGGCCCAAGTCGCTGGACATCTCGGCTCCCATCGAACTGCATCGGCCAGGCTCGATCAGTGATGGCGGCAAATTGAACCAAAACTGTCTTTCTGGTGCAGTGCAAGGAGGGGGTGCTGAATCTCAGAGCACGCTGCTCCTCGGTTTGGAACGTAGACCCGGTTGATCGTAGACCCGGTTGATCGGTCCGCATTTCGGTTGATGACCACATTTGTGGTTGTTGAAGATCTTGGCCCGTCTTTCTAAAGGCATAAACAGTTGTGGACAAAATACCTGCCCGTGACAACACACCTGCCAGGAGAATATGGCACAGGCAAGGTGGACCAAGTTGATGTCTACCTGTATCCCAGTTACCTGGTGTAAACGATTCAAAGTGTTGTAAAAGGACGAGTAAAGGGGGCTTCATCAACTGACATTTTCATGGTAGGCCATGGATATACTGATCACCCCTAGAGTATGAAAACAAGACAACCTTATGGGGTTCAAACCCCCCTTTTCAAAAATAATTGTCAAAAAATTATCAAAAAAAAAAAAAAAAAAAAAAAAAAACTTTCTTCGGATTCGATAAAATCTATAAATTGAGGAGTTATCTATCTATTACGTACGCAATGGTTTGGGATGGGAGAAGAGGTGGCGTTCACCTTGGTGTACATCAGTACACGGCTGGTCGGAGAGCGGGTTTCCTAACCTACTTGCGTACGTAATAAATAGACAGCGCCGAATACAAACCAAAGGAACGTCGGTTGTGGACCGTTTGGGTTAGAGGATTGCTCAATGACTGGTCGATCATTGGTGTGACGTAATAGGCGATTTAACTCCTTCAGTACATTTTTACAATCATTGTGGAGTTCAGGTATTCACAGGTGAGTGAAACGAACTCGGATAATGCCCGCAGGATGAATGAATAATTAGAGCACCTGACGTAATGTTTTACTTTTAGGCGACGCAAACTGAAACACCGCGAATGAAGCAGAAGAAAAACAACCACAACCACAACCACAACCACCACCACCACCACCAAGCAAAGCAAGCTCGGACTCGTGAAGTTTCCAACCGCGAACTCGTACTAGAGGTTTTGGCGGGAAGAGAAAACCAGCGACGTCGCACGAAAAGCACAAAGACCCGTGAGAGATTTAAACTACTAATCGACTTACGATCGGCGAGTCGAAGGTGACGCTTTCCAAGCGATCTTGAGGTAACTTCAACAGTTGATAAGTTAACTCGTGTTGTTGCATTTCCAAAAGGGCTAACCGAGTTGTTCTTCCCTTCAGCCGCTTCGGCTTCGGGAAACGACTTTTAATTTGCGTTCGACATCACCGTTATCGCTATTCACGTGACGTCACTAGCGTCTCGCTCCGCCTCCCCACACGCGCACTCCGCGTGCCCCGCCCTCCCGGCTCTCGCGTGCACGCCTCCTGCCCCGCCCTCCCGGCTCAAACGCGACGTGTTCCTACGTCGGAGATCACGACGTGACGTTACTAGCGTCTTGCTCCGCATCCCCACACGCGCACTCCTCCTGCCCCGCCCCCCGGCTCTCGCAGGCACGCCTCCTGCCCCGCCCCCCGGCTCTCGCAGGCACGCCTCCTTCCCCGCCCCCCGGCTCACGCGCGCACTCCTCCTGCCCCGCCCCCCGGCTCTCGCGCGCACGCCTCCCGGCTCAAACGCGACGTGTCCTAACGTCGTAGATCACGACGTGACGTCACTATCGTCTCGCTCCGCCTCCCCACACACGCACTCCTCCTGCCCCGCCCCCCGGCTCACACGCGACGTGTCCTTACGTCGGAAAACACGACGTGACGTTCAGTCGTTTTACATGCACGTGATGACGTCATGTTAAAGAAACACTCGCTCGAGGCAATCCATGAACCAAAGAACACAAACCCATGGATAAGGAAATAATGTTTATTCTATGCACGGTTTTCATACAAAATATACAATTCTCAGTCACAGCCATCTTGGGTTTGACGTCATAATGGGGACAAGACTGAAATTACTGCAAGACTGGAATCGGGCCGAAGTGATCGACCTTTCGTTAAAGTGGTGAAACGTTAAAAAGAACATCCTTCATATTTTACACAAGACAAGTTAAAATACATCAACCACCAACCACCAACCACCAACCACCACCAGTCCTCAAACCAATGGAACTTTTCCTCCAGCACATTTAATTCATGTGGCACAGTAAATTAAAAATTAATTAAAATAAAAATGATGACAAAATAATTACTAATCGATTATTAAAAAATCGTCACAATCACAGTTTGTGTTGTTTTCTCCCCTCAAGGTGCTCATTTGCAGAGCAGCCGGGCGCCATGTTGTTAGGTAAGAGTCCAGGTGTTAGCCGCTCCCAATTCCTTGGGTAGGCTGGTAGGATGGCCTAGCCCGACGAGGTACGCACATCTCTTAGCTGTGTAGCCTGGCCTCGAATCGCGAGCGAGCTATCGCCGGCATCCTGAAGCAGTTAGTAACTCCTGCCTTGACCGACAGGGAGCACTACAACAGAAGAGGAAGAAGAAGAAGAAGTTCCTTGGGTCATGCTTTCTCAGCATCCACTGACGGCCAGTGGGTTGGGCTGCTCCACCAAGATCATGCGCTTGTGGCGTGGTAATGAGGGGGAGAAGACCACGGGTAGTGGAGAAGGCAAAGACAGATAGTCGTACAGCAGGGACATGTCCTTCATGGGGCCAGCGCGGGAGCGGGAGTGAGCGCGACCCAAAGTGGCGAGAAGCTGTGGAATCGCAGGTGGTCGTTCATCCAGAGTGTCCGATCGACCGGTCGTGGTGTCCCGCACATCACTGCAACGAGGAAGACCCCCAGCGGGACATGCAAGCGGTGAAGAGGAGCTTTCGGAAGAGCACGCTCGCTCTGCGCCCGCAGCAACGGACGGAGGCAAATCTTTGGTCGCACACCTGCCGGGGTTGCGCAAGATGTCCACCGCCGGTCTGTAGTTGCTTCCAGAGTCGTGCGAGATGTCCACCGCCGGTCTGTAGTTGCTTCCAGAGTCGTGCGAGATGTCCACCGCCGGTCTGTAGTTGCTTCCAGAGTCGTGCGAGATGTCCACCGCCGGTCTGTAGTTGCTTTCGACACACGGAGGTGCGAAGGAAACACCAGCCTGTCTCATGCCGTCGAGGTCTAGTGCTCGGATGTGTGGAGATACCAGATCCCTGGCTCTCAATGTTGGCCGCCGAGATCGGTTGAGGGACATCTGCCATAGTTCATCTCTAGCGTTGACGGGACATGCCAATTCCATCAACGAGGCTCGGCACGTTCTTCCTATTCCAGGAATTCCAGGGGAATGCAGTCGGCGAGACTGACGCAAGTAGTCGTCACGATTTGCATTTGCAGCAGCGGTTGTCCGAGGCAGGCTCATTGGGATCGCCGTGGAAGAATCCACTTGGTGGTTGTTGAAGACTTCTTTGGTGGAGCCAGAAGGAAGAACCCGGGCATGGGTCCCTTCAGCCTGCAGCGACTCGGCCCGGTAGTCGTTGCCTCCAAAGGTGACGGTGTCGGCACCATGGAGCAGTCGCAGGTATTCCGGCCGAGTTGCGGAGACTGCGGAGTTGCTCCATAAGTCTCCGACCTGGGAAAACAACCTGCACTCGTTTGGCGTCTTCTGCTCGGCGCCCCCGGCGAGGACCGGCTCGTCGTCCTCAATCTGCAGGTCCTCGTCGGGTACCTTCCGAGGAATCAGGAAAACCTGATTGCGACTCAGGTCAAAAGAGACGGAGCGTGGAGGGCCGCGTCTCATTGACCTGACGGCCACTTTGAGTGCGGGTTTGAGGAGCCGGTGCTTCATCTCGTACCAACAACGAACACCCTACTGGATACAGGTGGGCAGCAGCGGGCATTCTTATAAAGAAACTGGGCGGGGATTCATTACGTAGGTACAGGTGCAGCGGTTTTCAATTGAAATTGCACATGCCAACATTCCATTGAGAGTGAACACACCCAAAGGTGTGTGAGAGTGAACACACCCAAAGGAAGTGGTGCCGGTGCGAGTTCCTTTTGTTGCCATGGATACGACCATAAAGACCAACGTAACCAGGTGATGCATACCCAGGGAACCTCTAAAAATATCTATATTTATACAGAATTTGTTACTCAGCATGACAGGTATACTCATCATGGAGCTCCCAGAAGATGCGTTATTCACAGTCTGTACAATTATAGATCTCACGCGACATAAATACACAGGTAACCACGAAAGGTGAAGGCACGGGACGAACAATCCTATTGACACTTCCTTTTATCTTACAGAACCCCGCCTGGCACCATTCCATTGTCCAAATTTGGGCCTCTTTGCCTCGTTTCCCATCGAAGACCCGTGAAAGAGCACAAGCACGATCGAGGGTGCGCCACCCTGAAGCGGGTACATGACCCAGAGAAAGCCTTGTGCCACCCTGAAGCAGGTACATGACCTCGAGAAGGCCTTGAGCCACCCTGAAGCGGGTACATGACCCCAAGAACGCCTTGTGCCACCCTGAAGCGGGTACATGACCCCGAGAAGGCCTTGTGCCACCCTGAAGCGGGTACATGACCCCGGGAAGGCCTTGTGCCACCCTGAAGGCCTTGTGCCTTGTGTGAAGTGGGTACATGACCCCGAGAAGGCCTTGTGCCACCCTGAAGTGGGTACATGACCCCGAGAAGGCCTTGTGCCACCCTGAAGCGGGTACATGACCCCAAGAAGGCCTTGTGCCACCCTGAAGTGGGTACATGACCCCGAGAAGGCCTTGTGCCACCCTGAAGCAGGTACATGAGCTGGAGAAGGCCTTGTGCCACCCTGAAACGGGTACATGACCCCTAGAAAGCCTTGTGCCACCCTGAAGCAGGTACATGACCTCGAGAGGGCCTTGTGACACCCTGAAGCAGGTACATGACCCCGAGAAGGCCTTGTGCCACCCTGAAGCAGGTACATGAGCTGGAGAAGGCCTTGTGCCACCCTGAAACGGGTACATGACCCCTAGAAAGCCTTGTGCCACCCTGAAGCAGGTACATAACCCTGATAAAGCCTTGTGCCACCCTGAAGCAGGTACATGACCTCGAGAAGGCCTTGTGCCACCCTGAAGCAGGTACATGACCCCAAGAAGGCCTTGTGCCACCCTGAAGCATGATCGATGAAGCACGATCGAGGGCGTGCCACCTTGAAGCAGTGAAGCAGGTACATGACCCTGAGAAGGCCTTGAGCCAAGGAATGCCTTAATCCCTTAATGTTGGGATCGTCAGGATCCCGCCATCGGACTTGAAGGACCCGTAGCCGCACTCTTTGCTCCACTAAACCCGCTTGCGCAATCCGTTGAGCTGGTGGATAACTTACCCGATGAGGCAAACGCAAAATTTTTCATCTATGTCCATCGGATGGTTTCAACATTTTTGATGTTCATGAAATGACTTCAACCAGGGTGTTTCTGAATTGCCCAAATCATTCCCGGCCTCGGATAACAAACGTGGATGCAATTCCCATGATTACAAGGCAAGGCGGTGAATTATTTTTCTGGAAATATCTGCAAAGTCGTGACGAATCTTGTACATTACCTTGATAATTAAATAAATCCGGGAAGCCTGTGTCCTCCAAACTGTGTTCTGTCCCCCAAATATTCCTGCAGGTCGCACAAGATCTGCCAGCAACCCTCTTCTGGTGAAACTGCCAAAATCAAGACTCTCTGCTCACCTTCACTCTTTCCTTCCTCTTTTCTCCCGCCTCTGGAACAAACTCCCTCACCCTCTTCAATCCCACTCCTCCCTCCAGGTCTTTAACCCTTGGATGTAGTGATTGGGCCTCGGAGGCCCACAACGTTTTTTTTGTTGCAAAAACTATGCTGTACAATATTTTTTTGGAATGAGCCTCATTTTCACCGACTTTCATGTTGTTACACAAAATTCAGTGACATTAAAAAAAATTCATTCAGGCTCGTGGGAAAATCTTCATTCTTCACTTATAACCTGAAAATCCGACACGAATGCAGGGGCCTTCGAGGCCCTGCATAAATGTTGTTGTACTACTATGTTATATCATTATTTTCTTGATATGAGCCTCATTATATGCTCCTATAATTTTTTTTTTTCTTCTTTTTTGTATACATAATCGAGGCTCGTGAAAGAACTAACATTTATCACACAAACAAATCAAACAGACAAACAAACAAACAAAGTGTATAAAAAGGGGAGCGGTACACAAGATGGGGAGAGAAGGGGAAGCACATAAACACAACATTTGTGAGGGACATCGGGAATGTGTGGGAGGGAGAGGGCTTGGGGGTAGGCGGCGTGGGAAGGGGGAGGGGGGGGGGTGGAAGAAGTATAAACACAAGGGCACCAAGGACTTCCAGGAAAGAAGTTGGTATTTCAAAAAAGAGGATTTGGGGTGAAATTAGCAGGGGTAGAACAGATCAAGGTTTTGGATGGGGGAAGATAATAGATGGTGGTGAACAGCTGTTGTAAAGACCTGGCGGGAGGAGTGAGATTGAAGGGTTTGGGGGAGTTTGTTCCAGAGGCGGGAGAAAAGAGGAATGAAAGAATGAAGGTGAGCAGAGAGTCTTGATTTTGGCAGTTTAACCATAAAAGGGTTGCAGGCAGATCTTGTGCGACCTTTAGGAATATTTTGGGGACAGAGCCCAGAGATTGCTGGAGGAGCAAGGCTGGAGAGGAGTCGGTAGAAGACTGAAAGACCACCAACCTGCCTGCGGTGAGTAAGTGAAAGGCCCTCGGAGGTAGCTTCATCACGCGAGATTCCAATGTTTCTGAACGCTTTGGTTTGAACAGCGTGAAGACGAGCTAGGTGTGAGGCAGGAGCACCAGCCCAGAGGGGAGAGCAGTATTCCATTGAGCTGCGGATGAAAGCCTTGTATGTGGTGAGGAGCTCAGGATCATTGATGAAGACCAGAAAAAGCACAGGGCCCAGAACACTGCCTTGGGGAACTCCAGCCTGAACAGGAAGAGGAGATGAGAGAAACCCATTCAGGGCCACACGTTGACTACGACGAGAGAGGAAGTCCGCCAGCCATGCGTGGAGATTTCCATGGATACCAAAGGAGGAGTGTTTGGTGAAGCAGAGCAGGGTGCCAGACCGTATCGAAGGCATGTGATATATCGAGGGAGACAGCTCTAATTTCCTGTTTGGCATTGAGGACCTCCATCCATTGTTGAGACCGCAGAAGCAGCATGTCCAGAGTAGAGTGACCTGGTCTGAAACCAAATTGATGATCAGAGATCAAGCCATTGGAGAAGAGGAAAGATTTCATATCTGAAGCAATGATGGATTCCATGACTTTGCTGATAATTGGGAGAAGGCTGATTTGTCTGTAGTTACTAGGATCTGTTTTTGCACCTTTTTGTGTAAAGCGGTGATGTTGGCTGATTTCCAAGCAGATGGCAGTTGACCTTGAGCAAAAGAGAGGGTGAAGAGAACAGAGAGGGGGAGTGAAAGAGCAGAATAACAGGACTTTAGGACCCGTGGGCTGATGCCGTCAAGTCCAGTTGCAGAATCAGAGTCGAGGGTTGACAGAAACTTTTCCACCTTGTCAGGAGGAAAGGACACAGAGTCCAGGAGCAGCTGGGTACGACTGAGTACGGTGGGTACAGATAGGGATGGGTTTGGGACACAAGATTTAGAGGCAAACACAGAGTTGAGGCATTCAGCTTTTTCACGTGCGGAGTCGGCTGTGTAGCCGTTTGAGGTAAGGGAGGGGATGGAGGGGGAACAAACACCAGAAACAGATTTGACCAGATGCCACCAGGATTTGGAAGAGGGAGACAGATAAGAGAGTTCGTTCTTGAGAATGGAGAGATTTTGTTTCCTGGCTCTCCTGAGGGTGGACACACACTTGTTTCAGGCTTTGTGAAAGGAAATGAGATTTCCTTCCATTGGATTTACTTTCCAGGCGATGAAGGCAAGTTGTTTCTGGGCAACAGCCTCACCACAAGATTCCGTGTACCATGGACGGGAGGAGGGGTATGACAACTGAAGACGAGATGGGATAAATCTGTGCACGAGAGAGAGAGAGCAATTTGCTTTGGAAGAATTCCCAGGATGAGTTGATGTCAGAGGTGGTAGAGATGGGAGACCAGTCCAGATGATTGATGGCTGCTTGAAGACCGAGCCAGTTGGCCTGCGTGAAATGCCAGACTCGTCGACGCTGAGGAGGCTCCCTGAGAATGGTCAGAGAGATGTCCACTTTAACAAGCACATGATCAGATGAGCCGATTGGAGCAGAAGAAGAGCAGCGGACATTTTCAGGGAAGTTAGTCATAACCAAGTCCAGAAGAGAAGATGCTCCGTTGACTGAGATCTGGGTCGGGAAATTGACAGATTGTGTCAGTCCCAGTGAGTCGCAGAAGTCCTTTGCTGAGGAGCCATGGCTGGTGAGAGAGGTACCCACACCCAGCCAACTGGCATGGTGACAATTGAAACACATATGAGGAAGAGAGAGTTTGGATGAGTAGGTAGAAGTTGGTCCATATTATCAGACAGCGAGATGTAGATGGAGTCATCACTGTTTGGTGGACGGTACAACACACATATGATCAAGAGGTGGGAGCGAAGGGGAAGCCGTAGCCAGAGGTATTCCTAGGGATGAGGTGGAGAGAGGGCAGTGCAGGGTGAGTGAGAAAGAGAGTTTTTGATAAAGATAGCAACCCCACCTCCAGGACGAGGCTCAGGTCTATCATACCAGAGGAGGGAGTAACCCAGGAGAGATACTAAGGAATCAGAGACATCATGAAGGAGGAAAGTTTCTGTTTAGCAGATCACGTCTGGTTTGTCAGAAGCAACCTGTATGGAGAGATCAGTTAAGTTTGAACGAAGGCCCCGGATGTTTGAGGTCCATACCGTTAATGAAGAGGAAGGGGGGGGGGCATCGGATACAGAACAGGGGGGGGAGGGGTAGGGTAAGATGTGGAAGAGGAGGAAGAGGTAGGGAGAGCTGTTGGAGGTGTGTCAGAGATTTCAGAATGGCTCGGAGAAAGGGAAGGACAAAAGAGCGGACAAAAGGGGCGGACAAAAGGTTTGATGGTGATTGGGTGAGGCACAGTGAGGTGTTATTTGAGGAGGTGGAAGAGCGAGGCAGAAGGTTGGGGGAGATGGAGGTGAGAGTTGGAAGGGGGAAGAAGCGGGGAGGACGCTTTGAGGAGGAGGGGTGAGAGGGGAGAAATGGAGAAGAAATTAGGGTGTGGAGATTTGAAGGGGATGGGCGAGGGGGGAGTTTATGAGGGGAGGGGTTAGGGGGGAGTTTAGGAGGGAAGGGACAAGGGGAGGGATTTGAAAGGGATGGGAGATGGGGGAGATTTGGAGGGGAGGGGTGAGGGGGGAGTCTTTGAGGGGAGAGGCGAGGGGGAGTCTTGGAGGGGAAGGGTGTGGGGGGAGTTTAGGAGGGAAGGGGCAAGGGGGGCGATTTGAAAGGGATGGGTGATGGGGAGGATTTGGAGGGGAGGGGCAAGGGGGAAGATTTGAAAGGGGTGGGTGATGGGGAAGATTTGGAGGGGAGGGGTGATGGGGAAGATTTGGAGGGGAGGGGTGATGGGGAGGATTTGGAGGGGAGGGGTGAGATTGGATTTTCTGAAAGTGTACGATTAATGGGAAACGAACATTTATTGCAAAATGAGTTTCTTGTGACCTTCGAGTCAAAAATATGTTTGAGGACGCTGGAGGAGGGGTGGAGAGCAGGAGAGTTTAGGGAATGTATGAAAGAGGCACTGTAAGAGATGGAATTTTTTTTTTGAATGAATAGATTTGGTGAGCAAGTCGAAAGCAACCTTTTAAAGAAGAAGAAAAAGGTGTTATAATACACGACAGAATACAGAACTTCAGGGGAAAGTTTAAACATTTAAAAGTTTAACAGTGAAAACTATCTGGGGAAATGTGGGTGAAACACGAAGAATGAAGAACGAACGAATGAATAAGAACAATGAATAAGAACAGAGAAGGGAAAAAAATTTTTTTGTTTTTTTTGTTTTTGAGTTGAGCTTTTAAACAAGGACGTATGGGGTGAAAAGACTGGGAAAAAACAGAGAACGAAAGTAGTTGGAGCACAATAGATGGACCACTGAGAGAAAAACAAAGCCTCAAGGTCGGACAAGGTACAAGGCCTCAAAAGACACGACACGAATTAACCGATGATATTTCATACAGGTATGAAAGATTAACACTGAGAATCTTCCTATGGACACACTATACGTACACACACCATAAAATAAATAGTTTTGACGAAAATACAAATGGAAACAATTACTTAACTTCGATAGTGTGGAGAGCGTGGACAGCTTCGAAAAAACGGAAACCTCGCCGGCAAGACCGGAAGCCAATGGGCGATTAGGCCTGGCTCACTGTCGGCGTTCCAATTCATCCCAAAGGTGTTCTATTGGGCTGAGGTCAGGGCTCTGTGCAGGCCAGTCAAGTTCTTCCACACCGACCTCAACAAACCATTTCTGTATGGACTTCACTTTGTGCACACATTGTTATGCTGAAACAGGAAAGGGCCTTCCCCAAACTGTTGCCACAAAGTTGGAATCAACACAATAGTCTAGAATGTCATTGTATGCTGTAGCGTTAAGATTTTCCTTCAATGGAACTAAGGTTACAAATGGTTACAAATAATTAAGCGACAAAAAAATGAAAATTAAAAAACTTTACACGAATACATTCGTGGGGCCTCCGAGGCCCAATGGCTGCATAGGTGTATGATTTTTGACAGTTGTGGACATATACATTCTAAATAAAAGGATTAGTGAATCATAATTTTTGAGCAAATACTCCTCCATGAGCCTCAACTTTTTAGAGAAGAAAAAGTTGAAAAACCAAGAACAAAAAAAAAATTTGCACAAGAAAAAAAAGAAAAAGATTCATTACTTGTATGGGATTCTTCCAACTAATAGGACCAATGATTCACATTTTCTGAGCAAATACACATCCATGAGCATCGACTTGGATTGAAAAAGGATATGAAAGAAAAAAAATCTTAAAAAACCCAAAAACAACTGCACGAATACATTTGTGGGGCCTCTGAGGCCCAATGGCTGCATAGGTGTAGGATTTTTGACAGTTGTGGACATATACATTCGAAATAAAAGGATTAGTGAATCATAATTTTTGAGCAAATACTCCTCCATGAGCCTCAACCTTTTAGAGAAAAAAAAGTTGAAAAACCAAGAACAAAAAAAAAATTTTGCAAATAAAATAAAATAAATAAAGATTCATTACTTGTATTAGTCAGGTTCACTATGTTTTTTCGTTCAAAATCATGGTAGATTAGCAAACATATACATTTTTGGAAACGTTATTACATGGAAAATCTGAAAATCAATGTTTACATTTGCCAATTCCGACCAATTCGATTCGACCAATTCGACCAATCGACCAATTCCATTCGACCAATTCGACCATTCGACCAATCGCTTCGATCGACCATTCGACCGATTCGATTCGATTCATCGAATTCGATTCGATCGACCATTCGACCATTCGACCATTCGACCAATTCGATCGATTCGATTCGATTCATCGAATTCGATTCGATCGACCATTCGCCCAATTCGATTTGCCAATCAATTTGACCGACCTTTGCTTGTGTGGAACGGACTGTGAAAACGATGCGGACTATATTGTCGGATACGACACACAGGACAGTGATGACGAACTCTAAATGGCATATTCTGTAATCGTGTATGTTTGATGCCAATGACTGCCTGTGTATATTTTGTCATTGACTGCCTGTGTAGATGTGAAGTTATACTGACTGCATGTGTATATATGATTTTGCTGACTGCCTGTGTATGTTTGGTGATATGAATTATTGTGACACATTTTGATGTTATTAACTGCCCGTACAAAATGATAACGTGTATTTGATTATGCAACTTATCGCGAATATAAAGACAGTATTTTGCAATTCAAAACCTTTGATTCGTGTCTTACCATTCCCCATAGCACTAATTTGATACTTTCATTGGATTCCTTGTCCCTGAAAATATAGGTTTAGTATATTTTTAAAAGTTTTTAGGGTAATTAGAGGCAGAAATAGAACAAAATATGTATTTTACAGTGGCCATTTTGAAAATCCAAAATGGCCGCCATACAGGTATCTCTCCAAATGTAAACATTGATTTTTAGTTTCCTTATGCTATAACCTTTCCAAAAATGTATAGGTTTGCTAATCTACCATGATTTTGAACGAAATATAATTTATTGACATAGTGAACCTGACTATATGGGATTCTTCCAACTAATAGGATCAATGAATCACATTTTCTGAGCAAATACACATCCATGAGCATCGACTTGGATTGAAAAATGATATGAAAGAAAAAAAAATCTATAAAAATAAATAAATAAAAACATTACACGAATACATCCGTTGGGCCTCCGAGGCCCAATGGCTGCGTTTATGTAGGATTTTTGACGCCTTTTCTGACGCCTGAATTGAAGGGTTAAAACATCTGTTCACCACCATCTCTTATCTTCCCCCATCCAAAACCTTGTTCTTTTATACCCCCGTTAATTCACCCCAGATCCACCTCTTTCAATCCCCAACTTCTTTCCTGAAATTCCTAGCAGTGAAATTCCTAATCATGTTCATTTGCTTTATCCTGTGTACCCCTTCCTCCTCCACATCCCCCCCCCCCCCCCCCCCCTTCCACAGATCTACTTGTGTGCTTCCCTCTCCCTCCTCCACATCCCTCCCCCTTCCACAGATCTACTTGTGTGCTTCCCTCTCCCTCCTCCACATCCCTCTCCCTTCCACAGATCTACGTGTGTGCTTCCCTCTCCCTCCCCCTCTTGTCTCCCTCCTCCTTCATTGTATGTTTTATGTGTCTGTGCATGTTTTCATGTTCATTGTGTTCGCTCTTACACAAGCCTCGACTTTTTTTCTGTGCAGTATGAACGCCCAACAGGTTATACCACAGTCCACGACCAGGAACCACAACAACCCCAGGGTCTGCGGTTCCGAAGTACAATTTGTATGCGGAATGAACCTCCAGTCATGAAGCAACTTGACTGGCGCCACCACCCGGTTTGACGATCCAAGCACGACCGCCTGTGCCCATCCCATGCAGAGAGCCTCACCTGCCCGATGCATCACTGGTGACACTAATTGCAGGTCAAACATGGCGCCGTGAGCAAAGTTGTGACGTTCGTCCGGCTTGCATTTGCGTCATTCGAATGAATAACGTGATTGTTTTGATATCGTCCTGTGTAATTTAGTCGTTCCAATAATTAGAGGGGACACCGTTAATTAAATCATTATGTGGGTTTGTGAGTCAGTGGTGTTATACCTCCAATGGACTATTCGGGGCTATACCTTTACCTCCGGATTTGTTGCTTTACCTTTACCTGCGGATTTGTCACTTTATCTGTGCCTTTTTTTTTTTTTTTGTCGCTTTACCTTTACCTTTACCTTTTTTTTGTCGCTTTACCTTTACCTCTGGATTTGTTGCTTTACCTGTACCTGTAATTTGAGCTGATATAATAATAATAATAATACATTTATTTTATATAGCGCTTTTCAAGAAGCCCAAAGACGCTTTCCACAATAACCACTGACCACTGATTTACTCACCTGCTTTAACCTCACTCAACATGTCGACTTTCCTACCCATATCCGTGGGCACATTTTGGACCTTGTCTGCTCCACTGGATTAATTTTGCACCATCTCTCTGGCTCCGACCTCACCCTCTCTGACCACTTAGCCATCACTCTGACCATCAACATCCCCACCCCAGCACCAAGGCATTATCGCACTATCAACTTCCGTAAGCTAAACGCTCTTTCACCTACCTCATTCTCATCGACCCTCTCTGAAATAATGTCCACTTCTCCCTTCGTTGACCTCCACACCCCTTCTGACCTCACTGACTACTACAACCACACTCTCTCCTCCTGCCTTGACCAGCTTGAGCCTATAAAAACCAAAACAGTTTCTTTCACCCATTCTGCTCCCTGGTTTACCCCCGAACTCCGCCTGATGAAAACTCGTGCTCACCAACTTGGAAGACTCCGCAATAAAACAGGTCTCACAATTCACTCCCAGGCCTACAAGGACCACCTACAACACTACAAAGATGCCCTCTCCCGCGCCCGCTCCGCCTACTACTCTCAAATTATCCACTCTGGCTCTGGAAACCCAAAAGCACTCTTCTCTACAATAAACAAACTCCTCAGCCCCCTGGACACCACCACCCAGTCATTCACATTAGACAACTGCATCTCCTTCCTTTCTTTCTTCCAAAGCAAAATTGACAACATCTACAACAGCTTAAGCACCACCGAACCGCTCCCCCTCAAACCACCTGCCCCCCCTTATCCTGCCAACCCCTGTCTCAGTTCTCCCCAGTCTCCCTACTGACCTTTCTGAACTCCTCATAGGAATGAAAACTGCCACCTGCACTCTTGACCCCATCCCCTCCAGCTTTGTCAAGGCCTCCCTTCCTGCTCTCTCTCCACTTATCACTGCAACAATAAACTCCTCCCTGTCTACAGGCATCGTCCCACCTTCCCTCAAAATTGCTGCTGTTACCCCCATTCTGAAAAACCTAGACTCAACCCTGACACCCTAAATAACTTCAAACCCATCTCCAACCTACCCTTTCTGTCAAAGGTTTTGGAACGCGCTGTAGCCACGCAACTCAAACATCACCTCTCTGCCAATAACCTGTATGAAACATTCCAATCCGGATTCCGCTCCAACCACAGTACTGAAATTGCTCTCCTCAAAATCACCAACGACCTTCTCCTCTCCTCTGACGCTGGCAACCTCAACATTCTCATCCTCCTCGACCTCAGCGCCGCCTTTGACACCATCAATCACATCATCCTCCTTACCTGACTTTAAAACCACCTTTAACATTACCGGCACTGCCCTCTCTTGGATTAAATCATACCTCTCTGACAGACGCCAGTTCATCTCCATCAATAACTGCAAATCCCCCACTGCTCCCCTCCCCCAAGGTTCAGTTCTTGGCCCCCTCCTCTTCATCCTGTACCTGTCCCCCCTTGGTCACTTAATCCGCCGTCATGGTCTCCAATTCCACTGCTTCGCCGATGACATCCAGCTTTTCATCTCCACCAAGTTCGTCTCCACCGACACCCACTCTATCCTGACAAACTGCATCACTGAAATAAAATCCTGGCTTCAAATCAACTTCCTCAAACTTAACTGTGATAAATCTGAAATAATCATCATTGGCCCAAAAACGCTCACCAAATCCACCCATAACTTTGCCCTCAACATCGACGGTTTCCCAGTATCCACCTCCCCTCACATCCGGAATCTTGGCATCATCTTTGACCAAACCCTCTCCTTCGACAAATACACTAAACACATCACAAAGACAGCCTTCTTTCACCTGAAAAACATCGCCCGTCTCCGTCCATCCCTCTCCTCCACGGCTGCAGAAACCCTCATCCACGCCTTCATCACCTCCCGTCTGGACTACTGCAACAGCCTCCTCCATGGTTCACCCTCAATAATCACCAATACATTCAGAACTCCGCTGCCCGTCTACTCACCCATTCCCGGACCACATCACCCCCGTCCTTTACAAGCTTCACTGGCTCCCCATCCCCCAGAGAATCCAGTACAAAATCCTCCTCCTGACCTACAAAGCCCTCCATAACCTGGCCTCATCCTACCTGACTGACCTCCTCTCCAGACACACTCCCACCCACAACCTCCGCTCTGCTGGTACCAACCTCCTGACCCCCCCCCCCCCATCCGGACCAAATTCAGATCCTGGGGGGACAGGGCCTTCTCCATCGCTGCTCCCACCCTCTGGAACTCACAACCTCACACCATCAAAGACTCCTCCTCACTCACCACATTCAAAACATCACTCAAGACCCACCTGTTCAACACTGCATTCAACATTTAACCCACAGCATTTAACCCCTGACTATCTCTTCTCCTTCTCCTTCCTTTTGCTTTGATTTATTTACCTATTGATTTTTGTCTTTTTGCACTTGTTTTTTGTACTCTGTCAAAGCGCCTTTGGGCTTCTTGAAAAGCGCTATATAAAATAAATGTATTATTATTATTATTATTATTATATCCAATCCGAGCAGATGGATAACAGGAAGTTCCTGCAAAGGTGAAGAATCCATAGACGGGGTCAGAAAACAAGGTGAACTTTCATTGGTTGAAAGTAACAAACCAGTCTCCTCCCCAGTTCATCACATTCTCCAGGTCCTGGTTGAGAGTGGTACTCACATGGTCACAGGTAGGACAAGACATGCTTGCTGGGTAGGTAGTATGGAGTAGACAAGGTTCCTTTACCTTAACCTGCAGATTCATAGCTTTACCTTAACCTGCAGATTCATAGCTTTACCCTAACCTGCAGATTCATAGCTTTACCTTAACCTGCAGATTCATAGCTTTACCTTAACCCGCAGATTCATAGCTTTACCTTAACCTGAGGATTTGTAACTTTACCTTTACCTGTGGAGTTGTACCTTTGCCTTAACCTGCAGATTTTTTGCCTTACTTTAACCTGCAGATTGTAGCTTTACTTTAACCTGCAGATTGTAGCTTTACCTTAACCTGCAGATTGTAGCTTTACCTTAACCTGCAGATTGTAGCTTTACCTTTACCTGCGGATTTGTTGCTTTACATTTACCTGTGGATTTGTAGCTTAAACTTTACCTGCATAATTTGCTCCATAAATGGATTGACTCGGCCTGTCGTCCTTCCGAGGTTGGAAAAATGAGTACCAGCTTGCTGGAAACAGGGGGCACTGCATCGGTGGCAGAACCACGCTCCCAGCAATGATGCAACCAGCAGGCAGAGCATAGGAAATGATGATGACGAGTACAAACACTGGGTCACCACATTTGTCTTGCGGATGTGGAGCAGGAACCCGGAATTCGTTCCAGCGTGCCGGTGATAACTCACCTACTCTTTGCAAAAGAGACCGTGGGATCTTTAACGCCCAACGACGACCACATTGGGGCCTCGCCCTGCCTGCGAAACACCAGGATGGCAGTTTATACCTGGGTCTGGATTCAAACCCAGGCTCGACCGCTCCAAGGTGAGTGTGCGTCTCATAAAGCCCTCTTGACAGCCCTGAATTAGATATTTATTTATTTATTTATTTGATTCTGGTGAACCATTTTCTTTGTAGTGCTGCCGAAGCGGTTTCTTGGCAAGGGTTACACTAGGTTGTTTGCCATTGCCATTTTTTTTTTTGTATACAGAATCGAGGCTCGTGTAAGAGCTAACATATTGAACATGAAAACATGCACAGACATAAAACATGCAATGGAGGGAGTGGTACGAGGGTAGAAAAGATCAAGGTTTTGAATGGGGGGAGATAAGAGATGGTGGTGAACAGCTGTTTTAAAGACCTGGAGGGTGGAGTGGGATTGAAGAGAGTGAGGGAGTTTGTTCCAGAGGCGGGAGAAAAGAGGATTGAAGGAGTGAGGGTGAGCAGAGTCTTGATTTTGGCAGTTTAACCTGAAGAGGGTTGCTGGCAGATCTTGTGTGACCTGTAGGAATATTTGGGGGACAGAGCCCAGAGAGCTGGGGGAGCAAGGCCGGAGAGGAGTCGGTGGAAGACAAAGACCACCAACCTGCCTGCGGTGAGTAAGTGAAAGGCCCTCACAATCAGCTTCATCACGGGAGATTCCAATGATTCTGAAAGCTTTGGTTTCAACAGTGTGAAGCCGAGCTAGGTGTGAGGCAGCAGCACCGGCCCAGAGGGGGGAACAGTATTCCATTGAGCTGCGGATGAAAGCCTTGTATGTGGTGAGGAGCTCAGGTATGCCAAGGAAGGACTTCGCACGACGGAGGATGCCCAGTCGGCGACTGGCTTTGGAGGCAATCTTGGAAATGTGGTTTTCCCAAGAAAGATCATGGCAGATAGTGAGACCCAAAAGCTTGAGCGACAGAACTTCTTCAAGAGGTTGTTGAGAAAGTAGATGGGAGGGTTTTCCAGTCGGTCTTTTCGGAGAGACAAAGTGAGGGGGAGATTTGTCAGGATTGAAAGACATGTTCCACTTGGTTGACCAGTCTGTGATTTTGTCCAGGTCTGCAGAGATTGAGGAGGCTGCTGCCTGCCCATCTGGGGGTTGAGATATGGAACGACAGAGAGTGGAGTCATCAGCAAAGAGAAAGAGAGGATTTTCCAGAAAGTTGGAGAGATCATTAATGAACACCAGAAAAAGCACAGGGCCCAGAACACTGCCTTGGGGAACACCAACCTGGATTCCATTCAGGGCCACACGTTGACTGCAACCAGAGAGGAAGTCGGCAAGCCATGCGTGGAGGTTTCCATGGATACCATAGGAGGAGAGTTTGGTGAGCAGAGCGGGGTGCCAGACCGTATCGAAGGCACATGATATGTCAAGGGAGACAGCTCTAATTTCCTGTTTGGCATTGAGGACCTCCATCCATTGTTGAGAAAGCAAAAGCAGCATGTCCAGAGTAGAGTGACCAGGTCTGAAACCAAATTGATGATCATAGATCAAGCCATTGGAGAAGAGGAAAGATTTCATATCTGAAGCAATGATGGATTCCATGACTTTGCTGATAATTGGGAGAAGGCTGATTGGTCTGTAGTTGCTAGGATCTGTTTTTGCACCTTTTTTGTGCAAAGCGGTGATGTTGGCTGATTTCCAAGCAGATGGCAGATGACCTTGAGCAAAAGAGAGGGTGAAGAGAACAGAGAGAGGGAGTGAAATAGCGGCAGAGCAGGATTTTAGGACCCATGGGCTGATGCCGTCAGGTCCAGTTGCAGAATCAGAGTCGAGGTTTGACAGAAATTCTCCACCTTGTCAGGAGAGAATGACACATAGTCCAGGAGCAGCTGCGTATGACTGGGTAGGGTCGGGTACAGAGAGAGACGGGTTTGGGACAAGATTTTTAGGCACACACAGAGTTGAGACATTCGGCTTTTTCATGTGTCGTGTCAGGTGTGTAGCTGTTTGAGGTAAGGGAGGGGATGGTATAGGTATATACTATGATATTTCAAAAAGTTGTGGATGACTTATGACAAAACTTGGTGGACGAGTTGGGTAAGCGATAAGAAAAAGCCGATTAGATTTTGGTTCAGGTCCGAATCCAGATCTAGCCTTTCAGTGGGATACAAAACGTAAACTGTTCAGCCTGGCGGAGGTATGCGCTCTACCGAGAGCTGCCTCTATCTCAATATGAAAGGAGGTACAATACAAACTAGAACAGCACTCGTAGAGCGCATCCTCTCGCCTCTCACGTTCATTCTGAACAAAAATTCCATCGTTAACTGAACATTCTCACTGTTATTATGGCCCGTATACAGGTATTATTTCACATGGTTTCTTAGCATGGGTTATGAACGTTACATGTTTAATTCTTCCCTCACATCCGGTCATACATCAGATATATGTAGTTTCAGATTTTTCAGATAAAGATTTCAATTCAACCAATTATGGCTGGAATACCATTTCACCGATGATGCCATAATTATTACCGTATAAACCCCATGGGGAGTTGAGGACATATGCCAAGTTTTAATTTTTTCCATTGAGCAGTTTCAGAGAAAATGTCTTTTTTTTTTCTTCCTTTAATCCAACATGTCTGCCATACCATGTGACCTATGACATCAGAGTTAACAATAAAACATTCTCCTCCTTCCTTCCGAACAGTCCTTCCAATGGATAAAGTTTCGCATTGATCAGTTGTGGAGAAAACCATTTTTTAAAGCGAAAACATGGATTCGGATCACACACGCACGCGCACACACACACACACACACACACACCGCGATAGTCTCGCATCCCCTTCGGGGCGAGACTAATGAAGTATCAAACAAAGACTCACTAATATGATGGGAAGGCGGTAAGACAGAATTTTATGTGTCATGTGTGATACTTGGGATGTCTTTCATCTCCGCCAAGTCCCCCACACAAAGAACCGTCTGGCAAACCCTCCCATCTACTTCCTAAACAAACCACTTGGAGGCTAAGTCACTCAAACATTTGTGCTTCACCATCAGTGATAACCTCTTGGGCAGACCATATTTCCAAGATGGCCGACAAAGACAGTCGCCGACTTCGTCGAGCAAAGCCTTTCCATCCAAGGCCAGTCTGAACTTTTGACGACCTACAGGGCCTTCATTTACAGCTTGATGGAGTACCGTCTCGCACCTCGCCCTTCTTGATGTCGTGGAAAGCAAGGCCCTCAAAATAATTGGGACCTCCCGCGACGAAGCTGAATTCCTAGGCCTATTACTCTCACATCGCAGCCAGGTCGATGGATCTATCTACTTTGTGAAGGCAGGATGAGGTGCATGTGTACAGGTAAGATTGTCACAATCCAGCAAATCGCAGCTGTTGTCAGAGGAGCAGGAGTGAGGAGGGCCAGAGAACATGAGTCGGCATTCAATAAATCATCAAGAGGAATTTTTGTTTGAAATGTATTTAAATAAACCATCAAAGAGCAGTTCTGGTAAATATCTAGGTAATGTATGCCGAGAACAACAAATACAATCATACCTGTCTGACAACTAAATCGACAATTAAGGTGTTATACAACGTTGTCTGTGACAGGCAGGTGCCTCTGGGCCTGGGAGCGATTGCATTGCCCGAGTGAATCGCACCACCTCAGCTGGCATCGTAAGACCGGTTTGTGACGTCAAAACAAACCGATTCGAGACGTCACATCAAAGATTCGAGACGTCACATCAAACAGATTCGAGACGTCACATCAAACAGATTCGAGACGTCACATCGAAGCTCTTCAAGAAGTCAAAATACACACTCAGAGCCCCAGAGCACAAGAATACAGGTAGAAAGATTCCAAGCCAAAGGTTTTTCTGATTTTAAATTTACTTAGCCATTTTATTGATAAAATTGTTTGCTTTTGCACTCAAAAGGAACCGAGGGAGCATGCAGTCGCTGGACAGAAGTGGAATGCATGTGTAATATACAATGCAGGGGTTTGACGGTGAATCGCCGCTGCGCACGAGCCACGAAGGACAGAGTAAAAAAAAATGCTGAACTACTCCACAGAAACCACCAAAGGTATCGCAACGTCCCATCAATACACGAGGCCGCCCCGCCCGATCTCATGGCCGCTGGGGCAGTCACGGGGTCGCGATAACCGTGAGGTGGGTATTCCTCCGGCATGCGGAGGGCGTACGCAGTCCGTGGCTCTCGTCGAAACGCCAAGGTGAAGGACCGATTCGCCCATGCCAAACCACCTGCACGTAAAGCCTTTGGGGGCGAAGAAGCCTCTTACCTCCCGCCAAGGTAAGCGGAGTGCAGAACTCCAACCACCTGACATTCAATTTGAGGTTTTGTTGCATAAAGTGAGAAAAGATGGAAAGATCGTTCTTTGTGCTATATTCTGAAGGCAGAGCAGCTTTGTGTGAGGCACATTGATAAGAGCTGCGACGGAACAGTCAAGCCGGCGAGTCCGAGTAAAAGCCCTTTCAAGATCTCCCCCAATCTCCTAGCCTACCACCCCCCTCCTCCGCACAAAATAACCGAAATGTCTACAAATAGAACCCCAAACTTTTCCAAGCTTATCTGCTGAAAAATACAAAGTAACAGTCCCGACTCTAGTAAGGAGGCCTTGTTGCCATCTTGCCAGGCCTTGCTTGCATGTTGAAAATGTGCTCCCAACTCCCTTCCCCACCACAAAGGTTACACCATTGTGACGTCATTGAGCAGAAAGCTGGTGTGATCGCTCCCCATCACCCTCCTCCCCCACAATATATAGCAGTACAGGAAGACTCAAACAAAGCAATCCAACACCAGATTCCCAAACCCAAACAAGCTCTCAAACTGGTGGATTGCCTGGAATTACACGATAGGAATGACCACCGAATCTATAACTATTAGAAACAAGAAATCGGGGATTCAGATTGCAAAAGCACAAGCTATGAATACCACCAGATAGGTTGTGCCTGTGGATACGAGTTCACTCGGCATGAGACATGGACAGGGCAAGGCAATTGCGACACGAACTCTACAACGGAAGGGTAAGTGTACGGGTGGATGTAAGGGAAAGGGGGAAAACGCACGACCCGAGATGACGGGTAAACGCAGGTGCGCAACGGAATTGAGCCTTCTCCGGAATGATCGGGCACGTTGGAGTTCAACCACCGATGGATGCGCTGGTACCTTTCAGCCAATGCAAACAGGTGTAAACCACAAGCAGGTCTGTCTGTCTCTGTCTCTGTCTTTCTTTCTTTCTTTCTTTCTTTCTTTCTTTTTCTTTTTCTTCTTTTTCTCTTTCTCTCTCTCTCTCTCTCTCTCTCTCTCTCTCTCTCTCTCTCTCTCTCTCTCTCTCTCTCTCTCCAGGACAGACTTTCGTCGGCTCAGACCCATGAGGGCTGTGCAAGTGTAATTGGTTGGTCATCACAACATGATAAATAAATAAATAAAACCTGCCAATCACTACGAATCAACGACTGATCAAGTGCGCGGGACGTCCATTTTTGGATGGAGACGACGTTTAAACGGTCCATTCGAAGGCACGTAATTGTATTCATACTTGGGTTTCGGGGAAATATGCGTGGGAACACACGAGGATGATAACCGATTAATACGTGCTCTAGCATTATATTCTCAAAACGTGTAAAAAAAATTTTTGGGTAATAGCAAGTTACGGAAAAATTAATCGTTTCAAAAATATTTTTTAACCATAAGAGTCTTGGCCTAGCCTGTACAAGTGATGACGAAGATACGTTTGTGCTCGAGCCGACTCGACCGTACAGAGGAGAGAGATGGCACGGACATCCAACACAGCGGGGCAATCATGCATCGAGTCATGCCGGGGAGAGTGGTTTCAGAAGCAACAACCAGAACACGGCCGATAAGGTCAGAATTACGGAGAACCAGGCGCAAGATGCACCTCATATGTGGAACGGGCCTCGTTGAGATTGATGTGAGGGTAGAGGATGTTTATGGCAACCGTCGCGTCTTATGAGGTCAACGGACGTTGAGCTGTGGTCAGCAACAAGGCAATCCACCAGTTTGCACCAAATTAATACTTTAGGTTCATACATGCGCGGATCTTCACATTTCAAATACTTAAAGCAATAAACATACGACTCCTCCCTTTTTCACTCAAACCCCTTACAATTTCAAATCCCCCACGATTTGAGAAGCTTGCATTTAACAAACTTGGAGCATTACAAAAACTCATGCAATCCAAAAATTTACCATCTGACCTCTGCAAAATACACCCCGCCCCAATTCCATTTCGGGCCTCTACATATTAAGTACACACGGCTGGGCCAGGGAGGTAAAGGGAAATCAAATAGAATTTGACGCAAATGCGTTAACGGATATGCCTCCACCCGTGATAGTCAACCCGCTGTTATGTTTGAATCCAAAAAAAGACATTAAAAGGTGTCGAGAGAAAACATCAGATGCTTCCAACTCGAGTTATGATCTGCAAAATGATTTTCAAAGGGCACATGGCCTTTGACCTGTTGAGCCCAAAATTGAATCAGTTCATCTTTGTATCGCAGTCAATACTTGTGCCAAGTTTGCTTGAAATCCATTCAGTGGTCGACAAGTTATGGTGGTAACGAAAATCTGCCATGCACGCATGCACAGGCAACCCAACAACATAATGGCTCCAGCGCCTTCGGCCTAAAAAGTGGGAGGATTTGGTAAGACACGAGTAAGGGAAGGGGTGTGCAATTGGCTTGAGCGACGGGCGGGTGGGAGAACAAGGAGGGGCAGTCAACAGGGCCAGTTGTATGTACTCAATATGTAAATGGACCTTTAGAACACCCTCCCGCCATGCGTATAACCTACGACAGTTTTGCAAGTACGTTTGGAGGCGCCAAACCATCGGCGTAGCCCTCCAGCAGAACACGCACCAACCCTCCCTAAACCCATCGGATCCCTTCACCGAGCCTTTATCTTCTTCAGCTGATTCGCAGGCTCAACACGTGCCGTGCCGTTGTGAGACTTCCCTGTTGGGTTTCGGATCAGGTATGGTTGGGTTTGGTGGGAAATGGATAAGGACAGTGGGATAGGACGCAATGGGAGTGGAGGATGGGAAGAACGACAGAACAATGTTGAAACAAAAAAATTGACATCAATATCACGCCGAGTCCTCGCTCGGCATTAATAAAACGCCGGCAAAACAAAGTCTGAATAAAGGTGCGCTCGTGTTGCGCCCATGCACGGATACAGTAAATTCCAGGATCGCTCTCATTCATGAACTGGTAATACGCTTGCTCAAGAGTGGAAAATTTGGCCAAGACTCTTGGTCAACGTGGACACGGCAAGAAAGTTTCGGCCATTCCAAAATTCCACAGCTTCTGTTTACGTCGCGGCTTTGTGCGGTCACTACACACGTCACAAACCAACTGAAGGCGAGAAAGAAAAACCCTCACCATCTTTGCGTGCCGGCCGTTGCTTTGCGTGCGTGGCGTTGGTGGAAACTGGCGCAGCGGCCCATCGGGCCTCCCTCCAGCGGCTGATCTGCAACCGCAGGAAGTGCCAGAGTAGCCAGGCCTGGGTAAGACAGACGATGCCGAGAACCAGGGCCCTGCACACACAGGACAGGGTTCTTGCTACAACACAAGTCGAAGGAAAAGCCGAGCAGCAAATAATTATTAATCGCTAACCGTAGATAACAATTACAAGGAGCTCCCCCTTGGCAACCTCAATTTCCTGCACACAGCTATCTCCGAACTTATTGATATGTATTCCAGCCCAGGAAGGGCAGGTAGATGACCCCCTTCCTGAACGGTCAAGGAATGAGCCGACTGCACAATCCAAAGCAACTTGGCGATTCAGAAACGAGCTCGGTTTGATCAACAACTTTACGCATCAATTCCCCAATTCCGAAATACTTTCCTTAAATTTACATCAAACCAGATAGGTTCACCGATGTTCCAGGAAGCTCATGGCGCAACTGCCTCCGAAGGTTCTCCTGTCGCTGGTTCTCTTACACGGAATCAAAAACAGAACCGAGCCAGCTCAGGTGACCACCATACGTTGGACGGGCACGATGTACGACGGAGCCGAAATAGAAAAGCTGTTCATGGTGCAGGTGTGACTGCTCTGCAGCAAACCATAAAAATCGACATCCGCAATTCAACGGGATCCAAAAGACTCCAAGCCTCCCCTTTGGGATCCTTCAAGCAAGGCTCGGGTCAAACATTCATTCTGGGCCAGACGCAGCTTTTCCTTGAAACTCAAGATGGAAGGCCGTCGCCGAAAGCATGCTCAGGTAAACGATACCAGAGAGAGTAAAGGACTCCTTCCGACCTCTGGACGGCGGAACCGTTTGCCGAGCTACGTGGGAATGGCAAGTTTGTCGTAGCACAAACTAAGGCCCTTAAGTAAGTGCCAAACTATGGGGTACTGCATAATCTACATCGTGATGCCGTGCGACTGCACGGACAAGTGGTGGGCATACCTGAGCAATAGCGGAGCAGTAGAAAGGCTCAGGATGGTCAGGACAGCAAGCGTCATGGAAAGTAGCCGAACGGTCACAAAGACGACGACCCACAGCTGAAACCTATGCAGAGGTGGCAAAAAGAAAAATCTCAAAAAGCCTCCAAAGTTTCTTTCCCACGATTATCTTTGCCGTCAACGTGTTGCAGCGTTAGATTTACAACGGTGGCCTGCATTTAATAAGGATCATGTCATGGCATCTGGTCACCATCGCCATTGCACAAAATGACGCAACAGAACGTCTTTAATTTAGTTAATTAATGGCCAATTGCACACAGCACAGGCTTCTTCTTCTTCTTCTCCTCATATGCAGCACATAGCACAATTTGCTGGCGTCTCAGCTGTGCCGCTGCTGCAGTGCCCCCTGCAGGTTAGAGCAGGAATGTTAAATTTGCTCAGGAATGTTTGCCCACTCTTTGTGAAGGAAATCGTTCGGCCTTCAATATGCACCAACTAATGCTGGCAGACTTGACGCCCGGTTTGAGGGACGGCTTACACATTGAGGAATTGTCCTGCCTGCGAGACACCAGGACGACGGTTTATAGCTGCGCGTCGGGATGCAAACACATGCTAGACAGCTCAGAGGCAAATGTGCATACCACCAGGCCATCATACAAGCCCTGCACTAACGTCGTAATTCTACCACCAAGAGTTGAACCGTTGCAGAGCCCACGTTATGATTATGTGCACCCCAACGTGGGTGGCGGTATCAAGCATACCTTGGCGGTTTGACGGTTAGCAAACCTCGATCAACTTCCGTCACTTTATCAGCATCTTACGGGATTTTATATATTTTTTATCTGCATCTTATATTTTGTGGAACTGCCCACGTGTCCCAGAAAATATAAACAAACCTTATTTATTTATTTTTGTTCCCTCATTGTGTGCTTCACCATCTTCCACACAGTTATCTCCTGTTACTATGGATGGTGTGCACAGAGCATCACAGGTTAAAGGCGATAGCAACGACACGTATGCCTTTCGTGCATACATGTGGTCACCACACAACCTTACCAACTGTGAAACATATACATACAACATACAGTGTGCTCCTTAGCAATGGGTGGACCTAGTTATCGGATCTGCGATGGATGCCACGTCTTTCGAGATGGGGTTTCTAAAAATCACAGACCGTCGTACCAAGAGGAGCTTTTGCCAACGTCAACAGGCAAGACCTGACTCGCCTCTATGCGGTGAGGTATTGTGCGCTTGATGACGTGGGCCTCTTCTTGTGAAATTTTCCACACAACATGGTCCCAAGAATCTCTTGCAGCACATCGGCAAATGTTTCAAGGGGTACATCATCCAGAACATGTCATCACTGTAACTAAAGTCACACCCACCATGGTTCAACCTTCTTGAATTTCTGACCCAATTTCGTAAAGGCCTAAAAACCCTGCAATGCTGATGAAGTTCACGCATACCTGTGTTTTTTTTTTTTTTTTTTTTTTTTTTTTTTTAACCTTTTTACAGAATCCAAGGCGAGTAGACGAGACAAAGCTTGGGGGAAGTGCCCTCTTTTCCCAGGGCATTCTGGGTACCAGCGACATTACAACAATAGTGCCACCTTTCTCACAGCACTTAGCAGAACATTTCTTCAGGAGGAATTTCCTCCTACCCATGGATGCCAACCTATGGGGATCGTCAATTCACTGAACGTCAAGCAAGGAATCACGTCCCATTTTAAAAATATTTGGTACGATTCAAACGGGGTTTGAATCACCCATCCCACAGATGAGAAGCGGACGCTCTAAGCAATACACCACTGAGTGTGGTAAACTCAAATTTGCAGCTCAAATCTAGAAAGCACAGTGTGAGCCGTGCAACACACCGCTGGTCAGGGCTCGACCACCGAGACGAACCTGCCTCACTCAAGGGCGGCCTGATCGATTTGAGCAAAGAAGAACTTCCATTGGCGAATTTTGCCGGTTGCCTGTGAATTCCAAGCTCTTTCTTGAGCCTAAATCACCGTAGAAAAATACCTGGTGTTGGCCTAATGTTTAGGGCGGCGGACTTGGGATCATAAGGTCCCGAGTTTGAATCCTGTTGAATTAACGCCAGGTGGGGTTGACTCAGCCTGTCATCCTTTCGAGGTCAGCAAAATGAGTACCAGATAACTGGTGATTGAGAGGCATTGCATCAGCAGCAGACTCGTCCACTGAAAATGATGCAACCAGCAGCCTGGTGGCTGCACACGAACCACCCACCACCGTAGAAAATACAAAGGTGCAATTTTGTCTTCATGCCCGGTGTGCAGCAATCACTTTCACCTGTGTGACGCCTCCCGACTAGCTCTTGTAAACAATGGTGTGTTATATCCTGGATAATGAATACATGAACGAGATCGGGCTTTCATGGCACGGACACGCTCGCAAAGACGACTGTGCTCATTTTGGTGTAAAGCTGCACATGTGCATGTCACCGTAGCCTTGATGTAGACATAAATAAATAAATAAAGAAAGACGTCATGCTGAGCATTAAATTTGCAAAATCCACCTCCCCAAAATACAAAGTTGCCATGGATACATCAAATTGTCCATTTCATCAAAATTAAAATTGATGATCTTAATCAAAGCTTGGGTCAATCGGATTAAGATTAATGATTTTTCAGACGAAAATGGATATTAGAAGTTTGACCTCGAGTTGACCTTCGACCTTTTGACCTCAAAAATAGTTGGTTTCCCAATTCAGTGATGCACGATGAAATTGCTGTTTAATTTACAGGTCTATAGGATAAAAAGTGAGGATTTTTTTTCAGATGAAAATCGATTTCAGAAGTTTAACCTACAGTTGACCTTTGATTTTTTTAATAGTTGGTGTCCCAAATCAGCGATGCACTACGTAATTGCTGTTTAATTTTCAAGTCAATCGGATGAAAAATGATAATTGTAGAAATTCGACCTCAAGATGACCTTTGAGCTTTGACCTCAAAATCAATAGGCTTCTTCCTTATGACCAACTCTACCATCTGGTGAAGTTTCATGACAATCGGTTTAAAATTGTTACCTGTAGGCGATTGACAGACAAAGCAAGACAGACAAACAGACAGACTAACGCAAGACCAACCAATATATCAAAGGGAGGCACAAAGCGTCCCTCCCTTTAAATAAGGGATCGTTTCTCTGTAAGCAGCTTTAACATGGGGACTGAAAATGCGTTTCTCGGCTTCTACTGGAGGAAATAGGCTGCAAATTTCAGAAGTAAATACTTTGTACGACGAGGTAATATGTTCAAATTTCAGCAACGTCCGTTTATACATTTAGAAAACCCTCAACATCAAGTTGGTGTCTGTCTGTCCGTCCGTCCAAAATGTGTTGGCGCTCATATCTCAAGGATTACAAATAGAAGCTAGCTGAAGCTTGGAATATATATCAGCCAATAGGTCTAGTTAATGGCTTTGAAATAAATTCCACCGAAGTGCTATCGTTTTTGCTTTAAAATTAAATATTTATAAATACAAGAATGAATATAAAGGGGCACCCTACATCTGGGAAATAAAATACATTTACTTCTTCATGCAGGTGAATGAATCAAATTGGTACCCCTTGATATTAACTTTTCTCGAGCATTACTTGGTTCCTCCTCAGAACACAAGGGTAGTCCAGCATGCACTCGAGATTTTTTGAATGCCCCTTATTTTGTATTGTTTGGCATTTTCTACAAGCTATGGAATGTCCCTTCTTTTCTCGACTTTGCCACATGGCACATACCCTTACAAAATGGGCCTTTTCTATGCCCCTTGCATTTTACCCAATAATGCAAGTGACAAAAAGAAACAGAGGTTACATCTGTGCATCAGCCGGCGTCGGTTTGTCCAAAACCTTACAGGCGGTGAGCTTTGCCCGACAGGTAGTGCACCAATCGAGCGGAATGGAACAGCAGTTCAGGAGCATAATGAAGGCAAAGCAGGACCACACCAAGCCGGGTCAAGCTGGAAAAACAGATGGCTGAGGATTAGCAAGACGCATTCAGCGATTTTAAACATCGACAATTTCTTGGAATCTCGATGCAAAAAATAAAAAAATCAACCAACCGAAACACATGAGAAAACACGGAACAGCTGGTAGGAATTCAAGTGCGACGTATTTTCCAAAACATCCTATTTGTCTGCCATCCATTGCAGTTTCCGGGTGCCGAAGATTTTTGGGCCGAGATTATTTCCTTGGGAAATCCTCGATAAAGGTAAAACGTCAAGGAGAGAATCATTTTCAAAAGCTATGGCGGGAATCTTTAATTTCTATGACCTAAATTCAGACGGGACAGCTGGCTTTATATTGTCATCCTCAGGAGGATGTTTCCAAGATGCAACATCCTGCTGGCACACAGTGTCAGGAATCAAATTGGGCGTCGTTCAAATTGCAAGATTACGATGCCAGGCAATCCTGAAGTGGACCGTGGCATAATGGCGTACAGAGCGGCCCGTGGCAATCACCCTCTTCCCCTCCTCCTCTTCCTCCCCCTCCCAAAGAGTTGTGTGTGCGACGTACTTGAGAACGTAGGCTCCGAGGATGTGGCACATGTACAGTGAGATGTGCTGAACTTGCACCAAAATATCCTCCTGCTCACACACAAACAAAAAACAAAAGAGACTTCTGAGTTACAAGTTATTATTTGCAGATCATCTGGTCCATCAGCGTACAAAAGGTCAAGACCTAGGTTAAAAGTTATCGGGCCCCTCCAATCAGTTCTCGAAAAGGCTTTAACCCCATACAATTAAACTCAGGGGTCACTGCCCGATCTCCGCTTCCCGTTTCAAATTGGGTGTTGCAACTCTTGGGAAGACAGTTCCACAAACGAGAAACCTAAGAGTGGCGGTCGACAGTTTAAGCAGGAGGATAATAACCGACAAAACAAAAATTATTTGCTTCCTTGTTATGTTCCTCACCGAGTTGCACCTTTCACCCACAACAGAAATCTCCTGGTAGTTCCTCGCACTTTGACCAGGACTTGGCGATCGAGTACTCTTCTGATATTCTTCCGAAAGGTGGAACTCACTGCTTCTTATAATGCACAAAAAAAATATCTTGCAGATTAGGAAGAGTACACGATCTCCAAGTGCGGAGGATGAGCATGGGATGAGTGGAGGGAGTCAACGTCAGTGAGTCTGGAATTTCCCACAAGTAGTCATCTCTCTTCAGAACTGGTCTCCCATATCTATTATCTACTGCTCTTGATGTTAACTCAGCTGAGAATTCTTCCACAGAAACCTGCTCCCTCTCGTGCACAGATTCATCCCACCTTGTCTTCAAGTATCATACTCGTCTTGCCGCCCATAGTACACTGAATCCCCTGGTAAGGCATTTGCCTCAAAACAAATTTCATTTCCCTATTATGAAGCAAATATGACCGATGGAAATACCAACTCATTACAAAAAAATCCGCAAGTGTGTACCCACTCTCAGGAGAGCCAGAAAACGGTATAAAACAAATGAACTTTCAAACTTGTCTCCCTCATCTAAATCCTTGTGGCACATTTTCAGGTCTCTACTCCTCAATCTCAGTACACTTCCTTCCTGGTCATACCCAACGGCTCCTGCACTTTGTGTCCTTTGCACCTGAGAAGGTGGAGAAGTTTCTGACAACCCCCAAATAACGACACACCAATCAGCTTACTTCCAATCATCAACAAGGTCATGGAATCCATCATCAAAGTTGATATGAAATCCTTCTTTTTCTACAACAACCTCGTCTCAGATCAACAATTTGGATGCAGATGAGGTCTACCTTGGACATGCTGCTTCTACTCACCCAACAATGGCTGGAGGCCCTCAATGTCAGGCATGAGATCAGGGCCGTCTCTCTGGACATATCTCGTGCTTTTGATAGTCTGGCATCCTAACTCTCCAAACTCTCTGCCTATGGCATCCAGGACCAACTCCACACATGGCTTGATGACTTTCTCTACTCTCGTAGCCGACGTGTGGCTCGCAACGGAATCTTTTCATCTCCTCGCACTGTCAAGGTTGGAGTGCCCCAAGTCAGTGTTCTGGGCCCAGTCCTATTCCTGATCTTCATCAATGATCTCTCCGACTCTCTGGAAGAATCCACTTTATCTATTTGCTGATGACTCCACCCTCTGCCGTGACATCCCTCATTCTTCAGAAAGGCAGGCTGCTGCTTCCTTTTCCCTATCTTCTGTCGTTCGAAAACAACCACAAGCTGGTTAAACACTTGGAATATGGCTTTCAATCCTGATAAATCTCACACTCTCACCATATCTCTCCGAAATGACAACTTCTGGCAAATCCTCCCCCCCCCCCATCTATTTTCTTAACAATCCTCTTGGGATAGTTCAGTCATTCAAACTCCTGGGTCTCACTATCAGCCATGATCAGCCATAAAAGTTGGTCTCCAAAGGCAGGTACCGACTGGGCATCCTCAGTCATACAAAGTCCATCCTTGCCCCACCTGAACTCCTTCAAAGCCTTCATCCAGAGTTTGATGGCGTACTGCTCTCCTCTCTGGGCGCGTTCCCATGTGTCACACCTTGCTCAGTCTGATGCCATAGAAATCAAGGCCTTCAAGATTATTGGAATCTCCCACGCTGAGGCTGAGTCGATGCGGCTATTACTTTCTCATCGGAGACAGGACGGTAGTCTCTCTGTCTTCAACCGTCTTCTCTTTAGTCTTGAACCCTCTGCTGTTTATGTGCGTTAATCCCCCACATCCTTACACACAGTCCACCATCAACCCCATTCTGGTAAATCTTCAGTGCATTCAGAAAGTATTCGGAAGCCTCTCCTCAGTGAAAGACACATGAAAGCCCGCTTGGAGTTTGCAAAAAAGCACCTAAAGGACTCTCAGACTGTGAGAAACAAGATTCTGTGGTCTGTTGAAACCAAGATTGAACTGTTTGGCTTCCGTCTGGCCACTCTGCCACAAAGCCCAGATCGGTGGAGTGTTGCAGTGATGGTTGCCTTTCTGGAAGTTTCTCCCATCCCCACACAGGATCTCTGGAGCTCAGCCAGAGTGACCATTGGGTTCTTGGTCACCTCTCTTACCAAGGCCCTTCTCCCCCGATTGCTCAGTTTGGCCGGGCTGTCAGCTCGAGGAAGAGTCCTGGTTTTTCCAACCTTCTTCCATTTAAGAATTATGGAGGCCTCTGTGCTCTTGGGAACCTTCAATGCAGCAGATTTTTTTTGTAGGCTTCCCCAGATCTGTGCCTCGACACAATCCTGTCTCAGAGCTATGGAGGCAGTTCCTTCTACCTCATGGCTTGGTTTTTGCTCTGATATGCATTGTCAGCTGTGAGACCTTACATAGACAGGTGTGTGCCTTTCCAAATCATGTCCGATCAATTGAATTTACCACAGGTGGACTCCAATCAAGGTGTAGACAACAACAACAACATGCATTTTAAAGGCCACCCTCCCTACTAGAGCGGGGGTTAGCCCTGCAGTCCCCATGACAATCTTCTCCATTTTGCCCTATTTTCTGCATCTCTTTTTGTTAACCCCCTTGCCCACATTTCTTCTTCCACCATCTTTAGCCAAGTCTTTCTCGGTCTTCCCCGTTCTCTACTTCCTTCTACATTCATTTCCATCACTCTTCTCAACCAGTCACTTTCATCCTTCCTCAACACATGACCAAACCATCTCAACCTGTTCCTCTTCACAGCATCAATCACAGGCTCTATTCCCATCATCTTTCACAATTCATCATTTGTCTTCCTCTCTCTCAACGATACTCCGCACATCCGTCGAACCATTCGCATTTCCACCCTTTCCAACCTTCGTTGCTGCTCTACGTTCATTACCCATGTCTCGCTCTCATAAATCATAACACTTCTCACACATGCAGCATACACCTTTCCCTTCAGCTTCAACGACACTCCCCTCATCATTAGCATGTCCCTCAGTTCCCGAAACTTCTTCCATGCACATCTCACTCTAGCAACCGTTTCCAAGTCTGATCCACCTTCTCCATTCAGCATGTCTCCGAGGTAGCAAAATGTTTTCACACCTTCCAGCTTCACGCCGTCTCCAAGATCCAACTCAACATTTCCTCCATCTGCAGCTCCCTCTGTGCACACCTTACATTTGAATGTAGCTGCCACACTGGTTAATGACCCTCTCAGACCACTACGTTTTTGATGAACCCACTCAGCGCACATTGTACATTGAATGGAGTTCACTCCGACACCCTTCCTACACACAGCACAGGGCCACTTCCCAGTTCTTTCCACCTCACCACATGCTTTACCACTTGCCATCACCTTCGTCTTTCCGATATTCACCTTCAGACCTTTTGTCTCCATACATTCCTTCCACTTGTTCATCTTTTCCTTCAGTCCATCCATACTTTCCGCAATCAACACCAGATCATCTGCATACAACAACTCCCACGGTAAACCCTACTTTACGTTCTGAGCCAGCACCTCCATCACAGCTACAAATAGTAGTGGACTTAGTACCGACCCCTGATGCACTCCCACCTTCACCTCAAACTCACCACTGTTCCCGTCCTTCACCCTTACAGCTGTGCACGCTCTTTTGTACATTGCCATCACTACTCTGATCAACCATTCCTCCACTCCTAACTTCCTCAATGCCCATGTCAATACTTTGCGTGGAACCCTATCGAATGCTTTCTCCAGATCAACAAACCCAAGAAACAACTTCTTCCTCTTCTCCATGTACTTCTCCTGCAACTGCCTCACAATGAAAAGCACGTCCGTCGTTCCTCTTCCTGGCATAAATCCAAACTGCATTTCGTCGATCTTCACTTTCTTCCTTATCCTCCTCTCCAACACCCTTTCCAATACCTTCATTCCATGCTCCAATAACTTTATCGCTCGGTACGAGCCACACTCCAGAGGGTCACCTTTCCCCTTGTATAGAGGGACGAGGGTACTCAGTTCCCAATCCACTGGAATGCGGCCTTCTTTCAACACCAGATTACAGATCTCTGTCATTCTCTTCACACCCCAACTTCCTGCTGCCTTCAACATATCTCCCACAACTCCCGTCGGCCCTCCCGCTTTTCTACCCTTCATTGCTGTTATCGCTTCCTCAACTTCCTTCTCAGTTATCTTCTCTGCCGGTCCTAAAACTGGGTTACTCTCTATGTTGCCATCCCATTCATTCTCTGTATTCAACAGCATTTCCTTATATCTTTTCCATCTTCCTTTAATTCCATCTGGGTCGACAACGAGTTGTCCCACTTCATCCTTCAAGCAACTCACCCCCATCACATCACACCTCTCTTTCGCTATCTGCTTTGCAATCCTGAATACTGCTTTCTGACCCTCTTCCGAATCCAAGCGTTCTCCTAACATTTTCCTCCATGCCTCCTGCACCTTTGCTACCTCTTTCTTTGCAGCCTTCCTGGCTGCCTTATAACTTTCATGCTCTGCTGTTTCTGCTCCCATACCCTTCGCCTTCTGCCACTCCTTGAACTTCTTCCTCTTCTCGTCAATCCTCTTTCCAACTTCATCATCCCACCACCATGTTTCCGAGTGCCTCGGTGGTCCTTTTGTCCATCCACATACCTCACCAACGGCTCCCAACAGACTAGCTTTAATTGACATCCAACCACTTTCAAGCTCAACCACATCATCCTCGACCCTACTCAGCCTCTCTTTTAATGCCTCCCTTACTGTCAACTCTTTCAATGTCCACACCTTCATTCTCGATTGGTACTTCACCCGCCGAGCTCTCCTCGCACCTTTCACCCTTATGTCGCAGACAACCAAATGGTGCTGTGAAACAGCCTCCTCCCCCGGGATCACCTTTGTGTCCCAGAAGCACCCCCTATCTCGCCTACGCACCATCAGGTAGTCAACGGTTGTCGTCGACCGACCTGACGTATATGTAACAAGCTTATTATCCTCTTTCTGGAACTGAGTATTACAAATCAACAAATCAGCTCCATCAGCAAACTCCAAAATCCTTTCACCTTCTCCATTTCTCACACCATATCCGTAACCCCCATGAACTCCCTCAAAACCATCCATACTCCTTCCCACATGTCCATTTAAGTCTCCTCCTACCACAACAACTTCCTCATCTTTCACGTTTTCCATCAGCTTCTCTATCGCGCACCAGAACTTGTCCTTCTCTTCATCGCTTCGACCAACCTGCGGAGCATATCCCGAGATGACGTTCACCAAGAGCTTTCCAATCATCATTTTCACCATCATCAACCTATCACTCACTCGAGTCACACTCACCACACTGTCTACAAACTCCTCAGAAAACAGGACACCAACACCATTCACCCCCTCCGGGCACCCTTGCCACATAAACTTGTATTTCTGTCCCTGCCTACCCTTCACCATTCTCACACCACTTCCCTTCCATCTCGTCTCTTGCACACAACATATGTCCACTCTTCTTCTGACCAATACTTCCACCACTTCTCCTGATCTCCCTGTCATTGTCCCTACATTCCATGTCCCAAACCTCAGAAACCGACCTCCACTTCGGGCTGTACCCTGCCCATATGTAGTTGTAATTGTCATGGTTCTCTTTTTGAGGCAATGTTTTCATGGCTGGATTCCCTTCCTGACGCCAACCCTCTGAGTCATCTCTTACGCCAGATTCTGCGGAACTCAGAACTCAGTCATCTGAGTCATCTCTGAGCCAACCCTCTGAGCAGGGATACGGTGTACCTATTCTAATCCAGGGTAGACACTGGGAAACGTTTAAAACATGGAAATTCTGGGGGGGGGGGGGGGGGGGTAGGGGGGTGGGGGGGGGTGGCGTCATCACGGCTGCGGTTTGAACATATTTAAATAATATTTAAACAAAACCATGAAAAAACAATCTGGGAAAAGTCTCTAAGTGAGAACATGGATTTGAGAAAGCAGGAGCAGATGTGGAAGAAAAACGAGATATAGGGGGCGGGGCACAAGTCGAGACGAGGAGGAGAGCGAACAAGCACGTGTCCGGGAGGAGAGAAAGAATTAATATAGAATTTTTTTTTGTTTGTTTATTTGTTTGTTCTGTCTTCAAAACGCTGGACAAAGGGTAAGATGTTCGTGAGAGGTAGGGGGGAGAAAAGAAAATCAAAGAAACAAGCAAATACTATGAAGGAAAGAACCCATATTCACAAAACACTGACGGGGGGGGGGGGGGGGGGGGTGGAGCCCGGGGAGAGACCAGGCCGCGCACGCGGCGCAAATAAAAAAACGACTAATTACACACAAATTTGCAACAACTACAAAACCAAAACCAAATAGAAACACACAATAACACATACACAACAAAATACCCAGCGGAAATTTGACAAAGACACGAACGGGAAAACACTCAAACTTTGATGCCGTGGAGAGATCGAAGCAAGCCTCGTCGCTCGAGGGACCGGAAGTTGCGTCTCCAACGTCTCCTTGCGGAAGGTATAGAAACATCTCAAAGATGATCAAGAGAAATGGGAGGCACCTGAGCTAAATTTCAAGTGTCATAGCAAAGGGTATGAATACTTATGTCAATGTGATATTTCAGTTTTTTCTTTTTAATAAATTTGCAACTTTCTAAAATCCTGTTTTATCTTTGTCATTATGGGGTATTGAGTGTAGATTGATGAGGGAAAAAATGAATTTAAACGATTTCAGCATAAGGCTGCAACATAACAAAATGTGAAAAAAGTGAAGGGGTCTGAAACTTTCTGAATGCGCTGTACCCAAATCTAGGATCACTGCTCACCTCCACTCATTCGTTCCTCTTTTTTCCTGCATGTGGAAGCACCTTCCACATCCTCTTTATAATCTCATTCTTCCTTCCAAGTCTTCAAGACAGCTGTTCACCACCATCTCAGATCGTCCCCAATCCCAAACCACGATCTTTTCTATCCCAGCGAACCCCACCCGCTCCCCAACCCCCCACAATTACATGGAAACCACCCTGTTGCAATCAATGTAAATTCCATCTGTACAATGGATTTGAAAACATTCCCCTATCAACAGAAAATTAACATGGATAGCTTGGCCTGTGCTGGTGGGTTAAGGCCGGGGCATACCTTCCGCACACGTTGAAGGTACAACTCTGGCACGGCATGCAGCCAGTAAGCAAGCTGGCAGATGAAGTACAACTTCACCGGGAAGCTTCAAGGGGCGGAATGGGAAGGAGAAAAACGGATGGGAAAACAAACGGCAAAATGGGCATTTGGTAGGCCCTATCTATCGTGTGGAGAAGGTCTTTGTCCATTGTCCATTCATATCCATTAATAAATAAATGCATGTGTACGCTACGATGCAGGACCCTGCATATGCGGATAATGCAGACAGACAGTAGACAAGGAGAACCCACTGAGTTACAATGAGAAGAGTGTTAACACAACAGAATTTCGAAGGTACGTTTAGTTCCAAAAATTCTCACAAATCAATTACGAGGAGCTGGGGGTTATAAATTTGGGATATACTCACGGCATTATTGAGTGCGGAAAACCTTCCCAGAGCACTGCTGGGCGGCTCCAGAGCCCCTCCTGCCAACACAGCACCCAAAGATAAGCCAGGTAGAAGGCTTGACTTGCCAAAGTATCGATTGCATTGACGAAGTGTTATAATGGTGTGTGTACCGGCAAGCAGAAGACAGCGCCACAAAGAGAAGCTGCACACAACGCGAGCAACTGCCCAGACTCGCTAAGACGGTTCTGCTTCACCTTGGACAGATGTAACCGCCGATTCAGCTTCTGTACACACCGACAAACTCGATCTGTCATCAGTCTCAGCATCTTCGCGTTATCATTCGGCGCTTTCCCGACAACGGCGTCAGACTGCCCTTGGCTCAATCATGGCACAATTGTGCATCATGGATTTTGAGTTTTTAGTTTCTGATAAATAAATGAATGAGAAAAATTACCTGCAGTGAGAAGCACGTTTCGGAATACCTGAGCAGAAAAGCCCGAAAAAATGACAGGCGACCTTTCTGTATTTTCACACGATACAGCCTTAAAAACTCAGAAACTCAAACTAAAGCAGAAAAAAGGTTTTTTTTATTTTTTTTTTTTATTTTTTTTTTTTACAGCCTTAAAAACTCAGGCCAAAAGCGAGCGAAATTATGCACAATAACCTCAATTTATTATACAATTTGGTCATCCTTTTATTTTGGCGGTGTATAGATGACAGAACGCTGCCACGATCACTCCTGAAAATTAATATAACCAGGGTTACATATCAAGGCCGAACCGAACAAGGCTGAATCAAGGCCGAACATTACATGCACGGCATGCCCCTTTCAAAATACATCGACAAAGAGGAGCATGCATGAATGCACTCTTCATGAGAAACAGCTCCAGTTTGCAAAGGAACAAAGCCATTGATGGCCGAGGCACGCACATCTTTCATGGTCGACGACGACCTGTCAATGCCTCTTCTATGTGCAAGATTCAAATGTCATGTGACCTATCCATACTCACATCGAAACCATACTCTTGTAGAATGGCATGAACCACCACCACCAGCAAACTGTAGAACACCACCGTCGCTGAGTCCTTTGGGCCCGAACCATAACCAACGATCTTCTCCACTCCACCTGCAAAACGTTTGTAACAAATCATGCAAAATAAGATAAAATCGAACTAAAAATTTAAAAACGGGGGGGGGGGGGGGGAAATAAAATAAAAATAAAATAAATCACTGACATCTCAACCAACCAGAACACGAACCATGAATTGTCAGATTAAATGCCATTAAAAAGAAAACCACTATAACCTCAAAAAGTCATTTCTGAGCTGTTTGCATCGTTTTTCAAAATACTTTCAAAGCAATTCAGCGAAGCTCAATAACACGACTACTATAGTCAGGCGGCTATCAATAACAAGTAATGTTGGGGCACAAAAAGAGGAGGCAGGTTTTATAGATGCCTCTGGTAGCCTGTCTTACATTCGTATGAAACAACCGAAGGATGACATGACAGCGACCATCAAGCCACACAGGCGAGACGCTCCCCTCCCCTTCCTCCCTCCCCCCTCTACATAGCCCTCCCAGGAAGCGAACGCACAGCCATCAGCACAGCACAGCAACCCTGGATAATGAAAATGGGAGAGCTGCACACAACACAGCCTGGGGAGCCCTGCCAGCGCCATACAGCAACAGCCAGTTGGTGGACAAGTTAGATGTATGACAAGGAATAATTGATTCAAATTTAGTGAAGATTCGAATCCGGATAAGTTTTTTTTTTTTTTTTAAGTGATAGGACCAAAAACGAAATATAGCATGATATTTAAACGAGAGCAATGCGACTGTCGCCAATATGCCTCCGCATAGTCCCACAATGGGTAGATGCCCTTGTTCACTGTCCTAAAAATAAACAAGTTTGATTTAAATCCCTTCAGCCGTTTTCAATTATCACATTTTCACCTGCCATGACGGGTTTCACATCGATCGGTGAAGCGGTTTCAGAGAAGGGATTTCTTTAAATATCGGCTTTCAAGCCAATATGGCTGCCACACCACGTGACAGATGACCTTAAAAACATACACTCTGCATATGTATGTGTCGGGGATCACATTGGTGAAGTTTCGTGTTGATCGGATAAGGTTCGTTTTTCTATTCAAGATGGCTGCCAAACCACGTGACCTATGACATGATCATTTTCAAATGATATGCAACAATGGTGTTAGATGATATTTGTAAAATTTAGCATCGATAGGGTAAGCGGTTTAAGATATTAAAATTTTTAATATTTGTTAAGTCCATCAATCCAATATGGCTGCCACACCATGTGACCAATTATATTTTCGTGATCAACTTTTAATCACCATGCCGAGCCAATCACACATGTAAAGTTTCGAGTCAAACAATTTGGTGGTTTGGGAGAAGATGCTTTTTTAAGGTTTAGGGCTATATCCAATATGGCTGCCAAATCATGTGACCTATGATGTTATGAATTTAATATATTAATCCAGCCCTGGATGAAGGGCTGGATGCCAAGGTAATCGTAGAACCGATTTTTACAAAATTAGTATCAAAACGTGCGCAAGAATTGAACAGAAAAATCATGAAGCTCAGTACGAGAAAAAAAAAATTCTGTGAAAATATGACAAAAAAAAAAAAATTTTTTTTTTACTTCCTCCCCCAATGATGTGAACACATCTTTTACCAAGGGCTTCATGCTTGGTCACAAGGACCTATAATGGAGGGTGATCCATCAAGTTTGTGGCATTATCCTATTAAACAAGCGTTACGCCTAGGTCGCCACCACATACATCAGTGAAGTGATGCGAGTTGACAAAGTGGAAGACGCAAGGCGGCCATCTTGGATTTTGACGTGGCGACCCAATTTTCAATAGCGTTCTTCCTTATGCCTAGATACACCCACACACCAGATTAGAAGTTGGTACTTCGCTTATTTTTCAAGATATTCCGCTCACAAGGTTCAGACATACATGGCGGCGGCCATCTTGGATTTTGACGTGGCGACCCAATTTTCAATAGCATTCTTCCTTATGCCGAGATACACCCACACACCAGATTATAAGTTGGTACTTCGCTTATTTTTCAAGATATTTCGCTCAGAAGGTTCAGACATATATATGGTGGCGGCCATCTTGGATTTTGACGTGGCGACCCAATTTTCAACAGCGTTCTTCCTTATGCCGAGATACACCCACACACCAGATTAGAAGTTGGTACTTCGCTTATTTTTAAAGATATTCAGCTCACAAGGTTCAGACATACATGGCGGCGGCCACCTTGGATTTTGACGTGGGTTGCACCCACACCCCAAATTCGAATGCGGTCCTTCGCTTACGCCCGCATGCATGCACGCCCGCACGGACGGACGTACAGACACACGGACGGAGGGGAAAACCATAGTCCCCCTTTCGCTCCACGGTGCGACGGGGGACAATAAACTGCCCAAGAAGCAAACCGTGCAGCATTGTGCCGTCACAATGTCATGAGAGGCGGGAACCGTGGGATTAAAATGTCTTTCAATCCTAAGAAATCTCACACTCTTACTATGTCTCTCTGAAAAGACTGACTGGACAACCCTCCCATCTACTTTCTGAACAATCCTCTTGAATAAGTTCTGTCACTCAAGCTTTTGGGTCTCACTATCTGCCATGATCTTTCCTGGGAAAACCACATTTCCAAGCTGGCCTCCAAAGCCAGTCGTCGACTGGACATGCTCCGTCGTGCGAGGTCCTTCCTTGGCACACCTGAGCTCCTCACCACATACAAGGCTTTCATCCGCAGCTCAATGGAATACTGTTCTCCCCTCTGGGCTGGTGCTCCTGCCTCACACCTAGATCGTCTTCACGCTGTTGAAACCAAAGCTTTCAGAATCATTGGAATCTCCTGCGATGAAGCTGATTGTGAGGGCCTTTCAAAACTGCAGGCAGGTTGGTGGTCTTTCTGTCTTCTACCAACTCCTCTCCGGCCTTGCTCCCCCAGCTCTATCTGTGCTCCGTCCCCCAAATATTCCTACAGGTCGCAGAAGATCTGCCAGCAACCCTCTTCTGGAGAAATTGCCAAAATCAAGACTCTGTTCACCTTCAATCCTTCATTCCTCTTTTCTCCCGCCTCTGGAACAAACTCCCTCACTCTCTTCAATCCCACTCCTCCCTCCAGGTCTTTAAAACAGCTGTTCACCACCATCTCTTTTCCTCCCCCATCCAAAACCTTGATCTTTTCTACCCCCGCTAATTCACCCCAGATCCACTTTTTTGAAATAGCGACTTCTTTCCTGGAAGTCCTCGCAGTTTCCATGTGTTTTGTACCTCTCCCACCCCTTCCCACGCCTCCTCCCCTAAAGCCCTCTCCCTCCCACAGATCTCCCGGTCCCTGCTCTCAAACGATGTGTTTGTGTGCTTCCCCCTCTCTCCCCATATTGTCTACCGCTCCCCTTATTATATGTTTTATGTGTCCGTTTTTTTGTGTGATTAATGTTGGCTCTTACACGAGCGTCGATCTTGTATACAAAAAAAAAGAAGAAAAAAAAAGAGGACACGGGGTGAACGGATATTTTGTAATCAAGGTTACAAAATACCATCTTTGACAAGGCACCAATAAATCAGGGAAGTCGAGGAAAGACATCAGCAGGAGGAAAAAGAAACCTTCCAAAAGCTTACTTTCATCGGCGACGGTGATGTTGTACTGCAAGGCCACAAACATGGCTGATATCGAGGAAGTGGCCTGGGAAGACAAAATATAGTGAGAGATGAGGTAATCCATTAGAGATCGGTTCGGAATAAAACATTTCACCAGCAAACCCAACGAATCACAAACTTCCATCAACATAAACTCCGATCGAACGTCAGCATTAGCTGGTGGACGATGAACATCTCTCGGGGTCCTCCGTGAAGAGTAGGTGAGCATCAAGGGAGCATCGCAAAAAATGGGACCAGGTAACCGGGATGGCCGACCTCGGTGCGAAACCCTGCCGCTCTGTAAGCCATAAGAAAGACAGCAACGTGTCGCTTTGTGTAGAAGAGCTCCAACGAAGTGCAATAATGGCAGCCATTGTTAAGAGTCGGTGTCAGAGGCGCTTTGGTATCTTGCTTTTGTCATGTCAGGCGGCGCACGCACACACGCACGCACGCACACACACTTCAGGCCTTCGAGATCGATAACACAACTCAAAATTGCAGGCCATTACAAACGCTTGCTCTCTTTACTCAAGAGGTCGCGGAGACACCGAGGTCAGGCCGGCCGGACCCGATATGAACAGCGGTCCACGGTCAGGTGCGTGGCCAGGAGTAGCGGAGGAATGCGTTCTGGCATAACTGCCTGGCTATGCAGTTTCCCCGAGCCGATGACTCTGGGGTAGAACGCATGAGGAAGTGACCGTTTAGGCCACCACTTCTCCTCGATCCCAAGCACTCTGCAGGAAATGCAAAAAGATCATAACCTCGTCCAACTTCGTTGGCGGAGGTGATAAATTCCCACTGGCCGCCAATATCCCACAATCCCTTGGAGCAAACGTTTTGTGACATATATTTTAGTGTTCCCCATGTCAGGAGGAGCACAAGCGTTCTTCCCCTCGGCATGTTTGTGTTCGTGGTGTACATGCTCAACAATCCTCGTACTGATCACGTGATGTTCCCCCACGTTGGGTCTATCAAGCCCATGCCACATCCCAACAAAGGAGGGCACCGGATGGGTCCATCACGCCCATGCGACATCCGACACATGAGGGCACCGTATGGGTCCATCATGCCCATGCCACATCCCAACACAGGAGGGCACCGTATGGGTCCATCACGCCCATGCCACATCCCGACACAGGAGGGCACCATATGGGTCCATCATGCCCATGCGACATCCCGACACAGGAGGGCACCGGATAGGTCCATCATGCCTGTGTGACATCCCGACACAGGATGGCACCAGATGGTTCCATCATGCCTGTGTGACATCCCGACACAGGATGGCACCAGATGGTTCCATCATGCCTGTGTGACATCCCGACACAGGAGGGCACCGGATGGTTCCATCATGCCTGTGTGACATCCTGACACAGGAGGGCACCGGATGGGTCCATCATGCCTGTGTGACATCCCGACACAGGATGGCACCAGATGGTTCCATCATGCCTGTGTGACATCCCGACACAGGAGGGCACCGGATGGTTCCATCATGCCTGTGTGACATCCTGACACAGGAGGGCACCGGATGGGTCCATCATGCCTGTGTGACATCCTGACACAGGAGGGCACCAGATGGTTCCATCATGCCTGCGTGACATCCTGACACAGGAGGGCACCGGATGGGTCCATCATGCCTGTGTGACATCCTGACACAGGAGGGCACCAGATGGTTCCATCATGCCTGTGTGACATCCTGACACAGGAGGGCACCGGATGGGTCCATCATGCCTGTGTGACATCCTGACACAGGAGGGCACCGGATGGTTCCATCATGCCTGTGTGACATCCCGACAGGAGGGCACCGGATGGGTCCATCACGCCCGTGCGACATCCCGACACAGGAGGACACCAGGTTGGCCCATCACGCCCGTGTGACATCGCGACACAGGACACCAGGTTGGCCCATCATGCCCGTCCGACATCCCGACACAGGACACCAGGTTGGCCCATCACGCCCGTGCCACATCCCGACACAGGAGGGCACCAGATGGGTCCATCACGCCCGTGCCACATCCCGACAGGAGGGCACCAGATGGGTCCATCACGCCCGTGCCACATCCCGACAGGAGGGCACCAGATGGGTCCATCACGCCCGTGCCACATCCCGACACAGGAGGGCACCAGATGGATCCATCACTCCCATGCCACATCCCGACACAGGAGGGCACCAGATGGGTCCATCACGCCCGTGCCACATCCCGACACAGGAGGACACAGGAGGACACCATATGGGTTCATCACGCCCGTGCCACATCCCGACACAGGAGGGCACCAGATGGATCCATCACTCCCATGCCACATCCCGACACAGGAGGGCACCAGATGGGTCCATCACGCCCGTGCCACATCCCAACACAGGAGGGCACCAGATGGGTCCATCACGCCCGTGCCACATCCCAACACAGGAGGGCACCGTATGGGTCCATCACGCCCGTGCCACATCCCAACACAGGAGGGCACCAGATGGGTCCATCACGCCCGTGCCACATCCCGACACAGGAGGGCACCAGATGGGTACATCACGCCCGTACCACATCCCGACACAGGAGGGCACCAGATGGGTACATCACGCCCGTGCCACATCCAGTACTGCGAGGTAGCTGGTTAAACACCTTGCAGGGGAAGCTTTCGGTGAAACGCGAGTTCGGTGCAGTGTAAACTTGTACTGCTGGGGAGACCTCAAGGCGCCAGCTGGCACGGGAAGGTAATTAAACCACATGTTTGGACGTCACAACGAACAAGGCCGAATAGGGGGACAAACAGGCCTGCCTCGAACAGACGTTGAAAACACCGAAACGGGTCCAGGAAACAGCACCGCGGTGTCCCGATAGCCGCAGGGCCTACGGACTTTCCTAAGCGCTCGGTGGGGCAAGGTGTGACGAGCGGCGGGTTCGAACTCACGCGAAACATGAGTCCCACTGCGATGAGCAAGGCGAGAGAGGAGAACACGTCCGCGTGGTTCTGGATGAGGTACTCGTGACTAAACACCGCTGGGTTTTTACTTTTCTTTTTTAACCCCATAATGCGAACTGCACCGTAACAACGGTCGCGCGTTTACCCGTACAATACCACTGCGCATGCGCGACAAGCCTTCAGCCCCCTCCGTTGACATCATGTGCTACCTCTATCGACAACGCGCGCATGCGCAGCGGCACAAAAGTCGCCAGAACGCAGACGTGGCTTTGGATCCCAGAACCACTTGGCGTCGTGGCGCTTTTCAACCAATGGGGAATCGTGCGTGCGTCACGTCGTTACATTCAAAAAGGGTTTGAACGTTCCTTCCAAATTTGAACACGTGTTAAAATTAAATTATTTTGTCAAAGTAATTTATTTGTTATGACGTGTGAGAATATAAATTAAAGACGATTCGGCCCAACATGTCTGTGTTGTATCCACGTATGAAAAGGAATAACGTAATTAGAATGAGGAGGCCATGTGGCCCATCAAACCTGCACTATATCATCCATACTCAAACTACCACTACCCCCCAGCCCTGCCAAGACCCCACGATTACATGCATACTCAAACTACCACTACCCACCAGCCCTGCCAAGACCCCACGATTACATGCATACTCAAACTACCACTACCCACCAGCCCTGCCAAGACCCCACGATTACATGCATACTCAAACTACCACTACCCACCAGCCATGCCAATATCCCACGATTACATGCATACTCAAACTACCACTACCCACCAGCCCTGCCAAGACCCCACAATGACATGCATACTCAAACTACCACTACCCACCAGCCCTGCCAAGACCCCACAATGACATGCATACTCAAACTACCACTACCCACCAGCCATGCCAATATCCCACGATTACATGCATACTCAAACTACCACTACCCACCAGCCCTGCCAAGACCCCACGATTACATGCATACTCAAACTACCACTACCCACCAGCCCTGCCAATATCCCACAATGACATGCATACTCAAACTACCACTACCCACCAGCCCTGCCAAGACCCCACGATTACATGCATACTCAAACTACCAGTACCCACCAGCCCTGCCAAGACCCCACGATTACATGCATACTCAAACTACCACTACCCACCAGCCCTGCCAATATCCCACAATGACATGCATACTCAAACTACCACTACCCACCAGCCCTGCCAATACCCCACAATTACATGCATACTCAAACTACCACTACCCACCAGCCCTGCCAATACCCCACAATTACATGCATACTCAAACTACCACTACCCACCAGCCCTGCCAATACCCCACAATTACATGCATACTCAAACTACCACTACCCACCAGCCCTGCCAATACCCCACAATTACATGCATACTCAAACTACCACTACCCACCAGCCCTGCCAATACCCCACAATTACATGCATACTCAAACTACCACTACCCACCAGCCCTGCCAATACCCCACAATTACATGCATACTCAAACTACCACTACCCACCAGCCATACCAATACCCCACAATTACATGCATACTCAAACTACCACTACCCACCAGCCCTGCCAATATCCCACAATGACATGCATACTCAAACTACCACTACCCACCAGCCCTGCCAAGACCCCACGATTACATGCATACTCAAACTACCAGTACCCACCAGCCCTGCCAAGACCCCACGATTACATGCATACTCAAACTACCACTACCCACCAGCCCTGCCAATATCCCACAATGACATGCATACTCAAACTACCACTACCCACCAGCCCTGCCAATACCCCACAATTACATGCATACTCAAACTACCACTACCCACCAGCCCTGCCAATACCCCTTTACCCCTCTATCACCAATACTTCCAGGTACCCAATTCCAATTTGAACTTAGCTACTGTTTCTGCTGCCACATTTCCAGGGAGACCATTTCATGCATTAACTACTCTCTGAGTGAAAGACCCCTACCTCCCTATCATATTACTCTCCTCTTCTTCACTCTCAGGTTATGGCTCTTGGTCCGATCACTGCCTACTGGCCTGGTTTTTGCTCAACGGTTAAGATGATCGGCTCGAGATGTTCAGGTCTTGAGTTTGAGCCCCTGTCGTTACGTTGAATTAACACCATGTGAGTTTACTGAGGCTGTCACACTTCCACGGTTGGCAAATTGAGTACTGCATCAGCGGCACACCCCAGGAAATGATGCAGCCATCATCCACAGGCTGCACACGAAGCCCTCATTATGTTAAACATCTCTATCATACCACCTCGTTATTTGCCTCCTTTATAATATATAAAGACTTCTTTCAGCGGACTCGAGCTAGGCCCAGAATCAATCTAGTAGCCCTGTGCTGAATCCTCTCCATGGCAGGTATGTCCGTCCTGATATATGGTGACCAAAACTGAACAAACTATTCCAGATGGGCCCTCACTAAACATTCCTGTACAGTGGTATAACTATGTTTGTATTTTATAATTGATCCCCCTCCGAATACAACGTAAACCCTCTTTGTTTACCTGCAGCTACCTGGCATTGTCCTGTCTGCTTAACCCCCATATCTATTACCTTGTGTCCCTGTATAGGAGAGCTGCGACATCATGTGTGGAAAAAAATCTGGTCGCGTGAATGTGACGCCATTTTGTTTCCATTTTCCGTGAATGACAACAATGTTAATCGCTTCCGTTATTTGTACATCGGACAACGCTGTATCCTTCTCGAGAATCATATGGTTATATTCTTCAAATATATTCCTAATCAAATGCCAAAAGAAGGAAATTGTGGGATAACAGAGTGAGGCGATTGGGACGGAAACCGACTTGGTCGTCATTTCTGCGCCAGGTAAGTCGAAGTGCCTTGTATGTATCTATGTTTGTTGTTTCAAACTTGATCACAAAGGTTTTTTAACTGCCTTGAGATTTTAACCTGATATTAAAAAATATCATGAATTATTCAAACTGAAATCATAGCTCCAGAAACCACAACGCTAATCATATTATGCAAACTGGGTATAAGACACGCCACACTGCACCAAACAAATGGATACAAAATGGCGTCAAAATCCCGGATGTTGGAACTCTCCGATGCAGGAACTCAAATCCACCTCTCCCATGTGTGACATGCTCCAAGATCGCCCTTTACATAATACAGGGGGACAATAAATTCATAAGCCCATTTTAATCTTGACCAACTCTATAATAAACATCTGGTTTTTTTTTCAGGTGATATGGACTCGGCTTTGAAAAATTGAACAGTCATCAAAACCAACTAAAACAACGGTGAAGCGATTTCGGAGGTTTTTTTTTTTTTTTTTTTTAATATTGGCTTTCAAGCTAATATGGCTGCCATACCACGTGACACATGACATTAAAAAAATGTGCACTCTACATAGGTATGGGTACGAGATTACATTGATGAAATTTCGTGTTGATCAGATAAGGTTTGTTTTACTATCCAAGATGGCCTCCAAACCACGTGACCTACGACGTCATCATTTTCAAACTATATGCAGCAATGTTGTTGGATGACATTTGTAAAGTTTCGCATCAATGGGGTAAGCGGTTTCTGAGATATAATTATTTAATATTTTCCTTCAATCCAATATGGCTGCCACACCACTTGACCGATGACGTTTTCGTGATCAGCTTCTGACATTTGTAAAGCCATGCCTAGAAGATGACACACGTAAAGTTTTGAGTTGATCACTTTGGTGGTTTGGGAGATGTTTTTTTTAGGGTTTTAGGTTAAATCCAAAATGGCTGAAAAACCATGTGACCTATGAGGTCATAAATTTAATATTTCAATACAAATGGGTCATAGATCATGTGCATGCAATTTCAGATTTTTAGGATAAGGCGTTCAATAAAAACATTCCTGGTTTACCACTTCACCTATGACATCATCATCATGTTTTTCTTCCCCATTGGGAGTACTTGACAATGTGGCAGGTTTCAAATTCTTCCATCCGCGAAAAAAATTGTTATTATTATTTGCGTTTACTCCAAGATGGCTGCCATGCCACGTGACCTATGATGTCACAATTATAAAAACATTCTACATGGGTGTCACTCCTATCCTAAAAGTTTCGTTTCAATCGGATGTGGTCGTTGAGAAAAACGAGGTTTATTACAGACGGACGGACAGACGGACAACCCGAAAACATAATGCCTCTGGCCACCTTCGTATAAAAATATGAGGCATAAAAATGGACAAATGGAGCGTGGAACACAGGAGCCGCCATTGTGGAGCTTGATTTTGCCAATCACTATTACAATTGTTCAAAGACAGTTTCGGGTAAAGTTTGGTTCGCGAACATGTCTGATGCGGCATTCAATATTGCGTTATGCTGAAGCACACCGGAGAGACGACCGACAGTGCAGTAGATGCAAGATGGCCAGGGCGAAGGAATTCAGTAAGAACTGAAGGAACAATTGAAAGAGTGAGAGAAGCAATCCTGCAGGGCCCAAATAATCTGGCAAGATTGAAGTCTGAAGCTATGCGTACAATTGTGAGGAAGGATCTTGGTCTATATCCGGAAAAAATCCAAATGTCACGGCAGTAGAAAACCAACAGACAATCCACGATGAAAAACAGTGCATTCAGAAAGTATTCAGACCCCTTCACTTTTTTCACATTTTGTTATGTTGCAGCCTTATGCTGAAATCGTTTAAATTCATTTTTTCCCTCATCAATTTACACTCAATACCCCATAAGGACAAAGAGAAAACAGGATTTTAGAAAGTTTTGTAAATTTATTAAAAAGAAAAAACTGAAATATCACATTGACATAAGTATTCATACCCTTTGCTATGACACTTGAAATTTAGCTCAGGTACCTCCCATTTCTCTTGATCATCTTTGAGATGTTTCTACACCTTGATTGGAGTCCACTGTGGTAAATTCAATTGATTGGACATGATTTGGAAAGGCACACACCTGTCTATATAAGGTCTCACAGCTGACAAAGCATATCAGAGCAAAAACCAAGCAATGAGGTCGAAGGAACTGCCTGCAGAGCTCAGAGACAGGATTGTGTCGAGGCACAGATCTGGGGAAGCCTACAAAAAATCTCTGCTGCATTGAAGGTTCCCAAGAGCACAATGGCCTCCATAATTCTTAAATGGAAGAAGTTTGGAACAACCAGGACTCTTCCTAGAGCTGACCGCGCGGCCAAACTGAGCAATACGGGGAGAATGGCCTTGGTAAGAGAGGTGACCAAGAACCCGATGGTCACTCTGGCTGAGCTCCAGAGATCCTGTGTGGGGATGGGAGAAACTTCCAGAAGGACAACCATCACTGCAACACCCCACCGATCTGGGCTTTATGGCAGAGTGGCCAGACGGAAGCCTCTCCTCAGTGAACGACACATGAAAGCCCGCTTGTAGTTTGCAAAAAAGCACCTGAAGGACTCTCAGACTGTGAGAAACAAGATTCTGTGGTCTGATGAAACCAAGATTGAACTGTTTGGCTTCCAACTGGCCACTCTGCCTGGCTTGCTATCAGTGCCACTCCTCCACTCCTCCACTCTGCCTGGCTAGATATCCTCCCACTCACAACCGCTCTGTCCTTCCTATCACTAATCCTGTTTCCAATCCAGTTAGCTACCTGACCAGACACTCGACCAGCCCTAGCCTCGTCTAACGAGCAGCCCTCGCCTCGGCTAACGAGCAGCCCTCGCCTCGGCTAACGAGCAGCCCTCGCCTCGGCTAACGAGCAGCCCTCGCCTCGGCTAACGAGCAGCCCTCGCCTCGGCTAACGAGCAGCCCTCACCTCGGCTAACGAGCAGCCCTCGCCTCGGCTAACGAGCAGCCCTCGCCTGGGCTAATGCCAAGCTAGCTCTCACCTCAGCGAACAAACAGCCCTCATTTCGGCTAACAAACAGCCCTCACCTCGGTTAGCAACAAGCCCACAACAAAGCATGGCCTGGGTGGTAAAAATGACCATCTCTGGAATGTGTATGGCCCTGACGTGGCAAATGGCCCACTTGCCGCATTCCAAAAGCAAGAAGCACTGAGCAATCCAACCCTCGCAACTACAATCGATAAATTTACCTGTGTGACATATTGGGCATCAAAGTACAGGGTGTCTCAAAATAGATGGAACCCATTAACATGATAATAATTTATTACTCAGACAAGAAACTCCAAAAAAGATTACATTTCCTGGAAGCTGATATGATAACAATTTAAAAAAACTGAAGATTTGAGGTCTCTAGCTCAAAGGATACATTTATTAGAGCACATGTTCCAAATGACCGCCTTTGCGCCTGAGACACACTTGAAGCCGACGAGCGAAGTTGTCAATCACCCTGACACACTCTTCCTTCCTGATGGCACGAATCTTCTGGGTGATGGCCACTTTCAGTTCAGAAATGGATTGAGGACGATTCTCATACACGTGGTCCTTCAAGAACCCCCAGAGATAAAAATCTGGGGGGTTCAGATCGGGTGAATGCGGAGACCACTCGGGTTCACGGCGCCTGCTGATCAGCCGATCAGGGAATCGGTGGTCCAGCCACTCCATCGTGATGTTGGCTGTATGTGGAGTTGCCCCATCTTGTTGGAACCATTGCACATCTCGATTCACGCCACGACGTCTCTCAAGTCCCCTCCAGAACTTGTTGAGCACCACAATGTAACGCTCCTTTGTGACAGTGACTGCCTCCTCGTCTGCGTCTTCAAACCAAAACGGGCCGATTATGCCATGTTTTGAGATGGCCACCCAGGCCGTGCATTTCACAGAGTGCAAGGGCCTCTGAAGCACCTCGTCTGGGGCTTGTGTGCCCCAGAACACATTGTTCTTGCTATTGACATGCCCACAGAGCAAGAAGTGTGCTTCGTCGCTGAACCAAACATCATCAAGAAAGTCAGGATCCTCTTCGATCTTGTTCTCGAACCACCGGCACGTCACAACACGTTTTGCCATGTCAGCTGGTGTGAGTTTATGCTTGATCTGGATCTTGTATGGGTACAGCTGAAGATCCTTGATCAAGATTCTTTGCACTGACGCACGTGAAAGACCCAGCTCTTGGCTACGTCTTCGGATGGACTTTTTCGGGCTCCTTCCGACAGAATGTCTCACCGCATTCACATTGTCAGGAGATCTTGCAGTCAGCTTCCTGCCAGAACTGGGTGTTTCTGCCTTCTTGTTGAGATTGTTTACTGATCCAGTGGCTTGAAATTTGTGTGCCCAACGATAAATTTGGTTTTTCTGGGGATAGTTGTTGAAGTTGAGTTTCCTGCGAAATTTTGCTTGCACCGTTTTGAATGATTTCGTCTCCAAATAAGTAGTGACGCAAAATATTTTTTCCTCCTTTGTCCAAGGCATTTTGATTGATAAATTATTAGTTGTTATGGTCTCCTCTCTTCAAATCTGACAAAAAAGAACAAGAACATTAATATTGGCAGAATTATTAGCAGTGACATGGGTTCCATGTATTTTGAGACACCCTGTACAAGTTAGTGCACAGGCAGCACACATACCTTTGTGCTGTCTCATTTGTGTTTGATTCACAACCATGACGATAAACTGTCAAATTGGTGCTTTGCAGACAGGGCCTCAAAAAGTAGACATTAAGATGGGTGTCCTGTCTGCTAGTATTATGTTTACCTCCACCACCTAAAGTGGACGGAGGTTCTGCATTCAGTCCTGTCTGTGAGCAAGAAATCTCAAAAAGTTATGGCCGGATTTGGCCAAAACTCGGGAGACGAGTTGGTTAGGCGACAAGAACTAAGCCGATTAGATGTTGGGGAAGATCCTGATTCAGATCCAGCCCATCAGTGGGATACAAAACGTAAACTGTTCACCCTGGTGGAGGTATGGCTCTCCAACAAGTGCCATTCTAGTAGAGGATGCTGAACATCTCATGGTGTCTTTAGTGAGGCGAGTTATCTCCAGCACCTCAAACAAATTACAAACTCTAGCTCAAGTCACCTTTGCTTGAACGCCAAGCCCAACCAACCGGTTCGCGAAAGTCTTGTGCCAAAACCGTACCCCAGCCAACACCACAATATGGAAGCAATTGTTGTTTTAAGTAGTACAGTAAGTAGTACTGTTGTCATAACTATTGGCATCATATAAGAGTCTTCAACCGACCATGCTCGTCTTGTTGCTCCAGCGCTCTTCCTCTCAAGGTCTCACACATTCTCCCACAAACCCTCACCTCGTCACCATTCCCAATTCATAGCTTTACACAACACTCTATTATTTGTGGAGCTGTCTCCGGCAGCCCTTTTCTCCATAACGTAGAATCTGTTATTCTTCATTCTGTCATAGAATAGAATCTGTCATAGAATCTGAATCTCCATTCTTCTGTCACACCTCCATCATGGTTATTTTTCTAATTTCCACAACTGAGCTTTACGACACCTGTAGAAACAGTCTTGTCTCGTCCAGTGGTGCATCCATTCGTGGTTCTCCCGCTGCTCCCATTTTATTAGTCAATGCATTGCCCCCATCGTTCAGCTCTTCATTGAGCTTCGACAGCTGCATAGAAAAAAAAGAAGAAAAAAAAAAAAGAAGTTTGTCGAGCATGTCTCTTCATGCTCGGAAGGTTGCGACGGATGACATTCTAAAACCTTTTTGCATATGCAGAGACATTTATTATGGAATGAAGAAGTACAGAGCCGTAAACGTATGGATTGAAATTGCCACAAGAAGCATGACAACAGTCAAAAGACACAATGGTCACAAGAAAGTCTTTCATTCCGAAAACAGGCCGGGATGACAAGTCACCAATCTGGGTCGATGTACTTTGGGGACTGTCCAATCACCGGCAGATTCCACAAAACGAAGCATGCACATGGACATGGACAGAAGCTTGAGGACATAACCATCCAGGTTGTCCTGTTGAGCGTTCCCGTATGAACGCTTGGCTCGTGATGTGGGAAACCAAAAGTGCCATGTATCTGCCATTTGTCTAATCATGTCCGAGTACATCGATATCTCCTAATGTCCTCGTAATCCATGTCAGAGTACATTGATATCTCCTAATGTCCTTGTAATCCGTATAAGAGTACATTGATATCTCCTAATGTCCTTGTAATTAGTGTAAGAGTACATTTACATCTCCTAATGTCCTCGTAATTATTGTAAGAGTACATTGATATCTCCTAATGTCCTTGTAATTAGTGTAAGAGTACATTGACATCTCCTAATGTCCTCGTAATTAGTGTAAGAGTATATTGATATCTCCTAATGTCCTCGTAATCCTTGTAAGAGTACATTGATATCTCCTAATGTCCCTGTAATTGGTGTAAGAGTACATTGATATCTCCTAATGTCCCTGTAATTGGTGTAAGAGTACATTGATATCTCCTAATGTCCCTGTAATTGGTGTAAAAGTACATCGATATCTCCTAATGTCCCTGTAATTGGTGTAAGAGTACATTGATATCTCCTAATGTCCTCGTAATCCGTGTAAGAGTACATTGATATCTCCTAATGTCCTTGTAATTAGTGTAAGAGTACATTGATATCTCCTAATGTGTTTGTAATTAGTGTAAGAGTACATTGATATCTCCTAATGTCCTCGTAATCCATGTAAGAGTACATTGATGTCTCCGAATGTCCTTGCAATTAGTGCAAGAGCACATTGATATCTCCTAATGTCCTCGTAATCCATGTAAGAGTACATTGATGTCTCCTAATGTCCTTGTAATTAGTGCAAGAGTACATTGATATCTCCTCATGTCCTTGTAATCCATGTAAGAGTACATTGATAGCTCCTAATGTCCTTGCAATTAGTGTAAGAGTACATTGATGTCTCCTAATGTCCTTGTAATCCGTGTAAGAGTACATTGATGTCTCCTAATGTCCTTGTAATCCGTGTAAGAGTACATTGATAGCTCCTAATGTCCTTGTAATCCGTGTAAGAGTACATTGATAGCTCCTAATGTCCTTGCAATTAGTGTAAGAGTACACTGATAGCTCCTAATGTCCTTGTAATCCGTGTAAGAGTACATTGATAGCTCCTAATGTCCTTGCAATTAGTGTAAGAGTACATTGATGTCTCCTAATGTCCTTGTAATCCGTGTAAGAATACATTGATAGCTCCTAATGTCCTTGTAATCCGTGTAAGAGTACATTGATGTCTCCTAATGTCGTCATTCATGTCGACGATTTGTTCAACCTCTTCCACGTGCCTCAGATAGATGTAAAAATAAAAACGTTCCGTCTGCGTTCGAGCGTCTCGTGTCCGGACATGAATAAACAAAAGACGCGACTCGTCGATCACAGAACAAACCATTCACATATAAATATTTAACAACCGTGACCAGCTCGGGGAAAAAAGTTTAACAGGTGAGAAGTTCGTGAAACTCAGCTTTCCACCAAAAACTCGATTCTTCTTGCATCGAGGGAGATATGGGCAGCTTAGGCAATTTGAGGATCTCGTAGAGGCCTGAAAATG